>NC_134486.1:305918046-306643046 GCF_040206685.1 Ascaphus truei | reverse complement strand
GTTCCTGCCTCCAGACCAATCCCCTGCCCTGTCTCAGAGCTGTTCTGAAAGCTAATTGGCTGGAAATAAACACATTGGAAAATAACACATTGCAAGCAGCAAAAATTCCGGGCATTACTGATTGGATAATGCCAGGAATTTTACTGCTTTAGCCTATAATGTACAATAAAGTATTTAAGATACCAATAATCGTGTTGCAAAGTATTCATAAATACAAAAATTGGGAGCCGTGCTTGCATCGCGTTATAAGCGGATCCACATTGGGGTAGAGCTGTATATCCATTTTCTTCCTGCTGATTTAACGTTGTTGTATAAATCTGCAACACACAATTTAATCTAATTTGCCTTCATTTTTCTATCTGGCACAAATTACTTATGCATTGTCAAAAAATCTTCCTCAAACTCTATTTATTATCTCTCTTCATGAACCACAATATTTAAATTATGATTATTTTTTGCTCAGTAGATTAAAGAAGAGCAAACAAGTGAAGTTTTAAACTTCTCTAATTGTAATTCAAATACTTAAAATGCTTCAATAGGAAGCAAGAAACAGCTTAATATTCATAGTTTTATATTTTTCCTTCATATTTAATCATTCCCCATTAGTTATAACAAACACTTGCAGTAAGGCAGAACTAAAAAAAAAATATGTTGCAACAAAACACAGGGGCTACTTGTTGGCACATTATAAATATACACATTTATTATTATAATAGTAGTAGTATTACAAGTACTAATAATATTCAAATGTTAAACATTTTAAAAAAAATTACAATATATTTTTGAAGCCAGATTCTGTCTTGAAAGGCACAATAACAAATAAAACAGGCCTACTGCTTTTTGTGCCATAAAGGACATTAAAACATACAGTACCCATTATATACTCTGAACGCACAGAAATGTATGCAGATATACAATGCATTGTGCCCAGTATCTCCTTAATCCAGTGTTTCCCAACTCCAGTCCTCAGGGAACCCCAACAGGTCAGGTCTTAATGACATCCCTGCTCCAGCACAGGTGATTGACCCACCTGTGCTGGAGCAGGGATATCCTTAAGACCTGACCTATTGGGGTTCCCTGGGGACTGGAGTTTGGAAACACTGCCTTAACCAAACACAATTTAGGATAAACCATTTTTTAAATCTTAGGATGTCTACATTATTGACTCATCTCTCCACTTAGAAATTCCTCTCAAACTTAGCCTTATATGAGTGTGAACAAATATATTTGTGAACTTGGAAATCTAACTGCAAAGGCTTTGCTTTATTTGAATGTAGCCATGTATCCTCTTGGCTACTATTCTGCCCTACCTAACACATAAGCCCTGGTACAAGCGCAGGCAGTGTTAGGGTTAAATCTATGCCCTTGCTGCTGCAGCCGTTTACAACTCCCTTGAGTGACAAGGGAGGTGGGCATAAGGCCTGTGTACTCCCCTATCAGGGGCTCAGACCTAGGACCCTCCCCATGTGTACAAAAGGGACTGCAGATCCAAATTTAGTGTTGTTGTTGAAATGTGGAGCCAGGGCTCTGGCCATCTTCCTTCCCCTCCCTCATGGGAGTAGGATACTATCCCTTACTTCACCAGGTAGTAAGGGAGCAAAGGATAGACCTTTGGGCCTCAAGCCCTGGGGTTTATTCCAGGGACCAGAGAGAGTGAAAAGAGTTTACATGTTTGTATGCTGTAAGAACAATAAAGAACCATCCTTTGTTTTATACTCCTGCCTGAGACTGCAGTTTATCAAGGGGACTGCTATAGGGTTTTCCTGCAGGAACTGCACCCGGCTGTGCTGGGCCTGCTGGAAATGGAGGTGCTACACCCATAAAGAACTGGGAAGATCCCTAAATCCTGTCCTGTTCGTCCCCAACTAACGCCGACGGACACTCAATATCCTGTTAGCCTAGCAGGCGAGAAGCACAACAACACCAGGTAACAGTGAAATCTCCCAGAGGGTGGGGGAATACCAGTTACATGTAGATAACATACTGTGGCATTGTCTGGACCTACTGTACAACTTGTTAAACTCCAGGGGAATGTTCCGTAGTTAAATATGTTTTCTGTGGTGTTTTAAGATACTGTACATAGATTTTAAACTAAATTGCACTTCACGTTATAACTACCCATCCTGAGAACAACTGTTAAACAGCACATTTTTTACTGATATAGTCAGTTCTGGCTGTGCTCTATGGAAAACAGACTGATAAGGATCAGAATAATTACTAAACAGATTATAAAATTAATTAAATAAGTAAACTAATTCCCTTGTGAATGAAACATAATGCACTTTTCAACCTAATGGAGGCTTAATAGTACATCTCAATGGATGTTTAAAATCTTACCAATTATTCTTTAATGATATACATGTACTGTACTGTAAGCACAGGAATTCAGTTTTTTTTTATTTCTCTGGTTATGTATTTAACAAATCTCTTCTTTTCTAATAAAAATGATATTGCTCAATATATTATGTTTTGCAATATTTCAATCTTTACTATATTTGGAACCTTTGATTGAATCAAATATGACAGAGAAGCGCAAATACACTATTTATAATGGTGCACTCAAGTGGGATGATAATATAAATTTGATGTGCATACAGTAGGTGAAATATATGTGTTAAAAACGAACTTTTAATACACAATTTAAAATAAAGTGACTGAACACAATAGTAACTAAAACATATTGTATAACTTATACTCTAATTAGTTGGTAGTTGGTAGTCTACCAACTAAGGGGCCTATGCAGAGAGCAGCGAATTTTAAAATTGGCGAATTTATTAAAAAGTAGCTTTTTTGGAGAGTTTTATTCTCCATATGCAGAAAAGTGCGAATTCTGCTATGTTTAACATGGATGCGTGTGGCGAGTTTAAATTGGCGAGATGCGCGCTTCAGAAACGTGTAAAAACAAATTCGCGCCTTTTTTTTCCCTTTGCAATGGCCGCGAGCGGCAGCTTCTTGCCAGTTTTTTCTGGCGAGGCAAAAAGGAGACAATCGCGCCATTTTATTGGCGCGAACAGCCGCTACATGCCGTTCGCGCCTCTCTGCATACGGATATTTTTAAAACTGGCGAGATTGAGGTTCTCGCCAGCCGCGAGGCGAGTTTTACAAATAGAAAAGAAAAATTGGCGCGTTTTTCGGAACTCGCCATTTTCTGCTGCTTTCTGCGCGATTTTCTCCAAAAAATGGCGAATTTCGAAATAGCGCTGCTCTCTGCATAGGCCCCTAAATGGTGTAAAAGTTAAACAACGTGTTTTAGTTACTATTGTGTTCAGTCACTTTATTTTAAGTGGTGTATTAAAGTTAGGTTTTAACACATACATTTCACCTTTGCACATCAACTTTACGTTATTATCAACCCACTTCAGTGCATCTTTATAAATAGGTGTCTTTGCGCGTCTCTGTCACATTTAATTTGTATAGATTTCTTACAACTGTTAAGATGAACCTCCTCCACTGGGGGAAAGTGTGGGTTCTATTAACAATAGACTTTTTGTATTTCAGTAGGTGTTATCCTGAGCTGACTATTTCCAGTGTGGAAGTTATGTTGCTACTTTCATTGAATCAATATCAAAAATCCCCCTAGATATTGCGCATGCTCAGGAAAGTGGTGTGGCGGCCATTAGTCTGATTGGCTCTAGTAGACCATGTGACAGAGGCTTTGGGGAGAACGGATGTGACATCATTGAAAGCCTGTCACATGGTATACTAGAGCCAATCAGAGTTGGGATGTATTTCCCACGCTCTGATTGGCAACCGTACCATGTGAGGCCGGACATCTTTCTTTTCATGACGTCATCTTAAAGGCAATTGAAGCACAGCCATTCTGATTGGCTGTGCTTTCATTGCCTTTAAATGACGTCATCATTTTTTTTTTATCGGCCAAAACACATGGTTTTCACGGCCCAATCAGGGCCGTGGGAACCATATGACGAAAATGTGACATCATAGGCCTTTAAAAGCCTATGTCGTCTCATTTTGAAGGCAGACGCCGATGAGGAAGGACCTCCTACAGAAGAAGAAGGCCAGGGCGTGGCCGAAGACAAGAAAACCCCGGAAGAGAGCCGCAGATACAAGAAAGAAGAATACAGATGAAGATGGATTACAAATAGAAGACCCCTGGATTGTTTTGGTTTTTTATTTTAATGTTTATTATTTTATGGTTTATTATTTTATGGGTTCCTGTGCGTGGATTGGTTCGAGAGTAAGCTGTTCAACGGAAGTCGGTGAGTGGGTCAAGTAATGGTAAGTGAACAAATGAAAGTATTTTATTTAACTTGTTCTTTTTTGTTTTGGATTTTTACATGTGTTTTTTTTTTTTGGTATATAATTTCTTGCCACTGTATGTATGTATGTATGTATGTATGTCTAGATCGATATATACATACAGGGTAAGAAATTATGTTGTTTTAAAAGCTTGTTTTGCTGTGTTTAAAATGTATTTGGCTATGCTGCTATGCATAAATGTGTGTGTAATGTATTTTAAAATTATATAGATGTAATTTATGGTCTTGTATGTGTAATTTAGGTCAGGGTGAGGCTTGCTTTTGTATATTGTATTCTTTTTGGTACTTATATTTTGTATGATGGTAACTTGTTCTGTTTAACAATTGAAATAGTTAATTGTTTAATTATTATGGATGGAATTTAAATTGTTTAGTGATTTAATTAATGAATGCTAATTGATTTATGGTTATTTGATTGGTTTAAATAGTATACTTGTTTGGATGTATTGGTATTTTGTTTGTAATATGTTATTGTTAACATTCATTGGCAGATTGTATGCATCATGTATACAATGTAAATGCAATGTTTTAATTGGCATTTGAGGCTTTTGATTGGCATTTGAGGATTTTGATTGGAAGATGAGATTGGATTTGTAAAAGAAATATGATTATATTGTACTGTGTTTGTATGGAGAAGTGGTATTTGGTTCATCATGTGTGTATATATATGTTTATATATATATATATGTAACGGTATTTCTGGCCCGGCCTGACCCACCCAATCTCACATTGGCCCCTGTGGTCTAACCGGACCCCATTACAGTGTAGATATGCCTGATGGTGCACCTGTTGGCTACAGGACTCCTGAGTCTCCCGCATGATGGTGTGTGGGGAGGACCCGTCAGACAGGCAGCTGAGGTAGTGTGCTGAGTCTCACCTATTTCCAGTGCAGCGCCTCCACCTCACCAGGGCCCCTGCGTCCGCATGGGGATGATCCTGACGAGGAACTCCTCGGTGGTGCAACCTCCTGTGCAATCATTGGACTCTCACACACAGGGATTTCTCTGATCAGCTCCATCTTTATTGTCACGTTGGGCATAGCTGCCCTCCACAATGGGGTATCTTTAGCCGATCATCTCGCCCGTGCTCCCCTTTGATAGGTATGTCACCTAGATGAGGGATTCACTATTCCCGCAGGAATCACTGCCCTGTGCCAGGTCCCTGGACACAGTCTCCCATGGAGTTACTAGAACATAACTAACACTCTGCAGAACTTGAACTCCTTCCTGAACCTTGCAAGAACTTTCCAGCAACTGTACTCGCCTTGAACTCTGACAGAACTCACTCTTGACACAGTGCTGTGCCTTATGTAACTTCTGAGGCTGACACACCTCTGACATCACTAACCATGGAGTCAGAGCATGTGACCAGTCCCATCCATACACAGGGCACCCCACCAGGGTGTGAGGGAAAACCTCCATGATTACTGCTGGCATGCCCACACTTACCAGGCCTTGCTGCCAGCAGGAGAGATGACTGTAGGCATTTTACATGACCGCTACATTCTCCCCCTGGTGAATCCCATCGTCCTCGCTGGGACCTAAATTTGTATACCTCTTTCCAGGAAGCACTGTAACGGAAAACATAATTAACATCACACAAACTTCCTCATAATGCAGTACACATGAATACAGTCATCCGCCAAGCCCGCCCCGACCAGCAGCCACAGACCCGCGTGATGCACAGTACCACCTAAAAATAGTGATAGGGGTCCGGTTTCTTTACTTCTCTACCCCCCATATCCAGAACTGTTACTGAGAAATGCCTGGGTAATCCCCTCTCTGGTCTATATGTTACTCTGTGTTTATAGATATTTCTCCCAATGGCCCATATGCGGATTAAATGTTCTATCCGTTCCTCGGCCTTCTTTCCTATCACGGAACTCCCTCTCCCCACTAGGTGCATTTCTATGGCCTCCCTAAGCCACCTATCCCGGTTGTCCTCTATCTCATCCATGAGAGGCTCAGGGACATACGGGTACTCCAAACTGTGGGAAGATTTATACCGAGCCATTATGGTTCTCTCGGCCCTACTAATTCTAGTCAGGTCAGCCTTACCTCCCCTCCCAGACAGCACCCATGATAGGGGTTCGTCAGGGTCCACGGGGTCTGACAAAATACTGGGACCCATAGGCTCTATTTCCCTATTCTCAATCTGCAGCCATCGCTCCTGCAGCTCTCTGTCCCTCTGTTCTGGGGTAAACTCTCCCACCGCCCACCAATAGTCCACTACATCCTCTCGCCGGATGAGGAACCGAGTGCGGTCCATCCAGGCCGAGTACCCTTCAAATAATGGGGCCCACCACCGGTTCTCCCGGAATCTGTTTAACCTTCCTGAGTCCCTATCATCGTCCATGGAAAATACCCCTGATGACCTCTCAGATCGCGGTACGGACCACCTAAACGACCCCGAGGCCTTTACTACGGGTTGGGGTGCTGTAGTTGCCACTCTCAATTCTCCCCCTCCCCTTGAATCGCCCTCCGTAGCGCCACTGCGCTGCCTTTCCCCAGTCCGTCTTCCCTCTCCCCCTTGTGAATTGTCCACGTACTCCAGGCTAGGCGGTGAACCCGGTGACCGTGGGATGGGGGTAGGGGTGTTAACTATGGCGGGGGTTTGGGCATAGGGGCACGGAACGGGACCCCACGGGGTTACGACCCGCTCCTGGCTGTCCGTAGACTGGTCCAAGGATGATGTCTCACCCTCCTCAGTCCTGAGATCGTCTCTCCAATTTCTGGGCCTTGTAAGTGATTGGGGACCTTCCCCCGATCGCCGAAGCGTCGCTGCTTTTTCTTCATGGGTTCCGCCGTCGCCACCGGAAGTGACGTCCTCCCCGGAACCGGAAACGTCACCATCTTGCGTGGGACCCCCATGCGGGATCTCTTCCTCTATGACGACATCCGATTGCTCCGCCGTCGTTGCCGGAAGTGATGCCGTCCCTCCACGTGCGCTTTGGGCCTGGCGCGGCCCCTCCAGCGCTTCGCCGTCCGCTGTAACCAGGTAAGTAATAGGGCTGCTTGGCTTACCCGTCCGCAGGGGTGTAGGCGTCTCTCTCCCGTCTCCGCCAGGTCCTGGGATGGCGGAACTCCGTCGGTCGGGTCACCGATCTGCGGGGGACGCCCTGCCACTCACCCCACGGGGTGTCGTCCTTCCGGTCTGCCTTTTCAGCTCCGCTTTTACCACCGCCAGCTCACGGAGGTCCTCGTCTGAGTAATCCCCTTTTCCTGACTTAGGGGTCTCCGGGCGGGGTGACAGTCTCTTTTCCCCGAACGCGGGGGTTGATTCAGCCGCCTCGATCGCTACTGACCCAGCCGACTTGACCGGCTCCAGTCCCTTGTCTCTGGGACTCGCGCGGTTGATCCATAGCGCGCCCGGGGACTCGGCGGAGCGCCTTGTCACGTCCACCGGGGGGTCAGTAGGCTGTATAGGAATAAATGTGGGCATAGGCCACAGGTACAAAGTCCCGCAATGAGGGCAACGTGCCGCCGTATTGACCGTTCCTCCGGGCAGCCCGCATTGTAGGCAGAGCCCGACCACCGTCTCGGTGTTGGCCACCCTCACTACTAGCACCCCGCCGGGCACTGAGTAGGGCTGTGTAGAGACCATTGTGCCCACAGTGGAGGAGCAGGCCATTCTCTTTACAGGAGCCACTCTCTGTAAAGGTCTTTCCAGCTTAGTGGTTCCTCGCAACTGGCTGGTGGAAGTTGCTGGATCCGCCACTCCCTGCTTCGGCTCCTCCCTTCTCTGACAGAGCTGGAACCCGCCCCCAAGGGTTGCAATTATGGGCGGGTCCCACAGGGGAATATCATGCCCCTTAATTAAGGCCGCACCTCTCTCAGTCCTAGTGGGCGCGGTTAGCGTTTTCGCGCCAATTTCCCCACAAGGGTGGGGGTCTTTTCCCGCGGCTAGTTCCCGCCTTTTTCTGGCAGCCGCCCTCCGTGCAAGATAACCATCCTTTTTGCACGGCTCTTCCACGGCCGGAACTACTTTTTGTAGTGGCGCCGTCTGGATATCAGTCCCTGGGCCCAGTGGGTGCATCCCCACAGGCCATAGTTGAAAGTCACTCCCCCTGGTAGAAATCAGGGGAGGGTCCCATAGACTAAGCGGTTGACTCAGCAAAGGGGCTGAGTTAGTCACTGTCCATCCCGGCGCAGCCATAGCTTTCGCGCCATGCCCCCCATCAGGGCGGGGCTCTGCTGTTCGCGCCATTCCCGGCCAGCTCTTTGCAAGTCCTGCATCAGCCATTTTTTCTGCGACTGGCCCATGCGGTTTCCCTAGCAAGCGGGAACCGCCATTTTGATTGACTTTTACGCCCAAAAAGTCCATTTGTTTGCTCTCCTCGCGGGGTTCTCCCCCAATTATTACAATTTCCTCACACTCTTCAAGGGTGGCCCCTCGCTGTCCCAAACAGGATAAAAACGGGGCAGCCACGGCCTTCGCTCCGCTCCAGAGCAGATTGGTCAATGATAACTCGGCGACAGTCTGCTCTTCAGTGGGTTGCACGCCACGGGTGCCCTCCCCATCAGCCTCTGTCCGCCATTTCATGTTCTCCGCCCCACGCGGATCCTCCACTCTCTCGTAACAGTTATCGTACATGGGGCTCCACTCTGCGGGGCAGCCACCACACCGGTACAATAAAGATTAGCTTCAAATGCACCACCACATGTGTACCTTATCTAGGTGTGACCCAGTGTTGCACTACCTCAGGCTAGGCTCACTCTCTCAGTGTCTGCTGTGACTCCTTCCTCCCAGTCTGTGCTCCCTACGGTGAGTGTCTGGAATGGGCTAGGTACTCTGGCTCTGCCATGCAGTACTTGGGGCGTCTACCTGTCTTGGTCAGCCTAGCGCAGACCCTCTCCAGGACTCCTGACCATGTTAACAGGCTATCCCTTCTGGCATCCTACCAACTAGCACTGCCTCAAGGTGACTCGGTCAGCTATAGCCCGGCTCCAAACCCCTCACTCCTTTCAGGCCCCTAGGTTGTCCCTGCGAACTGACAATATCCTGTCAGCCCCCTGACCACCCCTAGGTCCGTCCCTATGCAGCACAGAGTGGCAGCAGACTCTCTCCCTGTTTCCCAGTGTGCCTAGCTAGAGCCTGTCCTGATGACAGATCTGATCTCAGCAGCGCCTCTAAATGTAACGGTATTTCTGGCCCGGCCTGACCCACCCAATCTCACATTGGCCCCTGTGGTCTAACCGGACCCCATTACAGTGTAGATATGCCTGATGGTGCACCTGTTGGCTACAGGACTCCTGAGTCTCCCGCATGATGGTGTGTGGGGAAGACCCGTCAGACAGGCAGCTGAGGTAGTGTGCTGAGTCTCACCTATTTACAGTGCAGCGCCTCCACCTCACCAGGGCCCCTGCGTCCGCATGGGGATGATCCTGACGAGGAACTCCTCGGTGGTGCAACCTCCTGTGCAATCATTGGACTCTCACACACAGGGGTTTCTCTGATCAGCTCCATCTTTATTGTCACGGTGGGCATAGCTGCCCTCCACAATGGGGTATCTTTAGCCGATCATCTCGCCCGTGCTCCCCTTTGATAGGTATGTCACCTAGATGAGGGATTCACTATTCCCGCAGGAATCACTGCCCTGTGCCAGGTCCCTGGACACAGTCTCCCATGGAGTTACTAGAACATAACTAACACTCTGCAGAACTTGAACTCCTTCCTGAACCTTGCAAGAACTTTCCAGCAACTGTACTCGCCTTGAACTCTGACAGAACTCACTCTTGACACAGTGCTGTGCCTTATGTAACTTCTGAGGCTGACACACCTCTGACATCACTAACCATGGAGTCAGAGCATGTGACCAGTCCCATCCATACACAGGGCACCCCACCAGGGTGTGAGGGAAAACCTCCATGATTACTGCTGGCATGCCCACACTTACCAGGCCTTGCTGCCAGCAGGAGAGATGACTGTAGGCATTTTACATGACCGCTACATATATATATATATATGTATATATATATATATATATATATATATATATATATATATATATATATACATATATATATATATGTATATATATAGTTGCATGATGAAGCCACTGTACAAATGAATGGGTGAAGGGTGTGTATCGGGCCAGGGTGGCTTAACCCCTTCATTACCTTTGCGGTTATTATCCAATAAGGTGATTAAGGGGTTAATTGATATCTGAATGTTATTGCTATGTATTGGCTATATATTTTGTGGGCAACGGAGGACAAGGATAGTGCTGGCGACGGGGGCTTCTTATTAATGAGGTCAGTAGTACTTTATTTATTTTAATATGCTAGTTAATGTGTTTAATAATGGGCAAATAATCTATTATCCTTATCTGGATAATAGTTATTTTGCACATTATTGTACTGTATGTGTTGGGGGGGGGGGATTGATGTATTGAATGTATAGGTCGGGTTTATTTATTTTACATTCAAGGTTTGTTCCTTTTGGTTCTGCGTGAGACCTCTGGTGACCACCTGCGGTATCCTCGGGTATCTCACGGGTATCAGGCTGGTGGGTCCATGGGGGACATCTGCAGGGCAGAACCGGGGGCCCCACATCTGTGGGGGCACCGTGGACCCGAAGTCTGCGGGGAAGAACCGGTGGCCTCATATCTGTGGGGCACTGCGGACCCGTAGTGTGCGGGGAAGAACCGATGGCCTCATATCTGTGGGGGCACCGCGGACCCATCGTGCCCACCCATGGGTTCTGAGACCCCCGTGGGAACCACCCGAGGCCCCTCAGACACCTGTGGGTCTGACGCGGGGCTCCAGTTATCCGCGGGCCTACTATGGGGACCCAATTGTGGCCCACGGTGACCCGCGGAGACCACCTGGTGGGCCAGGGTGCCTGGCGGGACCCACATACAGGCCTCCAGAACTGTATGAAACAAGTTGCTGGTAACCTGTAGGTCTGTCAGGTGACCCGTCGGGCCCACCAGGGACTCGCGTGGGCCTGGGGTATGAACCCTGTATATAAAAGAATAAATCATATGTTTATGGGGGGGTACAGGGGGGGTTATGTATTTAATAAATAGAATGATGTTTATTGTGGGCTGTGTATTGTTTTTATTGTTGGTACTGGGGGTGGGGGGAGGGGGTATTGGCCCCAAGAGTATGTGGGTAGGCCTCCCGGCTGGGTTTTGGGTGAGGGTGGTTAGGCCTCACGGAGTGGGGGGTTAGTGGGGGAGTGTATGTAGGCCTCCCGAGTGGTGGGTGAGGGTGGGTTAACCCTTAATGACTGTAGTGGTTAATAACGTAACATCGTGCACCTCTCCCCAGCTGCGTGGCAAGTACTCCTAATTGGCCACTTGTCTCCTGCAGCCTATCCCTGCCTTCGCAGAGGCAGTGCCTCCGCTCTGCCCCCTGCCTCATTGGTTACTCTTTACTTTGAAAGATTTTCACTTTGGCCTGAGCATAATCTGTGTAGCTTTGTGTTCCTGCATTTGCTGTGCCTTGCCTTGTGCCTTGTTGCTGTGTTTCTCTCTGTTGCTTTCTCGTGTACCGACCCAGCTAGACAATAGGACCCTCTCTGGATAAAGACTATTGGACCCTCTCTGGAAAACTATCTCGGCTTGCCGCAGACTACCCGCACCTCTCCAACCCCTGACCACAGCTTCACGGACGCCGACCATCACTCTGGTGGTATCTGAACTAACCCGATTTCTCCAACCCAGACCTGGCTACGCTGACTATCCACTCTCCAGGCATGCCTCCGCTGCTGTGGGGGCAGAGTCTTGTACTTTCCCACCTCAGTACCGGGTCCCGCCTTGTTCGTGGTGAGTGCAAGCATTACAGTATGCTCAGCCCAATGAATGTGGACCACCCTGATGTGGGCCATGCCCTAGCCTCTATTGGTGAAGGCTTTCAATACTTTGAGAATCAGATAGATTCTCTGACTCAAAGCATGGCAACATTGTCCACACGACAATCCCAGTCCAGGGTTGTCAGACCAGCAACGTTGTCTTCCCCTATCTCAGAAGTATCTCAGGCCCTTGAACCTCAACCAAAAAGTGCTCTTGGCGCAAAATGACCAAATATAAACAGTGCAATGTGCAAATAAACCCAGTGATGTGTAGCACTGAAAACACATAATACTGTCACTCCATATGTGGAACTCCTCAGGTGAGTGGAATCCTGGTTAACCTCATATGAAGAAAAGAACACAAATGCAGAGGGTATAGTGTATTAACATTTACTCATGATGACAAACAACACAGGGGGGGAGGAAACAAACTCACACTCTCCCCGCTGGTGTATAAGCAAGAAGTTACTTCAGGCACACTATAACTCTTCTCCCGAAATGACTGCTCCCAAACCAGCTGCAGAGACACATGCAATCTCCGGTCTCCTCCTTCAGCGCCTCTCAACCGCGCTCAGAGTCCTCTGTCCGTTTCAACACGTCACAGCCTCCCCAGCCAATCCGGATAGTATAGGGTTAATGCGGTGGCCTCAGAGAGTCAAAAAGCCCAACATGTTTCATCCAAAGACTTCATCTGGGGTCATCTTGAACCTCGCCTACCCACTTCCAATCGCTATGCGGGTGACCCCCATGGCTGTAGAGGGTTCCTAAACCAATAAGATATACAATTCGAGTTAACCACTTCACGTTTTTCTTCTGATAGATCCAAGGTGGCATACATCATTGCCCTACTCACGGCGATGCCTTGGCGTGGGCATCCCCCACCTGGGAGCAAAGACCAGAACTCACACAAGACTTTGCTTGTTTCAAGAGAAAGTTAGACAGGTCTTTGACACCCCAGGTCGAAAGGTCTGGCAGCTTCTTCCTTGTTTCATATTTTGCAGGATAACAGATCGGTTGCAAGGTATGCCCTCGAATTCTGGACCATTGCCACGGAAACAGGATGGAATGACAAAGCCTCATCAGCAGCCTTCTGTCAGGGGTTGTCCAAGCCACTTAAAAACGAACTGGCTGCTCAAGAACGACCTATGGACTTGGAGGAACAATTGCCGTAAGGGTTGATCAGTGCCTTCAGGAGAGGAGGGCTGAACATCATCGTCCCCGATCTCGCATAACTAATGTCCCCGTACATAGTCTTTCTCCTATCGTTTCCCCAACTCTTGATGTGCCAGAACCTATGCAGTTAGGAAGTCATCAAATTTCTTCCTTTGAGAAATAACGCCGGAGGAATGGAGGTTTCTGTCTCTATTGCGGGTTATCTGGTCGTCTCGTACTTCGCTGTCCCACAAAGCCGAGAAATGCCAACACCCAATGAGGTATGAGGGGATCTCATTGAGTATCATTTCTGCTTCCCCTTCCAGTAAAGAAATTCCGCCGACTCGGATTATGCTTCCAGTATCTCTTGAGGGTCCTGGCTTCCTTACCTTCGCCTCTGCTTTCATAGATTCTGGGTCTGGGGGAAATTTTGTGGACCAAGTTTTTGCTATCAAGAACAAGATTCCCCTGGTAAAGAAATCTGTGCCCATCGGGTTGGAGGCCATTAATAGACGTCCTCTTCATCCTGCTTTTATCTCATTGGAAACACCTCTGCTCTCTCTCTACTAAGGATGGTCACAAGGAGGACATAACTTTGGACATAATCCACTCACCCTCGGTACAGGTCATTTTGGGCCTCCCTTGGCTTCAAAGGCATAATCCACATTTAGATTGGACTGACAAAAACCCATTCAATGGGATCAATCATTTGCCGGTTCCTGTCTTTCTCCAGGGCAACATATCTGCGGGCTAGATATCCCTAAGTCAGACAAACCTATTCTTCCTGAAGTTTATAACGAGTTCCTTGATGTCTTTGATAAAGTCCGTTCGGAAGTTCTTCCTCCTCACTGCCCCTTCGATTGTCTTATTGACCTCTTGCCCAGAGCTGTCCTGCCTAAGTCCAGATCTTATCCATTATCTATGCCCGAGACCAAGGCAATGTCAGAGTACATACAAGAGAATTTGAGGAAAGGCTTCATTAGGAATTCCTCTTCCCCAGCCGGAGCTGGTTTCTTTTTTGTTAAAGAGAAAGATGGTTCCCTCCGTCCATGCATACATTATAGAGGGCTTAGCAAAATCACTTTAAAGAACCGGTATCCCCTACCTCTCATCTCAAAACTCTTTGACCGGTTGAAAGGCTCTACTATTTTCTCCCAGGTTGACCTTTGAGGGGATTACAATTTGATACGTATACATCAAGGAGATGAGTGGAAGACAGCATTTAACACTAGAGATGGTCATTATGAATATCTGGTCATGCTGTTCAGATTATGTAATATTTTTCAGGAGTTCGTGAAAGAGATTTTTCGGGATGTTCTCAACACTTTTGTCATCGTCTATATTGATGACATTCTTACTTTTTCTAAATCTCTCAATGCACACATCCAACATACCAAACTGGTCCTGTCTCGTCTTTGCGAGAATCGTCTTTACGCCAAGATGGAGAAATGCATGTTTCATCAGACATCCACGTCCTTCCTAGGATATATCATATCAGATGCTGGTTTCTCTATGGATCCCGATAAACTTAAGGTAGGGTTGGACTGGCCATTACCAATTTCACTCAGGGCGGTTCAGCGATTCCTGGGATTCGCTAATTATTATTGCAAATTTATCCACAATTTCTCCTCCACTATTGCCCCAATTACCGCTCAAACTAAGAAAGGGTGGATACTTCTTTCTGGTCTCCTGAAGCACTTCAGGCCTTTGATGTTCTCAAAAAAGTATTGGTGTCCGCTCCCATTCTATGCCATCCTGACCCCAAACTTCCCTTCACTCTAGAAGTAGATGCATCAGACATGGGCGCTGGAGATATCCTTTCACAGAGGCAAACGCCTCAAGACAGATTGCACCCTTGTGTGTTCTTTTCCAAAAATGTTCTCCCACTGAGCAAAACTATGATGTGGGCAATTGAGAACTTTTAGCTATAAAACTTGTCCTTCAAGAGTGGAGACACCTTTTGGAGCGTACTGACAACCCTATCTCTATCCTCAAGCATCATAAGAATCTTTTATACATTGAGGGTGCTCGTCGTCTCGGCTCCCATCAGGCTGGTTGGGCTCTTTTTTTTTCAAGATTTAACTACATAATTTCTTACATTCCTGGAACAAAGAACTTAAAGGCTAATGGTTTGTCCTGTCAATTTGTCTCTGAAAATAAAATTTTGGCTTCTCAACCACGCATCCCGGAGGGTATGGGGTTGCCGAAGGGTTGTCTGTATGTTGCACCACAGTTCCGCAAAAAAAATCCTTGAGTGGGGTCACTCCTCTAAGTTTGCAAGTCATCCATGGGATGAAACTGATGACTGGACAGTTAATTTAAAGGGGTATTCTCTTTTTCGGAAGGATCGAACAAATTGAAGGGGAGGTGGAGTATGTCTTTATGTTAAACCAGATCTAAAACCTATTATAAGGGATGATGTCTATGAAGGGAATGATGAAAATGTAGAGACCTTGTGGATAGAAATTAGCAGTGGAGGTAAAAGTATAAAGAAAATGTTTGTGGGAATATGCTATAAACCACCAAATATCTGTGAGATTGAGGAAGCTAAAATACATTTGCAAATGGAGAAGGGATCAAAACTGGGTCATGTTTGCAAAATGGGGGATTTTAATTATCCAGACATAGACTGGGGCAATGAGATTAGCGTTACAATAAAAGGAAACAGGTTTTTGTGGGTGCTTAAAGACAATTATATGACCCAAATTATTGAGGAACCAACCAGGAGAGGGGCAGTTCTGGATTTGGTCATATCAAACAATGTAGAAGTAATAACAAATATTCAAGTCCTGGAACATTTGGGTAACAGTGATCATAACATGGTCTCATTTGAAATAAATTATCAAAAAACAGATTACTTGGGTTCAACAAAGACTTTAAACTTTAGAAAGGCAGATTTTAATAAACTGAGGTCTAATCTAGTAGTAATACAATTGGATGACGTTTTTGCAGGGAAAAATTTAGAAGATAAATGGGCAGTCTTTAAAACATTGTTAGAAAAACACACTTATCAGTGTATACCCTTGGGTAATAAGTATAAAAGAAATAAGTCAAAACCAATGTGGCTAAATAAACAGGTAGGGGAGGAAATGGACAAGAAGAGGAAGGCGTTTAGATTCTTTAAATCAGAAGGGACAGAGACATCGTATCAGAATTATAAGGAATGTAACAAAAATTGCAAAAGGGCAATTCAATTAGCAAAAATGGATACTGAAAAAAGGATTGCAGTAAGGTCAACCCTAAAAAGTTCTTTAAAATACCTTAATAACAAAAAAATGAGAAAAGAAAATAAAGGACCCTTTCAGTGTGAGATGGGTAGGCAGATTATTGGAGATAAGGAAAAAGCAGAGGTATTAAACAAATTCTTTGCCTCTGTGTTTACCAGGGAAGAATCAAGTTCAATAGTAGCACCACAGGAGGAAGCCACAACCTCCATATTAATGACCAATTGGTTAACTGAGGAAGAAGTTCATAAGCGACTTGAAAAAATTAAAGTAAATAAGGCACCTGGCCCCGATGGCATACATCCAAGAGTTCTCAAGGAGTTAAGCTCAGTAATAGCAAAACCATTATATTTAATATTCAAGGACTCCATTTCCACAGCCTCAGTACCACAAGATTGGTGTAAAGCAGATGTGGTGCCTATATTTAAAAAGGGAGCTAGATCACACCTGGGGAATTACAGACCTGTAAGCCTGACTTCAATAGTAGGGAAACTACTTGAAGGTTTAATACGGGATAATATTCAGGAATACCTAATGGAAAACAAAATTATTAGTAATAGTCAGCATGGATTTATGAAGGATAGATCTTGCCAAACTAACCTTATTTGTTTCGTTGAGGAGGTAAGTAGGAATTTAGAACAGTGTAATGCAGTTGATGAGTCTAATTAGATTTTGCAAAGGCTTTTGATACGGTTTCACACAAGAGGTTGGTGTACAAAATAAAGAAAATTGGACTCAGTAATAATATATGCACCTGGATTGAAAACTGGTTAAAGGACAGACAACAGAGGGTTGTCATAAATGGAACTTTTTCAGGTTGGGCTAAAGTCGTGAGTGGAGTACCTCAAGGATCGGTACTGGGACCCCTGCTTTTTAACTTGTTTATTAATGACCTTGAGGTTGGGATCGAGAGCAAAGTCTCCATCTTTGCTGATGATACTAAATTGTGTAAGGTAATAGAATCAGAGCAGGATGTCATTTCTCTTCAGAAGGACTTGGAGAGACTGGAAACGTGGGCAGGTAAATGGCAAATGAGGTTTAATACAGATAAATGTAAGGTTATGCATTTGGGATGCAAGAATAAAAAGGCGACTTACAAATTAAATGGAGATATATTGGGGGAATCCTTGATGGAGAAGGATTTAGGAGTGCTTGTAGACAGCAGGCTTAGCAATAGTGCCCAATGTCATGCAGTAGCTGCCAAGGCAAACAAGATCTTATCTTGCATCAAACGGGCAATGGATGGAAGGGAAGTAAACATAATTATGCCCCTTTACAAAGCATTAGTAAGACCACACCTTGAATATGGAGTACAATTTTGTGCACCAATCCTAAGAAAAGACATTATGGAACTAGAGAGAGTGCAGAGAAGAGCCACCAAATTAATAAATGGGATGGACATTCTAACTTATGAGGAGAGGCTAGCTAAATTCGATTTATTTACAGTACATTAGAAAAGAGGCATCTAAGAGGGGATATGATAACTATATACAAATATATTCAGGGACAATACAAGGAGCTTTCAAAAGAACTATTCATCCCACGGGCAGTACAAAGGACTCGGGGCCATCCCTTAAGGTTGGAGGAAAGGAATTTCACCAGCAACAAAGGAAAGGGTTCGTTACAGTAAGGGCAGTTAAAATGTGGAATTCATTACCCATGGAGACTGTGATGGCAGATACAATAGATTTGTTCAAAAAAAGGTTGGACATCTTTTTTAGATGGGAAAGGTATACAGGGATATACCAAATAAGTATACAGTACATGGGAAGGATGTTGGTCCAGGGATTAATCCGATTGCCAATTCTTGGAGTCAGGAAGGAATTAATTTTTCCCCTTAATGTGGTTTTTTGTTTGCCTTCCACAGGATCAATAAGTAAGTATAGATATAGAATAAAGTATCTGTTGTCTAAATTTAGCATAGGTTGAACTTGATGGACGTACGTCTTTTTTCAACCTCATCTACTATGTAACTATGGGCCCTATGCAGAGAGCAGCGTTAGAAATAATTGGAGAGTTTAAGAAAAAGTAGGTTTAATGGAGAGTTTTATTCTCCATATGCAGAAATGTGCGAAATCTGCAATTGAAAGCATGAATGCGTGTGTTGAGTTTAAAATGGAGTGATGCGCGCTGCAGAAAAATGTTTGAGAAAAATCGCGCTTTTTTTTTTTATTATTTTTTCTATGGCCGGCGAGCTCCTGCTTCTTGCCAACTTTTGTTGGCGGAGGAAATTGTAGAAAATCGCGCCAATAACAGCCGCTAGATGGAGATCGCGCCTTTCTGAATTTGGATATTTTTAACACTGGCGAGATGTAGGTTCTCGCCAGCCGCGCGGTGAGATTTATAAATAGAATAAAAAATGGCGTGTTTTTCCTACCTCGCCATTTTCTGCTGTTTTCTGCGCGAATTTCACCAAAAAATGGCGATATTTGCTATAGCGCTGCTCTCTGCATAGGGCCCTATGTATCCAGATATGAGAAGAACTTCGGATTTAATCGAACACACCTTCTGGTGACACAACATACTCAAGGATGTCGACGAATTCATTAGGTCCTGCCCTGTCTGTGCCCGAAACAAATCGTCACACAACAAACCATCAGGTCTTCTCCGTCCCTTGCCTATACCAGATCGCCCATGGTCGCACCTTTCAATGGACTTTATTGTCGAGCTCCCTGTCTCTAATGGAATGAACACGATCCTTGTTATTGTTGATGGGTTTTCGAAACAGTCAAATTTCATACCCCTCAAGGGCCTTCCCAATTCTACTACCATGGCAGACATCTTTATTAAAGAGATCTTCCGTATTCATGGATTTCCACTTTCCATTGTATCCGATCGAGGGTGGCTGTTTATATCCAAATTTTGGCGGGCCTTTGCTCAGAGGTTGGAGATTGCACTACTTTTCTCATCGGGTTACCACCACGAACTAACGGACAGACGGAAAGAACAAATCAATCATTAGAGCAATACCTCAGGTGTTTTATCTCTGATGCACAGTATGACTGGTAGACCTCCTGCCATGGGCCGAATTCGCCCATAATTCTCTGAGAAACGAGTCCACCCAAGAGTCGCCGTTCTTTATAAATTACGGATTCCACCTGTCACGTCTCCTCTTCCCCATCTGGGGTCCCAGCAGCAGATTCCAGAATAAATTCCCTACAGGAGTCCTGGAGGAGGATCCAAAGAACTCTACAAGAGGCCATATGTAGGCAGAAGTCACAGGCGGATCGCCATCGACGCAAGGCACCCAAATTTCGGAGAGGAGACAAGGTGTGGCTGTCATCAAGGAACATCAGACTGAAGACTCCTACGCTGAAGCTGGCTCCAAGATTCATAGGCCCCTTTACGGTGCTAGAACAAGTCAAACCGGTGGCCTATCGGCTACAACATCCTCAATCCATGAGGATTCCGTCGGCCTTCCACATCTCCCTTCTTAAACCGGTCTTCCAAAGTTCCAGGTTCCCGACGTCTCTTCTAAACCACCACTGGTGATGGTAAAAGGCCAAGAAGAATTCGAAATTCAGTCTATAATAGACTTACGAAGGTCCCGAGGATCAGTCCAGTAACTGGTACATTACTGTACCAGAGGGTTTGGACCAGAAGAAAGGTCCTGGTTACCCCATCACCAGGTTCACACTCCCGCTCTGTTAAGACGGTTCCATGCCAGGTTTCTGCAGAAGCCATTTGGGAGTGATCCTGAGGCCGCTCCTCAAGGTGACGGTACTGTAAGGATTCGGGGAACAAGTCCTCTGCGGCGTGTTCCCTCCTTACCTGCTGCAGCGCACCTCCCCGCTCTGGTTACAGAGTGCGCACGCACCGCAGCTCTTCACACAGTGCCACAGAGCTTGGCTCCGCCCCCCAGTCCCATTGTGCATCTGTCACGAACGGCGCGCACACGTGACATTGTGCACCGCTCCCCAGCTGTGTGGCAATTACTCCTAATTGGCCACTTGTCTCCTGCAGCCTATACCTGCCTCCGCAGAGGCCGTGCATCCGCTCCGCCCACTCCCTCATTGGTTCCTGTATACTTTAAAAGACTTTCACTTTCACTTCTGCCTTGCTGAGCATAACCTGTGTAGCCTAGTTTTCCTGCATTTGCTGTGCCTTGCCTTGTTACTGTGTTTCTCTCTGTTGCTTTCTCATGTACCAACCAGACTATAGGACCCTCTCTGGATAAAGACCCCGGCTTGACTATTGGACCCTCTCTGGAAAATGACCTTGGCTTGCCCCAGACTACCCGCACCTCTCCAATCCCTGACCATGGCTTCACGGACACTGACTTTCCCACTGGCTCCACCCACAGACTCCGGCAAGTATCTAAACTAACCCGATTTCTCCAACCCAGACCCTGCTATGCTGACTATCTGCTCTCCAGGGGTGCCTCCGCTGCTGGGGGTGCGCAGTCTTATACTTTCCCACCTTAGTACCGGGGTCCCGCCTTGTTCATGGTGAGCACAAGCATTACAGAATCCTAGTAGGCATCTTTTGCTCTTTGGAAGGAGAAGGAGATAGTGTTCCCAGTGTGGTTCTCCTGGCTCTCGCTGGGAATTGGCATTTCCCGGCATGTGGGGACAGACGATGGCCTGGTGTCTGATGTTTCCGCAGTATAGACATAGATAATCAAAAATTGCAAAAGTGTTTTGACGTCTCCATTCCAAATAATAATATGATTGTCAAAAACACGTCTATAGAAAGTGATAAATTGTCTGAAGGGGTTTCTATCTCCAAACACATGGAACGACTCCCACCAACCCAAGAAGAGACTGGCATAAGAGGGGGCAAAACTGGTGCCCATAGCCGTCCCATGTGTTTTGAGAAAGAAAGTACCGTTAAACAAAAAGTAATTGCAAGTTAACAAAAATTGTATTGCATCCAAAATAAAAGTATTCTGTGCAGATGATAAATGTGAGTGATCCAAGTAATATTTGACAGCTGCCATCCCATGTACATGTATTAAGATAGTGTACAAGGAATTAACATCAAGGGTGACCCAGATGTAGTTCCATTCCCATCTCATTTAGCCCAGTTGAGTAATGAGGTCCCCCCTATCCTTGAAATAGGCGGGTAATGCACGCACAGAGGTCTGTAAGTAATGGTCCACATAGCGGAATACACCATCTCCCGAAGACCCGATACTGGAGACAATTGGCATCCCACATGGGGAGACCAATGTCTTATAGCTCTTCGGGAGATGGTGAAATATTGGAATGATTGTGTATGCTTTGAACAGAAAGTCCAGTTCTTTATCATCAAGTACCCCCACGATGGATCCTTACAACAACAAAAATCTAAGCTCTTTTTGAAAGGAGGCAGTTGGGTCAACACGCAGAGCACGATAGGAGGAAACATCACACAATTGGCGAAGGTCTTCTTTCAAATATTCACTCCTATCCTACACCACAATGGCTCCCCCTTTATCTGCCCCCTTAATGATAAATCTATAAATCTATCACTGTGTCGAACAGTCTGAAATTTGGATCGGGTACAAGTTTTAAGCCTTTTTTAAGGATTGAGAGTTCTGCTTGGGTCAAAATTACTTTGAAGAGGTTAATAACTGTGGATATTCTGAACACATGATACATAAGCTTGGCCCCCTGCAGACGCACTTACCAGAACTCCCTCCTACTGTCTCTGTAAGTTCTCTCCCTACCAACCAATTAGACTGTAAGCTCCTCGGGACAGGGACTCCTCTTCCTTCATGTTACTTTTACGTCTAAAGCACTTATTCCCATGATCTGTTATTTATATTATCTGTTATTTATTTGATTACCCCATATATTACTACTGTGAAGCGCTATGTACATTAATAGCGCTATATAAATAAAGACATACAATACAATAACCCCTGTGTCCTCAATTAAGAGTAATTTTTTATTTTTTTAGGTTGTTTGGTACCTTCTCTTCCGACTCCGTCTGGCCTGTTTATGCTTGATGAGTTTTTTTAACCAGTTTTGATGAGGTCTTGATGCTGGCTTATTTCCTCTGTATCCTCAGGAATGTTGTTGTTGTCCTCCATCACGATATCCATCCCTGTAATCACGACCTGAGGTTCCTGCATAATTGGACGAAGTAGCTTCGGTAAACAAATCATAATCATAAGCATCTGAATCCCGACTCACCAAATGAGAGAAGAAAATATTATTTTTTACGATGGACCTTTGTTGTAGCTCTTTTGATTTATTCATTTTGTATGGAGTAGAGGCATTTTGTTTTGAGTGTAGCTTTTGCCAAATATAAACCTGGTTCCTTTCATAGTCTAATCTGTTGCTTTCATATTTAATCTGTTTTTTTTTTTTACATTATTTCTTTTTCCATTTTATTTATATTTGTGGCTAATGTTTGATCAAGATCATTAAGACCATCTATGTCCTTAAACTGAGGCAATTTCTTTTGTAGACGTTTTATATCATTTTTTAATACTAATTTTTCCTTTGTCTTGGATTGAATAATTACGTTTAAACGAACATTCATTCAACATTTCCTTCCATTTAACTTCAAAATCCGAATCTACAAAACCAAAAGTGGGAGATTTCTTGATACATAACCCTTTTGGAATTATTTTGGTCTTTGTGTAATTTTGTAGAGTTATAATATCCCACCATGTGTGGACATCTGATGCCAGTTATTTTTCCAGCTTAGAAAATTGTAATTTTATATCAGAAATGTCCTCGCAGTTTGTTTATAACACATTGTCAAAAACCTGTTCTGTTTTCTTCACACGTTTTTTTATCATCACAGCAATTGAAGATATACATTGTTGTATTCTGCAATTCATTGTCACTTTTTGCAGTATGTTGATCCATATCCATAATAAAATACTCAAGTTGTAATACAAGCACTATATGTAAAAAAAAGCCACTGCGAGGTTTGTTAAACACACATTCTCTTTAAAAATAAGCAAGTGTACAAAAAAATGAAGTCTGTTGGTTCGAGCTACCTCACAACATGTGCAAGATATTTGATATAGACTGTGGGATGCTCAAAAAGGTAGAACAGACAAAATATCACTTGATGATTTAAGAGCATGGTACTTTGATTTTCTTCAATCAAGCTTATATAAGGTTTTTGACCCTTTCATTTACACACATCATCAATTTTCTGGACACAGGATTGTGTTTAAGTTTCCACTTTTGCAGGTGGGAGTTAATCAAGTTAGGTGTGTTGTTATGGGACATTACCAGCTTTATTGTATATATCTGTTACTTAAAAGTACCATGCTCTTAAATCATCAAGTGATATTTTGTCTGTTTAGGGTTCTTTGAGCATTCCACAGTCTATATAAAATTCCTAGAAATATAATAATGTGTCTTCCAAGATATAACAGCTCAGCTTGGCTGTAATGAAGTCATGGCAGAGCACATGGAGCTGACCTTCCTACACATGGAACAAGCAGGCCATTTCAGGGAGCAAGCAGCCCAGAGAAACCACTGCATCACCATTCATACCATGTGGCAGCACAGCAGTGTAATGATAAACAGTATGGCCAAGAAAGTCTCTTCTTTTGGACTAATATGGGCTATGTAGAGCATCCTCGCAACCTCCATGCTGACAACATCTGTGGCTCCAGTGACTCCCTGCCCATATCAGGGCTGTCAGTAATCATGAAAACTTCACCTACTCCACCATCTCCTGAGTTGGCCACACCATCTACACTGTGATTTTGGACATTGAGGCATGGAAGAGTTCATACGAGGGGGCTGAGTGAGCCTGGCAGTGCACTTGCTCAGAAGAGATGCTGAACTATATTTTGTGTTTATATTTTTATTTTTGTTACTTAATTTTCTATATTTTGTTCTTGTTTTGTGTCACACCTAGTGAATTAACTGAGTGATTAAAAATCTTTTTCCAAACCACTGTCTCTTGATAAATCTTGTTCCCATATGTAGAGTCATTATAGCACACCCATTTTTAATACACTCAACATAGGACACAGAAACATATCCTACAGTCCCTTTAATCATTTAAAAGCAAGGTATAACTTAATACATTAAAATAACACAATAGCAGATGCATCTATTGATATGTTTCAGTCATTAAAATGTTCCATCATATAAATCTTTGTATGGCACATCCAATGAAAAGATTAAGTTATGCACAAAGTAAATCAATGTGGGTACCATTTAAGACCTGCCCTTTTCCCTTGTAGGTTATTTTTAGAAATAAAACACTGATAATTAGTGTCTGCATGTGAGTAAGGGCAGCGTTTGGAAGATATGAAATGTCGTAGTGTTATTTCCATGCACTACCATGAACGGAGGATCGCCATTGTTGGGTAACCAACTCATTAATATATAATTTGCATATGAGTAAGTAAAACATCCATTCAAATTTTTTGACGTTAACGGTAAAGTATCGTAACGCAAATCCCCTTTGTGGATATGTGTTATGGAAATCTTACGTAAAATGGCTATAACATAACACAAAAAATATAACGCACTTCTGAGGACCTACAACCTGGAAGTATAAAAGTAAATAGGCCTTCTCCTACAATGGTCTTTCTCTCCTTGTCAGGGCGTGCTCACCACAAACGAGACGGGACCACGGTGCTGAGGTGGGATAGGATATAACGCCACCCACAGCCACGAGGGAACGTCTTGAGAGTAGAGTGGTCTGGAAGTCCGGATCGGGGCAGGAGAGGTACGGATGGTAGAGGGTGCTGTTTGCCAAGTCCGGGGTTAGAGAGAGGGACGTTGTCGTTTACCGTTTGCCGAGATCGGGATGCCAGAGGTGCGGAGAGTCGTGTTGCCATATGCCGAGTTTGGGATGCCAGAGGTGCGGGTAGACGTAGCGGAAGCCGGTTCGGTACACGAGGAAGACTGCAAAACAAGATAGGACAAGACAGGACTAGGGAGGCAGAGAGTGATGAGAACAACTGGTTCTATGCTCAGCCGACGAGTTAATGAAGCTGCAGGGTATATATAGGCAAATGGGTCCAATGGCAGAGTAGCAAGGTGGGGGGGTGTGAATGGGCCAGGCTGAGACAGGGATAGGTCTAGATGAGTTCCTGGAGGAGGAGCTATAGATCCTAGAAGAATTGGTGTATTGAATTGCAGCATTGGAAAAGGGTACTGTGCCTTTAAGAGGCTGGTGCGCCTCTGTGTGGCTGCGCCTCCGTGTGGCTGCGCCTGTGGATGTATGCGCGGGCCTGTGGATGTGTGCGCGGGCACACGCCCTGAATCGAGGGCAGAAGAAGGGAACTGACGTGTGCGCGCGCGCACAGGGGAAACGGAGCTCGGCGTCTTAGAGGAGGAATCCGTGTGAGCCGCGGGAGACCCTGGCAGGGCTGCAGGTGAGTGAGGAGCACGCCACAAGCGGCGTGACTCCTGAATCCTTACAGTACCCCCCCTTCAGGGGCGACCTCCGGGCATCCATGACATGGCTTGGAGGGATTCCTACGATGAAAAGCCTGGAGGAGTCGAGGTGCGTGAAGATCCCGGTGGGGAATCCATGAACGTTCCTCTGGTCCGAACCCCCTCCAGTGGACCAGGTATTGTACTCCTCCTCTGGAAATCCTAGAATCCAGGATAGACTGGACCTCGTACTCCTGTTGACCTTGAATCATAAGAGGAAGTGGAGGAGAAGTATTTTTGGAAAAGCGAGGACTCTGAAATGCTGGTTTAAGCAAAGACACATGGAAGACCGAAGGTATCTTCATCGAGGGGGGAAGGCGTAGATGATAAACCACAGGATTAATCCTCTTAACCATGGGAAAGGGGCCGAGGAACTTGGGAGCTAGCTTCATGGTAGGAACCTTTAGTCGGATATTCCTGGATGAAAGCCACACCTTGTCTCCTGGGGCGAACTCTGGCACTTGGCGTCGAAGGCGATCTGCCTGGAGTTTCTGTCTCCCTGTGGCCACCTTTAAGTTCTCCTGAATCCTCGTCCATAAGTCTTTTAGCCGGGAGATGCGCTTGTCCACCGCTGGTACTCCTGAGGATAGAGGGAAGAAGGGTAGACGGGAAGGGTGAAAGCCACAATTTATGAAGAAGGGAGATTCTTGAGTGGAGTCATTGCGAAGGGAGTTAAGAGCAAACTCAGCCCAAGGAAGCAGATCCACCCAGTCATCCTGTGTATCGGTTATAAAACACCGAAGGTATTGTTCCAGGTTTTGGTTGGCCCTCTCCGTCTGCCTATTGGTCTGTGGATGGTATCCTGAGGAGAATTGAAGTGAAATCCCCAATTTTCGGGAAAAGGCTCGCCAAAATCTTGACACAAATTGAGACCCACGATCAGAGACGATGGTTGCAGGCACTCCGTGAAGACGAAAAATCTCCTGGATGAAAACATCCGCAAGACTGGAGGAATTCGGAAGACCCCTCAAGGGAACATGGTGCGTCTGTTTGGAAAAACGATCAATGACCACAAGAATCGTATTCTTCCCTTTGGAGTCTGGAAGCTCTACAATGAAGTCCATAGAAATATGGTTCCAGGGATGGTCTGGAATGGGTAAAGGAAGAAGAAGACCTGCTGGTCTGACCCGGGGTACTTTGTTGCGAGCACAAGTGCCACATGCTTTTACAAACTCCTCCACATCCTTAGCCCTCTCTGGCCACCAGAAGGTACGTTGAACAAGGTCGTTGGTTTTACGTATCCCTGGATGTCCTGCCGATTTAGAGGAATGGCACCACTCGAGAACCCTTTTGCGGTGTTGGGGTGCTGTGTAGAGTCTTCCTTCCGGAACCTTGAGCCCCATCGGAGTCTGTGATTGCTCGGATTGAATCTTGTCCATAATATCAAAGGAGTTGGCGGACAGGATACATCTAGAGGGAATAATTGTCTCTAGCTGCTCTTCAGACTTGTCTTCTGCAAGGAACTGTCGAGACAGGGCGTCCGCCTTTAGATTCTTGGAGCCAGGAATGAAGGAGATGAGAAAATTAAATCGTGAAAAAAATAATGCCCAGCGGGCTTGCCGAGAGCTAAAACGATGTGCCCCTTCTATGTAGAGAAGGTTTTTATGGTCTGCGAGTATGGTTATGGGTGTCTCCGTACCTTCTAAGAAGTATCTCCACTCTTCTAATGCCAACTTGATCGCCAAAAGCTCCCGGTTCCCGACATCGTAATTCCGTTCTGCGGACGAAAATTTCTTCGAGAAGAAGGCACATGGGTGAAGTCTGGCTAAGGGAGATGTCCTTTGGGACAAGACAGCCCCAGCCCCGATGTCAGAGGCATCTACCTCCAAGGTAAATGGAAGTTTAGGATCTGGGTGGGTGAGGATAGGGGCAGACACAAAAGCCTTTTTCAGAAGATTAAATGCCCGTATGGCGGCCACAGACCATGATGAGGGATCTGCACCCTTCTTCGTGAGAGCAGTTATGGGAGATACCGTAGAAGAAAAATTGCGAATGAAGCGCCGATAATAGTTTGCAAAACCTAGAAAGCGTTGCACGGCTTTGAGGGTGGTTGGACAGGGCCACTCCAAAATAGCTTTAAGTTTCTCTGGATCCATATTAAATCCGGTGTCAGAGATAACGTATCCCAAAAATGCCACAGACTTGAGATGGAACTGACATTTTTCCAATTTCGCAAAGAGATGGTTCTCCCCGAGGCGTAACAGCACCTGTTGAACGTGTTTGATGTGTTCTTGAGTGGATTTAGAAAAGATTAGGATGTCATCTAGGTAGATGATAAGAAATTTGTTCTGAATGTCCCGAAAAATCTCATTGACGAAATCCTGAAAGACTGCTGGTGCGTTGCACAGACCGAACGGCATGACCAGGTATTCATAGTGGCCGTCATGGGTGTTAAAAGCAGTCTTCCACTCGTCCCCCTCACGTATCCTTACTAAATTGTAGGCACCTCTTAAATCCAATTTAGAAAAGATAGTTGCTCCCTGAAGACGGTCGAAGAGTTCCGGTATCAAGGGCAGTGGGTAGCGGTTCTTGCGTGTGATGTTATTCAAACCCCGATAGTCTATGCATGGACGAAGAGAACCATCCTTCTTTTTGACGAAAAAGAAGCCTGCTCCGACTGGAGAAGAAGACTTTCAGATGAAACCCCTCTCTAAATTCTCTGCAATGTAAATGTTCATGGCTTTAGTCTCTGGGAGAGAGAGAGGATAGGATCGTCCTCTGGGAAGAGGTGCCCCGGGTAGTAGGTCAATAGGACAGTCGAAAGAACGGTGCGGAGGTAGAACCTCGGAACGTGCTTTGTCGAACACATCTCGGAAATCCAAATACACAGAAGGTAGGGAGTCGACCTTCTCTGGCAGGGTAGACAACCCACCAATCTTCTGGAAAATCCTGGTACATGTCTTGGCACAAGAAGCACCCCACTGGATGGGTTCCTGATCCGTCCAGTCGATGCGAGGATTATGGAGTTGAAGCCAAGGAAGACCCAAAATCAGCTCAGCAGAGGGAGTGTGGATAACATCGAGGGTAATGATCTCTGTATGACTGTCGACGAACTGCAATAGGAGAGGCACCGTCTGTAGCGTGATGAATGCCGGCTGTAGAGGTCGACCGTCAATGGCCTCCAGACCTACTGGCGTCTTCTTATTGATAAATTGAATATTGATCCGTCTAGCAAAGGTCTCATCGATGAAATTGCCTGCGGAACCGGAGTCAATAAACGCCCGTGCTTGAGTGTGAAACCGCTCTCCAGACAGTGTTACTGGCAACATTATCCTGGTGGGAAGGACGTCTTTGCTGATGGGAGAAAGTGTCAGTATTCCCAATGAAACTCTCCGGGGTTTCATTGGGAGTTGGCGTTTCCTGGCTTGTGGGGACACTGGGGTAATAAGTGACCGGGATTGCCACAGTACATGCAGAGACCGGCATTGCGTCGACGTTGTTTTTCGGCAGCAGACAGCTTGTTACCTCCCAACTGCGTAGGTTCCGGGACGTCCCCGGAAGAAGGTGAAGGCGCCATGAACGATGGAGCAAGATGCCTTGAAACCCGTTGACGGTAACGAGAACGTTTGGTCCTCCGCTCCTGCAGACGCTGGTCCACTCGAACGCACAGACCGATCAAATCCTCTAGGTCAGTGGGGCGTTCCTGCGCTGCGAGCTCATCCTTTAGGGATTCCGACAGACCTTGCCAAAACGCTGAAGATAGAGCTTCATTATTCCATCCTGTCTCAGCAGCAAGTGTGTGGAACTCCACGGCGTACCGGGCGACGGGTCGATCTCCCTGGGTTATGTTATGAAGAGACGATGCCGTGGGGTGTCGAAGACTCTTCGGAACTCCTCGACGTAGAGATCGATGTCCTGTGTGAGAAGACCTTGTTGTTCCCAGATGGGAGAAGCCCATGCCAGCGCCTCGTCGATGAGAAGAGCCATGATATAGCCGACCCTGGAGACAGAAGAGACAAAACGAGAGGGCGAGAGTCGAAATTGGATGAGGCATTGGTTAAGGAAGCCCCTACATCCTTGGGGATCCCCGGCATAGTGTTTGGGGGCCGGAATACGAGGTTCCAAAGCAAACGGAGGTGCTGGAAAGGCGGTTGCGGAAGCTGTGGAAGCCACGGGTGAGGGTTGCCGACTGAGAGTTCGGACTTGAAGGGTAAGGGAATGAACGCTTTGCTGTAAAGTATCCATTCGTCTATCAGCTTGTTCCAGATAAGTCTCTAGCCTGGTGAAGAGATTTGTATGGGCATTTAAAGTGCACTCCACCTCAGCGGGGTCCATGTTTGTAGGGCTAAGCATAATGTCAGGGCGTGCTCACCACAAACGAGACGGAACCGCGGTGCTGAGGTGGGATAGGATATAACGCCACCCACAGCCACGAGGGCACGTCTTGAGAGTAGAGTGGTCTGGAAGTCCGGATCGGGGCAGGACAGGTACGGATGGTAGAGGGTGCTGTTTGCCAAGTCCGGGGTTAGAGAGAGGGACGTTGTCGTTTACCGTTTGCCGAGATCGGGATGCCAGAGTTGCGGAGAGTCGTGTTGCCGTATGCCGAGTTCGGGATGCCAGAGGTGCGGGTAGACGTAGCGGAAGCCGGTTCAGTACACGAGGTAGACTGCAAACAAGATAGGACAAGACAGGACTAGGGAGGCAGAGAGTGATGAGAACAACTGGTTCTATGCTCAGCCGACGAGTTAATGAAGCTGCAGGGTATATATAGGCAAGAGGGTCCAATGGCAGAGTAGCAAGGTGGGGGTGTGTGAATGGGCCAGGCTGAGACAGGGATAGGTCTAGATGAGTTCCTGGAGGAGGAGCTATAGATCCTAGAAGAATTGGTGTATTGAATTGCAGCATTGGAAAAGGGTACTGTGCCTTTAAGAGGCTGGTGCGCCTTTGTGTGGCCGCGCCTCCGTGTGGCTGCACCTGTGGATGCGTGCGCGGGCACACGCCCTGAACCGAGGGCAGAAAAAGGGAACTGACGTGCGTGCGCGCGCACAGGGGAAACGGAGCTCTGCGTCTTAGAGGAGGAATCCGTGTGAGCCGTGGGAGACCCTGGCAGGGCTGCAGGTGAGTGAGGAGCACGCCGCGAGTGGCGTGACTCCTGAATCCTTACACTCCTCTCTCTTCAGCAAAAGTCCTAATGTAGTGTCTGAATGTGAATAATGCCACAGTTAGGTATGACACTGTAAATAATGTAGCTTTATTGCCTTGCTTTAACCTTATCATCATCATCCTCATCATTATCATCATTTATTTTTTGCGTAAAAATACGCTTCTATTTAAGGGTGCATCACAATAGTTTACAATTAAACAGATTAAAATGATATACAATTGTTTTTAGACAGGGAATGCCAGTAGGAAAGAGGTAAGTCTTACATTGAGCCCGAAACAACCGTAAAGTATTTATACACCTGAGCTCTGGCGGTAGCAAGTTCCAGAATTCTGAAGCTGCACACAAGAAGGCCCGCCCACACCGTGTAGGGTGCAGTATCTTAGCACTGAGAGGTGGACCCCCTGAGGACCTCAGATCATAGCCAGTATCCCTCTACTACTTCAAACAAGACAGCAGATAGCAAGACCCCTTTATAGGTTTTTAAAGCCATTATGGTCAACATGAACCGAACCAGGAAGATCACTGGAAGCCAGTGCAAATCACGTAAGATCAGAGTGATATTCTCATAGCAAGAAACATGTCTAAGCATCCGAGCTGCAGCGTTCTTCAATAATAGAGCTTAGTGAATATCAGATGAATATATCTGTAATGTAGGCTTTAATGAGCTCATTTGCATTTTATTTAGAATAACAGATTTTACAAATAGTGCCATGCTTTTTACAGGAGTAAATCCTGGCTACCATCATGTTGTTTGCTTTAGTACAAACTGTGTTATGATTAACACACATTATATGCAATGTCAAATTTTCAAATATCCTTCTCTAAGCTTACCATGTTTAAGAGCTGCAGTAGGTGAAGACACATTTCTTTGTTTAAATCATCACTTGTCCAAATGTAATCCTTAAGCATGTAACTGTACTTGGTCCATTTTGGTACTGGTGGGCAATACATCTTTACATTATTTCTATTTTGAATGACAAGATGACTGGAATTCCCTTGAGTAATTATCCAAGGACATACTATGTTGTGCAATGCATTTCCCCGATTCCCTAGGGACTGGAGGAAGGAAGAAAAGTGGGAGAAAGGATTTTGTGATGTGGGCTGGGAGAAAAACAGACACTTTTTAAAATAGAAAATAGAGCAGCTAGACAAAACCAGCTAAGGGGCCTATGCAGGGGACAGCGAGAATGTCCATTCGCCAGACGTAGAACTCGCCATGTTTTTGGCGGATTCCCCTCGCAGTATGCAGGAAGGTGCGCATATCTGTGAGAGGAATCCGGCAGAGATGGCGAGCCCTGGCGAGAAGGGCTCCGCTGGCGAGATCTGTCAGCAGAGTGTGAGATCCGCCTCTCTCTGCACAAATCTCGCCGGCAAATAAAAAATGTTTACATAACAATTGTATTAACATTGTAGATGTGCAGGGGGTCTCCGGAGATGAACAGCGTTTGTTTTATGTCCGGGGACCCCCTGATTCATGAAATAGAGGCCCCGTTATGAGGTGCCAGTATCTCCTATGCATGGAGATAGGCCGATCACGTGACGCGGGACATTTCCATTCATAGGAGATACCGGCATCCCATAACCGGGCCTGTATCTCGGGAAGCAGGGGTCCCCGGACATAAAACCAACACGGTTCATCTCCGGAGACCCTCTGCATATGTACACTATTAATATAAATACAGTAATGCTGCTTCATTACCTTAGTGGCTCTCCGTTAAGGCAATGAAGGGGTTAAGTCACAGTAGCATGTTTATTGGGGACAATTTCCCCCAATAAACATTGCAATACACAACACAATCACCCTCTGTGCCCCAACAACTCCTATACCCCCCTTATATTCATAACCCATAGTTATTTTTTTAGGCACAGGAATGGTACTATAGGCCGGCGGTGGGCCACGGGTGTTCCCGCAGGGGTCCGGAGGTCACCACTTGCCTTCAGTACTAATTGTGTGCCCCATAAAATCAATTACAAATACATACATTCTTTTAAATAAATACACCCCCCCCTAAAACATACACAGTATATTCATGGGCAACATGACTATTATCCACATATGGATAATAGTGCATGTGCCCATGTAAAATACATTAATCCCAAGAAATACATCTTGCACTCACTCTTGGCCGCCAGCCACGATAAAGGCCATCCTCATCTTCATCACCGTCCATGGCCTCGGGTGCTGAAAAACACACACAAGAATAAAAAAAGCCAATGTAATGTCCCCTAACCCCTTAATCACCGTAGCTGTTATTAACCGCTACCGTCATTAAGGGTTTAACCCATCCTCACCCACCACTCTGGAGACCTAAGCCCCTCCCCACTACCCACCCACGTGAGGCATAACCACCCTCACCCCTACACACCGGTAGGCCTACCCTCCCTCCCTTGGGGACAATACCCCCTACCCCCAATACCCACATTCAAAACAATACACAGACCCGCAATAAACATAACAATAATTAATAAACTTTACTTAAGGAACCGACCCTGTATGTAAAAAAAATAAACATGCTCCTACATTTAAATAAAAGAACCCCCTCCCCCCTCCCCCACCCCCCCAGCACCAAACACACATAAAGTAAAGTAATGGGCAAAATAACTATTATCCAGATATGGATAATAGATTATTTGTCCATTATCAAAAACATTAACTAGCATTATAAAATAAAGACAATTGTACTTATGTCAGCAATAGGAAGCCCCTACGCCATCAAAGTCTGTTGGCACACAAAGAAATAGCAAATATATTCTGGTGTTACTTAACCCCTTAATAACAATAATGGTTAATAAGCGCTAAAGTAATTAATGGGTTAAGCCACCCTGCACCCATTCATTTGTAGAGTGGCTTCCTCATTCACATATTATATATACAAATATATATATATGTGTGTGTGTGTGTGTGTGTGTGTGTGTGTGTGTGTGTGTGTGTGTGTGTGTGTGTGTGTGTGTGTGTGTGTGTGTGTGTGTGTGTGTGTGTGTGTGTGTGTGTGTGTGTGTGTGTGTGTGTGTATATATATATATATATAAAACACACAAAAAAGGAAAGTTGCTCAACACCTAATATTAAAGGTTAAATCAAGCCCCCAGATTAATACTGACTATAGGAGTAAAATAAAATATAAACCCCAAATTAAATCAGTTAGAAAAGTTATAGAGCTTGTTGGTGCTAGGGGATAATAACAACTATATAGAACACACAAATGAAAAGGACAAAGACAACCCCCTTGTTAGCACTCTAAATTACACCTAAAGAAAATCTACTAATAAAGATTATATTGCAAGAACCAGATGCACTGCAGAGTCAGAAAAATGAACAAGATTTTATTGGAATAACAGCAAGACACACTAACTTAAAAACATGAATATACTAAAGACAGCCTAACAAAATATATGTATCAAAAATATATTGGATAAAAGGGGGACTGTTAATCTAGTGAATGAATTCTAATTTACCTCAAAAAAACTAAAATGTGTCTAAGTGAATATAAATTGTAACACAAAAGTAGTTTAATATAACCCTTGAAGGTAATACAAAATATTATAAATCCCTACTGGCATGAATGCCTAATAGAGAGATATATGATGGATTGTGGCATGGAGGAAAAGTATATAATCAATGACCCAGTATACAGCCAGAAAAAATAATATATTACCAAAAATAAAGGGGGGAGAGAAAGGCAAACAGGGAAAAAAATGATATAAAAATAATAATCATACCCTGCCTAGCAATTCCCAAAAAAAAAGAAAACAATGAGAACTGATGCAGCAAACAAAAAAAAAAAAAACATTTTTTTTTATATACCTATAAATGACATGCTAACAAACAGAGTCATACAAATGGAAAATACAGCAGTGCATTGCACTGCAAGGACAAGTAATGCCCAGACAGCAAAGAGAGTTAATACTCAGCTGCTGTAGCAGGGTTGCGTGAGGCATGTGTCCATCAGATTGTAGAAGGTTTGTTCCAATGTTTGTGCATAGCAGAAATAAAGAGAATCAAAAAATGCTGCAACAGATCCTTCACAAGTCCATCCAAATAAAGATTACATGGGGGCTGTCAGAGAGTAAACACTCAACGCGTTTCACCCGTCGGTGGGCTTCTTCCCGGAGTGGTAAAATTTAAAGTGCAGGCGAGCAGTGTTATATAGGAGGAGAAGTAATCAGTTGCAGCATTGTCAGTATTTCCTTATCCAATAGAAAATGCTGGCCAAGTTCAATTGCATCACACACACCAGTGCAAGTAATAATGTAATTGAAAGCAGGAGGAGGACTCGGAGGGGACGCAAGACGTCTGCGAGACAGGCAACGTTATGGTTACAAAACAAAGAAAAAGTGACGGTATCCCAAGAGTCAGAAGAATTGATAGTTGTGAACTTGTCAGATATTACTCTGACGGCGGATCAAACTAATGTCCTTAAAAGGGGCTTATCCTTTGCTCCAACTTCAACTATGGATAAGTTTGAATGGATTAAGGACTTACACCTATTTTGCCGCAAACTTCTTCTGAGGAAATTCTATTCCAAAAGCAAAGATACCTCCATACACTTGGAAGGAGATGATGGTTGGAATATGATGGAACGTCAACTTATCTCCGATATGTCAACAGAATTTGTAGGAGATGAAGACCCTGTCCCAAGTGAGTCCAAGATTCTAGCTCAATTTCGACCCAAATCCACATTTTGCCCACCATTTCAGACATGCCCACAGATAGAAGTATTTGTATCCCTGGTGGCCAATGATATTCTGAAACTACCTGAACGCTCAGGGGCCAAAAATCTTACTTTCCAGGAATGGCGTGCTGTGAAAGAACTTGGCAAAATGACAACGGTCGAGTTCAAAGCAGCTGATAAAGGTGGCAATGTGGTGGTGTGGCCAAAGTCTCAGTATGAGCGTGAGGCTTTCAAACAATTGAGAGATCGCAATTGCTACACAGAACTGAGTGCTGATCCTACTGAAAAATTCAAAAAAGAGCTTGACATTATTCTCAGTGAAGCCTGTGCAATGGGTACAATAACTAACAAAAATAGAGAAAGCCTGATTACAAAACACCCTATTATGGCAACTCTATATTTGTTACCAAAGATTCATAAAAATATGACTAATCCTCCTGGGAGACCCATTGTGGCTGGTATTGGCAGTCTCTGTGAGCCCATCAGTCAATTCCTGGATCCTTTCTTGCGCCCAGTAGTGGAAGCTTTACCGTCATACTTACGTGACACTATGGACGTACTTTCTCGTCTGGATGGCGTCATGGCAGATGCCAATACTATTCTTGTCACGTGTGATGTGGAAGCTTTATACACTTCCATAAGCCACACAGATGGCTTATGTGCAGTGGAATTCTTTTTGAAAATGTCTTCATTTAGCTCAAATCTCACTAATTTTCTTTTACAGCTTTTGTCATTTATATTACATCACAATTATTTTGTGTTTAAGAGTAGATTTTATTTACAGATAAGAGGGGCGGCGATGGGGGCTACATGTGCCCCATCGTATGCTAACCTATTTTTGGGTTGGTGGGAGAGGGAGGTGGTATTTTGTGAGGAAAATCTTTATCTTACTATGCATGTTTTGTTGTGGTTGAGATACATTGACGATATTCTTATTCTCTGGCAGGGTTCTGCTACAGAGCTTAGGAGTTTCGTCGATGTGCTGAATCACAACAAACTCAATATCAAACTTACCTGCAAATCAAGCACTCAATCGGTGGATTTTCTGGATCTCAGGATCTACATTGATGAGAGTGGCGGTATTGGTACAGATATTTTTAGAAAATCTACCTCTACAAATTCAATTCTGCATGCCTCAAGCTTTCACCAGCAGCACCAGATTCGGGGCATTCCTGGCAGCGAATTTTTGAGGTTAAAGCGTAATCGCTCTACCGAGGATTGCTTCGATTCTAGGGCTGCTGAGATGCGTACAAGATTTAGATCCAGAGGCTATAGCAGTAAACATATTCATGCTGGGTATCAGCATAGTGCAAATAGCCAACGCATTACATTATTACATCCTAAAATGAAGGCTCAAGACTCTAAAACACGTTTTATTGGTACATATAATGACAGGTGGAAAGATCTCCAGCTTATCCTTCAGAAGCATTGGCCAGTCTTATGTACAGATGGAGAATTAAGGGAGGCGGTAGGTGACAGTGTCAACATGACAAGTCGACGGTCACCTAACCTTAAAGACCGGCTTGTGCATAGTTACTATGTCCCCCATACAAGTGAAACCTTTTTGTCTATTAGAAAAAAGGGCTTTTCAAAATGTAACAGCTGCTCTGCCTGTAAATATATGGTACAGACCGACAAGTTTCTAAACAGTAACCATACAAAACAGTATAATATTGGATACACCCTTAATTGTAAGACCAAGGGTGTGATATACTGTTTAACTTGTCCCTGTGACCTTAAATATATTGGCATGACTACACGTGAAGTCCGCTTCAGGGTCCTGGAACATACAAGAAATATCAAAACCGCAAAACGGGACTTGGACTCATTTAAAAAGATAACATCTGTAGCCAGACATTTCCCACAATACCATTCGTCTGACAGTATGTGCTTGACAGCATTTGCCTTTGACAAAGTGGCCCTAGGCATTAGAGGTGGGGATTTGGAGAAAGCACTCCTTAAAAAGGAATGCCGCTGGATCGTTCTCCTAAACACTATGCAACCTATGGGACTTAACGATTCCTTAGGGTTTGCTATGTTTCTGTAGCTAATTTTTGAAACTGTATACATATGAAATCTTGCAGGACCAATGAATCGTTGGAAATTAGTGAATAAGCATGCCCTCAACCTCTCAAATTTAAATTACATAATTATGCATAATTTTCCTCTCTGTTTTACTATTTATATTTTTAAATCATTGATTTATTTTTAATGATATAATGTGATCATCTACTCTTTTATTCATTTCATCAATTTTGCAATTTGCTTTATAATAGCTTTAAATTTAATGCAACTCTATTCTACTAACATGCATGTCCTTTTCTTGTCAGTGCACTGATATATGAATTGATACCTGCATCCACGCCAGTTCTTGATGTGATTGGCTGATGACGTCACCAGATAAATATCTTACTGACGTCTGATCTTGCACAACTTCTGCTTCAGAGTCATCACTGTGATGGGATCCTCGCCTATCCAGATGCAGTGTTATGCAATAATTGATATAAGTTTATATATGTCTTTAGAAGCTGTTAAGCCAATATTAGAAGTAACGTATTGCTGATACAATTAAGACTGTGATGAGTAGCGATGTATACAACTTAGGACTCTGCAGCAGTACAAGTACTTTCTGAAATATGACTGCTGCCTTCTGTCTACGATCTTGTGCATAATGAAATGACAGTGATCAAGTTCAGATGATCAATATGTTTATAGAAGTCTTACTAGTTTCTAAGGGATCTTTTATCTCTTATTGCCTGTGATCTAGGCTACCTATACAGTATGCTTTTTTATGGTGACACTGGCTGCTGTTAGCAAAGTTGATAAGCACATGCGCACCACTGTTAATATATAGGTTCAACTTGTTTAACCTGTTGTTACCTTAAGTAATTACATTATTACTTGCACTGGTGTGTGTGATGCAATTGAACTTGGCCAGCATCTTCTATTGGATAAGGAAATACTGACAATGCTGCAACTGATTACTTCTCCTCCTATATAACACTGCTCGCCTGCACTTTAAATTTTACCACTCCGGGAAGAAGCCCACCGACGGGTGAAACGCGTTGAGTGTTTACTCTCTGACAGCCCCCATGTAATCTTTATTTGGATGGACTTGTGAAGGATCTGTTGCAGCATTTTTTGATTCTCTTTATTTCTGCTATGCACAAACATTGGAACAAACCTTCTACAATCTGATGGACACATGCCTCACGCAACCCTGCTACAGCAGCTGAGTATTAACTCTCTTTGCTGTCTGGGCATTACTTGTCCTTGCAGTGCTATGCACTGCTGTATTTTCCATTTGTATGACTCTGTTTGGTAGCATGTCATTTATAGGTATATAATTTTTTTGTTTGTTTTTTGTTTGCTGCATCAGTTCTCATTGTTTTCTTTTTTTTTGGGAATTGCTAGGCAGGGTATGATTATTATTTTTATATCATTTTTTTCCCTGTTTGCCTTTCTCTCCCCCCTTTATTTTTGGTAATATATTATTTTTTCTGGCTGTATACTGGGTCATTGATTATATACTTTTCCTCCATGCCACAATCCATCATATATCTCTCTATTAGGCATTCATGCCAGTAGGGATTTATAATATTTTGAATTACCTTCAAGGGTTATATTAAACTACTTTTGTGTTACAATTTATATTCACTTAGACACATTTTAGTTTTTTTGAGGTAAAATAGAATTCATTCACTAGATTAACAGTCCCCCTTTTATCCAATATATTTTTGATACATATATTTTGTTAGGCTGTCTTTAGTATATTCATGTTTTTAAGTTAGTGTGTCTTGCTGTTATTCCAATAAAATCTTGTTCATTTTTCTGACTCTGCAGTGCATCTGGTTCTTGCAATATAATCTTTATTAGTAGATTTTCTTTAGGTGTAATTTAGAGTGCTAACAAGGGGGTTGTCTTTGTCCTTTTCATTTGTGTGTTCTATATATATATATATATATATATAAAGATAACAGCAGGCACTTCAAAGGCTCCAAAGAAATAGGTGCCTGTTCATCAAAAATAACAGGAAACCAGGTGTCCCACCAAGGAGACAAAAAACAGCACTCAAGGTATATTGCAAAAGTGTATTTGAAAAAAAGCAGGCACATATAAATACAACGTTTCGGTCCTGTATAGGCTCAGCACACCCCTGAGGAAGGTCCTATACAGGACCGAAACGTTGGATTTATATGTGCCTGCTTTTTTTCAAATACACTTTTGCAATATACCTTGAGTGCTTTTTTTTGTCTCCTTGGTGGGACACCTGGTTTCCTATATATATATATATATATATATATATATATTTAAAAAAAATATATATATATATATATATTTAAAATATATGTATGATTAACCAATCTACTAAGAAATGGTTAAGGATATCCATGTACAAATTTAAAACATCCGATCGCAAATTGACAACATCACAGTCAAATTAAAAACAAAGCCAAATGAAAATTAAAACACATATCATAAGAGAACACAGCAAGCACCTATCCAAACCAGTAAATAGCAAATGGCAAGAAAACATATAATTTAACAATATGTACATGATGCAAATAATATTTCCATCATGTACACAATAGCAATCAATGGTCCAAAACAAATACACGATTGAAAGCAAACATTCAATATAAACAAAGCAAGTAGGCAATAATAAATTACCAACACACAATTTATGCCATCCGAAATACATTACAAGCAAATCCAAACCCAAAACCCTATTCACTATGGTAATGCGAAAACAAAACCATTCCGAAAATAATTCTATTTCTAACTAACACGATCATACACAATCTAACTTCAACAAATAAGCCACAATAAAAATTTAAGGCAGGGTCCCTAAATAAATCCATGCAATCATCTTCAGAAATGACATAAATAATTCTATTTATTTATTTATTTATAAAATATTTTACCAGGAAGTAATACATTGAGAGTTACCTCTCATTTTCAAGTATGTCCTGGGCACAGAGAAAAACAAATAATACATGGTTACAAGTACATTTACATAAATGAACAAGGTATACATTATATACAAGACATTGCATGCACAGTTAAAGAAAATATATATTATGAGCATATGAAACAGTTACAGACCAGGTTAAAATGTGAGACAGCCTTAGATTTGAAAGAACTTAAACTGGTGGTGGATGTGAGGGTCTCTGGTAGGTTGTTCCAGTTTTGGGGTGCATGGAAGGAGAAGGAGGAACGTCCGGATACTTTGTTGAGCCTTGGGACCATGAATAGTCTTTTGGAGTCTGATCTCATGTGATAGGTGCTGCATGTGGTAGGGGCGAGGAGCTTGTTCAGGTAGCTGGGTAGCTTGCCCAGAAAGTACTTGAGGGTGAGACAGGAAAGGTGAACTTTGCGCCTAGACTCTAGTGATGACCAATCTAGTTCTTTGAGCATTTCGCAGTGATGTGTGTTGTAGTTGCATTGGAGAACAAAACGACAAATTGAATTGTAGAGGGTGTCAAGTTTGCTAAGGTGGGTTTGAGGTGCCGAGCCATATACTATGTCTCCATAGTCGATAATTGGCATTAGCATCTGCAGTGCAATACGCTTTCTGACCAGGAGAATTCTAAATAACATTTCACACACACAATTTTAACCAAAAAGGGAAAATCCTTGTACAAGACATGAAAAAATGCAATTAACATTTGCAAAACAACCCTTTAATAAACATGTATGTATATAGCTCCATAGGAATTTATATACATACGGGGCATTAAATGGACATTAAAAAAATAAATCTGACATGTAAGCGGAAAAAAAACAGTTAAAACTTAAATAAAATACATTTATTTTGTTTACTTACCATTAGATGACCAATGACTGACTTCCAGGGGAACCGCTATGTCTCTAACAAATCCAAACACAGGAACCAGGAACCCATAAAATAAAAAACCATTGTAATCCAATGTGGTGTTTTCTTTCTTGTCTTTATAATCCATACCGTCTGTGGTCTTCTTTTCGGGGTCTTCTTTACCGTCTGCGGGGTCTTTGTGGTCTTCTGGGTTCTTCTTCCGCCACGCACTGTCCATCTTCTTCGGAGGGGAGGTCCTCTCCCCACGGCATCTAGCTGGAAAATGAGACGACATGGGCTTTTATAGGCCTATGACGTCACATTTTGCATCAAGTAGTTTTCACAGTCCTGATTGGGCCGTGAAAAGCATGTGACTTTGGTAAAGAAAAAAAAATGATGACGTCATTTAAAGGAAATTACGCCAGCCAATCAGAATGGCTGTGCTTCATTTCCCTTTAACATGACATCAACAAAACAAAAATGGCGCCGTCACATGGGACTAGAGCCAATGATATCGTTGGAACTAAATCCACTAAATGATGTATTTTAAATGGGCAAATGCACTATTATCCATATGTGGATAATAATTATTTGGGCCATTTCTATTACTGTATATAGAAAGAAGGGGGGGGGATCCTCCGGCTCGTGGTTTCACTCGTGATTCCGAGACACATGCAATGTAAAACAAAGAGAGGGACCACAATCAGGAGTGGTTAAGACACAATAGTAAAACGTATGGAGTTCTATAGGGAACACAGTTACATTAAAACAACAGGTCTTCAATTTGGGAATGGGGAGCACCTCTTGATGATACCTCAAAAAAAGGGGGGAGAGAAGGGAAACATAGTATAACACTGTTTATTAACAAAAGTACTTAAAAGAGATTGCAAACTCACAAGCGGCCATTAAAAAATGGCATAGAGAGGAGTTGTCTCCAGACTCCACCGATCGTCCTCCTGAGTGGTTGGATATCTATGTGGAGTCTGTTCCAGCTGGTAGAGTGGTGATGCAGGGATGCGGTTTACAGCGGGGTGGTCTTCCGTGACTTGTGCACAGCCTGGATTTCCCGTTTGTCAGTCTCCTTGCTGCAGCTTCCGCCTTCCGCGCATGCGCATGCGCTCGGTCGTGATGCTGGCCAAACTGGAACTGCGCTGTTACTCCTTTGTATGGTGGCTTGTGATGCCCAAAGTCCGTCAGACGCGTTTCGCAAATTAGCTTCCTCAGTGACGTAGATACATACAGGGTAAAAGCACTTTATATATCCGGCAGTCTATCAATAGTCCAATCCTATTGTACTTCCTTACCAAACTTCTTACGTTGATACCAGCCCTATTTCAATCCTTATTCATCATTACATAGCTATCAATACATTAAATAATATACATGACAGTATTTACATCTAATACAATTATATTAAAACAATAATTTATATATTTCTTTAAAATACACATATTACATCCAATCTCACTTTATTACAATAAACCTTAAAAATAGCTACCATTTAATAAAAATTGTATTTTAAAATGTAACAGCAGAAGAGGATTCTTATTTCAAATGAATGCAGTCAATTCCATCTCCAAATTTAACCCTTTTGGTGCCAGGGTTTGAAGGGTGAAAATCCAAAATGTTTCTCTTTTGGATATTTTCTGAATGTAATCCCCTCCCCTCCAATCTACCTTCACTTGTTCTATTCCAAAGAACTTTTAACATGCAGGATTCTTATCATGTTTGTTCTTATAGTGATTTGACACGCTGTGTGTTTCCAAACCATTTATAATATTCCTGACATGTTCTCCTATCCGGGTCTTTAATTGATGTATCGTTCTCCCCACGTATTGGAGATTGCATCCACATTGCAGAACATAAACTATACTGTACCTTTACTATTACATGTAATGTGTGATTTAATGGGGTACTCAATTGATGAAACAGAACACTTAAAAGAAATGATTTTTGTGCTTAATTGTATATTATTCTTACATGCTCTGCAATTCAAACATTTAGTGAAGCCCTTAGTTAATTTATCCAACCAGCATTGGTTCTGTTTCTGATGGAGATAACTAGGTACTAGTTTTTGTTTTAAATTTGGTGCTTTAGAAAAGATTACATCTGGTTTCTCCCCTATAAGTTCTTTTAACCATTGATCTTGTTTTAAAATGTGCCAATGTTTTTTTAAAATACCTTTGATTTGGTTTGACTGAGTGCTAAAAGTTGTAATAAAAGGAATAAAATTCTTCTCACGAGTGTCACGTGAAGCTGCCCCTGTGGATTTTGTTTAGGCGTATGCTGTGTCGGAGAACGCGGGTCTCCCTGCTGATTGCAGTTTTTCTATGTAAGTAGACTGGGTCCGGACCCCCTTGATATATCAGCAGTTAGCTTCCCTGGTTCTCTCACCCCTCCTTGTCCCATATTTTAGCGTTTTTAGAATTTGTGTGCCTATTGTTATTGTACCTACTCCTTGGGGTTATTAAACATTGTGCTTCTCAGTGCGCCATTCTGCCTGTTTGTTCTTTCTTGTCTGTGAGCTCCCTTGCAGGAGCTCACGTTTCTAGGGGGTGTGGAGTCACCATAGGCAGACGGCAGCAAGAGTGCCCCGATCCCCCCTCTCCTCGTATCTCTCCAGACAGCACCAGCGCGGGGTGACTATTTTGCCTTACACCTGCGTAGAACACCCGAGGGCCACCGCCAGCCTATAGTGTCATTGCTGTGCATCCCAAAAATTACATCAATGTACTGTATGTTAGGGACCTTAAGGGGTTGTTGGTGTATTACATATATATATATTATAAAAAAAAAGAAAGATAAAGCGCCCGATCCTTGTGTAAAATCAAATATAAAGGGTTTTAATATGCCATGAACAGACGATTGCCAACTCACACTTTGTAAGATAAAAATAAGCAATTTATGGGACTAGCCCATGCACCACGCTGACATCCAGATCTCACTGCTGTCCTCCGTCTGCATACGAATGCTACCGCTGTAAATCAGCTTTACTGCTGTTCTAACCTCTCTCCGTCACCTCGGATTGAATAATAGGTAGTTGTGGCTGCACTCAAACTTCCACCGATCGTGCTGCAGGATACTCCTGGACTGACGTCTTTGCTCTGGCGTCTGGGCGCAGTGTGAGATTTGTTTTGTAATGGTATAGGTGTGGGCTAATAAGGGCGCTGTCATATAATTTTTCTTTCCAATATATATATATATTTATATTTATATATGTTTATATTTATATATGTTTATATATATATATATATTGTGGCTAGCGGGGATGCGTGCAGTGGGTACTTGCCCCAACGGTGGGTGTTTAGGGCTTGCGGGTGGGTAGCTGGAGGGCTTAACCCCTTCATGACCGTAGCGGTATTAACACGCTAAGGTAATAAAGGGGTTAAGACCACCCTCAACCCCCCCCCGCAAGCCCTATACACCCACCAAAGTCGAAATTCCCCCTTCATCCCCCCCGCTCCCCATAATAAGCCTGGTACTGGATGGTTAACCCCTTCATTTCCTTAGTGGTTAGCCGCTAAGGTAATGAAGTGGGCAGTAAATGCATATATCCTGCTTCGGATGTAGGGGGTTGGGGGGGCTTCGGTGCTGATATTAATGGGTATCAGCTCTTTAGCCCCACGACTTCAATCAGAGGCAGGATAAGGGCCTGGTTTTTTTTCTATGTCCCGTATCGCCGCTCAGCCCAAGCTTCTTGCCAACTTTTGTTGGCGGAGCGATTTGGAGAAAATTTCTCCATTCTAGAGCGGCGATCAGCGCCGAGATGCTGATCAGCGCTACTAGAATACAGCGGGTTTTAAAACTGGCGAGATATGGCTTCTCGCCACGCGCGCGGCAAGGTTTTTTTCCGCCAAAACAAAACGGCGGGATTTTGCTCATCTCGGCAGCTTTTCAGCATTTACTGAATTTCTGTAGGCATATTTGCCGAAAAACTGGTGAGATAGGGCTTTTCGCCGTTTCCTGCATAGGCCCCTAAGACTTACTTACTATGTGAAGATGGAGAAATAAGAGCAACTTCAGATGCAATCAAAAGGTACATTGTTTAGCACATACAAAACTGTCCAAAGATTAGTTGGGCAAAAATTCACACAATTCCTAACAGAAGCTGAAAAACATCAGACATCAACAACTTCACTTTGGTAGGAATAAGGACGAAAGTATGACAGTGCTAAACAATAAATCATTTCAGTATTTACTCTGGGTTAGTAGGTTGCTAAACCATTAAAGTCGCATGTAAGAGAATAAAAAACACCATTCCAATATTTTTTTTATTTGTGGTCATTATAGTGATAAAGTACTGTTGGATTTCAGAAGTATATTTGAATTTGTTTTTTTTTTCGCAGGATGAAAAAGGCGGCCGCCACTGTATTAGTGAATACTAAATATATACAAATATAGTGAACCGTGAACAATCAAAAATGAGAAAATCCTTATTAACACAAATAAGAGAGTCTGCTGCTGTATTACTTCAGATGGCTCGACATCCAATTTAGCTTATAAAGAAAAAGAAAAAACAGCGCGCCACTTATAGTATATTCAATTATATTGAAGTAAGGTGAAGGGGGAAAATATCGCACATACATCAATACTGATAAAAACAGGCAATACGTGAATTATGGCACATGTTATCAATTGCAGCATTCAGCAACATCCCTCATCCGGTGGACATTAGAAACCAACACCAGCCGGTCACCGATTGAATCAGACGGAAACTAATTACTTTCCAACAGCCACAAGATGTAGTTTTCAGCTGAATCCTGATATTGGGGAGTCGCGGTGTCCCGTTCCTCTCTTAGAGATTAACACTGGTCTGGAGAACAGCGTACCACAAGCAAGTCCCAGCTGAATTCACATGCAGTCCCCCGATTGATGTCACTAGACCCACGTCATGAATTGGTGACAGTTAAATAGTATTATGGGCCAAAGAATGCTGGCAGGGATTGATACAAATGCTTAACTAAAGTCTATAAAATCAGTGTGCCCAATACACATCCTACGCGTTTTGTATTGATTCAATTCTTCTTCAGGGATAATCAAATATATTGTGAACTGAAATTTAAATACCCTGCGGTGACCCGCGATTGGTTTAGAACTGGGGGGTGGTTCCACCAATCACAGTGATCCACACAGGTGTACCAAATCATCAAGAATCATCATAAAGTTTAAACAACAATGTTAAAATACAATTTAATAATTTTATAAAAGAGAAACTAAATTAAACAGTCATAATAATCTAAACACTGAAATGAGATCAAAACAACATGAATGTAATACAAATCACAAAATATAGTATAATTGGACATATAATGAAACTAAAAATATGAGAAATCATAAAGGTAAATAGCAAAAATAAACCCAATGGTTAAAGTTTAAAATATACTATCTAGAGACAAAAGATCAATGGGACACATATAGTTCTATCTAATTGATAGAATATTCAGACAAAATGATGGGGGTGCTAATAATGGTGAGCGACATCGGTATTATAGATATCCAAAAAAGAGTTTATACCAACAAACACCTTATGATAAGAATAAAAATTCTAATTCTTATCAAAAGAAAAATTAAGATAATGATAGAGGTAAATATGGGGACACTTATGAAAAACATAGCGCTAACTACCAAAAATTTGATAAATCAAGTTATTCAAAAAGACACACGTCTGATCAACAATCTCCTGAGCGGTCCCTTTGTTCAGAGGCCCTGAAGTCAAGATTCGCGATCCCAAAGGATTCAGGGAGAACGGATCGGGACTTGAAAAAAATCAAACAGATACACCAAAGGGTCAAAAAAGACGGCATACACCAGAAGACGGACGAGAGGGGGTAGGACCAATGCCAAAGCGCAGAGAACGGAGGTGGGAGGACTGCGGGTGTCAGACAATGATATCTTCAATCTATCCTCAGTAACACTAAATGATGATCAAAAAGCAGTTTTGACAAGAGGTCTTTCTTTTGCTAAGACATGTGGTCCTAATGGATTCCAATTGTTCTCGGATCTCCATAAATTCATTAGGAATCTTACTCTTTAGATACATTTTTTGAAGCATGATACTAGTCTAGTTACTGAAGAGTTGACATCCACGGGTGAGGATATGTTACTCACTTACCCCGTGTCATGCCAACATACCAATTTTAAACCGCAATCTAGGTTTTATCATTCCCGTCTAAAAGGAATTTTATTGACACTTTTTGTAATGTTGTTAATTATGATTTTAATAGGAAGGTTAAGACACAAATAATATGATATCAAACATATCGTAAATAAGAAAGAAAAAAAAGATTTACAAAATAACAAATCTGTAGTAATAAGACAAGCAGATAAAGGTGGGGGTGTGGTTTTGTTAAATAGGGATGACTACAGTATGTAAATGAGGCCAATAGGATCTTAGAGGACCCATTATTTTACAATAAACTTAGAACTAGAGACTTTGGGCCTCATTTATTAAAGTCCGATAGAAAAAAATTGCCAGGGTTTTTAATTCGCCATTTTTGACAGCGTTGCTATCACGTATGCAAAGAGAATAGAGGAATAGACCCCTAGCAATGCTAACCAGGAAAAGTCCATTTATTAAATATGCAAATTAGAGCATATGAATCTCCATTATCTTTCCAAACAAAACAGCTTGATAAACCCAGAACTCCAAAATCCACAAAGTCTGTGATCAATATATACCACTGTGAGGGTCCCTTAAATGCCACTATCTGCAGACTCCCAATAGCCTATGATAGGTATATCTTGTATGGGTGTCAATGGCTGTATTGGACCTTGATTGTAGTAAAAGTCACATTGAATAAGCAACATATGATAATAAAGTTACTCACTGATGACCATATGGAGATCCGGGTGCTGTCAGTGTGCTCCTACCAGAGGATTTCAGCATACAGAGAGTCGTAAGAGGCGGTGAAGCTGTAGCATACAGAGAGTCGTAAGAGGCGGTGCAGCTGTACAGCCTCTTATGACTCTCTGTATCACTGTATGCAGAAAGCCCCGAAAACCAGTGATAGCAACATTTGCAAACATGGTGAGTAGCTGGCGACGAAATGATCGGCCCTCTTAAAAGGGCTCACCTGGCGAGATGATTCTGCTGCAGAGAGAGAGACAGAGACAGAGAGAGAGAGATAGAGATGCCTCTCTCTGCGCAAATCTCGTCTAAAATAATAAAAAAAATTTTTAAGAGTTATTACTAGTGTAGATGAACAGGGTGTCTCCGGAACAGAACCGCATTTTTTTCAGATCTGGGGACCCTTGCTTCCTGAGTTACAGGCCCTGTTATGGGGTGCTGGTATCACCTATGCATTGAAATGTCCCGGTCACGTGACGTGGGACATTTACATGCATAGGAGATATCAGCACCCCGTAATGTGGCCTGTATCTTTGGAATCAGGGGGTCTCCGGACCTCAAATCAACAAGGTTCTTCTCCGGCGACCCCCTGGCCATCTACAATAGTAATAATATTTAAATTAAAATATGTAGTAAGCACCACTACACACAACACCATCTGTGCCCCCACATACAACCATTATTCATTTATTTGAACACACAATTGATAACATAGGCTGGCGTGGGGCCCTGGCCCCCTATAAATATTGAATGTATGTACTTTTATTTTTACAGGTTATTTGATTTTTTTTTAATGTTTTTCATTGCCCATTGACTGCTAATGTATTAATCTGTGCCTGTTTAGGGTACAGATGAATACAGTGTTAGCCAATGCATTTTTGGTTTAATTTCTTTAATTGATTGGCTAGTGGTTTTATTTAGGTAATTTCTTGGTTGGCTAGTGCTTTTAGTTTTTGATTCTCGGGGTGTAGGTGCATGTTGTGTATGTTTTATTATCGTGTATTTTGGACATTCATGCTTTGTATTAGGGTGACCATTGACTGCTTTTGTAGCTTATAATACCCATATTGTATGTGTATGATGTACTACTATGCTAATCAATGGGTACAGGGTGGGTATAGTGGGTCTAGGGTGGGTGGTTAGGCCTTCCGGGTGGGTAGTGGCAGAGGGTGGGTTTACCCCTTAATTACTATAGCGGTTTTTAATGGCTAAGGGAATAAGGGGTTAGGAGCCATTACATTGTATTTTTGAATGTATTCTTGCTGGCATTTGAGGACATGGCCATGCAGTATGCTGACGAGGATGCCCTTCATGATGGCAGAGCTAAGTAGAACGGTTTTTATTAACTTTATTTATGCTGCCTGGCTAATATTTTGTTTAATAATGGGCAAATGATCTACTATCCATATCTGGATAATAGTTAGTTTGCACATTACTGTACTCTATGTGTTTGGGGGGGATGTGAATTTATTGAAATGTTTGCCATCTTTATTTTTTTTTTTTACAACACAAATGGTACCGCAGGCTAGCGGGGACCCACGGAGACAACCCAAGGGCCCACAGACACCTGTGGGGATGACTCGGGGACCCCTGCTGGCCTGTGGTATTGATCCTGTGTATAAATTTTTTTTTGTATAGTTTTATGTGGGGGCACAGGGGGTGGGTTGTGTATTGGTGTTTATTACATATTGTAATGATTATTTGTGGCCTAGGAGGTGGGTAGTAGGGCTGTTGTGTCTATTTTTGTTTTATTGTGGGTAGCGGGGATGGGTGAAGGGGTAGTAGCCCCAAAGATGGGTATATAGGCCTATCGGGTGGGTAGCAGGAGGGGCTAATCCCTTCATTACCTTAGCGGTATTAACGGCTATGGTAATGAAGGGGTTAAATCCACCTGCAAGCCCTCCTGAAAAAAGCCTAAACACCCACCAAGGGCCAAATACCTCCTTCACCCACCCCTGCTACCCACAATAAGCACGGCACGGCACTGGTGGTTAACCCCTTCATTGCCTTAGCGGTTAGCCGCTAAGGTAATGAAGTTGCCAGTAAATGCATTTTTCATGCAGCAGATTCATGTCAGGCGTCTCCGGTGGTGATATTAATGGATATCAGCTCTGGAGTCTCCCGGCATCAATTCGATGCAGGAAAAAAAATATTAAGCGCTATCTCGCCGCTTATCGGCAGCTTCTCAACACCTTCTTGCCAACTTTTTCTGGCGGAAGATTTGGAGAGGAAATCTCAATTCTAGAGTGGCGATGATCCTCGATTAGGGCTGCTAGACACTTTGCCCAACAATATATTAACCAAAAAGGAATATTCTTTTTAAATTTTCTGACTGTCCGTAGATTCCTAATTTTTATCATCTTCCTACGATACACAAGTCCCTTACAGCCGCACCAGAAAGACCAATTGTGTCAGGTACTAATTCATTAACATCCAACCTGTCACAATACAGTACGTCATTTTTTTCTTACAAAAATACTTTTGTTCATTACCCTCTTAAATTAAGGTTACAACAGCAGTGGTTTGTTTGTTTAAAGATTTTGAATGGAAAACATATTACAGATGGTCAACTTTTGCCGTACAGTCCCTCTACACAAATATACTACATATGAGAGATGTAGATGCAATAGCACAATATTTGGTGAGTGATCCCGAGTTAAATGTATTAAACGGATATTTTATTTTGGAGTCCATTAGATTTATATTCTCACATAAATATTTTCAATTTTGAACACAGTTTTTTATTCAAGTCAGTGGCACAGCAATGTGCACACGCTTTGCTCCCAGCTATGCTAACCTCTATATGGAGGGTTGGGAGCAAAGCATGATTTAGAACAATAACCCATTTGCAAATAATATCATAAAATGGCGCAGGTTTATAGACAATATTTTATGTGTCTGGGAGGGAGATGAAAACTCTTTAAAAGAGTTCACTATTTAAATCAAAATTATTTTAATTTAACTTTTAACGCAGAAAATGATAAGAATAACATAACTTTCCTTGATTTACAATTGGTAGGTATAGCTGAGAATAAAGTTTCAACTAAAAAGTTCCTCAAGAAGATTGACACAAATAGCCTGTTATTAGCATAAGAGATCATGGATTAAAAACATTCCTATTGGACAATTCATGCGCTTAAGACGAAACTGTAGCGAAATAAAAGATTTTGAACAACAATCTGAATTGCTATTTTATACATTTATTCAAAGAGACTATAAAAGTCCCAACCTTCTAGAAGCATTAACAAAAGTTACCAATATGGATAGGAACTCTATTTTAAGTGGTAGGAAACATATTTAAAAAAATACTGATCAGACTACTAACAGAGAATCAATTAATCTTCCAAAAAATCAGGGGAGCGTGTCTCGTAGCCATAAAAATAAAGAAAACATTACATAGTGCAATAATGTTTTAAATCAGTGATTAGTGCAAAAAGGTCCAAAATTGAATACTCACATTGAAGCAATCAAAATCAAGCAGTCATCCATCTTAAGGGGTGGATGCACCCTATGTGAATGCAGCAGCCACCAGCCCCCAACCTCCAAGGAAAAAAGAAGAAGAGACCATATAGTGCAGATGGTATTATATTAAAACAGGGAATACAAGAATGAAGGCTTACACTTCTTATGATCAAAGTAGGCAGTAATGAATTGCGGATAACGGTGCTCAGTCGGTCGCGATCCCCTGAGTTCCTCGCTCTCCTCCGCCTCAACCGGAAACACTCGCGTCCACGCCGGGGCTCCCGTCACGTCACTTCCGGTGTTCTGGGAACCGCCGGATCTGATGGTAAGGGTGGATCCTCAGTGTTTTTCCTCTTTGGTGTTAGTGGGCTAAAACACTCTATGCGTTTCGCCGTTATTACTCCCGACTTCGTCAGGAGTATCTATTGGCTGCTAGACCCGGTATTAAATACTCTAAACCCCTCCCTCTTACTCACATCCAATTGGCCAATAATTATGACATCACAGATAAAGTGGGTGGGCATAGCGCATTGAATACAACCTCCCTTCCTAATATCAAAAAGGGGCAACATTTATACATAAAGTTGCCTAATTCGGCATATATCAAACAAAGAAAATACAACATATTAAGATTATATAAAATTATATTAAAATGCTCAAAATCTATATCCTAATCTAAAATTAACTTTATCTGTTATTTCTCAAAAGAAAAGGAGACATAAAAGAAAACATAATTAATATATCATCACTAAAAATATATCAAATACACAAAACTTTAAAGAAACACTCCCAGTTCGATATCCACATTGAGTCCCTTAGGGGTTAAGGTTTTCAATGTGAAAATCCAATATGTCTCTCATTTGGTTAACTGGATATTACGATCCCCTCCCCTCCAATGGGGTAGAACTTTTTCCAAGACTGTGAATGTCAACCCTGTGGGGTTCCCTTGGTGGTACTTAATAAAATGTTCTGACAAAAGATATGTATTTACTCCTCTCCTAATATTTCCTAGATGTACTAAAATTCTAATTCGTACATCTCTGGAAGTTTTATCAATATATTGTAGTCCACAGGGACATGTGATCATATAGATTACATGATCCGTTCTACAAGTGACATGATGTTTTATGTAATATTTTTCTTTTGTCACATGGGAAGTGAATGTAAATTTATCCGTTGTCCTGTATGTACAGGCTTTACATACATGAAAACCTTTAACTTTAGGTAACCAATTATTTTCTCTATTTTCTTTTAGTTTAGGTAGCGAACTTGGAGCCAGATGATTCTTCAGACTGTTAGCTTTTCTAAATATAATTGTCGGCACTTCGGGAACTATATCACCTAATATCGTGTTGTTCCGTACAATGTGCCAATGTTTTTTTAATAATATTAACAATTTTATTTGAATCTTTATTAAAATTTGTCAAAAAAGAAAAACTGAATTTATCCTTATTCATTTTATTGGATTTTTTTATCAATATTTGTCTCTGTATGTAACAAATTTCCTCTACTTAAATTCTATTTAAACTGATTGGCTCTAGTACCATGTGACAGGCTTAAAATGACGTCACATCCGTTCTCCCCCAAGCCTCTGTCACATGGTATACTAGAGCCAATCAGAGTGGGGATGGTGTTCCCACGCTCTGATTGGCTACCGTACCATGTGAGGACGGCCATGTTTCTTTTCATGACGTCATCTTAAAGGCAATTGAAGCAAAGCCATTCTGATTGGCTGTGCTTTCATTGCCTTTAAATGACGTCATCATTTTTTTTTTTATCGGCTAAAACACATGGTTTTCACGGCCCAATCAGGGCCGTGGGAACCATGATGAAAATGTGACGTCATAGGCCTTTAAAAGCCTATGTCGTCTCATTTTGAAGCAAGACGTCGAGGAGGAAGGACCTCCTACAGAAGAAGAAGGCCAGGGCGTGGCCGAAGAAGACAAGAAGACCCTGGAAGAGAGACGCAGATAGAAGAAAGAAGAATACAGATGAAGATGGATTACAAATAGAAGACCCGTGGATTGTTTTGGATTTTAGTTTAATGTTTATTATTTTATGGTTTGTTATTTTATGGGTTCCTCTGCCTGGTGGATTGGTTCGAGAGTAAGCTGTTCAACGGGAGTCGGTGAGTGGGTCAAGTAATGGTAAGTGAACTAAAGAAATGTATTTTATTTAACTTGTTAATTTTTTAAAAAGCTTTTTTAACATGTGTATTTCTTTATTTTTGGTATGTCATTTCTTGCCACTGTATGTATGTATGTATGTATGTCTAGATCGATATATACATACAGGGTAAGAAATGATGTTGTTTTAAAAGCTTGCTTTGCTGTGTTTTAAATTCATTTGGCTATGCTGCTATGCTTAAATGTGTGTATAATGTATTTTAAAATTAGATAGATGTAATTGTTGCTATTGTATGGTGTACTTTAGGTCACGGTGAGGCTTGCTTTTCTATATTGTATTCTTGTTGGTACTTATATTTTTTCACAGGATAACTTGTTCTGTTCAACGCTTGAATTAGTTAATTGTTTAATTGTTAGAGATGGAATGTAAATTGTTTAGGGATGTCATTAATGAATGCTAATTGATTTATGTTTACTGGATTGGTTTAAATAGTATACTTGTTTTGAGGTATTGGTATTTTGTTTTCAATGTTATTGTTAACATTCATTTGCAGAATGTATATGGTGCATAGATTGTATGCATCATATATACAATGTAAATGCAATGTTTTGATTGTCATTTGAGGTTTTTGATTGGCAGATAGGATTATTAAAGGAAATTGATTTTATTGTAGTGTGCCTGTATGGAGAAGTGCTATTTGTAGTACAGCATATTTTTGATAACCCTTCTACATTTATTTGTATATTGGTTCATCATGTGAGTGTATATCTCTCTCTCTCTCTCTCTCTGTATATATATATATATATATATATATATATATATAAATATATATATATATATATATATATATATAGTTGCATGATGAAGCCACTGTACAAATGAATGGGTGAAGGGTGGGTATTGGGCCAGAGTGGCTTAACCCCTTAATTACCTTTGCAGTTATTATCCGATAAGGTGTTTAAGGGGTTAATTGATATCTGAATGTAATTCAATGTATTGGCTTTGTATTGGCTATGTATTTTGTGGGCAACGAAAAACCAGGATGTTGCTGGCAACGGGGGCTTCTTATTGATGAGGTCAGAAGCACTTTATTTATTTGAATATGCTAGTTAATGTGTTTAATAATGGGCAAATAATCTATTATCCCTATCTGGATAATAGTTATTTTGCACATTATTGTACTGTAGGTGTTGGGGGGGGGGTGTATATATTGAATGTATAGGCCAGGTTTATTTTTTTTTTACATTCAAGGTTTGTTCCGTGGTTCTGCGTGGGACCTCTGGAGACCACCTGCGGTCTCCTCGGGTATCTCACGGGTATCAGGCTGGTGGTTCCACGGGTGACACCTGCTGGGATGAAGCAGTGGCCTCACATCTGTGGGGGCACCACGGACCGTAGTCTGCAGGGATGAAGCAGTGGTCCCACATCCGTGGGGGCACCGCGGACCCATAGGTGCGGGGATGAAGCGGTGGTCCCACATCCGTGGGGGTGCCACGGACCCATAGTGAGCACTCGTGAGTTCCCCAGGCCCCCATGGGAACCACCCGAGGCCCCGCATGCACCTGTGGGTCTGACCTGGGGCTCCCAGACAACCGCGGGCCTACCGTGGGGACCAAATTGTGGCCCACGGTGATCCAAGGAGACCACCTGGGGGCCATGGCGCTTGGCGGGACCAACCAACGGGCCTCCAGAACCTGTTTGAAATGAGCTGCTGGTACCCTGTAGGTCTGTCAGGTGCCCCGCCAGCCCGGCGGGGACTCGCGTGGGGCTGTGTTATGAACCCTGTTTGTAAAAGGATAAATCATGTATTTATGGGAGGGCACAGGGGGTGGGTAATGTATTTAATAAATATAATTATGCTTATTGTGGGGCTGTGTATTGTTTTTATTGTGGGTACTGGGGGTGGGTGTTTTCCCCAACGGTATGTTGGTAGGCCTCCCTTGTGGGTAGTGGGTGAGGGTGGTTAGGCCTCACGGGATGGGGGGTTAGTGTGGGAGGGTATGTAGGCGTCTTGAGTGGTGGGTGAGGGTGGGTTAACCCCTTAATGACTGTAGCGGTTAATAACCGCTATGGTGATTAAGGGGTTAGGGCACATTACATTGGATGTTTTCATTCTTGTGTCTGTTTTGCAGCAGTGGAGGGGCATGGGCAGGAGGAAGAGGAGGGTGGCCTTCATCATGGCAGCCGGACATGGGTGAGTACTATATGTATTTAATGTATTGATTGGTGTTTATGTATTTAAAATGGGCACATTCACTATTATCCATTTGTGGATAATAGTAATTGTGGCCATTACTATACTGTACGTGTTAAGGGGGGGGTATTTCTTTATAAGTATGTATGTGTTTTGACATTAATTTGGGGGGGGGGCACATAATTGGTACTGCCGGCCTGCGGGTAACACCCGAGGGCCCCCGCCGGCCTATAGTTTCATTGATGTGCATATATGTGTATGTTAGGGGTTATAGGGGTTGTTGGGGTTTTATATATATATATATCTATATCTATATATATTTACATTCATTATATTCATTCATTTATTTAGATATATTTATTTATTTATTTAGTGTGGGGCTGCTGTGTGTGATTATTTTTTATTGTGGGTAGCGGGTGTGGGTGAAAGGGGTATTAGCCCCAACGGTGGTTGTTTAGGGCTTGCGGGTGGGTAGCGGGAGGCCTTAACCCCTTCATGACCGTAGCGGTATTAACTGCTACGGTCGTGAAGGGGTTAAGTGCACCCGCAACCCCCCCGCAAGCCCTAAACAAACAACAAGGGCCAATTACCCCCTTTACCCACCCCCGCTACCCACAATAAACCTGGCACGGCGGGATAACTCCTTCATTGCCTTAGCAGTTAGCCGCTAAGGTAATGAAGTGGGCTGTACATGCATTTTTCCTGCCTCGGATGCATGCCGGGGGTCTCCGGTGCTGGTATTAATGGGTATCAGCTCCGTAGACCCCCGGCATCAATCCCAGGCAGGAAAAAGGCCTGATTTTTTCTAAGTGTCGCCCTTGCTGATGTTTCTCCTCCACCAACTTGCCAACTTTAGTTGCGGGCTGGATTGCCGAAAAACTCTCCATTCTGGAGTGCCGATCATCAGCGAAAAGCTGATCGGGGCTACTTGAATTCAGCCGAGTTCAAAAAGTGCCGATAAGCACCCGGCTGCCGATAAGTTTTTATCGGCAACAAAAATTGCCGATAATTCCCACTTATCGGCGCTTACTGAATCAGGAGGGCAAATTTGCCGAAAAAATGGCGATGAACAGCTTATCGGCGCTTACTGCATGAGGCCCTAAGTCCCTTATTCACTATATTGTTATTTAAGCACGAAAATCACTATTATTATTGTTGTTTATTATTCACATATAAGTGGTTATATTTTACATTTTATATTTGGGTGTGTTAGAGCGCTATTGTCACTTTTTCTTTAGAGAATCAATTAATATCTGTTCCATTTGTTACGAATTGTAATGCAGTAAGTTATGAGATAAAAAATATTATCAATAAAAATTGGAGGATATTGTCAAATTATCAATTACTTGGTCCACATTTAGAGAAAAAAACCAAGATGTATCTACCAAAAAGCAAACAAATTAAAGAACAGCTACGGCCCCTAGTGATATTGGTTTTAAACCTTTACAATAGACCAGCTGGTTGATGCAAAAAACAGTTGGTAACATTTACTGTGGGAAGTGTAAAGCTTGTAAGCTATTAAGTAAAGAAAGAAAAAGCTTCAGCTCATTTGTAACAAAGGACCAGTTTAATATAAATGAGTGTATTTCATGTAGCACAACCTTTGTAATATATCTTTTAGAATGTCCATGTGGCAAACAATATATACGACGGACTAAACACCAGCTTAAAGTAAGAATATTGGAGCACGTTAGAAATATCAGAATCCTTTATGAAAAACATAGTGTGTCACGCCATTTCAAAATTCACCCTAACAGAGATCCACTCAAATTGAGTTATAACGATATCAAACATTTTAGCACCTAATCGTAGAGGAGGTGATAGGTTAAAAGCCCTCTCTAAACAAGAGAACTTTTGGATCTACAATATGCTTACTCTAGTACTGTACCTGGAGGTCTTAATTATGAACAAGAAGTCTGGTCTTTGTATTAATATAGGTTTTGTATTCATTGATAGGATTCATCCTTTTATTAAATATATATTTTAGACATTTGTGGCATTGATTTATTTATCTATTTTATAACACTTTTACAAGTATCATTCATTAGTAGATTTTTCTACCAATATATTTTGTCTGAATATTCTATCAATTTGGTAGAATTATTTGTGCCCCATTGATATTTTGTCTCTAGATGTGTCCCCATATTTACCTTTATCTTTATCCTCATTTTTCTTTTGATAAGAATTAGTATTCTTATTCTTATCATAAGGTGTTTGTTGGTATGAACTCTTTTTTGGATATCCATAATACCGATGTCACTCACCATTATTAGCACCCCCATCATTTTGTCTGAATGTTCTATCAATTTGATAGAATTATGTGTCCCATTGATATTTTGTCTCTAGATAGTATATTTTACACTTTAACCATTGGGTTAATTTTTGCTATTTACCTTCATGATTTCTTATATTTTTAGTTTCAGTATGTCCAATTATACTATATTTTGTGATTTTTTTCTCACATTAATGTTGTTTTGATCTCATTTCAGTGTTTAGATTATTATGACTGTTTAATTTAGTTTCTCTTTTATAATATTATTAAATTGTATTTTAACATTGTTGTTTAAACTTTATGATGATTCTTGATGATTTGGTACACCTGTGTGGATCATTGTGATTGGTGGAACCACCCCGCAGTTCTTAACCAATTGCGGGTCACCTCAGGGTATTTAAATAACAGTTCACAATATATTTGATTATCCCTGAAGAAGTATTGAATCAATGCAAAATGCATAGGGTGTGTATTGGGCACACTGATTTTATAGACTTTAGTTGAGCATTTGTATCAATCCCTGCCAGCATTTGTTGGCCCGTAATACTATTTGACAGTCACCAATTCATGACGTGGGTCTAGTAACGTCAATCAGGCGACCGCATGTGAATTCAGCCGGCACTTGCTTCCGGTACATGAACGGGTGCCGTACAGGAGCTGCTCCCCTATCCACTGTTCTCCGGACCAGTGTTAATCTCTGAGAGAGGAACGGGACACTGCGACTCCCAATATCAGGATTAAGCTGAAAACTACATCTGGTGGCTGAAGTTATTTGTTACCGTCGGATTCATTTTGTGACTGGCTGGTGTTGGTTTCTGATGTCCATCAGATGAAGGGACTTGCTGAATGCTGCCGTTGGTACTGTAACATGTGCCATAATTCATGTTTTACCTGTTTTTATCAGTATTGATTTATGTGCGATATTTTCCACCTTCCCCTTACTTCAATATAATTGAATATGCTATACTATGAGTTCTGCGCTGTGTTTTCTTTTTATTTATTAGGTTTCTTAAAAATATGCATTTTCAGGGATGTTTGCAATGTCTGCAAGCTGAGGGAGAGTCTGATAGTTAATTTTTAGGGTATTCCAAGAGACGGGCCAACACAGGAGTGAGAGGCGGTGATATGGAAGAAGGCAGGAGGAAAAGCGGATGTCGTGGTTAGAATGTAGGGGGCATTTAGGGAAATATTTGAGCACGACGGCTAAAATATAAGGGGTGCAGCATAATTGAGAACTATGTAATTAAGAACTAGGATTTAAAATTTGATTCTAGGAGATATGGGATGCAAGTGTAGGGTAAGGTAGATAAGTCTGGCAGCATCATTTTTGATGGATTGAAGTTGGGATAGGCCGACAAGAGGAATGCCAAGAAGAAGGTTGCAGTACTTTAGGCGAACAAGATGAATGAGTGAATTAGGATTTTAGTTGCATCATGAGTGAGAAAATAGCAAAATTTCAGAGGTGGAGATGACTGGATTTAGTGGGGCACTGAATATGAGCATTGAAAGAAAGGGCAGAGGTATAGATGACCCTAGGCAGCTGGATTGGGGTGTTGATGGGACTGTGGTTGTATTGACTGTGAGGGAGATTTTGTGTGTAGGTGTAGCAGTGGAAAGAGGCAATAGTATTAGCTCTGTTTTGTAAATGTTATGGCTCAGATAAAGGTTGGGGACATCCAGGAGGAAATTGCAGAGAGACTTAGTGACACAGAACCAGAGAAAGGGGGAGAGACTATACCTCCTATTCCACCTGAGAGCAGGAGAAGAGTTAGGTCTGCTCTGGAGGCCTCAAGCCCCAGGGTTTAGTCCAGGGCCCTCCTGAGGCCTGGAAGATAAGTGAATCAGTTAAAAACTGGATTCTGTTGCTGTATCCTGTGAGTTGCAGAATAAAGCTGTTCGTGTTCTATAAAATATACTCCTGTCTGAGACTACAATCTATCAATGTGAGTATAAGAGGGTTCTCCTGCAGGGATGGTCTCCGGCACTCCTGAAGCCTGCTTGAGATGGAGGCACTGAACCACCGAGAGAAGAACTAAACATCTCCCCAAAAGTATGTCCTGTCTTCCCCATACCACCGGTGGAAAGCTCAGCATCCTGTGAACCAGCAGGTAAACAGTACTACACACCCTGTAATAGGCGGATCTCCCTGAGAGTGGGGGAAAAAAACATTACATTTATATACACTTAATTGTAGGAGTGCTGACACTACTTCTTATCCATAGGATAAGGAGGAGTGTCAGCACTCCTACAATTAAGTGTATATAAATATAAAAAATATGTCCAATGTCAGTCCACAAAAAAGAGATGAGGATATATACTGCAATAGGAGACAGAAGAAGAATCTGCAATGGAGTCGGGAATCAGAGGCTGCTCCTCCAAAGCTGGACCACATCAAGGAAGATTTCTAGAAAACAAAAATGAGACACGCATGCTCCATGATGTGATATTTTTTTTTACTTCGAGTTTAATAAAAGACATTAGACAAATGCTCACTCAAAAGGTATCAGATAAAAACTTGCATGGCATATAGAACTGGCAATAGGATTTACTGGAGATATATATATATATATATATATATATATATATATATATATATATATATATATATATATATATATATATATATATAATCCTGATATGTACATGTACCATTCTTACTCAATTAGAAACAGGCTGATTATTTTCTAATGATTCATTTTCACAATCCTACAAGATTGTGTAAAATTGTGTTGTGATAAAGGTTCCTAAGTGGGCCGAAACATTGGTTAATATGTTAATATTAACAGTATATTGTTTGCTGCAGTACTGTGTATTTTTTCATGGAACCTGGTTTTTGTTTGTTTTCTTTATTTTACTGTTTTATGGCAAGTGCACTAGTATCTTTTTGTCACATGAATTCTGCCTACAGTACAGTACATGCATTCTTAACACACACACGCACACACGCACGCACACACACATTGTAGATTTTTGTAATTGAATACAAAATAATCATCCTTTTTCTAACTGAGTAATAATGGATACATGTACTTGTTTCCGTACAGTATAAAACAGCATTAACAATTTTGGTCGTCTGTTTGTTTCACTCTGCAAATGTGCACTGCAAACAGTGATATTAGTTATCTAACAAAGCATTTGCTATAAACATGTATCTGTGCTCTTGCCTTCATCTATTTGTGTTTTTATAAGGAATGAGATTGTTGCTAGCTGCATTAACGTCCATAACCTTCAGAGCATTTGGCAAATATTGTTTAACAGGATTAAAAACTTTCCCTTTCCAATAACCACTTACGTTTGATCTTAAGGAAAAGAAAACAGTAGTGAAGCTCGCTTGTCAAAACAGAGGTGAGATCGATTTTGTCTTCAAAGGTGTGAAAAGCAGACTTGCCTTTTGCCAAGTCATGTGTTAAAAGATGATTACGGTTCATGGCACACAACAGTAAGCAGATATCTCTAAATCCATGATATAGGGAATATTGTGCTTCTTTTCTTCATATATTTTCCACTGCTTACCCTACAGGGTAATCACTTTAATCATGTTGACCATATTTTTTTCCTTAAGGTCCAATGCTTTTAACAGTGCAATATCCATTGAAGTGAAAGTAAATTACCATTATGTTCACAATGTAGTGACTAATAAATCTTTGGTTTATCTTTTTAGCTTCGGGCAATAATCACCCTTGTTAGAATTTTTGCTATTATGTCAGAAGGTGGCTACAGCTCACGTACAACAAATATTTGATTTAGCTGCCCCATTATCTTTTAATGAGGTTATGCTTCTCTGATTATTGAACATTTATTCATTGCCAAGAAATGACCAAAATGAATACAGCTTTAAACAGCTGTCTTTGAATCACGATACCATTGCATTTATTTGAAATCAAGATAAATACTGTTTATCGCATCTGCTAAAATAACCAACATCTCTATTTCAAGAAAGTTATTAAGACATATTTATTACAATTGCACAATATGGTGACTTGCACCCCCAATTAATATTTACTAGTTTTCTTCTTAATTAGGTATGTATTTTTGTTCTGCATTTGTCTTGAGATGATACCGTCAGAAACAGATATCATATTATAAATTAGTAGAATTCCAAAAGTCAGTTTGAGCAAATTTCACCCTAATCTTTAAATATGCTCTTACTTAGTGATAAGTTATATACAGTAGAGGCAACTCTTATTCTAACAAAAACCAGTGGCAATTCCCCAAAAGACCCAGGTACACCCAGGTACATTCTGAATACATGCCTTAAACTTTCCTTAAACTAGCCCCAGCATTTCTGCATTGATTAATGGCCTATCAGATTAACAGCGGGGGTCCCTGGCAGTCCCATTCAAACTGAATTGGACTGCCAGGGATCCCTGCTGTGTTAATCCTATGGGTCGTTAGTCAATGCAGAAATGCCTTAAACATGCCTCAAACTAGCCCAGAACATACCCAGCACATACCCAGCACATACCCAGAATGTAACCCGGCTAGTTTACAGCAAATGTTAGAATAAACGTTGCCTCTACTGTAGTACATTCACACTTTACAGTGAACTTAAACACAGTTGTAGGAGTTTGAATGCTATGAGAACAAATAGAAAACATACATTTGTAAACAAACACACCTCCAACCCAATAAACACACTCACCTAATCCCCTCCACAATATACACAACCACATAATCCCCTACACAATATATACTGTACACACACACTAAAATTTACTTTGGGTGGTGGAAGACCTCCCTTCTCATGATAGTCCTGCGCAGATGCAGAAAATAAGGACGTTTAGGGTCAGGATGACGTAAAAAAGGAAGTTTAGGGTCCGGATGGCATAAGATGGGAGCAGAGACGAACGCTTTCTTAAGAGTTTCAAAAGCCTGGCATGCTTCAGGAGACCAGGAAGAAGTGTTCACATCTTTCTTCATCAGGGCGGTGATGGGAGCCATTTTGGCGGAAAAATTGCGGATACATTTATGATAATAATTGGCAAAACCAAGAAACCGCTGAATCGCCTTAAGAGATGTGGGTTGGGGCCAGTCTACAACTGCCTTGAGTTTCTCAGGATCCATGGAGAAGCCTTTATCTGAGATATTTTATCCCAAGAATGGATGTATGGACATTTCTCCATCTTGGCATAGAGATGATACTCACGTAGACGGGAGAGAACTAGCTTGGTGTGCTGCATATGTTCGGATATAGATTTAGAAAAAATAAGAATATCATCGAGGTAGACAAATACAAAAATGTTGAGGACATCCTGAAAAATATCATTCACGAATTCTTGAAAGACAGCTGGGGCATTACAGAGCCCGAAAGGCATGACCAAATATTCATAATGGCCGTCTCTCATATTGAAGGCCGTTTTCCATTCATCCCCTTGTCTAATGCATATGAGATTGTAGGCCCCACGAAGATCAAGTTTAGAAAAAATGAAGAACCTTGTAGACAATCAAACAATTCTGAAATGAGTGGCAATGGGTAACGATTCTTCAGGGTCATTTTTTTAAGACCCCTATAGTCTATGCATGGACGGAGTGAACCATCTTTCTTCTTAACAAAAAAGAACCCAGCCCCAGCTGGGGCGGATGAAGCTCTAATGAACAATATCTTTAAGTTCTCCTGAATATTTTCAGACATAGCCTTAGTCTCAGGAAGCGACAAAGGATAAGATCCAATTTTAGGAAGGATGGCACCGGGCAGAAGATCGATGGGAAAATCATAAGGATGGTGAGGAGGAAGGGTTTCAGAACGAACCTTATCAAAAACATCAATGAAATCTGCATATACTTCAGGAAGCATACTGTAGGTTTGGCAGGAGTACCGGTCTCTACACCAGCGATGAGTTGTACCGAGGATACAGGAGCAAATTCAGAGGCAACACTCCATTGTATAGGTCTCTTGTCTGTCCAGTCTATAAGCGGATTGTGTTTTTGGAGCAAAGGAAGGCCCAGAATTACCTGTACAGAAGGGGAATGGATAACATCCAGTGAGATCTTTTCCTTGTGACCGTCAATAGTGAAACATACTGGACACCTAACAAGCTCCTATTGAACCCCCAAAATGACCACAACATATATATAAGCATATGAGTGTCACAGAGGAGTGCTACTGAGCATGGCAATATATACTTAAAACCAGGGACAGAACATAAAACACAGACAAAGCTCAGTTTTTAGCACATCCAGTGAGACTCATACACGGTACAGTGCCTAAATATATATGTATAAATATCTAATAAGTAAAATTTTCTTTTAGTTTGACATTTTTGGCCAAAATTGTTGTAAGCCCCTGAGCCATCGCCAAGGCAGACCACATATCAGGGGTCCCTAACGCTAATATAAATTCTTAATAACCTGTGTAATAACAGGAAGAATGATTTATAGTAAATCTGTCAATATTAGTTGCAAAGTTCTAAGTCTGACTGAAGCTTTTATTAACCTGTACATTACCAGGAAAAGCACTCTGTATTAGAGATGTCACAGCCAAACTGCAAGCAGGCGAGTTCCCCTGAGTGGAAGATGCTATGGCGTGAGCCCATAACCATTTAAATGTGGGAGGGGGTGAGCTTAAATTAGGAAGGAGGTTGCCACCCTCCAATCAGCCATGACTAGGTGGACAAGAATTGTAAAACATACTGGACACCTAACAAGCTCCTATTGAACCCCCAAAATGACCACAACATATATATAAGCATATGAGTGTCACAGAGGAGTGCTACTGAGCATGGCAATATATACTTAAAACCAGAGACAGAACATAAAACACAGACAAAGCTCAGTTTTTAGCACATCCAGTGAGACTCATACACGGTACAGTGCCTAAATATATATGTATAAATATCTAATAAGTAAAATGGTCTTTTAGTTTGACATTTTTGGCCAAAATTGTTGTAAGCCCCTGAGCCAACGCCAAGGCAGACCACATATCAGGGGTCCCTAACGCTAATATAAATTCTTAATAACCTGTGTAATAACAGGAAGAATGATTTATAGTAAATCTGTCAATAGATTTATTTGCAACTAATATTGACAGATTTACTATAAATCATTCTTCCTGTTATTTCACAGGTTATTAAGAATTTATATTAGCGTTAGGGACCCCTGATATGTGGTCTGCCTTGGCGTTGGCTCAGGGGCTTACAACAATTTTGGCCAAAAATGTCAAACTAAAAGACCATTTTACTTATTAGATATTTATACATATATATTTAGGCACTGTACCGTGTATGAGTCTCACTGGATGTGCTAAAAACTGAGCTTTGTCTGTGTTTTATGTTCTGTCTCTGGTTTTAAATGACCGTCAATAGTGGAGAGAGTAAGAGTAGGAGTCTCTAATGAAATTAATGCTGGCTGGAGAGGACGTCCGACGATAGCCCCTAGACCACCAGTATTGATTTCTTGATCAGAGGAATCTTATGTTTGGTAGCAAAATCTTGATCCACAAAATTTCCCCCAGACCCGGAATCAATGAAGGCTGAGGCAGGAACTAGGAAGCAAGGACCCTCAAAGAAGATTGACAGTTTGACCCTGGTAGGTAGACCTCTCTTAATCGGAGGGGAAGAAGAAATGGTACCCAATGAGAACCCCTTATACATCATTCGGTATTGGCGTTTCTGGGCTTCGTGGGACAGTGAAGCACCAGGTGACCCAGCAGTCCGCAGTAATGACATAATCCTCCAGTTAAAACCAGAGACAGAACATGAAACACAGACAGAGCTCAGTGCTACATACAATGACACTGATACACGGTACAGTGCCTAAATATATATATATATATAAATATCTTTTGAAAAAAATGGTCTTTTAGTTTAACTCTTTGGCCAAAGTGTTGTAAGCCCTTGAGCCCCTCAAAGGCAGACCACGTCTCAAGGGTCCTAACACTAAAATAGATTCTTAATAACCGGTACATTACCAGGAAGAATGATTTATAATAAATCTGTCAAAATTAGTTGCATAGTTCTAAGTCTGATTGAAGCTCTTATTAACCTGTATATTACCAGGAAAAGCACTCTGTATTAGATTTGTCGCAATCATACTGCAAGCAAGCAGGTTCCCCTGAGAGTGGAGATGCTATGGAGTGAGCTTTTAACCATTTAATATGGGAGGGGGTGAGCTTCAATTAGGTAGGAGGTTGCCACCTTCCAATCAGCTAAGACAAGCTGAACAAGAATTGTAAAACATACAGGACACCTACAAGCTCATATTGAACCCCCAAAATAACCACAACATATATATATATATGCGTATAAATGTCAAAGAGGAGTGCTACTGAGCATGGCAATATATATTTAAAACCAGAGACAGAACATGAAACACAGACAGAGCTCAGTGCTACATCCAATGACACTAATACACTGGCGACACACTTTATTCGAGCTCGGCTAGTCCCACGAATTCGGGTGTACCCGGGTGTATTGAGGTTTGTGACTGTTTTCTGCCCGAGTGCATTGCGTTATTTTCCAGGCAGGGATTGAAGCATTTTATTCCTGCTGGCTGCAATACTGCACAGTATATATATATATATACTGCATTACAATTCATGAATTTATGCCATCTGGTAGACACGCGAAGCATTGCAGCCTATTAAATCCTAATCATTATCATTTAACAGATCAGCCGCCCATCAGCCAGGCATGAACCCAGGCTGGGAAGGCAAACGCAACGGGGCTTGTCAGAGGTGAGGAGCGGCGCATTCCAGGCATCTGCCAGGTACATACTGGGTATTTGCTCGAATAAAGTGTGTCGGTGCAGTACATGGTTCAATGCCTAAATTATATATATATAGATATCTTTTGAATAAAATGGTCTTTTAGTTTAACACTTTGGCCAAAGTGTTGTAAGCCCTTGAGCCCCTCCAAGGCAGACCACGTCTCAAGAGTCCTAAAACTAAAATAGATTCTTAATAACCTGTACATTACCAGGAAAAGCCCTCTGTATTAGATTTGTCACAATCATACTGCAAGCAAGCAAGTTCCCCTGAGAGTGGAGATGCTATGGAGTGAGCTTTTAACCATTTAAATGTGGGAGTGCGTGAGCTTCAAATAGGTAGGAGTTTGCCACCCTCCAATCAGCTAAGACAAGCTGAACAAGAATTGTAAAACATACAGGAAACCTACAAGCTCATATTGAACCCCCAAAATAACCACAACATATATATATGTTGTGGTTATTTTGGGGTTCAATATGAGCTTATAGGGGTCCTGTATGTTTTATAATCCTCCAGTACTCTGACATTGTTTCTCTGAAGAGGAGAGCTGGTGACTTCCAAACAGCATTGGTTCTGGAGCCTCAATATCTGGGAAGGTAGGAAGAGACTGGGAACAAGAGCAGTTGGTGTGAGAGAATGTGAGTGATGGCGCTCAAGCCTCTTTTTCTGAAGGCGTTGATCCACCCTAATACACATGGCAATAAGATCCTCGAGCATCGTGGGTCTTTCTTGAGCAGCTAATTCATTCTTTACTGTCTCAGAGTGACCTTACCAGAAAGCTGCAGATAACGCCTCATCATTCCAACCCGTCTCTGCCGCGATGGTCCGAAATTCTAGAGCGTATCTTGCAACCGAACTGTGGCCCTGTGAAATGTGAAGCAAAAAAAGAAGCAGCAGTAATCTTATGGCCGGGGGTGTCAAAGACTTTCTTAATTCTTTCTTGAAGCGTGGGAATTCTTGGATAAGCTCCGGTCTCTGCTCCCAGATGGGGGATGCCCATGCCAATGCATCTCTGGTTAATAAAGCGATAATATACGCCACCTTAGATCTATCAGAAGAGAAGCGGGAAGGGGTTAACTCAAATTGTATGTTATATTGGTTGAGGAAACCTCGGCATCCATGGGGATCTCACGCATATCGATTGGGAGTGGGGAGATGTGGCTCGACAGAGAGAGATGCTTCAGGGGAAGAAACAGACAGAGTAGCAGGCCTAATAATTCTGGATTAAGATTGGTTGAGAGAAACCGTTGCCAGATTTTGAGTCAGGGAAATATCTGAATGTCCAGATATTGGAAAAACTTAGAGATAGAAGACAGGGCTTGGCCCATCTGAGGGGGAGTTCTTGTTCATTTGGCACAGCATACTGTAACACTTGCGCTGCCCACGAGCAAGACAGGACCCAGGTACTGAGGTGGGGAAGTATAGAACCACGCACCCACAGCAGCGGAAGTGTGCCTGGCAGGCGGATTGTTAAAGTAGCCAAGTCTGGGTTGGAGAGAGTGGGTTACTTCTGATACTTGCCAAGGTCTTGGAATGGAGAGGTCAGAATAGTCAAAGTCCGTTCAGCTGTAGTCTAGGGTTGGAGAGGTCAGAATCGTGGAGGTCCGTATAGCCGTGACAAAAAACAAACAAAGCGCACAACACTCATCGTGAAAAATGTAATAAACTATGTTTATATATAAGGTGTTTCAAGGTTATGCGTACATCAAGGTAGATTAATCAAGCATAGAGCCACAGAGTGGCAGTTACCAGCATCTGCAACCAGGACCCACCAGAGCTTCACTCTCCTTTCCACCTACAGATAGGTGAAATGCCAGATAATTGATGACTCTGCCACAGTCTCAATGTCCTGTAAATAGCGTCAATGCGCTTAGTGGATCCTGGGGAGTGGTTGTCCTTTGCTCGCAAGTAGTACACAGGTTCCTCTGCAGACCTCACTGTGTTTCCCGATCAGTCAGGCAGCGTGACGGCGTGGTCTCGCGGGCCCTTCTGTGACGTCAGAGTGGCCACTCTGCTTTGAGTAACAGCGTCTGTCATTAATGATTCAGACCTCACTTGGCAACCACAGAGGCAGGCAACAGCGCGGCACATGCGCAGAAGAGGAAATCAACTCGGTGTTCAGCAAACCGTTTGACAACAATAAAATACACCTTGGAACATGAATAATAAAAATATATAGGTTGAATGGTATCTCTCCTTTTTGATTTAAATTGACATCACAATTAACACTTTGTATTAAGTATATATTTTAGTGCGCACTTATTTGTTTTTTCCGTATATCCGTGGTTTGGGTTGGAGAGGTCCGCAGAGTCCGCAGAGTCGGGGTCAATATCCAGAGGGGTTCAGAAGTCAAGCCGGGTCGGTACACGTAGAATCAAACCTGGAAGGAATACAAGACAAGTAGCAAGGCTCAACCGACATAGGAGCTCAAGGCTACCCACAAGTTATGCTCAGCAAAGCAGGAAGGGAACTGCAGGGTATTTGTAACACACAGAAACCCGTAGCAAGGGAGGCGGAGCAGAGGCGTGGCCTCTGCGGAGGCAAGGATTGGCTGTTGGAGACAAGTGAGCTAGATGAATACTTGCCACGCAGCTGGGATGCGGTGCACAGCATCACGTGTGCGCGCCGCGCATGAGAGAAGCATAGCGTGTCCGAGGGAGTGGAGCTAAGCTCCGTGGCACTCTAGAAGAGCTGTGCGTGCGAGCGCGCTCTGTAAGCAGAGCGGGGGTGCGCACGCACTGGTGCCTGAGTAGAGGACTGTGTGATGACAGGTAAGGAGGGTACACGTCGCAAATGACGTGTTCCCCGATTCCATACAACAGCTCTAACAGGTGACCGTGATGTTTTTATTTTTATTACATAGTATTGAAGCAGGGGGTCTCTGGAGCTGAACTGCATTAATTTCAGCTCCGGTGACCCCTGTTTACCGAGATAAAGAACTTCATATCTGTAACTTGGAAAGCAGAGGGTCTCTGGGGCTAAAATTGAGGCAATTCAGCTCTGGAGACGCCCTGATTCAATCCTATGTATTAAAATAAAATAAAAGCAGTGCCATTGCCTGTTAGAGATGCGCAGAGAGGGATTAATTATTTCTGCTGTTTCTGCACAGCTCTTCCAGACTGGTCAGCCCAGTAGGATTAAAGAAGCAGTGGTCCCATTCAGAAGCAGGGACCCCCACTGTGTTAATATTGATGGGCAATTGGTCTGTCCATGAGGAATCCAGGAGCAAGCAGCTGTCAGGCAACTGCTATCTGCGGTTTCCTTGAGGAATACTCAACATTATATCTGGCTATATCTGTACTATAATCACAGTAACATGTGTAGCATGAGGGCCAGAGGCAGAACACAGTTTACTTAAAGTCCAGTCATTCACTGCTGGTTATTTATTAATGCCTACCTAGTTGTTGTTTAATGGTTCAGTTGGGTACCACTTTTCTTATGTAAATAACAAGCTATACATTTTTACACTAGAATCATTTTTATTAGTGTAGTTAAACATTAAAGCAGCTGCCTTCATTGCTCACCAATAGTGTACAAGTAGAGAATTATGATAGAAAACAAAGCTGCAGTACAGCAATTGATATATTATCCCTGAATCCCCTTGTCAACAATTTTCAGAGATACAATTAAACTGTTCTGGCAGCTAATAATTATTCTTTGGATTATTTTTCACAGTAATGCTAATACTAATAATAAATGCTTAAAATCAAGGACAGAACATAGAACACAGACAGAGCCCAATGCTACTTCCAATGACACAGATACACAGTAAAGTACCAATATATATATGTATATCTAAACTAAAAACATATGGTCATTTAGTTTGATTCTTTGGCCAAAGTATCCTAAGCCTGCACACCATACGCCAAGGTAGACCAAATCTGTGCAGGTCCTAACACTAATCAAATTCTAAATAATCTGTATAATACCAGGAACAAAACTTTATAATAAAGCTCATCTCAACCAATTAGCCTAGTACTAATTATTTATGAATATGTTAATTAGAGAAAACATGGCATATCAGTAGCCCTTGAGGGCTGAACTGCTGCACCATTGCCTTAGTATTTATTTAATGTAAATACTGCATCACATGATAATTAGTCTCAGATATTAGAATTAGACTCAGTGAAGAAGCAAGAAAAAGCCTAACCAACCCACATTTAAACCGTGCAACAAATGGCTTCAGCTTGAGGATGCACATCTATTTATACTCCTCGTTGGCTCCTCCTCCTCCTTTGCGTGTCATGGATAATGGTTTTTGGTTTGAATTTCTATTATGAGGTGGATCCAAATCCAAAAAATAAATGTGCTCATCTCAACCAATTAGCCTAGTACTAATTATTTACAAATATGTTAATTAGAGAAAACATGGCATGTCAGTAGCCCTTGAGGGCTGAACTGCTGCACCATTGCCTTAGTATTTATTTAATGCATCACATGATAATTAGACTCAGATATTTAGCAATTTGCAAATGATGAATGACAGCACTGTGTATATAATTGTATGTCAATTCCTTGAACAGCATACTATGTTGGTGCCTATGGTATAGGGAGATAAAGTAACTTGCCCAAAATCACATGGGAAACCAATCCTGTGATTTGAACTCCAAGTTGGTTCACCCACTTCAAAGACAATCTCATTATAACTAAGACACTCCTTCTACCTATAGTAAAGAAAACATTTTATTATTATGAATTACGAATGGACCCTATTCATGGGTTAATTAGCATTTTTTAATGCGTAAGCATGTGAAACTCAAAAGTTGTTGTTTCAAACAGTACTAAGATATATATTTTGGCGTTCCTTATTTCAGTTTGTTATTTTCTCAACTTTTTCATCAGCCATACTGTACATGCCCACAGTTGCTGATAATGTAAATATGCATAAATATCTTGCACATAATTATATTTTAGTAAATCAATCTTGAATATGAATTCACAGAAAGGAACAAATTTATCTTAGATTTTAAAGTATGAACTCTTTTTACCATCTCAAGTGAAAAATAACATTTTCATACAAAATGCCTTGAAGTTGATAGAAACCATCTTATTTCTACATTTTTTAAATCCTGCTACAAGACAGACAATCTCATATGTACATAAAAGGAAGCAGTTTTACATTACTAGTTACAGTAGTAACTCTCAATCTCTATAACATTTTATATTTAATTGTTAGGATTATGTAGTGTTGTGTTGTCATATATTCTATTGGAAATCGATAAATAAAGGTTTTGACACATTTGATGTAGTATACAGGACCATTGGAAAAAAAATACAAAACAAACAAGGTCTTGTCATCACAAAGCAGAACCTGTTCATTCTACGGGGCCAAGGTCATAAAAAAAGAATATGCTCGTGTAATAGCCATATTACAAATACATAAACCGCTCTCCACTATAGCAGTGTACCCTTATTTTGACAAATTGCATCCTCCTACATGCAGTGTTCAGTAACATACTGTAAATTATGATATTTATAAAATGTCTAAATATATGCAGATTATTGTGGTCTAGTTTTCAATAGAAAAATAATAGCCTACCCTCCTACAATAATATAGTAGTCGTGATGCTTTCAACAGGGGTTATACAATATGTTAGCTTTTATTGGCATACAATATGACCTACATTGTACATAAGTATTGTCATTTCTTTCATGGCCATTGGCCAACACCATTGCATTGGTACTTTATATACAACAATCAATGTCCTTTTGATTTGCCATATTGATTTCATGGGCCCTTACTTATTCTGCTTCTTTTTTATAAATATAAATTGTATAAAATAATTCTAGACTGAAAATTTACAATAAGGACAATATTGATATTACTTGTGTTGTTTACTCTATGTGTATTTACCTAATTGAATTGCAGTTTACTGTGTAGATCATTGACAGAAGATCAAAATGTATGATTAACTTGTCTTTGCAACAAAAAAAAACGAAGAAAAAAAACATGCAAACTTTGGCCAAATTGCAGAAAGGCTAACCATGAAAATTGATGTTTAATATTAGGGAATCATTACAGGACAAACGTAAGGGAAAAACAAATGTATAAATGCCATAAAATAGGTAATTTTATAAAGTTACTGAAAATAGAATCCATTATGAAGAAAACTTTCCTTGCATCGAGATCCGTGTACAGTTATTATTGTGTTATGCAGTGTATTTTAAAACCTACCATCCTGATTGCTAACTGTTCCGTTGTCTGTACTTTTGTAGTAGATTAAACCCAGCCTGGACTTTGAGGCTCTAGCACAAACTAATCTACAAAGCATAAAGGACAGAGTGCAGCATGTCATTTTCACTGTTCACTTCTTGCTGTTTATTCATGTGGTGGCTCATTGTTTAGCTATGATAGATGAATGTTTGCTGTGATGACCAATAGTTGTTTTTTCTGAAGGTAAATTATTTATTATGTGTCTCTATACTGTGCAAGAAACTAAAATGCCCTTTTCATAGTACAGTACTTATAACTGAGACATGCAGTGCAGTAATAACTGTAATATACAATGAAGTAAAGTGTACGATTAGAGCATGTCAGCTTATTTAGGAGAAATATAAATAATGCATTTTTATCAAGTGGCAAATTACATTTTCTGTTATCTCAAAAAAAATGTTTTAAAGTTATGGCTTGATGTAAGTAGGTCAAAAGTGTTTTAATTAAATTAAATATAGCTTCACGTTCAAAATAAATATTAAACCAACAAAAATTGTTTTGTTTTTTTAATAGAAGAATGGAAAATGTTAAAGCAGCACTATAGCATCAGAAAGCCTACTTCTAGTATCTTCAATAACCAACTCATCGAGGATTTTGAGCTGCTATCGCAAAATTCTGTTAGGAAGCTATTCTGAAAGCCTTGATGAGTGGGTTAAATTGTGCGGGAAGGCTTTTCTTTTGGCGATTTCTCGCTCTTGGCCAAACATCGCGCGGGAGCTGCAAATCATCTGCAAAATCGATTTTTTTTCTGAAATCACGCAATTCTAGTAGCACCGATTAGATTATCAGAGCTCTGGAATTGCGGTTTATCAAAGATTCATCTCGCCAGCCCAAGGGTGGCGAGATGGGATCTGCGTGTAGGACTTTGAAAATAAAAATACACTTTCCTGCCCTAAAGGGGCATAGATAAATACATTAGCAGTCAATGAGCAAGCAAAAACTTAAAAATAAAAAAATACAATAAAAAAACCTGAAAAATTTAAATTACATACATTCAATATTTTTCTTACCTTTTAGATGTCTTCACCCTCCGAATCCTAGCATCTCAGGAAACTCTTGACCAAAGACGCCATCATCCAACATTCTATGACATCCTTGGCGATGCTCCAAGATCAGGTAAACAAAATCTTCTTTCTTCCATCTTCTTTTCTTCAATCTTCTTTCCATTGTAATCCCCATGGTAAATCCAAAATTGATGTTGACTCGACGGCTTCATAAGATAAAATGTCACGGAACAGGCCTTATATACAGTAACGCCTGTGATGTCACATTATAGGGTCAGATGGTACAGGTCCAATCCGGCTGGACACTGTATCATGTGACAGAATTTAAAAAAAATTAAGGATGTGATGTCATCTCCAAGGGAGGTACGTCACATCATTTAAACCACATGTGTGCCATCACATGGTACTACAGTCAATGGGATTGAAGACAATCCCATTGGTTTCTGTACCATGTGAAATGTTCCATTTTTTACAAAGGATGTGACATCATCCTTTAAAGTTATATATAAAAAGCCTGTCACATGTGTAACAGTGTTTCCCCCACCCAATCGCAGATATGGGCCATTACAGGGTGTATGGTTCATATACCTGCTGGCAACAGGAGGGCCAAGTCATCCGCCAATGGCAGTGGGGACACAGGAACAGGCTTCTGGGGTTCATATTCCACATATATTTTTAGCAGTGCAGCACCTCCATCTGCCGTAGGCACCAGGAACTGAAGGTAATCTCACACGGTAGAACTTATTACCTTTCCCCCCAGTAAGGTCACGCACCTGGCAGGAGGTATATTGCAAAACAGGAACGGGTTTATTACTACCTCTGCAGTAACAGTTACACAGCTGTCTTCTGCTGGATACAGTCTCTCCAATCATTACTGAAGATAGTCCCTGGACCATCACTACAGGCCAAAGGCACCCGCAGCCATCCTAGCTCTTCCCTACTTCTCTAGCAGAGCCAGAGGTATGGTCCACACTCACTCTCCCCCGGAGGGAAGAGTACATGGGAAGGCCCCAATCTCAAGCTCCCAATTGTGTGACCTGTCTTCCTCAGAGGGGAAGGACAACTACTCACTTAAGGGCGACCATGCCCTTAAGTACAGCCAGAAGGCAGGCACCCTGTTGTCCCAGCTATAACAGGATGTACCACCCTCTGCTGTCACTCAAGTGCATTACCAAAGGTGAGGGAGAAAACCCCATACCAACTACTGGCAACCTGATAGAACCATGGTTTACTGCCAGCCCATTGGGTAGAATAGTAGCCAGGGGGGTACCCTGCTACAAATGATACAGTGTCCAATTGGATTGGACCAGTACCATCTGACCCTAAAATGTGACATCACAGGCCTTGTATAAGGCTTGTTCCATCTCTTTTTTCCTTAAATTGTTATTGGTTGCTCACATGGTTTACAAGCACCGTGTTCATATTCATTTTGCAAAGAGAACTGCATACATAAATCAGCATTAATCAAACATACACAGTAACCATAGCCAGCAGACCAGCTTACCAAAAACAAATACGAGACGTACTAGGTGAACAAAAAGACAAACAAAAACGACAGACCAAGGGGTGGAAGGGGGGTGGGAGAGTGGGGGGGGATCCTTCCGCTGTGACTCCGCCGGGTGTCAAATGTTCTCTTGTTCTCCAGTTCTGGGGGGGAGGCCCCTTACTAGGCTTCTCTCTTGCCACACCCAAGGAGCCAGCTCTTCCTTGGACAAGGGGTCACTATTTGAAAAGTCCCTAACCTGTCTCTGTCTCTATCCCTACCTTGTCCCGTCTGCTTGTCTTGTCACCATGTCATCAAGGAAAAACGCATTTATCTTTATTAGCGCCATATCGTGAACCTTTCAACCCTAGGTTTGTCTGTCTGGGCCAACCATGGCATCCCTGTTCCATCTCATTTAAGCTTTAGGCTGCGGCCAGGGTGATGCTGAGTGGGTGCGTGCTCTCTCGCTCGCCGCGATGAAACACAGTGCAGCAATGTGTGTGTCCAGCGTGAGCGAGCACCTGCGCATGCTCATGAGCGCACGGCACTCAGTTGCTTGCAGAATTAAGCAAATTTGTTTATGCCGCTCGCTGGCGCATCACGTGAAATGTTCGCCTAGTGAGGGAGAACCAGCTCTATGACGTTACGACCGTGCCCCCGGACATGCCACCATACGCACAGAACTAGTTGGCCAGAAAAGCGTGGCCAAGCAGAGTGCATGATGCCACGGTGCTCGAGCGCCAGCGCGCCCACTCCCAGCCTGGCCGCGGCCTAAAAAGCCGTTGAGTCAACATCCGTTTTGGATTTAACATGGGAATTCAATAGATTACAATGGAAAGAAGATTGAAGATGGAATAAAAGAAGATTGAAGAAAGAACATTTTTTTACCTACAGTGGATGTCAGAGGATGTTGGAGGATGGCGTCCTTGGTTGAGAGCTTCCTGATATGCTGGGATTCGGAGGGTGGAGATTTCTAAAGTTACGAACATTTTTGAATTTGTCATTCAAAATTTTCAGTTTTTTAAATTGTATTTTTGAATTGTTATGTTTTTGCTTGCCCATTGACTGCTAATGTATTCATCTATGCCCCCTTAGGGTATAGATAAATACCATGACGGACAATGCATTTTTTTGGCAAATGCTTGTTTTGAATTAATGGTTATGTTTTCTATTTCTGTTTATTGTTTTGAGTTAATTTATTTGTATGGCTTTTTTAAATTACATTTTTGGATTGTTTAGGCTTTTAATTTAATTGTTATGTTTGTTAGGGGGTTACATTTCTTTTATTGTTCTGTATTTTTGGGCCTGTTGAATTTTTTTTTAGGTAACCCATAGACTGCTACAGTGGCTTATCATGCCCATATTATATGGGCATGATGTACCACTGTGCCAATCAATGGGTAGAGGGTGGGGGTACTTGTGTCAGGGGTGGGAGGCTAGGCCTCCTGGATGGGTAGTGGGGAGCGGGTTAATCCCTTAATTACTATAGCAGCTCTCTATGCCGCTCAGTCAGATTGCACAGGTAGAACTTTGAGAGAGGTTGAGGTGAGTTTTCTGCTTTACCGATCGGTTTTGGAATTTTCTCTTCATTCTCCTGCCGCACTGTTTTAGAGGGGTTCAGATTCTTTCTGAATACCGCGATAACTTACATTTCAAACTGTTCGGCGGGAACATGCCAAACCTTACGATGTAGCAGCACACTCATCAAAGCTACTATAATGAAGCCCAGTGAGTGTAGCATTACTCCATAGCCATAAAGCTTATCTACTGTATATTACGTTTATCTCAAGCAGACAGCCTCTCTGACCAGTTGTTGTGCTAATGTCAACATCTCAGCAGTGGGCAACTCACGGATACTGGAGATGGGCAGACAGCTATTGTTACATGGTCTTTTTAAAGTGCTATATTAGTGGTAGGGTGGTGGCAATTTGTAGTGTTGTACTCTTAGTAATTAGCCCACTACTGAACCTCTTTAATTCCGAGTGCAGGGGCCATATATTTCTGAGGAGTCAGATTCATCTTGATAAAAGTGAGCCTCTCCACACTACCATGGGACAGTTTAGTGCAGCAGTCACTTATTATTGCACCAGCTATACCAAACACTTTCTCTGACAATACTCTTTCCAGAGGACAACTCAACTACTCCACTGGCATCCTTGCAAAAGTAGACCATTATTCTATTTTAGTATCCCAGTATTCAATTGGATCAGAGCCAGGGAGCAATAGAACTATCACCAATAAATGCCTCCTTTATCCATAGCACTAACTGCATTAGAAGTTTTTACTGCTTCTGTGCTAGTGCAAACCATGCCATAGGGATGGTTAATGACTTTTGCTGCTGTTCCTGTCACCACCTCTACAACCACCAAAACTATTTATACCACTAAAAGCCTCTTGTCTTGAGACCTGAGAGGATGAAAGCGGTGTACAGAAGCTTAAAATGATTATCACTGTGATATTACATCATTATATAGTTACTTAGTAGATGAGATGGAAAAAAGACTTACGTCTACCAAGTTCATCCTACAGTATGCTACATTTAGACGAAAGATACGTTATCCTATGTTTTTATTAACAGTACTGTATATTGATCCAGAAGAAGGCAAACAAAAAACCCCAGTGAAATCTTACCTAATTATATCTCATAAGGAGAAAAATATATTCCTTCCAGACTCCAAATATTTGTAATCAGATTATTCCCTAGATCAACATCCTCCCCATGTTTACTTATTTGGTACTGTATACTGATGCAGCGGCTGTTATTCGAACACTTCACACGGTGTGTAGATCGGAATACCCATTTTTTAATCGTGCCGACTTAAACACGTGGGTTGATTATCGTTTTGTCCGGATCAGAAAATGGCATTTTAGCGTTGGCTGCAATACCGGTTCTGGATAAGGGATATAATCCCAATGTTAAGGGCTCAGCTGTCCTATGAACATAAGTGGATATTCAGAATGGTAGTAGTATGTATCCAGGGTATCAGAGCATATATAAGTGCTGCTAGAGACTCACAAAGTAATAAAGACATATGTGTGCACCAGTGATACTGAAGAAAAAACACACAGATCTCTATATATACCATAAAAGTCTAGTATGCATTCCCAATAAAACAAAGGCACATAGTCATGATACAAAGTCACTGTGAGAACTCACTTTTGAACAGCAGCTCAGTCCTTGATAAATGCGTGCATCACGCCCAACATGCATGAAGAAATAGTAGTCCCGTGGGGTCCAATGACGGAGCACAGCTATACAAACAATGGGGGCTGCAAACCAGTATTAGAGTAAAAAAAGATGATTTATTGGGTGGTCAAACAAGGAACATGGTTACTCTGACACGTTTCGGGACCTGCGTCCCTTTGACGCAGGTCCCGAAACTCGTCAGAGTAATCATATTCTTTGTTTGACCACACAATAAATCATCTTTTATTACTCTAATACTGGTTTGCAGCCCCCATTGTTTGTATAGCTGTGCTCCGCCATTGGACCCCACGGGACTATTATTTCTTGGCTACAATACCGTCGAGAAACTCAAGTGGGCAATCGCGAGTTGTTGCCATAAAAATCCAATAGCAATTCAATGTCACGATTAACATGTTGCCTGAAATCGGCTGAGCTGCCTGCCACGCATGTGCAAGTGCGATAAACCCTTCTAAACTTGCCCCCTCACCCCCCCACACACACAAATTTCAGTGTCTGATATTCATGTCTGCAATACTGTAGTAGAATCAAATAATCAATAATAGACTTCCCATTTTATTATTATTATTTTTTCTACATGCCTTTATGACAAACCATTATATGTTTTGATACTTTACTGTATGAGGTGGTACAGTATACTGTGATTTTTATTTGAGGGGTGGGGGGCATGGGTCAGCACATTTTTCATGAGCTGGCCAGAAGATATGATTTCAGAAAAAAAATGTACTGTATTAACATTTTCGCTAATCCGGTTATCCTGTAATCGTTCACACACTTCAAGAAGCTTTCCCCCACCTACTTTCTGTTCTTGTCAAGCACAAAGTCTTAAGCGGTGAACTTCAAGTGGATTTGTTAGCAGTATCAACAACACACCACCCCTCCCCCCACAGAGCCATTCAAGAAAATGTAGCGTGCTTTTCTTGAACTTTTAATACGATTAACATGTTGCCTGAAATCGGGTGAGCTGCCTGCCACACATGCGCAAGTGCGATAAGCCCTTCTAAACTTGCCCTCCACATACACACACACAGTGTCTGATATTCATGGCGGCGTGAAGTTTCTTCACTTTATCTTCACCTTAATCTTACAAAGCTCTGAAACTTAAAAGAAACAATTACTGCAGAAATGGTTATTTTTACTGCCATACTTACTATACCTTTATCATACTGACCTGTGCATTATTAACAGGCATAATTGATTAAACAATAAAAATATTATAACATTTTTTTAAACATATTTTTTTATATATATTTTTCCCAAACTAATTTCTATACAGTAACTACTGAGAGGAGAGGGGGGAGAGAGGGGGTTTTGTGTGAGATACAGGCTGTTTTGTACATAAACAAAATTACTGTAATCTTACACATCTCCCCCTTCCTTTTGTCACTGATCCAGCTCTGAAAATTAAAAGAAACAATTACTGCAGACATGGTTGTTTTGAGTGCCATACAGTACTTACTGTACAGTGCCTGTTCAAACTTACCTGTGCCTGACTAACAGAAATAAATGATTAAATAATAACAATATTTAAAAAAAAAAAATTTAAAACACATTTTTTTTTTTGCACAAACAAATTTCAATACAGTAACTACTGAGAGAGGGTGGGAGAGGGGGGTTTATGTAAGATACAGGCTGGTTTGTACATAAAGACAGTACTATAATCTTACACATCCCCCCTTTCCTTTTTTCACTGCTGCAGCTCTGAAAATTAAAAGAAACAATTACTGCAGACATGGTTATTTTTACAGCCATACTTAACTGTATCATACTTACCTGTGCCTTTTTACTTTCCCGAGGCCTGGCCATTACGTTGTAAAACAATAGGCAACACAGTCGCAATATGATCGATATTTAATTCATCTTTCTACGTGAGAATGTTGTTCCAGAAATTCAATATCCCCTTTTCCAATTCATCCTTTATTGACGGTTTCCACACTTGTCTGATATAATCCTTCAACTGATGCCATACCATCTTGATGGGATTAAAATCTGGTGATCTGGAAAACAGTAGGAGGGGGGAAAATAGATGAATTACTTAAAGAGATATAAACTGTGTAAAACAATTAGAAATTGGTACCCAACTTACTCCGCTGGCGTCTTAACCCAGTTGATACCGCTGGCAAGAATGTGATTAGAGAACGCAGTGTGTTTAGGATCATTATCCAGTAAGAACCGGTGAGCAGATGGGAAATCATTCCTAATGTATTCAACAACATGTGTAATTATGTGTTCTTGGAAAAACGCTTTATTCATGATTCCTGGAACAAGAAAAGAAAAATGTAACATTAGGATACAAAATACTGTACAGTACAGCTGTCCAGTGCATAAGCATGTGTATTTGTGCATTATTTTACCCTCAAAGATGATGATGCATCCTGGTCCTTGTCTAGAGATGGCACCCCACATATGCATCTTCACTGGGTGCTTGGGATGCGGCTTCAGAGATAGGCGTCCTTTTTTGGAGAATCCAAAACGGGCAAATCTCTCAAGCGCTACAGTTGGCTCGTCAGTAAAGATGACATCCTGGAAAGTCTCGCCATTTTCGATCCATGCCCGTGCTTGGTCCCCTCTTTTTATTTTGTTGGCTTACCTTATCATAGGATACGCTCTGTAATGACAAGGGATAATGGTAGAGGTACTAAATACTGGAGATATGATTGTTCCCAGCACTGAAAAAATGAAGAAATAAGTCAAAGACATCTATAGAAAACTAATAGTAATGTATTGAAACAATACAGTATATGTATTACTGTACATACAGTAGTCTAACCCTATTGAACAGTAGGCTAGGAGGGAGTCTAACATGAAAATAGATGGCTAAACAAGAAATCACAAGTCTGGAGAGGGAGGGAGGTTGGGGAAAAATGTGGGGAATAACAACCATAGGGGAAAAGGAAGGTAAGGAGAAGACTGATCACAGCAAAAATAGGGCAGGCAGCTTGAATCCCAACAAAAAAACGATTTATTTAAAGTGCATATCAGCTACAAGTAAAATAGTCCCCTGACATGTTTCACACCGAAGGTGTTTTATTAAAGAGTGACTGAACATGTGAGTAACCTCTTTAAATACCCTGGCTAATCCTTGGAGCCAGTATATTCGCGCCGGAATCACCTGAAATCAGGTGTGTCAGATGAAATAGCAAGGCTACAGAGCCTAATCAGGACAAATGAACTGACCAAGAGTATCACAGATAAGTTAAAAATGGTAACAAAGTGTTAACATGAAAGAAACAAAGAAATATCTATTAAACAAAAAATAGTAATAAATAAATATAAGCATGATAAATTCGAGAATAAATTATAAACCCACAAATAAACATATTATCACACCAAGAAAATAATAAAAATAAAAATAATCAATCATAACTAAAAAATAAATAATGAAAAAATAATGAAGTAATGAAACATGAAGCATATAAACAAACAGTGCATAAAGAAATAAATAGAACAAAATACCAACGATATAAATAAGATAAGTCAAAAATTACATAGATATATAATATATATTAAGGAAAATAATAATAAATAGATAAGTAATTGACAATAATATATAAAAAATAATTAATACAGGTAAACCCCGTTATAACGCGACCCGTTATAATGCGAATCAGTTATAATGCGGTTTTCACGTGGCTCCCGTTTAAAAAATTTTTTTAATTTTTTTTACACACTGCACACAGTGCACACACTGCACACTCTCACTGCACACACTGCACACAGCACACACTCTCACTGCACACACTGCACACACTGCTCACTGCACACTGCACACACTCTCACTGCACACACTGCTCACTGCACACACTGCACACACTGCACACACTGCACACATTGCACACACTGCACACACTGCACACACTGCACACACTGCTCACTGCACACACACTGCTCACAGCACACTGCACACACTCCCAGCACTCACTGCACACACTCCCAGCACTCACTACACACACTCCCAGCACTCACTGCACACACTCCCAGCACACACTCTACACTGCACGCACGCACTCTACACTACACGAACACACTCCCACTGCACGCACACACTCCCACTGCACGCACACACTCCCACTGCACGCACACACTCCCACTGCACGCACACAATCCCACTGCACGCACACATTCCCACTGCACGCACACACTCCCACTGCACGCACACATTCCCACTGCACACTCCCACTCCCACTGCACACTCCCACTGCACACTCCCACTGCACACTCCCACTGCACACTCCCACTCCCACTGCACCCACACACTCCCACTGCACGCACACACTCCCACTGCACACTCCAACTGCACACACTCCCACTGCAAACCCTCCCACTGCACACACTCCCACTGCACACACTCCCACTGCACACACACTCCCACTGCACACACTCCCACTGCACACACACTCCCACTGCACACACTCCTACTGCACACACTCCCACTGCACACACCAGACACTCCCAGCACTCACTGCACACACACTCACTGCACACACTCTCACTGCACACTGCTCACAGCACACTCTCACTGCACACTGCTCACAGCACACTCTCACAGCACACAGCTCTCACAGCACTCAGCTCTCACAATATACTCACATGTCAGCAGCCCATCCCTCCCCTCACATGTCAGCAGCCCACACCACCTCACATGTCAGCAGCCCACCCCCCCTCACATGTCAGCAGCCCACCCCCCCTCACATGTCAGCAGCCCACCCCCCCTCACATGTCAGCAGCCCACCCCCCCTCACATGTCAGCAGCCCACCCCCCTCACAGGTCAGCAGCCCACCCCCCCTCACATGTCAGCAGCCCACCCCCCCCTCACATGTCAGCAGCCCACCCTCCCTCAAATGTAAGCAGCCCACCCCCCCTCGCATGTCAGCAGCCCACCCCCCCTCACATGTCAGCAGCCCACCCCCACTCACATGTCAGCAGCCCACCCCCCCTCACATGTCAGCAGCCCACCACCCGTTTTTAACACCCCCCCCCCACCAGCCCGTTTTTTACACACACACACACACACACACACACACACACACACACACACACACACACACACACACACACACACACACACACACACACACACACACACACACACACACACACACACACACACACACACACTACCTTAGATCAGCTCAGCACATCCTCTCTCCCCGGAAGAAAAAAAAAACACGGCTGCCAGGGGCTGGGAGAGAGAGGGAGGGGGGAGGGAGAGGGAGGGGGATGGGAGGGAGAGGGAGGGGAGATGGAGGGGGCTAGGAGGGAGGGAGGAGGGATGAATCGCCGCCATTTTTGTAAACTTTTTTTTTTTAAATTTATTTCATTAACTGGCGCCCGGCCAGAGTCATCGCGGGCCCCACAGAGAGGCCAGACGGGCAGCATGTTGTGCAGGCCTCTTCCTTCCTTCCCTTTTCACTCCCTCCCTCCCGATCAGGTGCGTGGCGGCCATTTTTTTTAAAATTAGCGCGACCCCGTTACTAACGCGGTGGTCTCGGGGTGGACCCCGAGGACCGCGCTATAACGGGGTTTACCTGTAATATATGAAAAAAATATATGAAAAATATATATATATATTTGAAATATATAAAAGACAACATATATATAAAAAATAAATAATAAATAATAATTGATTGAATAATATTAATAATAAAAATTATATTAATTTTGATTATTAAAAAATTGAATTCAATAAATGAATATTGAAAAAATGTAGTCTCAATACATATAAAGAGAGTCATATATTTTTCTCATCTCAAAAAGTGAATGAGCTACCACTCTTGATTAATGCCAGTGGGATGTAAAGTATTCATACTGAAGATACAGAACATTTCTCGCCTGTTGAGCATGTCCAGTCTGTCACCCCCACGAGGGGGCACATGGACATGCTCAACAGCCGAGAAAGTAAAGTTCTGAATAGCTCCATGGGGACAATTAACAAAATGTCTTGACACTGGATGTTTAAGATCTAGCTTTTTTATGGCTCTGACATGTTTCATAATCCTTAGTTTAAGGCATCCAATTGTGCGTCCGATGTAGTGTCTGCCACCTCCACAATTCAAAATACAGTATAAACAATATAAGTTGAATTACAGTTAATAAACGTGGAAATCTTTATATTCCTCCTAGGTTTTAAAAAATAGCAGGTAATGGGAAATGAATCCCTGTGGGTGCTACAAATGTCTCTGCAGGGTTGTGCAATATAGCATGAGTGTCCAGGTACGAGTAAACTTCTTATGCAGTATATAAAGTCCTGAATGCTCACTTGATAGCCATATGATAGGGTAATAGAGTGGTATGCAAGCACCACAGCAGGTGTGTGAAATGTTCCCTCACTGAAGAGAGCACACCCCACACCCACTTATGGGACGGAACCCCTCAACCCATAGGCATGAGACATTATAATGACATATAGTAATGGAACTGCAATCATAAAAATGAGTAACTCACGAGACTTTCCTGGACTGGTATAGCGTGCCTCCTTCCAATAGGATGAATCCAAGTAGAGAAGAAAGTGGTGGAGCACTGCTAAAAAAATGAAAGGGCTGGAGGCTGCTTGCAAATAAAAAATGCTTTAATTTATGGCATTAGTAGACCGGGCTACAAAAATGGGGTACCTCTGACGCGTTTCGCGCTGTAGTAGCGCTTTATCAAAGAGTAACCTGAGTGTATGCAATCTCTCATTTATATATGCCAGAGCTACATAGCCTGTTCGCGCCAAAATGGGCCCCTCCGATCACATGGTCGGGTGTAATTACGGGTGCCCGTATAGGCAGGGACAGCCCACCCAGCTAGTGCACAATAAACCTAATTAAAATTAATTAAAAACAAGCTTAACTAAATCGTCACTTAGCTGAGTCTGAAATCTGCAGATCATTTCTCCTCCCCAACCGGTCTCCTGTCTAAATCCAAGATGGCGGACGGAGCCAGATATCTATGGAGGCCCTGGATGGACAAAAAGATCCGACCTGCAGATAGTGACTTCAAAGCAAAAATAACTTTAACAGCCTGATATTTGAACACACAAACAATATTGAAAGATATCAAATGAAAATATAAAGACAAGAAAAAAAGAAGAAAATTAAAAACAAATCTAACATAGTAAGCTAAATAATGAAATAAACAAGATAATAATAATAATGATATATGAAAAACTCACTTTTATATTAACCCCCACTAGTGAACAATATATAAATACACTAATAATATTGTAACATAAATAGAATAGATCTACATAAGATACCCGTTGGCCAGCTTTCTCTCTCCCAGTATGTTTAAATCTCACCATCAATCACTAATTACTAATATCCCTAAGGGTTTCCACAAATGTGGTCATTATGTGATCTGCAAGTATGCTATTCCTATTTCGGGCATCACCACAGTGAAACCAAATAGGAATGTAAAGATAACATCATTCATTAATTGTAACACCAGTTATACAGTGTACATCATCCATTGTGGTTGTGGAAAAAACTACATAGGCCGAACCATTAGGTCTTTAAAACGTAGAATAATGGAACATGTGAGGGCTATTAAGAAATCCAATATTATCCATCCCTTGGCAAGACATTTTTTTTGATTGTCCACAGGGAGGTATCCAGGGAATCTCCTTTTCGGCTGTTGAGCATGTTCCCATGCCCCAACGGGGGGGGGGTGGGGGTGACAGACTGAACATGCTCAACAGACGAGAGATGTTCTGGATATTCAGTATGGATACTCTATTTCCATCTGGAATAAACCAGGATTGGGAACTGGTTCATTTTCTTTAAACATCAATATTATACATTATTTAAGTAGTATTATGATTTATCTAATTATATTTTTTATTTTGTTATAAATTCTTAGAAGTTCACATTTTTCTATATATTTGATTGTTCTATATACTTGATATTTTTTATGATGTATAGGGATGGATTCAATCACTTATTCATTTGATGATTTATTATGATTACCTTACACAGATATTTCACAATATGTAGTAAATGTATTTATGTCATTATTTATTTATAGACGTGTTTAGATCTATTATATATATTATAATTATTTATCATTATTTGGAGTAAATATTTTACTTTGGTTAACCATATATATGCATATATATGAGTACAGTGGCTCTTATCTAGGGCACACTGGTATCTTATGTAGATCTATTCTATTTATGTTACAATATTATTAGTGTACTGTATTTATATATTGTTCACTAGTGGGGGTTAATATAAAAGTGTGTTTTTCATATATCATTATTATTATTATCTTGTTTATTTCATTATTTAGCTTACTATGTTAGATTTGTTTTTAATTTTCTTCTTTTTTTCTTGTCTTTATATTTTCGTTTGAAATCTTTCAATATTGTTTGTGTGTTCAAATATCAGGCTGTTAAAGTTATTTTTGCTTTGAAGTCACTATCTGCAGGTCGGATCTTTTTGTCCATCCAGGGCCTCCATAGATATCTGGCTCCGTCCGCCATCTTGGATTTAGACAGGAGACCGGTTGGGGAGGAGAAATGATCTGCAGATTTCAGACTCAGCTAAGTGACGATTTAGTTAAGCTTGTTTTTAATTAATTTTAATTAGGTTTATTGTGCACTAGCTAGGTGGGCTGTCCCTGCCTACACGGGCACCCGTAATTACACCCGACCATGTGATCGGAGGGGCCCGTTTTGGCACGAACAGGCTATGTAGCTCTGGCATATATAAATGAGAGTTTGCATACACGCAGGTTACTCTTTGATAAAGCGCTCCTACAGCGCGAAACGCGTCAGAGGTACCCCATTTTTGTATCCCGGTCTACTAATGCCATAAATTAAAGCATTTTTTATTTGCAAGCAGCCTCCAGCCCTTTCATTTTTTTAGCAGTGCTCCACCACTTTCTTCTCTACTAGGTTTTAAACAATTAACATTTTTGATGGGAACGGCGTATTGGCAGACAGCACAGCGGCCACACCTATAGAAGCCCTTGGGAACAGTGGTGATGTGTGAACAAGTATGAGAAGAGAACAGACTTGGAGAGAGGAAGCCGGCCAAAGATTTGACTTTGCGAAATGCAAATTTCGGTCCATCATCAATAAAAGGATTTAAGTCTACATCTAATTTTAAAGTGTCCCAATGTTTTTTTTAACAATTTGGCGCATAGAATCAGCTTGTCTACTGTGTTGGGTAAAAATAATGGAACAGAGTTTTGAGATGCCTGTTCGGAAGAATCCATATGTGTATATTTTTTATGTTGGGAAACAAATAGATTAGAACGTTCTAGTAGTTTGACTGAATTTAAAGCCTCCATGACATGGTTTCGAGTATATCCACGTGTAAGAAATCTCTGGACAAGATCTGTTGACTGTGCAAAGAATGCTTCATCTGTAGAGCATAATCTCCTCAGTCGCATGAACTGGCCTTCAAGAATACCCTTTTTAAGGGGTCTAGAATGATTGCTATCAGCCCTTAAGAAGGCATTGCGAGAATTTGGCTTCCTGTAAATGTCAGTTTGAATAATTCTTGAAAAACCTATGTGATATCCAAATAAAAAATGTGATGGCAATCCAAAACATAAGTAAATGTAAGATTATATTGATTAATATTTAAATAATTGAAGAAAGTTTCAAAAGTGGAAAAATCACCATCCCAAATAAAAAGCAGATCGTCAATATAACGTCTGTAAAATGTAATGTGATGTCTAAGGGGGTTGTGGTCACTACAAATAAAGATAGACTCCAACAAACCCATAAATAAGTTAGCAAATGAAGGTGCAAAAGAAGTGCCCATAGCGGTGCCTCTAATTTGTAAATAAAATTGTGAATCCCCCATGCGGGTTTATTATGGGGCTACATGGTGAGCAGGACTTTATTGAGCATTGCGGATCATTGTTGTTATGATATTTATATCTCGGAAAATCCATTTGAGGTCAGAATTTGTCATGTCATACCTGTAGCACCAGTTAGGTGGAGTTTTACACTTCCCCTAAATTCACTATACTGCAGCGGCCAAGTTTATTCGAGCATTTGCCCGTTCTTGGCCGCAGCAGTATCCTGGCGCGCGCCGCAGGGTGACGGGCGCGCGCCGAAGCAGCGGAAGAGCGCCCTCCGATCGGGGCGCTCTCCCTACCGCTGCCGGGTCCGCCGGGTCCCCCGGAACCCCCTGCCGCCGTCCCGCGATCGCGGGACACCAGGGCTCCCTCGGGGAGCCCTGGACACGCGTGCAGGGGGCGCTGGCACCCGATGATGCGTGACCGTGCATCGGTGATGCGCGGCACGCTGAGGGAGTGCGGCTCGCAAGCCGGGACATTTCCCGGCTTGCGGAATGAGCCGCACTCGGATAAACTGTGTCGGCAGTGTATAGGGGAAAAAGAATAAGCAATAGACAAAAAAGAGAAAAACATGGGTGATGTATACTAACTTAAAACGCCCATATTTCCATCCCAATTTCCATCTCATCTGCCTGATGCTGGACTCAGATGTTTTTATTTTGTGAGTTGCCTCTAGTGCATTTTTTACCCTTGTGGCACACGTCTCATCATTCTCTTCACTTATTTGGTCCACCAGAGGAGTTGACGCCCTACAGTGTAAAGAAAAACAGAACAATTTGTTACACTAGGCAAATTAAGCTTCCCAATAGCACACTGATTTCCTATTGTCTGATATTGCTGCTGCACTTATTGTACTGTGAGTACACTTTTGGCGCTAGTGTATTTGAAAAAAACCATACACTTTGTTAAGCGCTGTGTACACTTTTAGCGTTATATGAAAATATTAAATAATTTGCCCCTCAAATAAAGCATCCCAATAGTCTGCACTGAGTCACACACTCACTCACTCCTACCACCCATTGTGACCAATTACTGGCATAAAAGCTGGTGACATACTGTACTGTTGATGCTGTGTGTGTGTGTGTGTGTGTGTGTGTGTGTGTGTGTGTGTGTGTGTGTGTGTGTGTGTGTGTGTGTGTGTGTGTGTGTGTGTGTGTGTGTGTGTGTGTGTGTGTGTGTGTGTGTGTGTGTGTGTGTGTACCGAAAATGCAGGATTATTAGTTCAAAGAAATCAGAATCTTTTGAAAAGATTACACTATACCACCACCTCCTTAAGTACAGAATACAGTACATTACTGTAGTGTACAATTAAAAAGCTAGTGACTTTCACCCCTGTCAGAAAACAATAAAAATGTTTGAAATAAAAAGCTAGTGACTGATAGTAAGAATGGCAAAAATGTTATACTATACAGTCGAAATTTAAATATTCCTAAAATATTAAACACAGGTATACAGTACAGAACAGTACAAGACGTTGTTAGAGTTATAGAGGACAATAAGTACATACTCAGTAGTGACTGTCGGCTTTCTTTTGACATTTTGGCCTTCCCATGCGCATGATAACTAACAGTGCTTTTTGCTAAACCAAAGCCAGAAGCAACTACTGTAACCAGCGTTAGAATTTTACAGATTTTTCTTGTACATATCCTGTATTTTCATGCTGAGATCGTTTGAAATCCTTTTCTTTGGCATCGCTGCTGTTAGAAAAAAATGCAAGCACACACAGAGCAATTTGATGTGAATTCGATGTGTAGTGAATGTGCATTGAATACACAAAATGGATGGTGTATTTATACTTTAATTTAATGTGCCTCAACGTCACTCGACAGGTTTAGTACACAGTACTCCCACTTTTAACACCTGCACCTCGTGTCCATGCCCGTGAAAAAATTCAAATAAAAGGTGAGACAAATTGCATAGACTCTCACACACTGATCTCTATCTGAACTTGCTCTTGTCCAGATACTGCATTGTGCATTCGTCCATCTGTTTCCATGGATCGCCCCTGATTCTACAGACGCAGGAACCAGCTTGCTTCTGCCGTGCCGGCCAAGCGAAAGGCGGAAGCTGTTTCCCAGCCAAAACCTAAGCGACAACCAAAGCAGAATAAAGAAAATGTTCCGAAGGCACCAAAGGTAAAGAACCCTGGGCCTTATTATGTAAAGAAGAAATGCGGTTCCGTTAGCACAGTGGAAGTCAAGTGGAATCCAGATCCTCTCCTTGCACCCCTCCACCCACCCGCTCCATCAACCATCCTTGAGGCTGCTGTCCTGGCAACCCCAGGCTCACTTTCTCCCCCAACCATCCTAAACACTGCTGTCCTGGCAACCCCCGGCTCACCTGCTCCACCAAACATCCTCGACACTGCTGTCCTGGCAACCCCGGGCTCACCTGCGCCACCAACCATCCTCGACGCTGCTCTCCTGGCAACCCCCTGCCCACCTGCTCCACAAACCATCCTTGAGGCTGCTGTCCTGCCAACCCCCTGGTCACCTGCTTCACAACCCATCCTCGACGCTGCTCTCCTGGCAACCCTCTGGTCACCTCCTCCACCACCCATCCACGCAGATGTCAACAGCACTCCTCGTACCAGATTCAGCTCGCTCACCTGCATGCCAAATGGTTTAAGTTGTGTCAAAATCCTTGACAACTCTACAGAGCAAAAGGTTGATCTTCTTTTGGAGACCATGTTGAATATGGATATGCGCATGGAGAAGATCGAAAGTAACATGGATAAGATGGAAAGGAACATGGAGAAGATGGAAAGGAACATGGAAAAATGGATAGGAACACTGTGGGGATGTATTCTTTGCTGCGAGTTCCTGTCCTTGTATGTCCGACGCAGGAGCAGGAGGGTGGCCTGCATGAAGCGACCTTCATGCTTCAATCACCAAGTCCCCCATGCTCACCCCATCTGTCAGCAGAATACGTGTGCCTGTATACCTTTGAGGACGAGATGACAACGCCGGTAAGGCCACGACAGGAAGAAAACATCCTCACAGATCGCCTACCCTCGCACGCTGCCAGAAGTACACCAGCACCCAGGATTGTAAATCTGCCGGACATCATCTTGACCGACCTTACCCAGCACGCCCGGGAGAAATACAAGACTGGATGTGGTGGTGTAGCCCAGAAATTTGCCCTGTCCATCTTTAAACACCACGTCAGTTTTGAGATGTACAGCGGTTGGACCCACAGTGTAAATTATGAAGGAAATAAAAGAAAGAAGGCTCTGCCAGAAAATTTAGAAAGACCATTTTGAATGAAGTGGAGCATTATTTCCATGTTACCCCTACAGTTATGAGAGCTGTGAGAGACACTATAAATGGCCTGTTGAGGTATACAAGGGCTCATGCTTGGAGGGGCACCCCTCTTGCTTATGACTTTTCCCAAACTCTACAGTAGTGCAAAAGTTACTGTACCAGTAATGAAAAAGTTTTTCATCCCCCAAAACAAATTAACATTGATTTATTATTTAATGTGTTTAATCATTTTCTGTTGTTTTTGTAAACCCTTGTTATTGTTTAATCATTTATTTCTGTTAATCAGGCACAGGTAATTATGATACAGGTACTGTACAGTAAGTAAACCACAAACTAACTAATAACACTCTTTATCAGCGCTTGATCCAATTAGGCTAATGTGATATAAATATCAAACAAAATGTGCGTGAGTAAGTACTGTATGATACTCAAACTAACCATGTCTTCAGTTATTGTTTCTTTTCATTTTCAGAACTGCAGCAGTGAAAAAATGGACGAGGGGGATGTGTAAGATTATAGCACTGTGTTCATGCACAAACCAGCCTGTATCTTACACAAACCCCACTCTCCCACCCTCTCTCAGTAGTTACTGTATAGAAATTTGTTTGTGCAAAAAAAATGTGTTTTTAAAAAAATCTTTTGAAATATTGTTAAAGTTTAATCATTTATTTCTGTTTCTGTTTTGCATGTCTCTAGGTGGGTGAAGATAAAGTGAAGAAATGTCCCACCCCCCTCCCCTCAATGTCTTACAGTAAATGCAGTACCAGTAATTACCAGTCATTGTTTCTTACTACTGTATTTTCAGAGTTGTGCCCCCTCTCTCCCCGATCTCGCCCCCATCTCGCAATGACATAACGAAGAGACAGACAAGAGCTACTGTATTTTTGTATTACAGTATGCATTAAAAAATAAAATATATTTTTTGACCGACCCCCTATTGCAGACCTGAAATTCTTATGAAAAGTTCAACAAAGTATCGCACTTCACATAATGTAATGAAAGGGCATTTCTCTTAACGGTTATTAAAAAAAAAATGTCCAAATGAGACATACAGTACAGTACAGTGCTGTACACGCAAGCACATATCAGTAAAAGAAAAACAGTATTTACTGTTGCAAAAGTTGAAAGCATTGAATAATAAATAATACATATAGAATAAAAGATATACATTTTTATTTTTAGTGTTTATAAGAAAAGTTGCACAATGCAAAGTACTGTAAAACAGTAGAGATGATGACAGTACTGTACAATGTAAAAGAAAGAATTAAATATTAAAACAGCAGCATACTGTACAGTATAAGGTTTTCTATGAAGCTCACAATTGTTCTATCAATAAAAATGGCACTGTCACTAAATGTTTGCCTATTTGGCAAACAATGCACAAGCAACTTTTTTAAAAAGCGATATTAGTGATCCATCCAAATCCCTTCTTTTGTCTTTTTCCGCTTGATGTCAAAGTTTCTTTTCTGGGGAAAAACTAACAAATATGCTATTATTACCGGTATTGCGCATGCGTCAAGTCGAGTCATTGGGAATTAAAGCAGCCGTTCAAGCAATATCCTACATGTGTGTCTGTATGATGAGAACAAACTTCTGATTGGCTCTGACTCTAGAGCCCCACCCTCTCCCTACATTTTTAAGCTTCAGCAGTGTCACGTACTTTGGCAGTCAATCAAATCATTCTTCAAAGTGCACTCAACAGAGAAACATCCCCTCAACTCGCATACAGTATTGTATTGATGCACATACTGTACTGTACTGTAAATTACGTACAGTATTGTTTAAAAAATAATTTTGTTTTTGACACACGGCAGCTTGAACTGCAGCTCCAAATGTAATACTGTCATGTACAGTACAGTATAGTGTAATACAGTGTAGTACATTACTGTATATTTACCTTCATTATAAATTTTACCAAACGGGTGGTGATGACTCACTGTGACTCCTCAAGTCTGCATTATAGTTGGCAGGTGACACCTGGCCTGCTGCACTTGTAGTTGACAGCTGATGAAGCTGGAAATCTTTTTGGTACTGGTAAATGCAAGCTTGCTGGTACCAGTACACAAAATCATGCTCAGGCTGGAAATTTTCCAGGTATTATGGCGGGGACAGGTACAAAGGATTGCCGTTCACCAGGTTATCACTGACGGTCGGACCGGCCGGTGCTGGTGCTGTTGCCGGCACATTGCTGGATTGGGATTGCCGAATCTTATATGGGTTGAAACCGACCTTTCTTCTTTTGAAATTGCCATGATCAAACATACTGTGAAATTCTGGCATGACACCCCAATACCCGCAAATCTCTCCAGCAGGAGGGGCAATGCAAAAAAACACTGATCGTTACTTAAGGTTTTTATTATCGCACGCTTCCACCCATGAACGTCAGGTGAAAACTTGTAAAAATCGTAGTTCGAAATTAAATATTCATATATTTCAGATACAGTCGCCATCTTATATGCTGCAGCATTAATTGCAGAATATTTTAAAAATGCAAAACTACAGTCAGGTTTTTTATACGTCTGTGGTATATCCATAATGTCCACTCAGCCATTGTGGGGGGAAAGAATGTTAAAAAAAAGGCACACATTGTGTATTTTATGCTTTTTATTAAGAACGCCTAATTTGATAACGTCTTCGAAAAATCAAGGTCAATTCACAATGGGCCACTGTAATTATGTACCAGTATAGACGTGGGTGCTATCTGTTTTAAACACCTGCACCCTTACAAAGTAGCAAAGTACCATACACATTACAATTCAATACAATTCATTAATTTCATTCATTTCTGCCACCTGGCGGATACGCAAAGAATAGCACCCAAATTATAATTCATTAACTTCTGCCACATGGCGGATATGCGAAGAATTGCATCCAAAGAAACAAGAAACCATTTAATTAAACAGATAAACCGCGTGTGGCTGCCCGGTGCCGGATTGCGCGAATGCGGCATGAATAGTGGTCAAATGCGGAAATACCGAATGGAATACAGCAGTCAACACGAAAACTGATTTGAGATGTGTTCAAATAACGCCCGCTGCATCAGTATGCCTGTATTCATTTCCTTTCTAAAAAGATGCCCAACCTTTTTTAAAAGATATCTATTGTATCTGCCATCACAGCCTCGAAGGGTAAATAATTCCACATTTTAACCGCCCTTACTGTAAAGGACCCTTTCTTTTTATGCTGGTGAAATCTCTTTCCCTCCAACTTCAAGTGATGTCCTTGTGTTGTTTATATGTCCTTTGGATGGATAGTTCTTTTAAAAGCTCCTTGTACTGTCCACAAATTTATTTGTATATAGTTATCATATCCCCTCAGTCACCTCTTTTCTAAAGTAAACAAATATAATTTAGCTAGCCTCTTCTCATAAATCAGAGTATCCATCCCTTTTATTAATTTAGTGGCTCTTCTCTGCACTTTCTCTAGTTCCATAATGTCTTTTCTAAGGAATGATTCCCAAAATTGTACTCCATATTCAAGTTGTGGTGTTACTAATGTTTTATAAAGGGGCATAATTATGTTTACTCCCATCCATTGCCCGTTTAATGCAAGATAAGATCATGTTTACATTTGCAGCTACTGATACAGCAACCAGTATTAGAACACATACCTGGGAAATTCTGGGAGATTGGGACTGCAGGGACCCCCCGCTGTGTTAATTCGATGGGCCATTATGAATCTCACAGAAATGTTGAGGCAATGTTCAGACAATGTTGTGGCATTTACTGTGAGACTGCCCCAGAACTCTTCCAGGAGTTTTAATACTCGTTGCTGCATCTATACTGCATGACTTTGGGCAATATTGCTATGCCTGCTGTCTACAAGCACTCCTAAATTCTTCTCCATCAAGGATTCTGCTAATGTATCCCCATTTTAACTGTTTGTCTGTAATGTACAACCACTGATATCACCCTCTATGAACCTATTATTTAATTTACCTCCTCTCTCTGCATTTCCTCCTTTTCCATCACTGTCTGCACACAATCAATTAGCTTCTTGCAATTTTCCAGTCTTTTCATCATGGGGCAAAAAATATATCATTCTGTCTTTGAAGCAAGGGTCTAAATGTGTAGCATGAAGGTATATATCCCTTTATTTCATATAGACAACTAGGGAGTTATTTATCAGCATTCAAGCAATTTATCATCCATTGTCACCCCATCTTCATCATTATGCCACATATCAATTAAGGTTTTTTTTGGAGGAAAATAAAAGGTATGATCTGGCTTATGGCAGAATGAGGTCAGTAAGATGCTTAGACAGAGGGTTAAGCTTAAACGGGTTGGTTTATTAATCAGAAGACATCTAAACAATAGGGACCCTGTTTCTTTAAGGCCAAAATAAATCATAAAATAAACACCTATTTCCTATAGAAAACTAACTAAACTTTGCTGTGGCCCTTTCTAACGGCGCTGGCCAGCAAGACTGGTTCCCAGGCCAAAGCTTATACTATCTTATGCAAACAAACAGTCTTTTAACATTGCAGAGTTCTATTTATTGCTTATCTGTATTTGCAGGGGATTCCTATCCCAGGGTCTCCGTGTCGCTCCTTCCGTCCTTGAGGAATGCCGTTCTGGGTGATCTTTAACCTTGGTGTGATTCCCAGGTGGACCCCGCAGGCCTGCTTCCTTCAGTCCTAGAGTCCATAAAAACTAGACTCTCTCCTGGCAGGGAGAAGTTTCACTTCCTCTCTCTCTCTCTGGGGGAAAACAGTCTCTCTATCTCTGGCAGCTTCCTGCCTTTTATCCCCACTCAATCAGGAGTTCATTGTAAGACGCAAGTTCCAGTTCAGGTATGAAATCCGACACCCGTGAAGTTTCCTGCCCTTTAAAGGGAGTTTGACCTGTTGATTCCCTTACATACCTCCCCCTCAGAGTGTATCCCCGCGCAAATTCAGCCATTTAAATGTCCCACCCTCTTGGGAAAACAGCTTGACCTCACAGGGGAGTCTTTTTGACCTCTTTTCTCCTCTTCTTCCTTGATTGAAGAGGTTTTCAACATTCCCTCCAATCTTTTCTGGGTCCACCTTCTGGCTGGATCCATGGGCTTTGTTCTCCTTGGTGGAACGTCTTTTCCCAAGCACCTTTTTACTACAAAAGTCGCTTTAGTTTTTCTCGCCAGGGCAATTACTGTGCTTTCTAGGCCTGCAGAATGGTATTTTGCAACCTTCTCTTCCATGTTTAAGGACTACGGGCTTGCAACCATCCCGTACATCCTCCCGAGCACCACCGCGCACGCTCGGGGTGCCAACAGACCGCATTCCTTACCAAACGCGCGCAACATGAATGCGCGCCAAAATGGCGTCATCCGACGCCGCGGACTCAGGTTCTGCCCCCGGATCATGCCGCTCACTAACTGCGCGCGGAGCTCGCACGTGACACGTGCACCATACCCCCAAGCTCCGTGTCAAGATCCACTAGCTGCCAAACAGCTACAACTGCTCATAGAAGCATTCATTAGCTGCACAAACAGCTGCACCTGCTCAAAGAAGCATTCATTAACTACAACACAGCTATACCTGTTCTTGGAAGCCTTAGACCTATCACGGCTGCCGTGGGGGCCACGTCCCCACTCCACTCCCTTAGGGGCTGGCTGATCCTGCCTATATATGCTCACCAATGTCACAGGAACATTGGCTGAGCATACACATAGATTCTTGTTACATGTGTTCACCCTTGCTGTTCCTGCCTTGTTCCTGTCCTGTTGCTTTGTTCCAGTTTGATCTTCTGTGTACTGAACCGGCTTGCTTTGACTACCCCAACCTCTGGCTCCTGATCTTGGCTATCTCTGACTCCTCGCTCCTCTATAATCCTGAACTCGGCATTATACCTCGACCACTCTCCACTCTCCAACCCTGACCTTGGCAAAAGTACCTTCTACGCTCCGGATATCTCATACGTTGAACTTGGCAAGTATAAAAACTACTCTGATCTCTACATCCCTGACCCGGCTGTCAAGGTAAACCTACACTCCGAACGTGGCTCCTGTGCCTGTGGCTGCTGTTTGTTACTACTCCCATCTCAGTACCGGGGTCTCGTCTTGTTTGTGGTGAGCACAACGTGACAGCATGCTCAACCCAACAAACATAGACCCCGCTGCGGTGGGAACTGTGGTGGCATCTCATGCCACCATGTTCTCTAAACTGGAGAAATATCTTGAGCAGTCTGACCGTCGCCTAGACTCCCTACAGAAAAACCTCCAGACCCTCTCTATACAAGTACAACAATCCAGCACACCCACCTTCCCTAATCCACAACCCACACAACTGTCTTGCCTCACACCGTCTGAACCACGACTCCCCACGCCTAACCGGTACTCCGGAGACCCTTTAGAATGTCACATTTTTTTGAATCAGTGGTTCTTTCAATTTGAGATTACACCCTCCCGGTTCCTGACCCAAAGGTCAAGAGTGGAATACATTATCTCCCTGCTCATGGGCGATGCATTGGCATGAGCTTCTCCTATCTAGGAGCAGAGAACAGACCTTACTCAAGACATTGGACAATTCACCAAGGAGTTCAGACGTGTTTTTGACACCCCAGGGCATAAAAAAATTACTGCAGCGTCTTCCCTTTTTCATGTTTCCCAGGGCGATCGTCCAGTGGCAAAATACGACTTGGAATTCCGGACAATCACCTTCGAGACAGGATGGAACGAGGAGGCTCTCTCTTCTGCCTTCTGGCAAGGACTTTCGGAACCCCTGAAAGACGAGCTCTCCACGTAGGAGCGCCCAGCAGACCTGGAAGAGCTCATGGCAGTCTGCATACGGGTAGACCAACGTCTGCAGGAGAGGAAAGCCGAGCATTCACGGAACCGTCAGGTACCAGCCAGGTCTTCACTTTTCCACTCCTTCGTTCCAGGGACACCTATGATCGAGGTCCCAGAACCCATGCAGTTGGATGGCAAAAAACTCTCCTTCTCTGAGAAACAACGTCGCCGAACCTCCAGCTTGTGCCTCTACTGCAGCAATCCGGGCCACCTAGCCCTCCGTTGCCCACTCAAGTCGGGAAATGACCGACTCCCACGGAGGCCCAGAGGAGCCCCCATGCGAGTACTTTCCAACTCCTCCATAACAAAAGAACCCCTACCCAACAGAGTCCTGATTCCTGTATCCCTTCAGGCTCTGGGCCTCGCGGTGAGCGCATCCGCCTTCATCGACTCTGGTTCCGGAGTAAACTTCATAGACCAGGAATTTGCCACAAGGAACAACATCCCATTGGAAAAGAAAAAAACCTCGGTGGGATTGGAGGCCATTGATGGATGTCCCCTACAGCTGGCCTTCATCATCCTACAGACTGCAGAAATCTCCCTGGTGTCCTAACAGACCCACAGGGAGAACATCACCTTAGAGGTGATCTACTCACCATCCACTGAGATTATCCTGGGCCTTCCTTGGCTACAACGTCACAACCCACTCATTCACTGGATCAAGCAAATACCAATCTCTTGGAACCAACAATGCTCCGAAACATGCGCAGTTCCACCTCAAAAGATCTACAGCATGAAGACCTCAAAGGAGCCACAAGACGTTTTACCAAACGAATTCACAGAATTCAGAGATGTATTCGAGAAAGCCAGGTACACTGGCGACACACTTTATTCGAGCTCGGCTAGTCCCACGAATTCGGGTATACCCGGGTGTATTGAGGTTTGTGACTGTTTTCTGCCCGAGTGAATTGAGGTATTTTCCAGGCAGGGATTGAATCATTTTATTCCCGCTGGCTGCCATACTGCACAGTATATATATATATATATATATACTGCATTACAATTCATGAATTTATGCCATCTGGTAGACACGCGAAGCATTGCAGCCTATTAAATCCTAATCATTATCATTTAACAGATCAGCCGCCCGTCAGCCAGGCATGAACCCAGGCTGGGAAGGCAAACGCAACGGGGCTTGTCAGAGGTGAGGAGCGGCGCATTCCAGGTATCTGCCAGGTACATACTGGGTATTTGCTCGAATAAAGTGTGTCGGTGCAGTAAGAGGTACTAACCCCCCATCGATCCTTCGATTATCCTATAGATCTCCTGCCCAGTTCTACCGTGCCTAGAGGGCGCTCTTACCCTCTTTCCCTCCCAGAGACCAAAGCAATGTCCGAATACATCCAGGAAAACCTCCAAAAAGGGTTCATCAGGAAATCCTCGTCACCAGCAGGGGCTGAATTTTTTTTTGTCAAGAAAAAGATGGTACTCTAAGACTCTGCATCGACTACCGTGAACTAAACAAGATCACCATAAAAAAACGCTAACCACTACCATTGATATCGGAGCTGTTCAACCGTCTCCAGGGATCCATTATATTCACCAAATTGGATCTTTGCGGTGCCTATAACCTAGTAAGGATCCGTCAAGGAGACGAGTGGAAAACGGCATTCAACACAAGAGACTGTCACTACGAATACCTGGTCATGCCGTTCGGTCAGATTTGTAAATGAAATATTCAGAGACCTGCTGAACAGATTCGTTATCGTTTACCTGGACGACATTTTATTTTTTTCCAAGACCATCTCAGAGCACATTAACCAAGTCAAACAGGTACTTCTATGCCTTCGTCAGCGCCACCTCTATGCCAAATTGGAAAAATGCAACTTCCATCAAAAATCCACTACCTTTCTAGGATACATCATAGCCGATTCTGGGTTTTCCATGGACCCCTCCAAACTGAAAGCCGTTGTCGACTGGTCGCCCCCCACGTCTCTCAAGGGCATCCAGAGGTTCCTAGGGTTTGCCAATTACTACAGAAAGTTTATCCACAAATTCTCTTCCATTGTTGCACCCATCACGGCTCTCACCAAGAAAGAAGCTGACGTTGTGTCCTGGCCCCCTGCAGCTATCCAGTCCTTCAACTCCTTAAAGAAAGCCTTCATCTCTGCACCCATACTGATCCACCCCAATCCAGACTACCTTTCACATTGGAGGTGGACGCATCAGAAATTGGAGCCGGTGCCATTTTGTCACAGAGAGGATCACCGTCTTCCAACCTACACCTACTTCGCTAACAAAATTCTCATCGGCACAGCAAAACTACGATGTGGGCAATAGAGAACTAGTAGCCATCAAACTAGCCTTAGAAGAGTGGAGACATCTACTGGAAGGAACAGAGAGTCCCATTACAATCCTCACCGACCACAAGAACCTCATGTACTTGGAAAGCGCTCAACGACTTGGAGCCCGTCAAGCCCGCAGGTCCCTATTCTTCTCTTGTTTCAATTACATCATATCATTCATACCCGGTTCCAAGAACGTAAAGGCAGACGACATTTCCGCCTATTCATAACAGAGAGCAAAACCGAAGCCAAATCAGAGACCATCCTGCCTGCCAGGTTCATCATCTCCGCCAACACATTTGACATAATGGATGACATCCTGCTGGATCAAATGAACATTCCGGAAGGTCTGGAAATTCCGGATGGATGCCTCTTCGCAGCACTTCCCTTCCACAAAAAAATCTTGGAATGGGGACACTCATCAAAAAACGCCGGTCATCCTGGTACCAAAAGAACCGCAGACTTAATCACACGGACATTCTGGTGGCCAAACATGCAAGGCGACATAAAGGAGTTCACCAAGGCATGCACCACATGTGCTAGGAATAAGCTACCCTGCAGAAAACCACAAGGACTCTTGAATCCCCTACCCATCCCGGACCGCCCCTGGAGGAACCTATGTATGGATTTCATAGCAGAGCTGCCAAAATCCAGAGGTATGAACACCATACTAGTAGTCGTAGATTGTTTCTTAAAACAAGCACATTTTATTCCACTTAAAGGCCTACTGGACTCCCCTACACTGGTGGACATATTCTGTAAAGATATCTTCCGTCTCCACGGAACTACCACGACCATCATATCGGACAGAGGGTCCCAGTTCGTCTCGAGATTCTGGCGGGCCTTCACTAAGAAATTGGACATATCCCTGCATTTTTCATCCGGGTACCACCCGCAGACTAACGGACAGACAGAAAGGACCAATCAGTCCTTGGAGCAGTACCTGCGCTGCTTCATCGTGGACACTCAGGACGACTGGATAAACCTTCTCCCGTGGGCAGAATTTGCTCATAATTCCCTGAGGAAGTAATCCACACAGGTCTCGCCCTTCTATGTAAACTACGGTTTTCATCCGGCACGACTGTCCACCTCTTCCCCTCCTTCTAGGGTTCTTGCAGTTGACGACCAGATCCAAGCACTGCAAAATTCATGGACCAAGATCCAGAGTAACCTAAAAGAGGCTTCCGCCAGACAGAAGACCCAGACAAACCGCCACAGTCGCGAAACTCCAGAGCTGAGACCGGGAGACAAAGTATGGCTGTACTCACGGAACATATGCCTAAGAGTCCCCACACTCAAACTGGCTCCAAGATTCTTGGGTCCATTCAAGATTTTGGAGAAAATCAATCCGGTGGCATACCGCCTGCAACTTCCCTCTTCAATGAGGATTCCATCCGTGTTCCATATTTCTCTACTGAAACCTGCATACCACAGCCCCCGCTTCCCAGATTCATCTCCCGCACAACCTCCCGCATCAAATCGTACAGGGCCAGCAGGAGTACGAAGTTCAGGCCATCCTAGACTCCAGGTTATCTGTAGGTACTATTCAGTATCTCATCCACTGGAGAGGATACGGTCCTGAGGAACGATCCTGTATTCCACACCAGCAAGTCCACGCATCCAACTAATCAAAGAGTGCCACCTGAAATACACCCTGATGCCTCGCAGGGTTCGCCCGGAGTTCTCCTCTGAAGAGGGGAGGGTACTGTAAGGACTACGGACTTGCAACCATCCAGCACATCCTCCCGAGCACCACCGCGCAAGCGCGGGGTGCCAACGGACCGCATTCCTTACCAAATGCGCGCAGCATGCACGCGACCAAAATGCTGCGGACTCAGGCTCTGCCCCCGGATCGTGTTGCGCACTAACTGTGCGCGGAGCTCGCTCGTGACACGTGCGCCACACTCCCAACCTCTGTGTCAAGATCCACTAGCTGCCAAACAGCTACAACTGCTCATAGAAGCATTCATTAGCTGCACAAACAGCTGCACCTGCTCATAGAAGCATTCATTAGCTGCACAAACAGCTATACCTGTTCTTGGAAGCCGTAGACCTATCACGGCTGCCGTGGGGGCCGCGCCCCCACTCCACCCCCTTAAGGGCTGGCTGATCCTGCCTATATATGCTCACCAATGTCACAGGAACATTGGCTGAGCATAGATTTTTGTTACCCTTGCTGTTCCTGCTTGTTCCTGTCCTGTAGCTTTGTTCCAGTTTGATCTTCTGTGTACCGAATCGGCTTGCTTTGACTACCCCAACCTCTGGCTCCTGATCTGTACTATCTCTGACTCCTCGCTCCTCTTTAATCCTGAACTCGGCATTGTACAGAGGCGGCACATTTTATTTGAGTGCGGCTAGCTCCGCAAGCCTGGGGATGCCCCGGCATGCTAGCCGCACTCCCTCGACGTGCCGCGCATCATCGACGCGCGGTCACGCGTCATCGGGTGCCTGCGCCCCCTGCACGCGCGTCCAGGGCTCCCCGAGGGAGCCCTGGTGTCCGGCGATGTGGGGGATGGCGGCAGGGGGTTCCGGGGGACCCGGCGGACCCGGCAGCGGGAGGGAGAAAGCCCCGATCGGAGGGCGCTCCTCCATATCTTCAGCGCGTGCCCGGCACCCTCTGGCGCGCGCCAGGTTACTGCTGCGGCCGAGAACAGGCAAATGCTCGAATAAACTCGGCCGCAGCAGTACCTCGACCACTCTCCACTCTCCAAACCTGACCTCGACAAAAGTACCTTCTATGCTCCGGATATCTCCTACGTTGAACTTGGCAAGTACAAAGACTACTCTGATCTCTACATCCCTGACCCGGCTGTCAAGACAAACCTACACTCCGGATGTGGCCCCCGTGCCTGTGGCTGGTGTTTGTTACTACTCCCATCTCAGTACCGGGGTCTCGTCTTGTTTGTGGTGAGCACAACGTGACATCATGTCACTCAATATACTCAACACAGAAGCAGCGGATTCTGCATCCATTTCCAGAGAACGCCCTATCTCTTTCAGCTTCTTCAGATAAGGATTGTTCTGGTTTTGATTCTGCACTCATACCTCTGTTTGTTGCGTGTTAGGCAGCTGAAGGTTTAGCTAGTGCTTTGTCAGGCAGTTCCAACTTTGCAATCTTGTTTTGCAGTGTAGCGATGTCCCCAGCTCTCACTGTACCCTTGTCATCATGGGCATTAGTCGCTGTGGGATACTGACACTTGGGCAGGGCCAATACCTTTTCCTGTAGCGTAGACACTTGTATTTTACTTGTCAGCAGAGCTTCACTCTGTTTTTATTCTATATTTTTTTTCTCCAACTTCATCTTTTTAGACTCCAAGGTTTTAACCACTAAAGTTTGACCGTAAAGTCTTTGCATACTCTCTCTTTCCCTGGAGTTCTCTAATCTAATTTCTCAGTCTTTCAAGCTCTTCCACTTCTAGGCTTTTTTGCAAGTTTAATTCATCCACGAGAGACCTGTTTCTTGAGTACATCCTGTAATTCTATCACCATTTTTTACATGGACTCCTTCTGTAATCCAAGTGTCTCTTTTAGTTTTGTAAACGCTTTATCTTTGTCCTCAATTGACTTCAGAGCTTGTTCTATTTTATTATTTAAAAATTCAGCTTGATCCTGCAATGCCTCCTTCTTCATATTTTTCAGCTCTGCCAATTTCATTGCTTGTGTCACAGCAGCTTCAGTTTTCCACGCCTCCTTCCCCTGAGTGTAAACCCTATGGGGATGTAGCAGCCACTCTGCCTCTCCAGCTCCCGCTCCAGTTTCTGGACCGCCTCATACTCCCTCTCATACAGAGTTAACTGGCCTCTAAGCTCCTCCTCCAGTAATGCTATGGTTATGCTCAGTGTGGCCTTCAGCTCCTCATGCTTCTCTGCGGGGACAAACTGGGTACTCAGACACTCCTGAAGCACTTGCTGCTTCTCCTCAGCATCTACCTGTTTATCCTTGGCCTCCTGCAGACTCATACTCAGACCTTGCAGCTGGCTATGCAGCTTCTGTTGTCCTTATGTGCGCTGTTCCAAGGAGACACATTCTCCTTTCAATACTCTCTCTGCATTCTGCAGTGCTTGCTGAACTTCTAGCTTTTCCAGGGCCAATTGTTTCTTCACCTTTTCTGCTTGGTAAAGCTTCTCATCTCCTTCACTGACCTGGTTAGTCATATCTGAAACCTTCTCTTGTAGGTTTTTCTGCTCTTCTCTTACAGTCTCTGCAGTTTGCCTGACCTTTTCAAGGGCGTAATCACATAAATTCAGCGCTGCTGTGAGACGGTGAATCTCCTTCTGAGAGACTTCCAATTCAGCCTTTGTCTCTTCATCCCTGGTGGCAGCAGCTGCATTTGACTGCTCAAGGTTAGTCCTCATGTCCTGGATCTCGCTCTGCAAGTGACACTTTGTCTTCTCCAAAGTTATACACTTGGCGATCGCTGCTGACAGACCCTTCTGTAGCGCAGTCTTAGCTTCTTGCTCTTTAACCATCTGTTCGTGGAGGAGATCATAGTCATGCTTGGCACCTCGCAATGCATCTTTAACCTGGCTCAAGGAATCATCAACTTTTTTCTCATCTTTTTCCTTTGCCATCTCTTTTTGAATCCACGCCTTCATCACTGGATATTCCGCCATTCCTTGAAGAACTCTGCCAGTCCTTATATGCTGCAAAAAATCTCTGCTCCCTTTGGAATAGCAATTTCCTGACGTCACAGGCTCATCATTAACAGTTTTGGTAACTTCCGCTGTCAGTTGCGAACTTCTTTTCTTTTTACTCTTTTTTTCCCCCTTGTTTTTGGTAGGCTCTGAGGCATTAGCAGTACTGAGATCATTTTCCTTGAGAGAAACTTCTGCACTTTCTCCTCGCCCAACACGTGTTGTTTGCTGTCGCAGTCGCTGGAGGCAATCTTCCTTATACTGCTTGTACTCTTCATACTCAAGAACGTAAGGACACACCTCTTCCAAGTGTCCTTGCACTCCATAAATCCTATGGGCATTTTGCTTTTGCGTCTCGGTGTTGTTGTGCAGCCTGGACTTCAGCAAAACATCAGTTAAAACTTTTCATTCACCTTTTCTTCCAGAATCAATACCTCGCGTAGGTCACCATCTGTATTTGTTTTTCTGCTTCAGCACAGCTTCGCACTTTTCCTGCATATACTCCAATCACAGCTGGCAGTCCAATGCGGTGTGGCAGACTTTACTTCCAGAATGAATACCGCTCCAGGAATACTTTAACAAGCAGGAAATAAGCTAGAACCAATGAGGCGACTGGAGCTTGAGGGGGGCAGAGCCTTCGCTCAATCCTCACATAGTGATAAACCCGTCACTAACATCTCTGTCAGAATTGCAAATTGCAGGATGGTCGGCCACCAATTATGTAACATCCAGGTTGACATAGGCACAGTGCTTGGCTTATTGTTGAGTTTATGTACTGTATGCCCTAAACCACAGGTACTGCTGCGACACACTTTATTCGAGCAAATAACCAGTTTGTACCTGGCAGATACCTGGAATGCGCCGCTCCTCACCTCTGACAAGCCGCGTTGCGTTTGCCTTCCCAGCCACGGTTCATGCCTGGCTGACGGGCGGCTGATCTGTTAAATGATAATGATCAGGATTTAATAGGCTGCAATGCTTCGCGTCGGGGGTCTGTATCTCGGGGAGCAGGGGATCCCCGGACCTGAAACCAGTGCGGTTCAGCTCCCGAGACCCCCTGCACATCTACACTATAAATAAAAATGTACAGGCATACCCCGCATTAACATACGCAATGGGACCGGAGCATGTATGTAAAGCGAAAATGTACTTAAAGTGAAGCACTACCTTTTCCCCACTTATCGATGCATGTACTGTACTGCAGTCGGTTTATACGTGCATAACTGATGTAAATAACGCATTTGTAACAGGCTCTATAGTCTCCCCGCTTGCGCACAGCTTCGGTACAGGTATTGCTGTTCAGGACGTGATGACAGGCGCATGCGTGAGCTGCCGTTTGCCTATTGGGCGATATGTACTTACTCACGAGTGTACTTAAAGTGAGTGTACTTAAAGCGGGGTACTGCAGCGACACACTTTATTCGAGCAAATACCCAGTATGTACCTGGCAGATACCTGGAATGCGCCGCTCCTCACCTCTGACAAGCCCCGTTGCATTTGCCTTCCCAGCCTGGGTTCATGCCTGGCTGATGGGCGGCTGATCTGTTAAATGATAATGATTAGGATTTAATAGGCTGCAATGCTTCGCGTGTCTACCAGATGGCATAAATTCATGAATTGTAATGCAGTATATATATATATATACTGTGCAGTACTGCAGCCAGCGGGAATAAAATGCTTCAATCCCTGCCTGGAAAATAACTCAATGCACTCGGGCACAAAACAGTCACAAACCTCAATACACCCGGGTATACCCGAATTCGTGGGACTAGCCGAGCTCGAATAAAGTGTGTCGCCAGTGTATGCCTGTATTTAAAATCATTTTTAATGTGCCGATGTTTGCGCAGAGAGAGCAGCGGATCTCTCTCTGCTGCAAACACATCTTGCCCCCGCCGGCCCATAGTATCATTTATGTATGTGCATATACAGTACAGTACTGTATGTGTACAGTACTGTATGTTAGGGGTTATAGGGGCTGTTGTTATACAGTATATATATATATATATATATATATACAGTATATATACTGCATTACAATTCATTATAGGGGACGGCTTCAAAAAGAACAGCTCGCAAGCGCCCCCATGTGTTTTTACATGGCATTGCAGTATTCCAGCCAGCCGGAATAAAATGCTTCAATCCCTGGCGGGAAAATAACGCTATACACTCCGGCAGAAAACGATCACAAACCTCAATTCACCGGAGTATACCCAAATTCGCGGGACTAGCCGAGCGAGAATAAAGTGTGTCGCCACTGTACTGTATTATCTTTCAGTAATGCATGGGCATGAGGGAAAGCCCCAGGACATATATTATATGTTTTTACCTTATCATGAAAAAAATGTAACGTAATGCACTTCTGGTAACTTTCACAAGCATATTGAAAACTACTTCAGAGTAGTAGCAAGTAGTGATGAGAGAGTGAGACTGTGACATGTGAAGCTGCTGCTACTGCAGTCAGTGATGATGAGTTTTGATTTAAATGGTGAACAGAGTGACAAATTTGCCATTGTTCATGTTGTTATAGATACTGCTGTCACTTCTACCACATCAATTGGACTGTGTCTTGTCCACTACTGTAAGGATCCGCGCTTCGGGTATACCTGCGTCCAGCGCATTCTTACCTTTTTCTCAGGCCATCCAGGCTTCCGGTGACATCCCCCGCTCCTGGCTGCTTTCCCTGCACCCCCTGCCGACGTGCGTCAGCCCTATGGGCGCGCGTGCACCCAAGCCGCCATTGGTTGGCGCCAGGTGCCTGACTCCGCCTCCGCTGGCGCAGCACACGCTCCTTGCTTGTTGCCGCTCGGGTCCCGTTAGCTCCGCCTTCCTGCTTCTCCCTCTTTACCTGACCCTTCCCCTGTCCGTCCCTCTGCTCCACCCCTTCTTCTCTCTGCTCCTGGATCCTCCGGTGCACCTTCCCCATGCTCCGCCTCCTCGGACATCACGCACATGCCCGGCACACCCCTTCCCCATCTGCCTTGCCTCTCAGGTCCTCCTTCCCTTTCTGTCCCTTCCCTTGTCCGTCCCTCCGTTCCTCCCCTCACTCCCATTGGTTTCAAACATCCTCACTCTGCTCTCCTATTACGTTCCTCTTCAGGCCGCTCCTCCGTCACTCCCCTTTCTCTGATTGGTCCCAGCCTCCTATATAATCCAACTTCTCCATTTCCTCTTTGCTCTGCATAGCTTCTGTACCTTGTGCTGTCTGCTGTTGCCTGGCCTCTCTTGTCTTTTCAGTGCTGCTCCTGTCCCTGGAATCCTTGCTGACCTCCCTGGATTTGACCCTTGCTTTGAACTCTACTACGCTGCTCTCTGGAACCCTTTGGACCTTACTTTGGACTTCTATGCTGCAGACCTCTACAACCCTTGGACACGGCACATGGACAAACTACTACGCTGCTCTCTCCAATCCACGACCCAGGCTTACGGACAATCGATTACGCTGCCCTCTCCAATCCACAACCCTTGGTATATGAACTTAACCCGTCTACGCCGGAGCTGTCAAGTACGGTATCATTTACATTCTTGTTACCCGGACCACATACGCTACTACCACACTCCGGCCATGCCCCCGTTTGCTGCTAGGTGTGTAGTTTTACCCTTTCCACCTCAATTCCGGGATCTCATCTGGCTTGTGGGCAGGATGAGCGTTACATTATGCAGAGCCCAACAGACCCAGACCCCCCTGAGGTGGAAGATACCTTAACCACCATTTCCAAACACTTAAATTTTTTGGACAATCAAGTCTCCACTCTTAACCAGCCAGTTAATACCCTATCTCTTCAGATTCCCCAGGGTAGTGTCCCCACATCTTCCTCCAGTGTATCCCGTGAAGGAAACAACGTAAATACAACAGAAACACCAGAGATTAAGAGACGAATAAGGTTTTCACCTATAAACAAAAACGTGACAAGCATCATAAAGATACGAAAGGTACAGAGTCCACTACAGACTGTGAGGCTTCAGGCAGTGATGTGGATTCAGATTCACAACAAAGTAGAGATCTACAACAAAGTAGAGAACACTTACACCAAAGATTTATTTACGTTCCTTCCACTTCACAGGCACCCACAGGCCAACCATTTTTAGGCCTTGCTGGCCCAGATTATATCTCCCCAGGACAAGAAAGACCAGGAGGGGGGCAGGCTCTAAATCTAAGGGACAAGGCAGTATGGGGATACAAAGATCAGGGAACGAGGAGACCACGCAGACGCGGTCGATATCATCGACGCAGATAATTAATTTCTCTACTAAATCCCTCAATAAGGAACATCTGAGTGTCCTTTCTAGAGGTCTGACATTCTGCCCAACAAATAAGACCGATACTTTTGAAAATATTAAAGATCTGAATCTGTTTGCACGCAAATTCTCTCCATGTCTTTTCAAATGCAGACAAAGATTACAGAGCATTAACACTCCATCTGAAGAGTTTGACTCTAGAGACTTTGCACTCCTTGATGTTTTGAATGAATTAGAGGAAGAAAACTTCAGAAACCCAGGTGAGGGCCCATTTACCCAACTACGCAATAAATCCTGTTTCACACTCTCACTGCAGACTTGTAGTAATGTTGACGTATTCGCTCAATTGGTGACTCAAGATCTTAACCATATGACAGATAACTCGCATAATTACAATATGAGCTTTAAAGAATACCAAGCCCTTAAAGACCTTGAAAGTGACGATAATGTTACCATTAAACCGTCTGATAAAGGTGGCAACGTGGTAGTTATGGATACGATATCATACATGAATGAATGTCTTCGTTTATTATCTGATAAACTATGCTACAAGGTTCTATCACAAGATCCAACCGATTTGTTCCAGAGCGAACTATCATTGATTCTTCAGGCAGGTGTTCCTAACAAGGTGATTACAAAAATTGAGTCTGAGTTTATTTTTATCAAACATCCCCCGTTGGCCACATTTTACCATCTTCCCAAGGTACACAAGGGCACCAGACCCCCACCAGGTAGACCAATAGTGTCTGGCGTTGGAAATCTCACATCCAACGCCAGTATCTATTTAGACACCTTCCTACGTCCCTTTGTGGACACTCTCCCTTCACACTTGAGAGACACGAAAGCGGCTCTTTTGAGACTGGAAGATATTGTTGTAGGTAGAAATACCCTACTGGTGGGCATCGATGTGGAGAGCCTATATACGAGCATCCCCCACACCTTCGGTTTACAAGCAGTTAAACACTTTCTGCGGGCCAGAGATACAAATTCACTTGCACATAACGATTTTGTTTTTCAACTGCTTGACTTTGTTCTAACCAAAAACTTCTTTTTATTTAATAAAAAGATATATCACCAGATTCAGGGTACTGCCATGGGAACCATGTGTGCTCCCACGTACGCTAATCTCTATCTAGGATGGTGGGAGGAAACTGTGGTGTTCATGGAGGACTATTCTAGGTATACAGATCATATTGACCTTTGATCTCGGTATATTGACTATGTGCTCCTCCTGTGGAATGGCACAGAACAATTGTTGATAGAGTTTATTGGTAAACTTAACCAAAACGCACACAATCTGAAACTTACATTTGAAGTTCAAAAAGTTTCCATCAATTTTCTGGACATTACAATAACCAAACAGGAAAATGGCATACTGGCAACTACCATTTACCGGAAGCCTACCGGAAGCCTCCTTCAAGCAGATAGTCATCATCCAAAACATTTGTTACGTAATATCTCGACAGGCCATTTCCTTCGCCTTAAGCGAAACTGCTCCGATCTTACAGAATTTAAGACCCAAGCAAAAGATTTAACTAAGCGTTTCCAGAAGAGAGGTTACACCAAATCATGCATCAAAAAGGCATATCATAGGTCACTGAATACACCAAGACCTAGCCTACTTATTGAACAACCAAGATGATAAAGCACAAACCATACGCTTCATAGGTATGCTTTTATACAGCTTTTATACAGCGGCAGCTTTTATTGCTACCTTTACCGGCGGCACTCCGGGATCTACTCCAGCTGGCGCGCGGTCTAGACTGCGCGCCGCCGCGTGTTCCTCCACGCACCCCCCTCCACTTCGCGCACATTTTATCCCCCATTCCCGATCCCGAACCCGGCTCCTGCTCTGCCCCTCTTCTTCCCCGCACTCCCGCTTACCTCACTTTAAACTCCAGGGGTGTCAGGGAAGCCGGGGAAGCCGGGGAAGCCAGGCGCGCACGTGACTGTGACGTCACAGTGACGCCGCAACAAAAGCCGCGTCACCACGCTTCCCACACGCATCCTGCCGTGCGGGAAACGTGAGAATAAGATATGTCGCCACTGTACCTTCTGTAGCCAGTGGCAATCCATCCACCAAATCCTTACTAAACATTGGCATATCCTATTGCAAGACGAAGATTTATCAAAAATCCTACAAAAAACACTGAACAGGGTCAGCCGCAGAGCTCGCAACCTTCATTATCGGTTAGTCAATAGCCATTTTCAGACCAAATCCACACGCACATGGCTTGGCACGAAACTAGGGGCACATACACTTGCGGGCGTTGTAAGGCCTGTCCTTCAATTAAGGTCAGCAAAATATTTTCGGATACCACATTACAGAAAACCTACATTACCAAAGACTTTATAAACTGCCTTACCACGGGTGTGGTATATCTGATTCAGTGCTCCTGTGGCAAACAGTATGTCGGTGAAACCCACAGAGCATTTAAAGTTCGTATTTTGGAACATTTAGGCTCGGTACGGAATAAACTTGACACCCCAGTAGCTAGACATATAAATGATGCACATCATGGAAATGCGTCTCATTTACGCTTCACGGGTATAGCACACATACCCTGGGGACCACACAAAGGCAATAAGGACATTAAACTACGACAATGCGAATGCAGGTGGATTTATTTGCTTCATACACTTTCGCCGCATGGCCTTAATAAAGGATTTATATTTTCCTCTTTCCTTTGATTATGGGTAGAGGGGATCCCGGTATACAGGACCTACTATTTATTTAAATCATTTCTACACCGTACCATACTTACCCTCTATTATCCTTCTGTAACACATTTATGTCCCCTTACCATAATGTTACACTTTGCTTAGTGTGTATAGTGACTTTCACATCAACCCCCCCCTTTCCCCTTTCCCCCCCTCCCCCGCCCCCCCCCCCCCGCTTTCCCCCATCCCTTGATTCCCCTTTATGTTGTTTATTAGGGCTTATACGTATTCCTATCATGCAATCATAAGGTTACAATACGATAGGCCACTCTCTCCGCCCTCCTTCATGTGGGAGGGTATATTAGGCCACACTGAATATTCCGATTCACTCCTCCCCCTTGAGAAAGCGCGCTGTGAAGCGCGAAACGTACGTCGGGGTATGCGTGACGTCATCACGTTGGCGTGCATGCAGTGGGTGTTTGGAGGCGAGACAAGCTCTGGTTCCTTTCCAGGGTGGTGACTGCCAGCTTATTTACCTGTTAAACGTTACAGACAGGTTGTATCTCTACAATTGATGCGGGATATTGTGATCTGTGTTGGTTATGCGCACATAAGTTATGTTATTACTATGCTACATCTAGCCTGTGGGAGCTTCGTTTATCGCGTTGCACTGCGCTGCTAACTGTCAGCCAAATCATCTGTTATATATTGTAGACAGGTGTTGTTCCCACTACATGCGTGACACTGTTATTATTGTATTGTATTGTATTGTATGTCTTTATTTATATAGCGCCATTAATGTACATAGCGCTTCACAGCAGTAATACATGTGGTAATCAAATAAATAACAGATAATATAAATAACAGATCATGGGAATAAGTGCTTTAGACATTAAGGAAGAGGAGTCCCTGCTCCGAGGAGCTTACAGTCTAATTGGTAGGTAGGGAGAACGTACAGAGACAGTAGGAGGGAGTTCTGGTAAGTGCATCTGCAGGGGGCCAAGCTTTATGTGCCATGTGTTCAGAATAGCCACAGTCCTATTCATATGCTTCTTTAAGCAAGTGTGTCTTAAGGTGGGTCTTAAAGGTGGATAGAGAGGGTGCTAGTCGGGTACTGAGGGGAAGGGCATTCCAGAGGTGAGGGGCAGTCAATGAAAAAGGTTTAAGGCGGGAGAGGGCTTTAGATACAAAGGGGGTAGAAAGAAGACATCCTTGAGAAGAACGCAAGAGTCTGGATGGTGCATAACGAGAAATTAGGGCTGAGATGTAAGGAGGAGCAGAAGAGTGTAAAGCTTTAAAAGTGAGGAGAAGAATGGAGTGTGAGATGCGGGATTTGATCGGAAGCCAGGAGAGGGATTTCATGAGGGGAGATGCTGAGACAGATCTAGGAAAGAGTAGAGTGATTCTGGCAGCAGCGTTAAGGATAGATTGTAGGGGAGACAGGTGAGAGGCAGGAAGGCCGGACAGCAGGAGGTTACAGTAATCAAGACGGGAGAGAATGAGGGCCTGAGTCAGAGTTTTAGCAGTCGAGCAACAGAGGAAAGGGCGTATCTTTGTTATATTGCGGAGGAAAAAGCGACAGGTTTTAGAAATGTTTTGAATGTGAGGGGCAAATGTGAGAGAGGAGTCGAGTGTGACCCCAAGGCAGCGTGCTTGGGCTACTGGGTGAATGATCGTAGTTCCAACAGTAATGTGGAAGGAGGTAGTAGGGCCAGGTTTGGGAGGAAGTATGAGGAGCTCTGTTTTAGCCATGTTGAGTTTAAGGCGGCGGAGGGCCATCCAGGATGATATAGCAGAGAGACATTCAGAAACTTTGGTTTGTACAGTAGGTGTAAGGTCGGGTGTTGAGAAATATATTTGTGTGTCGTCAGCATAGAGGTGATATTTAAACCCAAAAGATGTTATTAGGTCACCTAGAGAGAGTGTATACAGAGAAAAGAGAAGAGGTCCCAGGACAGAGCCCTGGGGTACCCCCACAGAGAGATCAATAGAGGAGGAGGAGGTATTAGCAGAAGAGACACTGAAAGTACGATGGGAGAGGTAGGATGAGATCCAGGATAGAGCTTTGTTCCGAATGCCAAGAGTATGTAGAATGTGGAGGAGAAGAGGGTGGTCCACGGTGTCAAATGCTGCAGAGAGGTCGAGTAATATGAGCAGAGTGTAATGACCTCTGTCTTTGGCAGCATGGAGGTCGTCAGTTATTTTAGTGAGGGCTGTTTCTGTGGAGTGAGCAGTACGGAAGCCAGATTGTAGAGGGTCTAGGAGAGAATAGGTGTTGAGAAAATGGAGCAAGCGAGCGAATACAAGACGTTCAAGGAGTTTAGAGGCAAAAGGCAGGAGGGAGACAGGCCGATAGTTAGAAAGACAGGTAGGGTCAAGCTTGCTGTTTTTGAGTAATGGTATGACTGTTGCATGTTTGAAGGAGGATGGAAAGGTTCCAGAGCAGAGGGAGGAGTTAAAAATGTGCGTGAGCGTAGGGATTATAGTAGGAGCAAGAGGTTTTAGGAGATGGGAGGGAATGGGGTCAAGAGGGCAAGTGGTAGAGGGAGAAGAGGCGATCAACAGCGACACATCCTCCTCTGAGACAGTGGAAAAAGAGTCAAGGAAGGCAGGAGGAGAGTTAGGAAGAGGTGTAGGATGGGAGGAAGAAACAGAGGGGATGTTCTGACGTATGGATTCCACCTTTTCCTTAAAATAGTCAGCAAAGTCCTGAGCGGAGATGGAGGAAGGAGAGGCAGCTGAGGGTGGTTTGAGTAGAGTATCAAAGACAGAGAACAGTCGACGTGGGTTAGACTTGTGCATGTTGATTAGTGAAGAAAAGTAGGCTTCTTTAGCTTGCGAGAGGGCAGAGTTGAAACAGGATAGCATAAATTTGTAGTGAAGGAAGTCTGCGAGAGTATGAGATTTCCTCCAGAGGCGTTCAGAGGAACGAGTGGAGGAACGCAGCATGCGCGTGTGGGAATTTAACCAGGGTCTAGGGTTAAAAGGGCGAGTGCGGCAGAGAGAAAGCGGGGCATGTAGATCAAGAGAGGAGGACAAGGCAGAGTTGTAGTTCCTGACCAGTTTGTCAGGGTCTGTAGCAGATCTGAGAGAGGAGAGGGAGGAGTGTAACGTGGACTCAAAGTCAGGTAAGTGAATAGAGCGCAGGTTTCTGCAGAACCGGGGTGTAGATGGAGGTGGAGAAGTTGAGAAGCGAGATAGAGAGAATGAGATGAGGTGATGGTCAGAGAGAGGAAAAGGGGAAATGGAGAAATCAGAGAGAGAGAAATTTTTAGTGAAAACCAGGTCTAAGTAGTGGCCATCCTTGTGGGTGCTGGCTGCAGTCCACTGTTGAAGGCCAAAAGAAGAGGTTAGAGAAAGAAAGCGGGAAGCCCAAGGGAGAGAGGGGTCATCAATGTGGCAATTGAAGTCCCCAAGGAGAAGAACAGGGGAGTCTGAGGAGAGGAAGAAAGAGAGCCAGGATTCAAAGTGAGAGAGAAAGGCAGAAGGGGGATGAGTAGAGGTAGGTGGGCGATAGATGACCGCCACATGAACAGGGAGAGGAGAGAAAATCTGGACAGTGTGAGCCTCAAAGGAGGGAAAAGCAAGAGAGGGAGGAATAGGAAGGGTTCGGTAACGGCAGAGAGAGGAGAGCAGGAGCCCCACACCTCCACCCCTGCCATCAAGGCGCGGAGTGTGGGAGAAGGAAAGGCCACCATAAGAGAGGGCAGCTTCCAGAGCAGAGTCAGACTGAGTGAGCCAGGTCTCAGTTATAGCAAAGAGAAGCAGGGAGTGAGAGAGAAAGAAGTCATGCACAGAGAGGAACTTGTTAGAGAGGGAGCGAGCATTCCAAAGGGCACAGGAGAAAGGGAGAGAGGAGGGAGGGTGGCAGGGGATGGGTATGAGGTTGGAGGGGTTAACACCAGAAGGAGTAGAAGTTGTATGTGGGAGGCGAGGACGAGAGCAAGTAGAAATAAGGCAGGGACCAGGATTGGGAGAGATATCCCCATTATTGAGAAGTATATACCTTCATCTCTGTCAGATATGTGTAGAGAGGTTGTGCCACCACTATATTACACATAGCTTGTGTGAGCCTGTACATTGCGTTGCATCGCGCTGCTAATTGTGAGCCTTATCACCTGCTATATGTTGTAGACAGGTGGTGTTCCAACTATACGCGTGACACTGCAATCATTGAGAAGTGTATACTTCTATCTCTGCCAGATATATGTACAGAGGTTGTGTCACCACTATATTATACATAGCTTGTGTGAGCCTGTACATTGTGTTGCATCGCGCTGTCAGTCCTATCACCATTCATTATCATATGGTGTTCTAGGCTTTAGGTATATATATTCGCTTAGTTTCTCCCTCCTCTCACCTGCGTTGGGGATTTTAGCCATGCATTTTTATGCATTTTTATGGTGTCGCGTCGGTTTTTAACTTTGATTATTAAAACTTTATTATTTTTAGTGTGACCTTTTTTGCGGCTGACCCCATTTAGGGAATAGGCTATTCTTTGGGCCTCAGTATTATGACACTTTCATTTATAGTGTCACCTACGTAGAGTGCAAATACTGGAGGCTTTGTGTAATCTTTGTGATTACGTGTGTGTGCTATGCCTTTGCTTCTCCCATGCACCAGGTAGTTACTGTTTGTGTTGTATTTGTTTGTACGGTGAGCGATGTGTTTTCCAAATGTATCCAGTATCCCATGAAGGATCAGGTCCCTCTGACTTGCGGATACCTACCCCCAGTAAATACGCGGGAGATCCGCTTGCATGTCGCGGTTTCTTGAACCAGTGCGAAATACAATTTGAGTTGTCACCTTCTCGCTTCCACATGGATCGTACTAAGGTAGCCTATGTGTACTCCCTCCTCACAGGAGATGCCTTAGCCTGGGCCTCACCTATCTGGGAACTGAAATCCGAACTCACTTACAATTATGCCAATTTCAAAAGAGAATTCCGATTAGTGTTTGACACTCCTGGATGCAGTGATATGGCGGCATCTTCTTTGTTCCATATTTCGCAGTGTCGGAGATCAGTGGCGCGTTACGCTCTGGAGTTCTGGACTATTACAGCAGAGACGGACTGGAACGATGGGGCTCTCTCCGCCGCCTTCTGGCAAGGGCTTTCGGAGACCCTAAAGGACGAATTGGCAGCTCGTGAGAGGCAATCCTCCCTAGAGGCCCTGATCGCTCTCTGCGTTCGGGTGGATCAAAGACTTCTGGAGTGGTGGGCTGAACGCCAACATTCTCATACCGCTACTTCTCTGTCCTTTAATTCCAGATCTCCTCTTCCTGCACTACCCGCACTGGAAGTCCCGGAACCCATGCAACTGGGCACACCACCTCCCTTCTACGGAGCGATTATGTCGGAGTAATGAAGGGCTGTGCTACTATTGCTGTTCTCCTGGGCATATCCTACCACGCTGTCCTTCGAAGCCGGGAAATGCCAACGCCCAGTGAGGTATGGGGGAGTCTCACTGGGTACCATCTCTGCTTCTTCTCTTCCCTCACAGCATCTCCCTAAACGTCTCCTATTGTCGGTGCTCATTAAGCACACGAACATCCAGACCCCTGCTAAGGCCTTCCTTGATTCCGGTTCCGGAGCAAATGTCATAAACCAGGCGTTTGCTAGTCAGCATAACATTTCTCTCCGGGAGAAGGCCTTTCCGGTCGGATTAGAGGCAATTGATGGTTGACCCCTACAGCCAGCCTTTATTACCTTGGAGACACTTCCTCTTGAACTCTCTATGGATGATGGACATTCGGAAATTATCTCGTTTGATGTCATTCACTCTCCTTCGGTTCATATAATCCTGGGCTTGCCTTGTCTGCAATTACACAATCCCATCATCATTTGTATGGCTGAGGTTCCTGTTCTATGGAGATCCTCTCAAGTAGGAGTGTCTGCTCCATCTGCAACGGTATTGGCCGTCCAGGAGACCACATCCCCACAAGACGTCTCCCTTCCGGACGTCTATTTGGAGTTCCTGGGTGTCTTCAGTAAGGCCAAATCCGAGGAGCTTCCCCCTCATCGCCCTTTTGACTGTCCGATAGACTTAATTCCGGGTGCTCCATTTCCCAAAGCCAGGTCTTATCCATTGTCTTTGCCTGAGACTGAAGCCATGTCCCAGTATATCTCAGAAAACCTTGCTTAGGGCTTCATTCGGAAATCTAGTTCTCCCGCTGGAGCAAGATTCTTTTTTGTAAAGAAGAAGGATGGGACGCTTCGCCCCTGCATCGATTTCCGTGGCTTGAACAAGATAACCATAAAAAATCATTCTCCTTTGCCTCTTATTATGGAGCTCTTCCATAGACTGCAAGGCGCGACCATTTTCTCCAAACTTGACCAAAGAGGAGCATACAATCTGATTCGCATCCGCAGAGGAGATGAATGGAAAACCGTGTTCAACACACGCTGTGGTCATTATGAGTACCTGGTGATGCCGTTCGGGTTATGCAATGCCCCTGCAGTCTTTCAAGACTTTATGAACGAGGTTTTTCGTGACCTATTGAACTCTTGTGTAATTATCTACTTGGATGATATCCTCATTTTTTCTAAGACCCTCGAAGAACACATTCTTCATACCAAGATGGTGCTCTCTCGTTTACGGGCCAACAAACTCTATGCCAAGATGGAGAAGTGTGTCTTTCATCAATCTTCTACTACCTTCCTGGGGTACATTGTCTCGGATCAAGGCATCACCATGGATCCTGAGAAGCTTAATTCCGTACTCGAATGGCCTCAACATAACTTCTTAAAAGCAATTCAGCGTTTCCTCGGCTTCGCAAACTATTACAGGAAGTTCATCGCTGGCTTTTCTACTTTGGTGGCACCCATCACGGCCCTTACTAAAAAGGTGGCCGATCCATCCTCATGGCCATTGGAAGCCACCCGGGCCTTTGAATCTCTTAAAAGAGCCTTTGTCTCAGCTCCGAACCTGCGACATCCCATCCCCACCCTCCCCTTTACATTGGAAGTTGACGCCTCCGACGTAGGAGCTGGTGCGGTTATCTCTCAAAGGACTACTCCCAAAGACAAATTACACCCCTGTGGGTTTTTTTCTAAAAAAAATTCTTCTGCAGAAAGAAATTACGACGTGGGGAATAGGGAATTGTTAGCCATCAAGATGGCTTTACAAGAGTGGACAATGTAAAGAGGGTTAAGGCTGCACTCCAGAAATAAGATAAAACATATACAGTTTACCGGTGCTGCTGGTTCAAGGAAGTACCTGCTAGGCAAAATCCAAAGTACACTTAGGAAAAAAGGGATCCAGCGCTCCACGGGTTTCTAAATAAACAAATTTATTGTGGCACACAACGTTTCGACCAACAGGTCTTTCTCAAGTGACTAGGCATACACCAAATGAGGATGTACCCAGTATTTATATCCTCTAACATAAATAAAACAAGTGAAAACAATTATACAATCACCCAGCTGCTCCCAATCTGCTTCCCCTGGTCAGTGTTGCCTTCATACATTGCATAATAGTCCGTGAGAGTCTATTTCCGGTTTCTTGATCTTCTTCCGGTTTTGCGTTCCAGTGATGTCACGATCCTCTTCTGCGCATGCGCCATCAGCGCTTGCGTTCCAGCGTCGTCCTCCTCTCTTTGTCGGCCAGGTCTGACATCTGTCATCGCGCTAGGATTGGTTCTCCCTTCCTCGTGATGCTGTGGGGGCTGTTTCTTCACCTTGTGAGCTGTCAGCCTTCCCTCTCTCTGCGTCGCGATGTGGGAGGTGCTCCTGCACCCTCTGTCATCATGGGCATCTTGCTGTCATCCTGGTTATTTGTTCTCCTCCTGTTGAAATGGGCTCTTCTTCTATGTCTTTCACTGTGCAATATATGTCCTTTTATATGCATAGAAAAAAATCATCATTGTATGTGATCAGGGGTTGCATTCTATAGTGTGATCCAGTGTAAAAAGATAATAAGTGCAAAAATCAACATTTAATAAAAACTTTTTGGAATGCTTGTCAATCTATTCTGTTACTTACTCACATTTAGGGCATTATCACCAACAGCAGCCATGCCACCTAAGAAACATTCTTATCTCCTATTTAGAAAACTGTTGAATGATATATAATCATTTAGCCCTTTTGGATGAACTGTATCTAGGGTGTATGTCCAGTATGACTCACGCTGTAATAAAAGTGTATTAATATCAATGCCTGCAGCCTTTCTGTTTATGTGCTCTATCCCCTTTAAACGAAGGGATGAGACCGGGTGTTTGTGTTCTGCACAATGGTCAATAAAAACAGTGTTTTCTGATTTATTATTGATCCTGCTTTTATGTTCAATGAATCTGTTCTTCAGACTCCTATTTGTCTTACCCACATATAAAAGACCACGGGGACATTTGATAATATATATATAACTTGTGTGGTGGTGCAGGTGATGCGTTTGTTAATTTTAAATTTTGCACCACTTCTTGGGTGACAAAATACATCGCCTGTCATTAAGCTGTTGCATGCCGAACAATTAAAACATTTATAGCAGCCTGCTTTTGGATCACTAAGAAAGTGTGTACCCACGTAATGTTCTTTTTTTGTCTGCTTTAATCAGTATATCCTTAATATTTTCTCCTCTTTGATAGGCAAATCTAGGTGTTTCCTTACATACTTGTCCTAATATCAAATCTGTTTGAAGAATTTTCCAATATTTTTGTATAGTTTGTTTTACAAATTTACTTGCAGTCGTGTATTTGCTGACAAAGGTCATTTTTTCTTCACTATCAATTGGCCTATTCTCCTCTAGTGGTTCTTTTCTCAATGATTTTTCCACTATAGAAGCTTTATGTCCCCTTTCTGTGAACCTTGTTTTAATTTCTTCTACAGTTCTAGCCAAGTGCATAGGCCTGTCAATAATGTTTCCCGCTCTAATTTTTTGTGAATAGGGTAACATTCTCTTTAAAGAGTCTGGATGAAAACTGGATCCATGTAATGTAGAATTTCTATCCGTGGGTTTCCGGAATAGATCTGTATGCATCTCATGTCCAGTATATGTGATCAGTACATCTAAGTATGATATCTGTGATTTACTCCAATTTTTAGAAAATTTAACTGGCATCGGTAATTCTGCCAAGTATGTAAAAAACTTAATAAGTTCGTTTTCTGTTCCCTCCCAGATGAAAAAGAGGTCGTCTATATAACGACAATAAAAGAGCATCTTACTAAAAAATTGTATACCATAGATGTGTTGTTCCTCAAAATGTGACATGTATAAATTGGCATAAGATGGTGCCACATTGCTACCCATGGCGGTACCTGTTGTCTGCAAATAAAAATTGGTTTAAAAAATTAGAAAGAAGTCACATAAAAGGCCCACCAACTGATTATATCATGCTCCTGCTACATTTCCTCTTACACAAAAATAATTTTAAGTTTGAAACTTAACCCCTTCACGACCGTAGCAGTTAATACCGCTACGGTCATGAAGGGGTTAACACCTACCGCTACCCCTCCGCAAGCCCTAAACAACCACCGTTGGGGCTAATACCCCCTTCACCCACCCCCGCTACCCACAATAAAAAAACTCACACACAGCAGCAGCACAAAAAATAAATAAATAAATCTAAATAAATAAATGAATATAAATAAATACATTTAAAATAATTTTTTATTCATAGTGTAGATGTGCAGGGGGTCTCCGGAGCTGAACCGCGTTGGTTTCAGGTCCAGGGACCCCCTGCTCCCCGAGATACAGCCCCCTTTATGAGGTGCTGGTATCCCTCTGCATTTAAAGGTCCCGATCACGTGACCGCAACATGTAAACCAAGCAGAGGGATACCGGCACCCCCTAAAGGGGCCTGTATCTCGGGAAGCAGGGGGTCCCCGGACCTAAAACAAAAATGTTTCTGCTCCGGAGACCCTCTGCACATCTACAGTATGAATATAACACACACATCAATAAAGAATCTTTCTTTACCTTTGCGGCTATGTGCTATGGTAATGAAGCAGCATTTCTGTATTTTTAATAATATTGTACAGTGAGCAGGGGGTTCCCTGAGCCAGAAATTAATGCTCAGGGGATCCCCTGCTCCTGCACAATATTATTAAAAATACAGAAATGCTGCTTCATTACCATAGCTGATAGCCACAAAGGCAATGAAGGGTTAAGGCAGAATAAACAATAAATACATTAAATACATATTTTTAATGTGTGTGTTAAACCTCTCTGCCTTGACTGTAACCTGTGTAAGACCCCCTCCCCCTATTGTGTGTGTTAAACTTTTTTGTGTGGGTAGTGGGGGTGGGTGAAGGGGGTATTAGCAGAGGCTTGGGGGGGAAGGATGTGACGTCATTGAAAGCTTGTCACATGGTACTAGAGCCAATCAGAGCGTGGGAACTCCATCCCTACTCAGATTGGCTGTAGTACGTCACATCCTTTTTCCCCCCAAGCCTCTGTCACATGGTATACTAGAGCAAATCAGAGTAGGGATGGAGTTCCCACGCTCTGATTGGCTACATACCATGTGAGGGCGGCCATGTGTCATTTCATGACGTCATCTTAAAGGCAATTGAAGCAAAGCCATTCTGATTGGCTGTGCTTTCATTGCCTTTAAGTGACGTCATCATTTTTATTTTTATCGGCCAAAACACATGGTTTTCACGGCCCAATCAGGGCCGTGGGAACCATATGACGAAAATGTGACGTCATAGGCCTTTAAAAGCCTATGTCGTCTCATTTTGAAGCCAGACGCTGCGGAGGAAGGACCTCCGGAGAAGAAAGAAGACCAGGGCGTGGCCGAAGATGGAAAGAAGACACCGCCCCACCCGGAAGAAGATAGAAGAAAGAAGAATACAGATGAAGATGAAGATGGATTACAAATAGAAGACCCGTGGATTGATTTGGATTTTTAGTTTAATGTTTATTATTTTGTATGGTTTATTATTTTATAGGTTCCTGTTCGTGGATTGGTTCGTGAGTAAGCTGCGCAACAGGAGTCGGTGGGGGCAAGTAATGGTAAGTGAACTAAAGAAATGTATTTTATTAACTTGTTAATTTTTTTTAAAGCTTTTTAAACACGTGTATTTTTTTTTTGTGGTATATCATTTCTTGCCACTGTATGTATGTATATATGTCTAGAGAGATATATACATACAGGGTAAGAAATGATGTTGTTTTAAAAGCTTGATTTGATGTGTTTTAAATTAATTTGTCTATGCTGCTATGCTTTATTGTGTGTTTAAAGTATTTTAAAATTTGATAGATGTAATTGTTGATATTGTATTGTGTGTTTGACGGAGGTCAGGGCTAGCCTTGGTTTTAAAGTTTGTATTCCGGTTTGTACTTTGTATATTTTTTCACATGCTGAATTGTTCTGCTCGAGGCGTGAATTAGTTAATTGTTTCATTGTTCGGGATGGACTGTCAATTGTTTAGGGATGTAAATAATGATTGCTAATTGATTTTTGTTTACTTGATTGGTTAAAATAGTTGACTTGTTTGGAAGTGTTTGTATTTTGCTTGCAATGATATTGTTCACATTCATTTGCAGAATGTATATGGTGCATAGATTTTATGCATCATAAATACAATGTAAATGCAATGTATTTGGTGGAATGTGAGGTTTTTCTTTGTAATTTGATGATTTAGATTGTAAGATCAGTTAGGATTATTAAAGGAAATTCATTGTAATGTAGTGTGTCTGTATGGAGAAGTGTTATTTGTAGGACATTATGGTTTTGATAACCCTTCTACATTTATTTGTATATTGGTTCATCATGTGTGTGTATTTACTGTATATATATATATATATATATATATATATATATATATATATATATATATATATATATATATATATATATATATATATATATATATATATATACTGTATATATATAGTTGCATGATGAAGCCACTGTACAAATTCATGGGTGAAGGGTGGGTATCGGGCCAGTGTGGCTTAACCCCTTAATTACCTTTGCGGTTATTATCCGATAAGGTGTTTAAGGGGTTAATTGATATCTGAATGAAATTGCAATGTATTGGCTTTGTTTTGGCAATGTATTTTGTGGACAAGACAAGGATGTTGCTGGCGATGGACACTTCGTATTGATGAGGTCAGTAGTACTTTATTTATTTGAATATGCTAGTTAATGTTTTTAATAATGGGCAATTAATCTATTATCCCTATCTGGATAATAGTTATTTTGCACATTATTGTACTGTAGGTGTTGGGGGGGGGGGGTGTATGTATTGAATGTATAGGCCAGGTTCATTTTTTTTACATTCAGGGTTTGTTCCGTGGTTCTGCGTGGGACGTCTGGAGACCACCTGTGGTTTCCTCGGGTATCCCACGGGTACCAGGCTGATGGTTCCACGGGTGACACATGCGGGGATGAAGCTGTGTGGTCCCACTTCTGTGGGGGCACCGCCGACCCGTAGTCTGCGGGGATGAAGCTGTGTGGTCCCACTTCTGTGGGGGCACCGCCGACCCGTAGGTGCGGGGATGATGATGTGTGGTCCCACTTCTGTGGGGGCACCGCGGACCCGTAGTGAGCACCCGTGAGTTCCCCAGACCCCCGTGGGAACCACCCGAGGCCCCGCAGACACCTGTGGGTCTGACCCGGGGCTCCCAGAAATCCTTGGGCCTACCGTGGGGACCCAATTGTGGCCCACGGTGACCCAAGGAGACCACCTGGGGGCCATGGTGCTGGCGGGACCTACCAGCAGGCCTCCAGAACCTGTTTAAAAAGGGCTGCTGGTACCCTGTAGGTCTGTCCAGGTGCCCCGCCAGCCCACCGGGGACTCGCGTGGGGCTGCGTTATGAACCCTGTATGTAAAAGGATAAATCTTGTATTTATGGGGGGGGAACAGGGGGTGGGTAATGTATTTAATAAATAGAATGATGTTTATTGTGGGTCACTGTGTTGTTTTTATTGTGGGTACTGTGGGTGGGGGGGTGTTTCCCCAACAGTATGTGGGTAGGCCTCCCTTGTGGGTACTGGGTGAGGGTGGTTAGGCCTCATGGGGGGGGGGGTTAGTGTGGGAGGGTATGTAGGCATCCCGAGTGGTGGGTGAGGGTGGGTTAACCCCTTAATGACTGTAGCAGTTAATAACCGCTATGGTGATTAAGGGGTTAGGGGACATTACTTTGGATGTTTTAATTTTTGTGTCTGTTTTGCAGAAGCGGAGGGGCCGTGGCCAGGATTGGGGGGGTAACAGTATGTGGGTAGGGGGTGAGGGTGGTTAGACCTCACAGTATGCACATCGGGTCTCCCCCCTCCCCACATTTACATACACTGCAATCACAGCAATACAGGCAGGGAGATTTAACAGAAACATTAGTGGGAGGGGGCTTTATACAGATCACAGTCAAGGAGGTGGGGTTATAACCGACTCCCCCTCCCCACATTTACATAAACTGCACTCACAGCAACACAGGCAGAGAGATTTAACAGAAACATTAGGGGGGGGCTTTAAACAGACTACACTCAAGGCAGAGAGATTTAACAGAAACATTAGGGGGGAGGGGCTTTAAACAGATTACACTCAAGGCAGAGAGATTTAACAGAAACATTAGGGGGAGGGGGTTTTACACAGATTACACTCAAGGCAGGGAGATACAGGGGATGTACTGTACTGTATGTTTTTTTTGCAATGCTTCAATGTGTGTACAGTATAATGTTTTTTACAATTAGATAGATGTAATCCTTGGTATTGTAAGGGTTAGTGTTGGTTTTAAATTTTGTATTCTGGTTGGTACTTATATATTGATTTTTGTTAACTTGATTGCTTAAAATAGTTGACTTGTTTGGAGTTATCTGTATTTTTCTAGCAATGATATTGTTCACATTCATTTGCAGAATGTATATGTTGCATAGATTTTATACATCATAAATACAATGTAAATGCAATGTATTGATTGGAATGTGAGGTTTTTCTTTGTCATTTGATGATTTAGATTGTAAGATCAGTTAGGATTATTAAAGGAAATTCATTGTAATGTAGTGTGTCTGTATGGAGAAGTGTTATTTGTAGGACAGTATGGTTTTGATAACCCTTCTACATTTATTTGTATATTGGTTCATCATGTGTATATATATATATATATATATATATATCTATATCTATATCTATATATATACAGCAAAACCCCGTTATAGCGCGACCCATTATAACGCAGTCTGAGCATGGCTCCCGAATTGAAAGCTTAATTTTGCCAGCTTACCTGCATCTCAAATCCTCCATTTTGCCGCCTTTCGCTCTCCTCTTCCAGCTGTCCTGTCCACGTGCTCATCTCTCTCTCCTCTTCCTGCTGTGCTCATCTCTCTCTCCTCTTCCTGCTGTCCACGTGCTCATCTCTCTCTCTGCCCTGGGGTTTTTTTTTCAATACTTAATACATAATTATTAATTAATTATTAATTAGTTAATTAAATGTTAATAATAATTAATAATCATACTTATTAATAATACATAACTAATCATAAAGAATGAATTATTATTAATACATCATTATTGATTAATGAATAATTATTACTTAATAAAGAATAATAAAGAATTATATATTTATAAATTATACAATATAATTGAAATAATAATTTATTAAAAAAGTTAATTATACCATTTCATACAGGAATTGAACCCAGGACCCTTTCATATGTTGGCAAGAGTTCTACCACTAGACCACAGGAGCTGTGTGATGTCATAGACAGCTAGAAATAAACTTAAGATTTAACATTGACATGTACCTTGTGTTGTAGAGGATGAATATATTTATAGGTTATGTCTTGTCACATCTAGCCTATGGTGTAGAGGTAAGAGGCAAGGCATTGGTATCAGAAGGTCCCGAGTTCAATCCCTGCATGTGTTTTGTACAAAATGTATTACTGTTTATTTGTGTCTGTGTCTGGTAGTCAATAAAGCATTGAATTGAATGTTTGAAAAAAACAATGGCACACGACGGCAAGACAGCAGAGAGATGAGCAGAGCAGAGAGATATGAGCACGTGGACAGCAGGAAGAGGAGAGCACTGGTAAGGCGGCAAAATTGAGGAGATTTAAATCTGTAATGAGGAAGCTTGCTGATGCCAGTGAAATTTTAACGCGACCCCGGTTGTAACGCGGTTTTGGAGTTGTGGACCCCAAGGACCGCGTTATCACAACCACAAGACCGCGTTACAACCGGGTTTAGCTGTATATATATATATATATATATATATAGTATATATATATATATGTATAGGGATTGTTATTGTATATATATATATATATATATATATATATATATATATATATATATATATATATATATATATATATATATATATATACTGTATATATATACATATATATTTATTTATATTCATTTATTTATTTTGATTTATTTATTAATTGTGGGGCTGCTGTGCGTGAATTTTTTTTATTGTGGGTAGCGGGGGTGGGTGAAGGGGGTGTTTGGCCCTTGGTGTGAGTTTAGTACATGCTGGGGGGTTGCGGGTGCACTTAACACCTTCACAATCGTAGCAGTTAATACCGCTACGGTCGTGAAGGGGTTAAGTGCACCCGCTACCCCCCGCAAGCCCTAAACCACCACCGTTGGGGCTAATACCCCCTTCACCCACCCCCACCACCCACAATAAAAAAAAATCACACACAGCAGCAGCACAATTAATAAATAAATATAAATAAATACATTAATATAAATAAATATATTTAAAATACATTTTTATTCATAGTGTAGATGTGCAGGGGGTCTCCGGAGCTGAACCGCTGTGGTTTTAGGTCCGGGGACCCCCTGCTTCCCGAGACACAGGCCCCTTTAGGGTGTCCGGTATCCCTCTGCTTTGTTTACATGCCGCGGTTACGTCATCGGGACCTCTAAATGCAGAGGGATACCGGCACCTCATAAAGGGGTCTGTATCTCGGGGAGCAGGGGGTCTCCGGACCTGAAACCAACGCGGTTCAACTCCAGAGACCCCCTGCACATCTACACTATGAATAAAAATGTATTTTAAATGTATTTATTTATATTCATGTACTTATTTATTTATTTAGATTTATTTATTTATTTATTGTGCTGCTGCTGTGTGTGAATTTTTTTATTGTGGGTAGCGGGGGTGGGTGAAGGGGGTATTAGCCCCAACGATGGTTGTTTAGGGCTTGCGGGGGGGTAGCGGGAGGGGTTAACCCCTTCATGACCGTAGCGGTATTAACTGCTACGGCCGTGAAGGGGTTAAGTGCACCCGCAACCCCCCCACAAGTCCTAAACTCACACCAAGGGCCAAATACCCCCTTCACCCACCCCCGCTACCCACAATAAAGCGGACACGGTGGGTTAACCCCTTCATTGCCTTAGCGGCTATCAGCTATGGTAATGAAGCAGCATTTCTGTATTTTAATAATATTGTGCAGGAGCAGGGGGTCCCCTGAGCATTATTTTCTGGCTCAGGGAACCCCCTGCTCACTGTACAATATTATTAAAATACAGAAATGCTGCTTCATTACCATAGCACATAGCCTAAGGTAAGGAACGAGTTTTTATTTATATATGTGTTTTATTTATACTGTACATGTGCAGAGGGTCTCCGGAGCAGAAACGTTTCTGTTTTAGGTCCGGGGACCCCATGCTTCCCGAGATAAAGGCCCCTTTAGGGGGTGCCGGTATCCCTCTGCTTTGTTTACATGCCGCGGTCACGTGATCGGGATCTTTAAATGCAGAGGGATACCGGCACCTCATAAAGGGGGCTGTATCTCGGGAAGCAGGGGGTCCCCGGACTTGAAACAAATGTGGTTCAGCTCCGGAGACCCCCTGCACATCTACACTATGAATAAAAATGTATTTTAAATCATTTTTAATGTGCCGATGTTTGAGCAGAGAGAGCAGCGGATCTCTCTCTGCTGCAAACACATCTCGCCCCCGCCGGCCTATAGTATCATTGATGTGCATATACAGTACTGTATGTGTACAGTACTGTATGTTAGGGGTTATAGGGGTTGTTGTTATACAGTATATATATATATATGTATATATTTATACATATATATACTGCATTACAATTCATGAATTTATGCCATCTGGCGGACACGCGAAGCATTGCAGCCTAGTAAATCCTGAACCATTATCAATTAACACATCAACCGTTGTCAGCCGGGCATGCGCCTGGCTGGGAAGGCAAAAGGAGTCCGGCATGCTCCAGGTGTACAGCGTGGCATTCCAGGAACATGCCAGGTAAAAGCCGGTGATTTGTAAGAATAAAAGCTGCCGCAGCAGTATCATTCAACAGTTTTCTAAATAGGAGATAAGAATGTTTCTTAGGTGGCATGGCTGCTGTTGGTGATAATGCCCTAAATGTGAGTAAGTGACAGAATAGATTGACAAGCATTCCAAAAAGTTTTTATTAAATGTTTATTTTTGCACTTATTATCTTTTTACACTGAATCACACTATAGAATGCAACCCCTGATCACATACAATGATGATTTTTTTCTATGCATATTAAAGGACATATATTGCACATTGAAAGACATAGAAGAAGAGTCCATTTCAACAGGAGGAGAACAAATAACCAGGATGACAGCAAGAAGCCCATGATGACAGAGGGCGCAGGAGCACCTCCCACATCGCGACACAGAGAGAGGGAAGGCTGACAACTCACAAGGTGAAGAAACAACCCCCACAGCATCATAAGGAAGGGAAAACCAATCCTAGCGCGATGACAGATGTCAGACCTGGCCGACAAAGAGAGGAGGACGATGCTGGAACGCAAGCGCTGATGGCGCATGCGCAGAAGAGGATCGTGACGTCACTGGAACGCAAAACAGGAAGAAGATCAAGAAACCGGAAATAGACTCTCACGGACTATTATGGCAATGTATGAAGGCAACACTGATCAGGGGAAGCGGATTGGGAGCAGGTGGGTTATTGTTTAATTGTTTTCACTTCTTTTATTTATGTTAGAGGATATAAATACTGGGTACATCCTCATTTGGTGTATGCCTAGTCACTTAAGAAAGACCTGTTGGTCGAAACGTTGTGTGGCACAATACATTTGTTTATTTAGAAACCCGTGGAGTGCTGGATCCCTTTTTTCCTAAGTTTACAAGAGTGGAGACATCTCCTGGAAGGAACCAAAGAACCCATTTCCATTTTGACGGACTACAAGAATCTATCCTACATTGAAGGCGCTCGTCGCCTTGGTCCTCGTCAAGCTCGTTGGGCCCTGTTCATTTCTAGGTTTAATTTCACCATCTCTTATATTCCTGGGACTAAGAATATCAAAGCGGATGCACTTTCCCGCCTGTTTATTACTGAGGAGAAGTCTCAAGATATCCCGGAGAATATCCTACCCCCCCAGTTGTTTATTGCTGCCGCTTCTTTTGACATTCTAGCAAGATTCTGGAATCCAGGACTCAGGTTCCCAAAGGGTTGGAAGTTCCTGATGGTCGTCTTTACGCGGCTCCACGTTTTCATCTCAAAATTCTGGAATGGGGCCATTCCTCCAGATCTGCTGGCCATCCCGGCTTTAAGAAGATCAATTATTTAATTCGACGAACCTTCTGGTGGCCCAACATGTCGAAGGATATCAGAGATTTCACCTCTTCATGCTCAGTCTGTGCACAAAGTAAATCTGTCCGTCAAAAAACCTTCCGGTCTTCTTCAACCTCTCCCGGTACCAGATCGTCCGTGGAGTCACATTTCTATGGACTTCATCGTGGATCTTCCCCCATCTAATGGCATGACTACCATTCTCGTAATTGTCGTCAGATTTTCTAAGCAAGCTCATTTTTTTCCCCTCAAAGGTCTCCCCAATTCCAGTACTTTGGCCGACATTTTTGTAAAGGAAATCTTCCGTATTCATGGTGTCCCGTGGTCCATTGTTTCAGATCGGGTACGCAATTTGTTTCTAAATTCTGGCGTGCATTTTCCCAGAGGATGGGCATTACCCTTCTTTTTTCCTCAGGCTACCACCCCCAAACTAATGGGCCGACCGAACGTATGAACCAATCCTTGGAACAGTATTTACTGTACGTTGTTTTTCGTCGGACTCTCAGGATAATTGGGCTGAGTTACTCCCTTGGGCTGAATTCACAATCAACTCTCTTAAGAACGAGTCTACCCAAGAATCACCGTTTTTTATTAACTACGGATTTCACCCTACTCGTCTTCCCATGCATCCTTCCAGGTCCGGAGTTCTGGCAGCAGATGAGAGTGTATCTTCCTTACAAGAGTCTTGGAAAAGGATTCAAGCAGTGCTTCAAAAATCCGTGTTAAGGCAGAAGAAACAAGCTGATATGCTCCGTCAGGAGGGCCATAAGTTCATCCCTGGAGAGAAGGTTTGGCTTTCTTCAAAAAATATCAAATTGAAGGCCCCAACCCCTAAATTGTCTCCCTTTTTCTATTCTGAAACAGATTAACCCTGTGGCCTATCAACTCCAACTGCCTCCATCTATGAAGATTTCCCCCGTCTTCCACGTTTCCCTTTTGAAACCTTTTATTCAAGGCAAACGGTTCGCTCACCCCTCCCTTCAACCTCCCCCTCCCATTGTACCTGGACAACAGGACTTTGAAATTCAATCTATCATTGATTCTCGCATCTCCAGGGGCAAACTCCAATTTTTGGTCCACTGGAAGGGATACGGACCTCAGGATCGTTCATGGGTGTCACATTCGGATCTTCATGCTCCTTCCCTACTCAGATGTTTCCACCAAAAATGTCCCCTCAAACCATGGTTGGTTCGTCCGGAGTCCGACCCTCGAGTGGGGGTACTGTAAGGATCAGCGCTGTGGGTATACCCGCATCCAGCGCATCCTTACCTTTTTCTCAGGCCATTCAGGCTCCCCGGCGGCATCCCACGCTCCTGGCTGCTTTCCCTGCACCTCCTGCCCATGCACGTCAGCCCTACGGGCGTGCGTGCACCCAAGCCGCCATTGGTTGGTGCCAGGCACCTGAGTCTGCCTCTGCTGGCGTGGCACATGCTCCTTGCTTGTCGCCGCTCGGGTCCCGTCAGCTCCGCCTTCCCGCTTCTCCCTCCTTACCTGACCCTTCCCCTGTCCGTCCCTCTGCTCCACCCCTTCTTCTCTCTGCTCCTGGATCCTCCGGTGCACCTTCCCCATGCTCCGCCTCCTCAGATGTCACGCACATGCCCAGCACACCCCTTCCCCATCTGCCTTGCATCTCAGGTCCTCCTTCCCTTTCTGTCCCTTCCCTTGTCCGTCCCTCCGTTCCTCCCCTCACTCCTATTGGTTTCAAACATCCTCACTCTGCTCTCCTATTAGGTTCCTCTTCAGGCCGCTCCTCCGTCACTCCCCTTTCTCTGATTGGTCCCAGCCCCCTATATAATCCCTCTTCTCCATTTCCTCTTTGCTCTGCATAGCTTCTGTACCTTGTGCTGTCTGCTGTTGCCTGGCCTCTCTTGTCTTTTCAGTGCTGCTCTTGTCCCTGGAATCCTTGCTGACCTCCCTGGATTTGACCCTTGCTTTGAACTCTACTACGCTGCTCTCTGGAACCCTTTGGACCTTGCTTTGGTCTTTTATGCTGCAGACCTCTACAACCCTTGGACACGGCACACGGACAAACTACTATGCTGCTCTCTCCAATCCATGACCCAGGCTTACGGACAATCGATTACGCTGCACTCTCCAATCCACGACCCTTGGCATACGAAATTAACCCTTCTACGCCGGAGCTGTCAAGTACGGTATCATTTACATTCTTGTTACCCGGACCACCTACTACCACACTCCGGCCGTGCCCCCGTTTGCTGCTAGGTGTGTGGTTTTACCCTTTCCACCTCAGTTCCGGGGTCTCGTCTGGCTTGTGGGCAGGCCGAGCGTTACAACTACGCTCACTGACTTTATAGTTACCAAGTAAAACTGTCATGCACTGGCACTGTCTATGCAGTGGCTTGTTGTGTGTCCACAATGTCACCAGCCCAAGCACCACCACCAGTACATCATCATCATCATCATCATCATCATCATCATCATCATCATCATCATCATCATCATCATCATCATCCTCTCATTTCTAAAGGTGAAAAATGCCAGCAAATTTTACTTTGACCCTCTATTGGGAGCCCAAACAAGCAGCACCCAAACAGCAGTGTATGCCATGCAATATTTTGTATGTACTAAAACTACAGGTAGTTACTGTTCCATCTCTCAGGTAATACACAGGTTGGGAGGGAGGGCCCAAGGACATACTCCGTGTATTTGTTTTTTCAATTCTCAATCCTCCATAATTCATATTTATTAAACTGTGAAATACACTCTTGTTTTGTGTGCTATACTGTACATGTGAATCATTGACCTAGCCACGTTTGTCACAGTGCCAGTCCCTCTGTTCATATGTAATTTTTTATATATAATTAATTACAGGATGGAATTGCAGAACTCTATCCCTCTCAACATAATAGACAGTTCTTTCTCACAATAAAGGAGCATGAAATGAAACTTTTTCAAAGTCCCAGAGTAGGGTTTCCCATGCTAGAAGAAGCAGTAATCGGATCGCTAGTGCCAGAGGGTGCCTCCTGCACTCAAATGGTTAAATTAAAGACTGGATTATAATTTTTGAGAATCCCACAACAAAAAAACTTGTATTATCTTTTTATTGCTGCATATAGGTACAGTATGTTTCATAGACTTAAACAACATGATAGAATAAACATGCAAATTACTTTCAGTATTATGTGCAGCAAACAAGAAGTCCCACATCTCATAATTTATTGGTTTCTTAATAAAATCTAATCTCAACATAGACTCTAGGGAAATCATCTACTTACAGTTATTTAATCATAAAAGAGTGGTATGCATTTATAAGAGTTGAAAACCATACCGAAACATAATTAGGGCATAGTGGGTATAAAAATTCACAGAAATCTTCCATCATACAAGATCCAGAAAAGACACTTTACCAATGTGTGTATTATGACAATCAGAGGTAGCTGGCCTTCATTAATAAAGGTGAAGCCTGGCCAGTGGCCTCTGGAGACCGGGAAAATGGGCCAAGAGGATTAGCTCTTTGGTCAGTAAGGTAAAACATGTATTTTCAGAAACTCTTTTCCCCATAGGGTTTTAAACTAGAAACCGTGTGTGCGGGGTTAACTATATAAGCATAGTTGGCCAGTTAATGCATTCTGTGCTGTATTCCCTTTGATTCATTGTCCTGTAGCTGCCTGTGCAGGCTTATAAGTGGGTTGCCTTGTACGGTGGCCCCTTTTGAGAAATAGCTGCAGGGCACAGACTTCTGGAACATGAGGGAAAATGGGGATATTTGGGGGCAAATAGGGTTAACCTGTATTGCCTGCCAGCAAGGTATTAGAGTTGGGTCTTGAAGGCTTGTATGCTAACGCAGGTTTTAGAACCCCAGCTCACAGATCCCAGTTTTAGAGTGTCAGCTCTAGGGACCAAATGTTACTGTTACTATATTGGGTGTAGGGGCTGGTGCCCTAGAAAAGGGGCCACCCCCTCAATGTATTAGATTGCCTCGAGCCCTATATAAGGGAGAGTAGTGTAGAAGATAGCTCTCTTTTTTGTTGGAGATTTGAAGAGACAAGGAGCTGCTTGCTGCTTGTGGGCTTCTCAAAGGTGTTTCTGGGTGAAAGAGCTATTCACACTGTCATAGAAGCATGAAGAAGCCCAGCCAGCAGGCTGGAACCAACCGGAGCAGACAGGTTAACGCCTTTTGCTGATGCAGGCGCCCTGCAACTAGGAAAGGGCTAGATCTCAACCCCCAGACTTCAGTAAGTTTGTATATGCTCTGTATTTTGTATTTCTGTGTTTCCGAGGTTTTATCCAAATAGCCCTAATTTTATTTCACTGCCTTGTTTTGCCTTGTGACTGATCCCTTAAATATAAATGTGTTAAAAGATCTGGCCTATTGTGACATGTAGACGTGTGTCTTTCCCATATCCCCAAAACAGCTTCATTCATTCTATTGTCACATGTCATACAGAATGTAAACTGCAGACAAGTATTTGGGTTATTGTTATGCAAATGAAGAACCAGTGGATGTGTTATTTTTAACTGTTAATCAATTTTGTACATGTACTGTACATAGATTCCCCAGAACTTGTGACTGATTCTGATGCATTACATGATAATGGTTACAAACCCTTTCAAATTTCTCAATGCAGAATCAGAGAACATGTTGAAACTGATTAGACCGAGGATGGAACAGCTGCCTTGAGTGGTCCACAACAGGTATTTCTATAATTTATATTACTGCTGTAGTACATGCAGGAATATTTAGTACTGCCAAAAATCCGAAACACAGTTTTGAGTTTACTTGTTCATACTGGAATAATATTAAATCATATCCATCACTTATCCTTCACACTAGTAACTTGTATCTTCTTTAGATAGTATAAACTGTGTAAATATGTAGAAGTAAATATGTAGAATTGTGTAACTATGGCTGTCAGGTGTGTGGAATGTGCTAATATTATCAACTATAAGGTGAATGCAGAGTACATGGGGACATTAGAATTTTGTTCAGGTATTTTGCTGTAAAGATATTTTTTAGATTTTGGCAATGATGCGATTGAATAGAAAACTATTTGAGCCTCACAATACCAGATACTTAAAAAAATGAGAGTTTTATACATATTTGTATAGCCTGGGTTCCCCTGGTCCCCTGTTTGTCCCCTTACCTTTCCATAGGAGTATAGCAGCAAGGGAACGGCAAGTTCCAACAGCCTCGGTGGCTGCAGTCCACATGTTGCCAGGCAACCAATAGGACTCAGAGATTCAGACAGTTGAGATTCTGACAGTTAATGGGACTGTTAGTTGGAGCCAGGGCAGACAAGGGGAAGGGAGGGTCTGAGTGTCAGTGGCACTCAGACTAGTCTAGAAACTCCCCTTAGGTCCCAGATAGATCCCAATCACGTGAAGCGGGTGACTACTGCAGGGAAGGCCCCTTAGATAGGGACGCTTACCCATTTTACTATAGTGTCAGGGACACAAGGAAGACGCCTTGGGGTGACCGCGGTCTGTGGTCTGAGACCAGACTACCACAGTGTTAACAAAGACTCTTAAAGGTGAAACCCTTCTATCGGAATCCACCCAACGTAGAGGTGAACACCATTGCTGAGGGCCACGTCGCTGGATCAGATGGATCCTCATTTCTAAGTCGGCTGCACCGAGTACTGGATTACTCGGCAGGTACCTCAACAAGGGCACCAACAGTTCACGGGAGAGCGCTACTCCTTACACTTTTGGGTGGTCTGGGCACTGGGAAAGGGACAGCAGGGTATACAGATTACAAAGAGTACATTCTTGGCATCATTAGATGTAGAACCACTGTATACCAGTATACAGAATCCTGTGGGTCTGGCAGCAGTATCACATTTTCTAAGGGCCAGAAGTCTGGAACACCAGGAGCACAGTAAATTTACATTAGAACTCCTAGATTTTGTATTAAAACACAACTACTGTACTTTCTGTTTAAAGGCAAATTTTATCATCAGTTACAGGGAACGGCCATGGTTACGACCTGTGCACCCACATACGCCAACATATATCTGGTGTGGTGGGAGGAGACTAAGGTTTTCCTTCCAGAAATGCAGATACACACAGAGCACGTCGGTCTTTGGACGTGCTACATTGATGACATATTGTGTCTGTGGAGTGGGACAGTAGAAGAGTTTAATCTCTTTGTAGAAACCATGAACCAAAACAATTATAATCTGTGGCTAACCAGTGAAATTAACCAAGAAAGGATATCTTTCATGGATTTAGAAATGTTCAAAGACAATCAAGGAAGCATGCAGTCCACTGTTTATACAAAGGCCACGGCCACTAACAACCTACTGTTATTCTCAACCCACCACCCAAAACCACAGATAGAAGGAATTCCCATTGGCCAGTTTTTAAGGGTCAAAAGAAATTGCTCAACAATAGAAGACTTCGAAAAACAGTCAGATGTAATGAGCAAGAGATTCCTCAATCGGGGCTTTAGCAAAGCCTGTGTCAACAGGGCTTATAAACGTGTAAAAAATTCTGACAGGAATGCTTTACTGTATGATAAAAAGAAAATTGAACATAGCAAGCCAAGTCCAATTAGAATTATTGGCACTTACAGAATGCAATGGAGGGAAGTGAAGCGGGTAATCAATAAGCAGTGGCATATCCTCTTGGAGGATGAGATATACAAAAATGTGCTTCAAGACACTCCCTCAATCACGTATAGACTGTCAGATGCACTAGTCCATAGCCATTATTAGACACCAACGACAGCTACATGGTTGACTAATACAACAGTAGGCACCTTTCAGTGTGGCGCCTGTAAGGCATGTAGGTTCATAAATCCTAGTAAGAACTTCCAAAACAGCAGTGGCACTAAAACATGTACAATTAAAAATGTTATTAATTGTAAAACTTGTGGCGTAATCTATTTGGCTACTTGCAAGTGTGGCATGATGTATGTTGGCAAAACTTTGCGGCAACTGTGTCGCCGCATTTTGGAACATGCAAGTACCATAAGGAACAGCATAGACACGCCAATATCGCGACATGTGAACCTATCGCACCAAAGGGACATTAATCAAGTAATGTTTCAGGGCATTGAGCACATAACACTGGGACTTGGTGGAGGAGACCTAGATAATGCCCTACTAAGAAGGGAAGCGAGGCGAATGCCCTACTAAGAAGGGAAGCGAGGTGGATCTTCATTTTGGGGATGCAGTCACCAAATGGATTAAATGAAGATTTTGCCTATTCAGCTTTTCTCTAAACAGAGAAGCTGTTGGATGTTTGTAATAAATTACCTTATTACATTTAATATCCAGCTTCTCCCAGATAGAATATCATACTGCATACCGAATTATAAATTAACAACATACAGTAGAAGTCTATGCCACACTATATATATATACACATGTAGGAACCTGTACATTTGGAGTACAGACATGAGTGCTTACAGGATTACTTTGATAGGCTGTGCAATACCCAAACTCCGGAAGGCTTTATTTGCATCTTAGCAAATCCTGATAAATTGCATCTATGTTTTTTGTATATCATTTACTTTTTAACCTTTTAATTGTCACAGGGTATTGACCCATTTTTAAGTATTGGGTAAGCTCTGAGGAGGCTATATGTTGAAGTGTTTACCTGAATACAGATTAAAAATTACCATGGGTAATAAAAAGCCAGTGATTACAAGGAACCTCCCATTCCCGAAGAAGTTCTGTTTCTAAGAACGAAATGCGCATTGGGATTGAAGTCAGTAGCGCGACTGAAATGAAGATTTCAGTCTGAGTACTCAAAAAACTCTCTAATTTCTCTGTGGCTATTAGCTAGTTAAACTAAGTTGTGGGCCATGCAAGGCAACCACTAGTTGAATGAGTTTTACACTGTTGCAGCCATGTACAGTACATAACGGGACTGGGAACCTGAACTTTTATATAAGGCAGGTCTCTGTGTTAAGGCTTGAATGGTCTCCATTAGTCATGTGTTAGGTGGATGTGTATATCTCCGCGGCATCTAATCCGCTGAGGTCTTTGGCGACTTACTAATATTATATGCATTATAAGTAAGTAGGAAGCTTGTGAATACAAAGCAACCAGATTTATATCTGCCCAATACTGCACTCACTGCAGAAGCTAAGCTTTTACTTACCTGTAGGCTCTTTTTTGAACCATGAGCATCTGTATCTTCATTAACAGGTGCTTTTTAAGCTAGCTAATTAAGTTATGGGTCATGCAGGTAACCACTAGTTGAGGTAGCATGATGTATGTGTAGCAATCAAGCAGGGGACTGACAAGTGTAATACACACGCAGCCGGGTCTCCCTGATATTAGCTCAATTTTAAGCCGGTGAGCAAGTTTTATTTGGAAGTTAGCACAGGACATCACACTAAAAGTCCTGGTGAGACTTAGAATGAACAGTTATAAACTATCAACATAAACAGTGGGGTTACACCATAAATGTATTATGTGGTTACAAAGGTATTGATATCACATTACCGTGAGTACTTACCGCCGGCCACTGGTCAAATGGTATAACATGCATACAACAAGTATAACAAACTAGCTTTTAGCTACAGACACAGTCTCATGTGGCAATACAGTGCTAGTACATATAATACAAAGTTCAGAATTGTAACACTAACTATAAGTGTGATATCATTGTAAGTGTATAACCCTAAAGACCCAGGTGATCTGAATGTGAAGGTTGGTAACAATTTTTTAGGTGACAGTTGCCCATGAAACTACATACAGAATAAAATTAGACACAACAACAGTTAACTAACCAGCAGAACTATTTATTCTGTAGGTTTTGAATGGTGATAATAACAGGTTGTAATCTGTAAGAGGAAACATTTTTTGAGTCACTTAACTGAGACCGCGCTAGTTTAGGTTTTAAAAGATATTTTTGTGTCATTCTAGAATTATTTCAATAAAATGTATTTGTTTTGATTCAGTAGAGTAGGGTGCATCAATCAGGGTTCTATTCTCTCTCATGACTGTCACATATGCTTTGTCCCTGGTAGCACCACTCTAGAAAGTAAAAATATTATTAAGGCTGAGCAGGGACCCCCCTTTTCTTCTGTATTGGTGCCTAGCACCCAAAGTACATTTGGGACACTCACTGGTGGTACTATTTGGGGTGCTCATTATACTGTGATGTGGTGTTATGTTATGTTGCATAGTTGTTGTTATAAGTTACTTTTCAGTAAAGTGAAGTCTCCCCTAGTGGGGAGGGAAATGGCGGTGCACAGCGTGCCAACAGGTGCCTCGTGCGTTTCGGAAGTATGACGTAAAACGGATGCTGGATGACGATTTCAGATGAAAGATTTAATGAACAGCAACAACATCAGTTTTAAAGATCATCTTTGAAAGGAACTCGTGCATCATGAAAGCGTTTCGTGCATCTTCTGCACTTTGTCAAAGAGTAATGACCCTTCTTAGATGCAGATATTTAAAGGATGTCGTCAACCGGAAGTCCCGCCCATCAATCGTTCATTGGATCCTCTACAATGGTGCAAAGGCCAATAGAGGAGCATGGTGAATTGAGCCGCAGTTCAAACAGTGTTAGACCTCCCATACTATCTGAACATCTTAAGAATACACATAGACAATACAACAATAAATCAAACAGCAAAAGCTGTTTAGTTAAACAGTTCAAAATTAAAATTAACCATTTCATATATATATATAATGCTCTCAAGAGCACATTCAAATATGTGTGCCAAATACTAAAGGGGAAATAAACAAAACAAAAAACTTTAATGAAAACAGGACCTGTTTATAAAATATGGCTTAAAAAGAATAAAAGAAAAAGGTGAAATATATCTTAATGTATAAACTTCTATGGAACAATAGATGGTAACATATATTAATTCATCTATTACTATTGTATTCAATGGAAGCACATATCAACAAATATGTTGATAATTAAGTTAAAGCTTCCACTTCAGTATCAACATATTAGTTTATACATTATGATATATTTCATCTTTTTTTTTTTGTTTTATTTTTTTAAGCCATATTTTTTAAACAGGTACAAGTACATGCCCTTGCTCTTAGTGTATTAGTGAGTTACATTTTTCATCAGTCTCACTATATTACCATCTACCCCTCCAGGTGTTTTTTGGGGACCGGACAGTCATCACTCTCTGTGGGATCTTTTGATTCCTGCTGCGAGTTTTAGGTATTCCTTTCTCCCCCTTTCTCTCAACATTTGTTGTGTTGTTTCTGGATTAAGGGAGTTTTTCTATACATCATGACAGGGATATTTAGACTGTTTGATCCCCGTTTATTTTTAATGTGTATTATTTTTTCTCTTTGATTTTCCTTGTTGTCTATTCCATGATCAATAAACTTTTTGTTATTACCAATTTTTTTTGTGATCAGAGTGCTTGTTTTGGGATTTCTCTGTCCTTCTTTTGTGTGTGTGTATATATGTGTGTGTGTGTGTATATATATATATATATATATATATATATATATATATATATATGTGTGTGAATGTGTGAATGTATATATATGTTTGTGCATATATACGTGTGTGTGTGTGTCTGTGTGTGTGTGTGTCTGTGTGTCTGTGTGTATATATAATAATGTGCAAAGAACCTTGCTCCGAACCCCTTGTGGTGTGTGCGTGCTGCCAGGGAGGTAGGTGATATAGATAATGTGTTATGTATCCACAGCCGGATACAAAAAGATCCCTGATATGGCACACTGCAGACCTTTATATTATAATGCGGTCAGAGGTAGCAAAAAAGAAATAAATAAAATCAATTTTATTAACATTTAGTGTATAGTTAAAAAGTAGAAAAATATATCCAGGTGGGGTATATGTTTATGTGTTGTAGTCACTCAGTTGTTCAATTCCAACCGTATTGGAAAGAATCTGTGGAGCAGTCTGTATCAGTGAAACCTGTCAAGTGTTTTACCTTAAGTATTACAGCTCACTTCAGTATATAATAGATCTAATATTTTAATTGAGGCTCTGTGTCCTGTGTCCGACTGCGCATGCGTTACAGTGAACTGTCAGAGTAGTGTTGTGTCGGGCTGCCTAGTGAGAGAATGGGGGTAAGTATATGGCATAATTTTAACCCTTTGTATGCTAGGCAGAAAGTTGTTAACTTAAAGTCCCTTGAGTTTCCCTTTTGTGGGTTAGTGTTCTAAATTGTGTTGTCAGCAATGATATGCAGAAATTCCTACTGAGGAGATGGACAAGTGGGATATTGATTGACTCCTTTAGATGTAAGTCCCAGCATATATTGCACTACATGTCAAAGTACCATGATCAGTAACCAGTAAGAGGGGTAGGAGTGTAGAGAGATAAGTGTACCAAGATGGGTATGTAAACTGTAGTAGTACCTCTCTGATTCATGTGAATGTACTGGTGGCATCAGTTTACCCTAGAGCGTATATTCGTATTGCGTGGGTTTAACTGCGCATGCGTCACAGTGAGTCCGTGAGTATCCTATTCTTATGACAGGACAACACGCAGGAGAGAAACGGGGTAGGTATAACTGGATAGGTAGATGAAAATATTATTCTTTCCTTCGGTAGGGGATTGCTTTGAGCCACACAATCATTACATACTGTTGTTTATCGGTTTAGTGTGTTGCGCTAAGTTTGTACGTTGTACCAGAAGCATATGTGCCGTTTCTTTTTATCACTTGCAGGGACGTACAGTACGTTTCGTCGCTGTCTGCGAAACATACTGTACGTCGGGTCTTTGCCAACAGCTTGTCATTTATAGTCAACCTCAGTTAGAACGTTGGGTTTTGCCGACAGCTTGCCACTAAGTTAAACTCAGCTGTAGCGTCCTAGACTTCAGCATTACTTCGTGGTCCTACAAGTCCTGATATACCCATTTAAAGAGGTGTTTGTTAATGCATTATCACATGAAAGTACCTTCTGTTTACATTACATAGGGGCTCTGCTCCAAGCACAGGGCAACACTCCCCCTTATCCACTCTCATAGCAATTACTGTAGCATTTCCTGCATAACATGTAAGACAGCCCCAATATACTGACTCGGGCAACAAACTTAATTCACACCACAGATGCTACCAGTGCTTTACTTATAACCAGAGAGACGTAAATATACCCATTAAGGTATACCTATCGGTTTGCACTTTTATCCCTCCTAGTGATAAAAAGAAACGGCACATATGCTTCTGGTACAACGTACAAACTTAGCGCAACACACTAAGCCGGAAAACAACTATATGTAATGATTGTGTGGCTCACAGCACTCCCCTACCGAAGGAAAGAATAATACTTTAATCTACCTATCCAGTTATACTTACCCCGTTTCTCTCCTGCGTGTCGTCCTGGTGATCAGAATAGGATACTCACGGACTCACTGTGACGCATGCACAGTTAAACCCACGCAATACGAATATACGCTCTAGAGTAAACTGATGCCACCAGTACATTCACATGAATCAGAGAGGTACTACTACAGTTTACATACCCATCTTGGTACACTTATCTCTCTACACTCCTACCCCTCTTACTGGTTACTGATCATGGTACTCTGACATGTAGTGCAATATATGCTGGGACTTAACACATCTAAAGGAGTCAATCAATATCCCACGTGTCCATCTCCTCATTAGGAATTTCTGCATATCATTGCTGACAACACAATTTAGAACACTAACCCACAATAGGGATACTCAAGGGACTTTATGTTAACAACTTTCTGCCTAGCATACAAAGGGTTAAAATTACGCCATATACTTACCCCCATTCTCTCACTAGGCAGCCCGACACAACACTACTCTGACAGTTCACTGTAACGCATGCGCAGTCGGACACAGGACACAGAGCCTCAATTAAAATATTAGATCTATTATATACTGAAGTGAGCTGTAATACTTAAGGCAAAACACTTGACAGGTTTCACTGATTCAGACTGCTCCACAGATTCTTTCCAATACGGTTGGAATTGAACAACTGAGTGACTACAACACATAGACATATACCCCACCTGGATATATATGTCTACTTTTTAACTATACACTAAATGTTAATAAAATTGATTTTATTTATTTATTTTTTGCTACCTCTGACCGCATTATAATATAAAGGTCTGCAGTGCGCCATATCAGGGATCTTTTTGTATCCGGCTGTGGATATATAACACATTATCTGTGTATAGATAGATATATATATATATATATATATAGATAGAATCCAATGCACAGCCGGCACACCATATGCAAGTAAATAAGTTTGGTGCTTATCCCATAAAGCAATAACAGACCATACGATACCGGTTGCAACACGACATCAAGGGACAGCACGCAGGTAAGTAAATAAAAAATGTTCCATATTTGATAGAAGACACAAAAACCGACGTTTCGGTCCCCCAGGCACCACCTTGAGAAAGGTCCCACTGGGGGACCGAAACGTCGGTTTTTGTGTCTTCTATCAAATAGAGAACATTTTTGATTTACTTACCTGCGTGCTGTCCCTTGATGTCGTGTTGCAACCGGTATCGTATGGTCTATATATATAGATAGATATAGATAGATCTATCTATCTATCTATCTATCTATATCTATCTATCTATCTATCTATCTATCTATCTATCTATCGATAGATATATATATATATATATATACACAGTGGTTGACAAATCACCAAAAAATCTACTCGCCACCTAGTACCAAACGTGTGCTGCTTGGGCCAATATTTACTCGCCCGGGGGTTAAATCCACTCGCCCGGGGCGAGCAAATTTATAGGTTTGTCGAACACTGTATATATATATATATATATATATTAGGAGAGACCGGGCTAACACCAGCCTGGATTTGGTAATACATTATTTGTATTTTTTTCTTCCATTCATCCCATTCCGATAAATATCGAAACTTGATGTATGGCAGTTTTTTCCTAAAAATATCGTATTATGCCTCTTACAGTAGTTCTGATCCAATACTTTAATGGATCCAATAAAAAGTGCTTTCTTTTAGGTGGTGCATTGTTGATGTATTGCACGATACAAACAAGGCAAATTTTTGGGAGCTAATATTACATTTTTGGTTACCGCAGCTTGATATATCCGGCCCATAAACCCTACTGTATAAAATATTCTCTGAATATACTAAAAGCTCTAAAATGTTCTATGCACAGAGAGGGCTAATGGAAGCTTGGGTGACAATTAAGGTCTGTAGACACATTTTCACAGCTATAAATGCATGCAGAGAGGTAAAATCCATCATATCTTTCTTATCAGAACACTGTACTGTAAATGTGTATATCATTTTCGCTAAAGTAATGAATTGCAGACTTCTTTGACATTCAAGGACATAAAAAAAAACCTCTGAGATCATTCACTACATCAGCTCTTTCGTTCATTTGAGATATTTTTGTACAGGGCACAAAGGATCCAGAGCTTTGTGCTCAGCAGAATTATTTCTTGGTTATATAATCAATTCAGCATTAGCATCTTTTTTAACCTCACTAGCTACATTCTAGATTGATTTCTTTTAAAAAAAAAAAAAAAAAAAAAAAGGGAGAAAAGCTGTGGAGACGACACAGAAGCTTTTACTTTTAAACAGAAAAATACAAAAGGTAATAAAAGTGTGTCAGATTAAATCATCCTTGTTCAAATATTGTATAATACAATGTCTTTTTTAGTTTGGAACATCATTAATTCTTACTATTGTGCCATTTAAGGGTGACTCATGCAGACTGGCATAGAAAACATGTTATTGTGGACATTATATAGGATTTACTATATTGTTACTAGAAATACTAAAACCTCAGTTTTCAATGTATCACATTTAATCATAGGGCACAACACACAAGCATTATCTCAATCACCCATTTGAAATACTGTAGTTTCTTTGTTTATATTCTGAGCAGGTGGTTATCAAGTATGAAATCATATTTTTTTTTGTTGTTTACGTAATCACTTTATATTTAGATAGAAGCAGCTACAAGGTATAGCAGCTGACCAGCCAGGCTTTACAGTCTGACTTGCAATTTGGAAGGAAGGAAGTCTTCTAATTGGTAATTTAACTATATTAGAAGGAAAGCTTTTAGGAAATGAGCACAGCAATCTTGCTTTTGAACACCAAGTCCTGTTGCTATGGTGACTAACTATATCACGTAGGTCTAGTGATTCATAAAAAAACAATGTGACCTCCTGATTTGTTTAACCTTAAAAAATGTACAGATATTAACAAGACACTAAAAAGCTATAGCTAACCTTCCCTATGCCAAATTAATATTCATCAGTGTCAACGCTGTATGAATATTTGGAGGGCAATGGTCACTGTACCTACATGTCAACATTGAGATTGCATAAACATTCTACAGTACTGTATAAATATGAGAACAATCTTAATCAGACAGAATATATTGTGTTGGTGTCCCAACAGTTGCTATTTGCAATTGTTATTGAATAAGATAGAAAAGTAATTCTGAAACGTGTCAGGGGGAACAGCAAGAATATGTATCTTAGTGGAAAGCATTTCATTGGAAATAATGTGCCACATGCAATATAAAACACAGACAAAAGCTGTTAACACTTCTTAACTTAAATTTTAACTGGTAAGTTTCCCATCAATAACTAGATTTCATATGAAATTATTGTAATTGTTTAAAAAAATAGCTTTATCTTTTTATGTGAAGTTCCTTGTTTTCTTCTTTGTGGAAGAAAATACAAATATTATTGACCATGCAGTTAAGCACAATTGAAAATTTTAAAATGATACTAAGCAGTTCAAAATTAGAATATCTTATTGATTTGACATTACCAGGGAAACTAGGTTTTTAAGTTTTCTCTTTACTACTGCAATATTTGTGTAAATTGTCTATCCTCTACTATATTTTTTGTAATGAAATACACATAGAATTATAACTTGTAATACCATTTATTTGTAATAACCATGTTGTGTTGACAACTTGGCATGTGAATAGTGCTATGTTGACCTTTTCCTTGCCACAGCATAATATGACTGCATGTGACTAATGAACAATTAATTATTGATTTGCCAATTACCTGAATTAATGATCTACTTTTTTTAATCTGTTGGACATCTCTTTTCCAATATATCCACTGTATCTTATATCAGAGTCTTCAAGGTACTAAATTGCACATGTTAACTGTCCATAAGTTCAGAGCATTTCGATAGCTGCATGTAAAATCTTGTTTCCTCTAAGTTTAGTTGATGACACCTGTCACCCTAAAGGTGTAACCCTAAGATATACTCCCTAATATGCCTCCACTCCCCCTGTCCACCAAGCCAGCGTGCAATGGGACAGCATGAGGACAAGAGCCACTTTCAACCACCTGGAGTCCATCAGCACCTCCCATTTGCATGTCTGTCTGAGGTACTGTGTGTTGCAGTACTACTTTTTCATTTCCACAAACAATCTCTGTGACATAACACCTGAGTTTCCCCAAAGAGGTCTCCCTAAGAGAGGATCCTCAATATGCCTTCACTGCCTTGTCCACCTAGCCAGAATGGAATTGCTTAACAGCATGAGGACAAGAGTCACTTCAGACCACCTGGAGTCCATCAGTTCATCCTGCCTGCATGTCTCGCTGAGATACTCTGTGTTGCAATGCAGCTTTTTTCATTTTCCCAAGATTCTCTGGGATATAACACCTGAGTCGCCCCAACGGCTTTAGCCTTTGGTGGCTGCCAAAGGGCAACCAAACAGTGTCACCGTTTGCTGCTGTTCATCGATGTTTTGTAATGTTACAGCTGATCTATTGCTTCTGAAATTCACTAACCCTCTCATCATCTGTACCCAATGTCAAATGACCCTGCTTATACTGTAGATTGTTAGCGTCTTGAGGCAGGGCCTCTTCTAACACATTGAAGTTCTATCCTACTATTTATAACACAATTTTAATCCTGTCTATAAATGTTACTTATGCCCATAATCATATCCCTGACTGTCGTTGAAAAATCTGTAAACTGAATTTGTATAAGCTTTGTTCATTTAATGCAACCATTTATTATTATAACTTTGGCTATTCCTGTCTCTTGTGTAACAAAATAATTGTAATTAATAGCAGTTGTTCTCAAACTGACTGTAAAGTATTGCAATGCCCCCTTAAGTGGAGGCCTGTATTTACTTAAAAAATAAATGATGATGAGGATGATGATGGATGACTGCACAACCCATAGGGGGAAAAGTTCACATACATATTTGTATTGAGGAAACGTAAAAATGCGCAAACAAAAATAGCAACTAATATTGAATGTATAATAACCCAATAAACGTGACATGTATATATGTGTATAACTGTACATGTGAATAAGTCCCAGCACCATATGCTGCTGATGCAAAATGGTCTCCCGAACCCGAAGACCGCTTTTAGATTACAAGATACGAAAAGCAAGTATTAGTGCAAATTGGACAGAGGTACAGTATAATAGACTTGATAGTGCTGTGATAAATCAAATACAATTGTATCCACCTAGATTGGACTCAAAAACATAAATCTTCTATGGTGGTGCACACAAGGTCTGTGATGTTCTTCTCACTGCACCAGTCCTCATAGAAAGAAAATAGATTAAAAAAAACATAGCTTACAACAACGAATGAAAAAACAACACAGAAGGGAAAGGAAAAAGACAAATTTTCCAAATTAAATAAAGGCATTGAATACTTTCATGGTGCACTAATACCCACTCCGGACATGTCCTCAGCTCCAAAGTAGCATAACGAACCACCTCTCCACTTGCTCCAGTCTTTTGCTTCTGCATTGTGATCAAAGAGTTCCGGGGTGGCTGCTGATTCTGCTAATGCTGCTGTAAGAATGGTGGCATTTGGCTGACAAATCCCAATGCGTTTTGCCTTGTATTTTGGCTTCCTCATGGGTTTTATCAGTGTCTTTCTAAAAAGATGTCCAACCTTTTTTTGAACACATTTATTGTATTTGCCATCACAATCTCCATGGGTAATGAATTCCACATTTTAACTTCACTTACTGTAAAGAACCCTTTCCTTTGTTGCTAGTGCAATTTCTTTTCCTCAAACCTGAGTCCTAAGCCTGCTGTCTACAAGCACTCCTAAATCCTTCTCGATCAAGGATTCCCCCAATTTATCCCCATTTAATTTGTGTCGCCTGTTTATTCTTGCCTCCCAAATGCATAACTTTAAATGTATCTGCATTAAACCTCATATGCCATTTACCTGCCCACGTTTCCAGTCTCTCCAAGTCCTTAAGGAGAGAAATTACATTCTTCTCAGATTCTACTACCTTACACATTTTACGGCCTCATGAGGTAAAGTCCGATATAAAAAATCATTAGGGTTTTTAAATCGCCATTTTTTACATGGTATGCAGAAAGCCCCGAATTCCAGTGATAGGATTATTTTTACAAATGGCAATTATCCTGCAGCGTGATGGTCTTTGAAACTAGGAATTGGTGTGGCGTGTACCCAATTTTTTTTTGGAATTGGGCGATAATCTCGCCAGACAACCAATTTGTCGAGCGGCCTATTTAAATGCTCCAATTATTTTTATTCTTTATCTGTGTTGTTGGGAGTGAGTGAGAGAGACAGAGCTAGGTGTTTGGAGGATTTGTGATTGCTACAGTTGGTTTGTATTTTGATAGATTTATCTTGCGTTGTTTTTTTTTCTTTACACATTTTTGTTCTTGTGATTTAGAAAGTGTTTTTTGAGTGTGTCATTTAATTTGTTTAGCTGTTATTTGTGAGTGTTAGTGGTATGGGCGGGAGATGTGGGAGTCAGAGGAGTGATGGTGGTGTGACTGGTAGGGTGAGTGCTGGTGCTGAGGTGAGTGGTGTGCATGTGAGTAGGCATGTGAGTGCCCGTGGGAGTCAGAGGGGTGATGGTGGTGTGACTGTTGTGGTGGTGGTGGGGAAGTCCTCTGCTTCTGCAGCAACTCCGGATGGGGAGGATAGAGGACGTAACCTCGTGGGGGCACGGGGGAGGGGGCAAGAGTTCGCCGATATTTTAACGGCTTGACAGGCAGTCCCGGCAGCAGGCAAAGTGGCAATGAGTGTGATAGTCAGTAACTCACACTATACTGACTTTCCCAACGCATTTCTTCACACTACTATCCCCTGAAGAAATCAGCGTACTGTGAAGAAACGTGTTGGGAAAGTCATTATAGTGTGAGTTACTGATTATCACACTCATTGCCACTTTATATGCTGCCGGGACTGCCTGTCAAGCCATTATAATATCGGCGAACTCTTGCCCCCTCCCCTGTGCCCCCACGAGGTTACGTCCTCTATCCTCCCCATCCGGAGTTGCTGCAGAAGCGGTGGACTTCCGGGTTATACTGGGAGAGTTTGTACGTTCTTCAAGGCCCCTGCTGGATGGTGGTTAAGGAGAGCTGGGATTTCACAAGAGAAGGGAGAGACGTGTGAGCAGAGTGGAGCAGCTTTGGCGTTTGGCGGTTGGCGAATGAGTATACTCATTACATGCTTATATTTCACATTTGTTTGTGAGTTTAAATCTGTTGGACCTAACATTGGTGTTAAAAGTGTATATTTTTTCATATTACACTAGGATCGGGCGCTTTCTTTTTCTGTTTTGTAGATCCATTGGGAGGTCGTTGGTTCCTTGCAGAGAGCAGCCAGTATCCAGAATAGTGGGCCATCATCTTAATTTCCTATATTCAGGACTATTTCTTTTTTATGGTTTTTTATTGATATTTATATGTTGTTTTTTTGTTTTGTTTTTCTTTATTCCAGATTTTTAAATATGCATACTATTAGACAATAAGTCACTTACTCACACTATAATTTTTATTAATTAAAAATTTATTTTTTATATTTTATTTATTTTTTATTATTTCGTTTTAACATTGTTTGCATTTGTGTATTTTAGATTATTATTAACTCTGCTATTGACAAATATTTGTTAACTCATTTGTAAAAGTTAATTCATTTGTTACATATATTACATTGTAGTTGTTTAGACAGGTACTTGAAGGGCGCAGTCTTTTTTTCTGTCTGTTCAAGTATATATATATATACACAGAACAGATGTATGTACAGTTCTGCAAGTCTGTGTGTGTGTATGTGTGTGTGTGTAGAGTAATTGCAATTTGAAGATTTATATTTGAAACAGAGATTAACGTTACGAGTTCCTACTGTATAGTCTGAGGCTCAGCCATACACAGATTAAAAATATGAAGAGGCATACCCTTAATGTAGCTACACACAAAGATTCTCTGGCTCACGGGGTCATACTCCGCTTAGTGCTCTTTCTGTGTGCTTTCTTCCATGGGTTTACCAGCTGTGATTGTCGGGTGTTTGGGGTTATATACCCATCTACTTAGAACACAGCCATTCGTCCACCAGGGGCCACTCTGTGGAAAGTGTTTATATGTAACAGGTTACAGGTAACTGTTTTACTCTACATACAGGATATCATCCCTTTTGTATATTTTTTGCCTTGGTATATACTACACTATCTATACCATATAGTGTCTCTGCTACTTACCTTCTGCAGCAGTGGATTAACACTCCCTGCTAATAGCATAGTGGAGGTGTGTCCGCACAGAGCTATTATACCTCTTGTCCCTTTAACATTACATACCCACTAACCGTGTATCTCCCTATATCATTAGGTATATCCTTTCTACCAATGGGTCATATTTGATCTACAGTTAACACTATAGCCCTGGTTTATAGCTGATACACATGCTACCACCATTACCACATTAGGCTGCATGAGACATTATCTGAACAGTGGTCTAACATTGCTCCCATAACTATACTGAATAGTAGGCTGTTTACTTACAGCATGGGATCCTGAATATTTGTCCAGGATCCCCCATATGTTCTATCTGCCTTGCTGTCACAGCTACGTTATATAGATTACAGTCACGTGCTGTTTGATTTGCATTTTGATTTTAAACCCCATTATTTTATTAATTGTTGAAATAAAAGTATTTTAATAATATCATTATACATCAAGTAGTGTTTGAGTGCTTATATACTAGGTTTCCCTTTTCTCCTGTACACATACCTGTAATGTATACAGGTTAATAAAGGGAAAAGAAGTAATACTTTCATTCGAATGTAAAATATTTTTTCCGCTCATGCGTGTACAGTATGTCTAATTGAAACCTTGTTGAAACATATATGCGTGTCATCACATTTCTATATGTATTATTTATTAATCAATACTTTTGTTAGGCTTTCTCTTGTTTTCATACTATTTTTATTTAATGCGCATGCGTGTATGTCTCATTGGAACCTTGTTTAAATGCATATGTGTGTCATCACATTTAGGCACATGCATGTATGTCTCATTTGAACCTTGTTGAAACGCATATGTGTGTCATCACATTTAGGCGCATGTGTGTATGTCTCATTGGAACCTTGTTGAAACACATACTGTATGCGTGTCATCCCATTTAGGCACATACGTGTATGACTTCTCATTCAATGTAAATTTCAAGTCTGAAAAAAAAAGAAATTTTTTTTTTGTTTTGTTTCTCGACATGGGCTTGCATAACAATTTTTGCTATTCTGAGAATCAATCACTAGCTTTTTAATTCTACACTAGTCATATACACTATACTGTACTTTATGAGGTGGGTGGCATACTGTGATTTTTATTTGGGGGTGTGGGGTTCAAAACATTATGTTGACCTGTTGAAAATATTTCTTTGAACTAATAATCCAGCATACAGCCCTCTCCCCCCCCCCACACACACAAGGCTAAAGTATAGTATTTCTACTTCTTATCGACACCTCCCCCAAAACTATTCATTTGTAATTGGAGGCCTTGTGGCTTAGTGTAATCTTCCCGAGCCCGGGTTCAAACGTGCATACATACTGTACGTGTGAAAAGCCTTTCTTGGGGCTTTGGCGAGAATCACTTCTCATTCAATGTGAATTTCAAGCCTGAAAAAAAAATTTGTTTTGTTTCTCGACATGGGCTTGCATAACAATTTTTGCTATTCTTAGAATCAATCACTAGCTTTTTAATTCTACACTAGTCATGTATATTATACAGGCAGTCCTCGTATTACAATGCTTCATTTGACAACGAATAGCTTATCCAACGCTATGCAATGCATACCTATGTTCATTTTTACAATGCCAAAACAACTTATCCAATGCTCTTATGACGCTTTGCAAAGTTGTTTATGTGTATATAATATATATATATTATACTATATTATACTATATAATATTTTTATATTATATTATATATTATGTAATATTATATATATATATATATATATAATACAGTATATGCACTATATAATTTATGTGTATGCTGCATATCTTATTGTCAGCGTAAAATATTTTGTGTATTTTAGCATTAAAAATGCCTTCAAGAACGGAACCTTTCATTTAAACAGTGTTCCTATGGGAAAACGTGTTTCGCTTTACAACGTTTCGCTATCCAACGCTATTTTGAGTAATGCATTGTGTCGGATAACCGAGGACTGTCTGTACTGTACTTTATGAGGTGGGTGGCATACTGTGATTTTTATTTGTGGGTGTGGGGTTCAAAACATTATTATGACCTGTATACATAGAAATGGTTATAAATCCATAGATTAAACACTCATATGTAAATCTGTTGTTATTCATATATGTAAAATGAATGATCATTGAATATTAGAATCTCTGTATTTCATCTATTTGCATCTAAGTCAAATTTACAAATCGTATGTGATTAGAATCATGTGCACAGGTTTTCACTGATTAAGTCTTCTGTGATTGTACTCTGGTAGTATATAAGCTATAGGATTCAGGAGTCAGGATCTATCCCATGATGAAATCAGCGCAGACTGATGAAACATGTAGAGCCATGTGTTGCGACCAGTTGCTTGTGCAATCACAACGCCAGAGAAGGTGGCCGCAGTCCGTCATAGAGCACTTGAGAACTTTTCCACACAGGAACTTTCTGTTACAACTATGGGTTGCCTAAGGACATCCTATAGGTAGACACCACAAGAGAGTATTTGAGGGTAAGATATCCCATGACGGATCGGGCAGAGCAGAGTCTTAAGGAAGCATGTTGGGCATGAGTTTACTCATACAACGCTCAATATTCATGGATGTTTATGAGTTTAAAATTGTTATTGTCCAAAGAATATTAAATTATATCCACTGGTATCACACTAGGATCGGGCGCCTTTTCTTCTCTTTTTTTTTAGGTCACGTGGAGGGAGTTTTTTGTGCCCAAGAAGAAGGCTACCATTATCCAAAGGATCTATTAAGGTTGATCCATTCGGGTAACAGTGTTACTGGACTCTGTTATATGTTTTTTGGACATTTTATTTCTTTTCAATACATTTTTAATACTGTTTTTTAAGTTATCAGCTTAGTAGCAACAATTATTCATTATTTTTTCAATAACAGCTGGTCATCATTCAATGTCATCATTTATTGATTTAATTATTGTCAATTATATTGGTATTGTATATAGGTTATTATGCTGTTGGGTTATCAGGTGCATTGCATTGCACCCTGAGGAGCAGTCTCTACAATACATTTTTTTTGCCATTTTATTATATATAAACAAAAGGGGGAAAGAGAGTGCACAATCCAATTAGTATATAAAATTAAGGATAAATTTATTAAAAAACAGAACAAACTCAGTCCCTATAACAATTAAACCATGTAGTTAATGAGGATGCATAGACAAACATGTAAAATATAAATAATATAAGAACTATTCCACCAATCATGAACTGATGCTCCAAAAATCCGAGTGAGCCACACAGTATTGGACGGGGCTACTGAAGGTGGGGTAAATGGCTAATATGATCAATATTCAATATATATATGATGTATAGTAGAATATTGCAGGTTCAATGGCTCCAGGGAAGAGGAATGTTCCTTAAAGGAAATGGGCTCTGATAGTTCTCACCAATCCTGTGTAAGGTGTAGATGGTCCGAGAGTAGTGTGATCTCAAGCAAGTCAGCTAAGCCTCCAAAGCAAATCAGCAGGAAGACCAAGATATGCTGATCCGGGAATGATGTGGTGCTTTTCTCTCCTTAGTGATTTAAAATGGATAGATGGTTGCAACGCCTTTCCGATGGTACAGATACCGCTACTATATATAAATATAAAACGCGATCACTAGAAATGTATCCACAAGTGCAATTGTTAATATTTTTTTCAGATACAAAGGATTTGCTATATGTTCCATTGGCTAGGGCCTAACAAAAGAACACCATTGTCACATTATATTTGAGTCGTGCTGAGGTTGTATACTGTAGCTGTAGCATTAATATTTTTCTAGAATATGCTAACCTCCAAATTCTCAGTTAAATAGGTGGAGTTATGTGAGCCTATAGCAGTATCATTTATCAGTATGTATAACATGACCAGAACTAGTTGTCATGGTGAATAAATGAATAAAGAACCACTATGACAAATAGTAGATAATGCATTTAACCCTCAAAGTAAAGAAAAATTGGAGGCACGCTCCATAAACTGTGCTCTAAAAAAAGGGAGCATAATGCAACTTATCAAAGATGTGTATAATTTCAAGTCATCATAATATAAGACAATCTCCAACTATGAATGCAGGCATATAAACAGTATGCAAGTGCTAACCAGTGTATCAGTCATATGTTGCTCCTATTATGGGGAACGAAGGTATCATCAGTAAATGAAGGATATTGCAGTGGGTTGACCAAGTGACCGATATGAAATGGACAAGTGGCCCCCACTATTTCCTAATGTCCTGAGATATTCCCCTGGTGCTAGACTGAGAGAACTCCAAATGATAAACACATGAAAGTTGATTGTAGTTCAAAATACACACACTTGGTAGTCGTAGATCCTGCTGTCAGCATGCTGCTGTCTGATTTCATCAGGAGAGTAGTTTCCAAAGAGGGAGGGTAAACAGTGCACAGCTTGTTGGAGTAGAGATGACAAAAATGACGGTGGCTGGATCCAAATTTTGGATCCAGCCACCGTCATTTTTTCATTATCTACTCCAACAAGCTGTGCACTGTTTACCCTCCCTCTTGGGAAACTACTACTCTCAAAGTAACACATTTGATTTTTACAATCTGGAGCTTCTCCTTAATAGTTTGTCAATGTTACAATTAATCTGCCAACTACTTGGAGAGAGTTGTTAAGTCTTTGAAACTGTGTTATGAAACTTAAAATGCAAATGTATTTTAGTCTAAGGCCAAAGGCTATAAAACTGTTCGTATTTATATAAAAGTGACAAACGTGTGCCAGCTCACACACCTACAGGGTAAAAAGGGATCTGGTTGTCTGGCACAGATCAAAATAGGCATTTAATAGAAACTTTAGGTTTTAAACCAATAAAGTAGACCTACTGTTTCTTGGTAGATACACTTCATATGTGCGGGAAACATACTCCAAGTCAATTGAGATGCCCGTTTCACAACAGTTTGTTTGGTAAAGTATAATTTTCTGTTTTATTCCCTTTTTATAATAATAACAACATGTTCTTGTAGTGCTTTACAAAGACATTTTACAGGCACAGGTCCCTGCACCGTGGAGCTCACAATCTGTTTTTGGTGCAGGAGGCACAGGGAGATAAAGTGACTTGCCCAAGGTCACACGAAACTGGGAATTGAACCAGGTTCCCCTGCTTCAAAATCAGTGCTAGCCGGTGTCTTTACTCACTGAGCCACTCCTTCTCCCTTTTATTTTATAATGGTCTGATTTTATCTTTACTGTACAGCATATTGTTTTGTAATCTTTTCGTAAGTACTGTAACCCGAAGCTACTATATAGCATTCAAATACTTCTACTCTAAATCAAAACACAAAGATATAAAATTATTAAATAGTACAGTACATTTCCAAAATGTAAATGGAACAAACGTAAACCACAAATCCATCTGTTAAAACTGCAACAGACTAAAATATATGGGGGTTTAAACTTTCCAAATATCAAATGACGGTATATAACATTTCCAGTTTGCTCAGTTACTAGGAATTGGATTCTTAATACTACGGTTACATAGAGGGATACATCTGGCATGCCAAAAAAGCATAAAATATATGCTCCATGCACCACCTTCCAAAATTCATTTACTATGCAAACAAAATCTACTGATTATAAACTCATATAAAGCATGGCATACATGATATAATCACATAATATAGGGAAACATCACATCATTATTTTGCCATTTTGTAATAAACACACAATCCCAGCAAGCTCTAACCCCAGAACCCATCACATCATATACTGTATATATATATATAGCAAATGGAAAAATTACTGTATGCTCATTTGCATGTCTTAGACAGGTCTGCAACCCCGACATGCAAATGAGCATATAGTAATATTTCCATTTGCTATATGCTTGCTGTGTGTTACGGTTGTGCTCGCAACAAACCAGGGCTGGACCACGTCGCTGAGGCTGGGTTATGAAATCACCGACCTTAGACCGCGCAGACTGGTCCAGAGTGCAAAGTTCATAGTCAAACAGGCCGGGTTCAGGACTGGAGAGAACAGTGTAGTCGTTGGACGAGCCAGAGTCGGGATAGAAGATGTCCGGGTAGTCGTAGTCCAAGCAGGGAGTTGGCAACAGGAAATCAATACCCTCCTGCTTCAGGGTAATCGCTGCAGGTCAGGAACGGGGTTTGCGCGAGTGGTGTCGAAAGCCCATGGCGCGGGTCTAGGAGAGGGAAGACAGACCGGAGTGGGCACACCGCCAGGCAGAACCGGTAAACCAGGGCTTCAGTGCAAGAGTTCAATCTGGCCTCTGCGATGGGAGAAAGAGCAGCAGGCCACGGGGTCCAAACAGCAACCTCTGCTAAGGGTAGAAGCAGCAGTTGCGGGCTCCAGGGAGATAGCACACAGCAGGTCTCCGGGGTACTTCAGCGCGGGAGTTTAAGTTGGCCTCTGCGAAGGGAGAAAGAGCAGCAGGCCATGGGGTCAAAACAGCAACCTCTGCAAGAGGTGTATGCAGCAGGTTGCTGAGTCCAGGCAAGCGACACAGGCCTCTGTGAAGAGAGGAACAGCAGGCCTCTGGGAACCAGGAACACAGGCCTCAGCGAAGTAGCTGCAGGCTACGAGGGAACAGGAACGAGAACAACGAACTGGAACAATAATCAACAGAGATTAGTACAGCAAGAGACAAAAATACTGCATCCAATGCGACAAAATACATAGTTAAATACATCAATGTTAGTATTCTTATGAGTAAGGGTCATTTAGTTAAACCCTTTGGCCAAAGCCACTTGACGGCTGCATGGCTGCAGCCTCTTCATGGCATGACCAGTATGAAGGTCCTAAAACAACCTTTGAAAATTCTAATTTACCTCTGCAGCAGTGGACCTGTCCTGCACATGTAACAGAAAAAACCTATTCATGAGAATACTAACATTGAACCATTTTGCAATAACCCTGACTTTCAAAATAGAATAGATAATATCACATTCAGACATTGGCCAATGTGGCATAAGAAAGACCTAATAAACCTACAAAATGGAAAAATAATGTAAATCCATGTAATAAAAGACAAAGACAATGTCCCAAATAAGGCCTTATTTCCATTCTTTCAGGCAAGACATTATATGCAGGACATTCTCAAATACATTCCTAATAAAGATGTATATGGAACTAGACAAATATATAAACATCTCAAAATCTGTAAGCATTTCTTCATCACTCATTTTAAAAATTAGCAATAAACTATTTGATTACACAGCATATCAAAACAGTTAATACAACATAGTCAAAAATATCCACACCTTGATGTAGAGGGGGATCTGAAAGGTTTAATTAGAAGCCTAAAAGCAACATCAGCACATTTTAATGAAGTGGCTTACAAACTTACACCTTTTGCATATATATCACCATGGAGGAGATTTGTAATGGGCTTAGACAACAACGGCAACTGTACAAAAGTTAACTCTCCTAAAGCAAACATTTTCGTCATTTTTGGGAATGTTCAAAAATAAAAAAAACGTTTGGACTGAGATCTTAAAGATAATACGCCAAATGTGTAATGTTGACCTAACATCAAATCCTGCAGCGATCTAAATGGGAGCTTATGATGTGGGATTGAACTCAAAGCATCCAGTTTCACAAATAGTGGAACAGATATTGCCATCTAAGCAGCTTTGAAAACCATCTTATACTACTGAACATGTGATATTCCTGTAAGCCCACCAATAAAATATTGACATGGAAAATGCTGTTTATTTTTATAATGGAATTGTTAAACTCAATACAAGAAAAAAAGATAAAGGGGCCTATGCTATAAGCGTTAATAAAAAAAATCGTTGGGGCATTTAAATGGCCATTTTTTTTAGCGTTGCTCTCATGGAATTCAGAATGCTTTGATTACCTGTGATAGCAAAATTTCCAAAACAGCGAGTAGCTGGCGACATGATGATCGCTTCTTTGAAAAGGCCTTACCCGGCGATTTCTTTCAGCTGCAGAGAGAGCTGCTCAGAGAAAGCTGCCTCTCCCTACGCAAATAGTGCCAGAAATGGATGTTTTTTAATATAATTTTATTACTAGTGTAGATAAAAAGCGGGTCTGCGGAGCAGAACCGCATTGATTTGTGCCTCAGTCTGGGGCACCCCGCTTCCCGGGATACAGGCCCCGTTATTGGGTTCCGGTATATCCTATGCATTTTATTCCCATGGTCACGTGATACGTGACATTTAAATGCGTTGGAGATACCGGCACCCCATAACGGGGTCTCTATCTCAGGAAGCAGTGGGTCCCCAGAAATCAAATCAATGCGATTCTACTCTGAAGACCCCTTGCTCAAACACTAGTATGAAAATTTATATTATAACAAGGTGGTACGTCACATCCTTAAAACCACATGGCTATATCAAAGGGTATTAAAGCTAATACCATAATAATAATAATGCTGTACCATATAATAGATGAATGAAGGAACAAAGGGCACTGCGGATTTGAGCAAAATAAACTCATTTATTGAGCCAACACGACGTTTCGACCTAAGTGGTCTTTTTCAAGTGACAATGGCATAAATACATTCCACAATAGTAACATATAAATAGTGCCCCAAATCCCCACAATGCAGCCTGTCCAATTAGTGTAGATGAAGTTCATATGCTGAGACAGTCCCTTTAGCCAATCTCCAATCTGTGCTCCTTTACACCAGCTGTTGGTGCTCCACGTTAGATTCTGGTGTTCACATCCTCCTTGCTCCTGTGTAATCCGGCATCCATCTTGATGACGTCATCACTCCTCGTTTCTGGCGTTTGGAACGCATCCTGGTCCCATTCTGCCATTGCACGTCATCTCCGATCGTGCGTTTCAAGTCCGCGCGTGCGCGGTGTCAATCCGGTCGATCCTCTTTATCCCTATACCCCTTCCGATCGCAGAAAGTGCAGATCATTGCAGAATCATCTAAATGCACAAGATAGACCGAGAGAGGACTTGATCAATCCGGACCCGTCAAGTTACCGTAGCAATACAAAAAAATGGAGTGTATGATTGCAACATTTTAAAGAGTAACCGTAATACCCCATACTTTATTGCACAGTTTAGTAGAAAAGTGACTAATATTAAAACCATTGTTAAAAAAATACTGCAACATACTTTCCACTGATTTGTTGCTAAAAGATACTGTTTGGTTGCCTCTGATCTTAAATTTGTTTTTAAAAATCACAGACACTGGGAAATATTGTTTCACTAAGTGTACCAAAAAGTAATAAAGATCCAAATAAAAGAGATATATTCTCTGGTTTGCTTGGCTGCTACTTTTGTGGCAAATGTAAAGTTTGCAAATATGTTTAGAAAACTAAATATTGTACAAATAAAGAAGAGACTAAAAATTACAACATATTATCATGTATTACATGTAACACAGAATATGTTATATATATATATATATATATGTTTTCCTGTGGTTGCAACAAAAGATACGTTGGATTAACAACCAGGGTGTTTAAAATAAGAATGCTAGAACACATAAGCATAATTACTAAAAGAGACCTTACACACCCTGTGTCCAAACACTTTAGTCAGTGCCTAATGGCAGTTTAACCAACTTTAGATTTGTGGCTATTGGACATATCAGACCTCACATACGAGGGGGAGATAGGATTAACTCTTTATACAGAAGAGAAGCCTTTTGGATATTTACTATGGACACACTTACAGTATACCCAAGTGCCTGAATACCGAATGGGATCTAAAATATTTTTTGTAAAAAACACATCTGGTCCCATAGATTTTCTATAATAATTTAGATACTATGGGGATTATGCACAGATCAACGTAAAAAAAAAAATCACCATCCAGTTTAAATTGCCATTTTTTACAGCGTTGTTATCACGGTATGGATAAAGTCCAGAACACTTGTGATAGCAACATTTGCAAAACTGGAGAGTAGCCGGCGACGTAATAACTGCTCTGAAAAGGGCGATTTCTTCTGCTGCAGAGAGAGAGAGAGACGCCTCTCCCTGCGAAAATCTCGACCGAAAATATTTTATTACTAGTGCATTGTAGCAGGGGGTCTCTGGAGCAGAACAGCATTGATTTCAAGTCCATGGACCCCCTGCTTCCCAAGTTACAGGCCCCGTTATGGGATTATAAAACATACAGAACACCTACAAGCTCATATTGAACCCCCAAAATACCCACAACATATATATAAGCATATAAGTTTCACAGAGGAGTGCTACTGAGCATGGCGATATATATATTTAAAACCAAAGACATAACATAAAACACAGACAAAGCTCAGTGCACATCCAGAAAAACTTATATACGGTACAGTGCCTAAATATACAAGTATAAATAACTAATAAATAAAATGGTCTTTTAGTTTAACATTTTGGCCAAATTGTTGTAAGCCCTTGAGCCAACTGCACGTCCAACTGCACGGCAGACCAGTGTAGGCACTAATATAGATTCTTAATAACCTATGCATTGCCAGGAAGAATGATTTATAATAAATCTGTCAATATTAGTTGCAAAAGTTCTAAGTCTGATTGAAGCTTTTATTAACCTGTACATTACCAGGAAAAGCACTCTGTAATAGATTTGTCACAACCACACTGTAAGCAGGCAAGTTCCCCTGAGAGTGGGAGATACCATGGAGTGAGCTTTTAACCATATAAATGTGGGAGGGAGTGATCTTCAATTAGGTAGGAGGTTGCCACCCTTCAATCAGCTAAGACTAGCTGAACAAGAATTATAAAACATACAGAACACCCACAAGCTCATATTGAACCCCCAAAATACCCACAACATATATATACGCATATAAGTTTGACAGAGGAGTGCTACTGAGCATGGCGATATATATATTTAAAACCATTAAATTTAAGTTTAACAATTTGGCCAAAATGTTAAACTAAAAGACCATTTTATTTATTAGTTATTTATACATGTATATTTAGGCACTGTACCGTATATAAGTTTTTCTGGATGTGCACTGAGCTTTGTCTGTGTTTTATGTTATGTCTTTGGTTTTAAATATGTATATATCGCCATGCTCAGTAGCAATCTTCTGTGAAACTTATATGCTTATATATATGTTGTGGGTATTTTGGGGGTTCAATATGAGCTTGTAGGTGTTCTGTATGTTTTATAATTCTTGTTCAGCTAGTCTTAGCTGATTGGAGGGTGGCAACCTCCTACCTTATTGAAGCTCACTCCCTCCCACATTTAAATGGTTAAAAGCTCACTCCATGGCATCTCCCACTCTCAGGGGAACTTGCCTGCTTACAGTGTGATTGTGACATATCTATTACAGAGTGCTTTTCCTGGTAATGTACAGGTTAATAAAAGCTTCAATCAGACTTAGAACTTTTGCAACTAATATTGACAGATTTATTATAAATCATTCTTCCTGACAATGCACAGGTTATTAAGAATCTATATTAGTGTAGGGACCCTTGAAACGTTGTCTGCCGTGCAGTTGGCTCAAGGGCTTACAACAATTTGGCCAAAATGTTAAACTAAAAGACAATTTTATTTATTAGTTATTTATACATGTATATTTAGGCACTGTACCTTATATAAGTTTTTCTGGATGTGCACTGAGCTTTGTCTGTATTTTATGTTATGTCTTTGGTTTTAAATATAAATATCGCCGTGCTCAGTAGCACTCCTCTGTGAAACTTATATGCTTATACAGTATATATGTTGTGGGTATTTTGGAGGTTCAATATGAGCTTGTAGGTGTTCTGTATGTTTTATAATTCTTGTTCAGCTAGTCTTAGCTGATTGGAGGATGGCAACCTCCTACCTTATTGAAGCTCACTCCCTCCCACATTTAAATGGTTAAAAGCTCACTCCATGGTATCTCCCACTCTCAGGGGAACTTGCCTGCTTACAGTGTGATTGTGACAAATCTATTACAGAGTGCTTTTCCTGGTAATGTACAGGTTAATAAAAGCTTCAATCAGACTTAGAACTTTTGCAACTAATATTGACAGATTTATTATAAATCATTTTTCCTGGCAATGCACAGGTTATTAAGAATCTATATTAGTGTAGGGACCCTTGAAACGTTGTCTGCCGTGCAGTTGGCTCAAGGGCTTACAACAATTTGGCCAAAATTTTCAACTAAAAGACCATTTTATTTATTAGTTATTTATACATGTATATTTAGGCACTGTACCGTATATAAGTTTTTCTGGATGTGCACTGAGCTTTGTCTGTGTTTTATGTTATGTCTTTGGTTTTAAATATATATTTCGCCGTGCTCAGTAGCACTCCTCTGTGAAACTTATATGCTTATATATATGTTGTGGGTAATTTGGGGGTTCAATATGAGCTTGTAGGTGTTCTGTATGTTTTATAGTTCTTGTTCAGCTAGTCTTAGCTGATTGGAGGGTGGCAACCTGCTACCTAATTGAAGCTCACTCCCTCCCACATTTAAATGGTTAAAAGCTCACTCCATGGCATCTCCCACTCTCAGGGGAACTTCCCTGCTTACAGTGTGATTGTGACAAATCTATTACAGAGTGCTTTTCCTGGTAATGTACAAGTTAATAAAAGCTTCAATCAGACTTAGAACTTTTGCAACTAATATTGACAGATTTATTATAAATCATTCTTCCTGGCAATGCACAGGTTATTAAGAATCTATATTAGTGTAGGGACCCTTGAAACGTGGTCTGCCATGCAGTTGGCTCAAGGGCTTACAACAATTTGGCCAAAATGTTAAACTAAAAGACCATTTTATTTATTAGTTATTTATACATGTATATTTAGGCACTGTACTGTAGATAAGTTTTTCTGGATGTGCACTGAGCTTTGTCTGTGTTTTATGTTATGTCTTTGGTTTTAAATAAACCCGTTATGGGGTGCCAGAATCTCCAAAGTATATATTCCTACAGACACGTGATGCAGGACATTTAAATGCATAGGAGATACCAGCACCCCATAACAGGGCCTGTATCTCAGAAGGCAGGGGTTCCCCAGACCTCAAATCAACAAGTTTCTGCTACAGAGACCGCCTGCTACAATACACTAGTAATAAAACCCTAATTAGCAGCTATCTGCTATGGTAATGAATCTCCTTTAATGTAATTTTTATTAATAGTGGGGTCTCCTAAGCTGAACCGCTTTGATTTTCACCACCCACCCCGGACCCACAATACCCACCCTGTATCCATTGAGTGGAATAGTGGTACATTATTCCATATAATATGGGCATGATAAGCAGTCAATGGTCACTCTAATAGAAATACATGTAGTCCCAAAATACACAATAATATAACAAACACAAGCACCTAAACAACACAATTCAATAATTAAAAGCACTAACCAACAAAACAATTAAATCATTTTAACTAGTAACCAACAAGGCAATTAATTGATAAAACCACTAGCAAACATCATTCCCTTTATTCCAAAAGAACTCAAAAGGACAAGAAGAGGAAAGAGTAGGAAACGGTTACAGATCTGTATCGAAAAGGAAGACGTTTTGAAAGCTTCAAGAAATAGTTTTAACATTTCTGGAATGGTACTCTCTCCTACTAAAATCTCTCTTTTGGATAAGGGTTTGAAATTCTCACCCACCACAGATTTTGATTTATTTGGCACATTCATTGATGTTTATAAATTTATTCGGAAATTATCTTTAAAAATATTTTTTGATAAATCTGATGACATACTGTAGTGCCCACGGTTATTCTAACACAAACCAGTGGCAATCACCAAAAAGACCCAGGAACACACAGGAACATGCTGGATACATGCCTTAAACTTGCCTTAAACTAGACCCAGCATTTCTCCATTGATTAATGGCCCGTCAGATTAACAGCGGGGGTCACTGGCAGTCCCATTCAAACTGAATGGGACTGCCAGGGGCCCCTGCTGTTTTCATCCTCTGGGTCATTAGTCAATGCAGAAATGCCTCAAACTTGCCTTAAACTAGCCAGGTTACAACCAGCACATACCCAGAATGTAACCGGGTTAGTTTAAGGCAAGCTTTAGAATACTCGTGGTCTCGTCTGTATTGGCAGTTGACGGTGATGGCAGATGGTGGTTCATCAACCTCCTTTGAGGGTGACGTTCCCCCCTCACACACTGATTCATCTGTATCTTGGGAATTGTGAACTTTTAAGGATTTTTGTGCGATTGAAGATATGGAGGATCCCTGGCTTGAACAGGGATTTCCCCCCCAGTGGTCCTTCATTCCCACTTTTTCTGAATGGAATTCAGGTCTAAAAAAAGTTCTATTTTCTATCCTACTCATGTGAAGGGACAATTTCTATACATTTGGTCAATAGGGACCTTTGTCTTCTAGCACAGGGGTTTTCATTTTCAAATTTTGATCATGACAATTTAAGGAAGGATGAGAGACTAGCTTTAAAAACCATACAAAACAACTCCTTGCTCGTGATCAATAGTGTAGATAAGGGGGGTGCTGTGGTAGTTAAGAGTAGGGTGGGCTACCTCGGGGAGGCATTACGCCAACTTGGGGATTCGTCTTCCTAATCTGTGCTACCATCGGATCCTACTTTGGAGTATATATAGGCCCTATTTGAATTGGTGTAGCTGGGAGTGACCACAGAAGTTCTGTCCAAAAGGGAGGTTGATTTCATTATCAGCCCCCTTTCAATCATTCCTATCTTTCACCATCTCCCAAAGATCCATAAGACATTGGTCGACCCTCCTGGTCGGCCAATTATCTCCAGTATTGGATCTTTGGGAGATGGGCTCTCTAGATACATCAACCATTTTTTTGCAACCTTTTGTGAGGAGGTTACCTTCCTTTATATTAGATTCTGGTCATCTTATGAGCAAACTTAAGGAAGTCCCTTGGGATAATCAGTACTTATGAGTCACACTAGATGTGGTCTCCCTATATTCTGTTATACAACATGATCATGGTTTGGCAGCTGTCCGCCATTTTGTGGAAAATCCAGGCATATATATATTTCAATCTACTTTTATCTTAGATGCTATTACTTTTCTTCTCACGCACAATTTCTTCACGTTTGATTACAAATTTTATTTACTAGTAGTTGGCACGGCTATGGACATGAGTTTTGCACCTTCGTATGCTAATCTTTTTATGGGGTGGGGGGAATCTCAATTTATTTTTTCAAGCACAAATATCTTTTGTAATAATATTATTTTCTACAAAAGATTTATCGATGATCTTATTATTATTTGGAAGGGTGATATTAAAACACTGCACACCTTTATTCACTACCTTAATCATAACATTTATAATCTTAAATTTACGGATAACATTCACTCTCATCACATTAATTGTCTGGATCTCCAATTGTTCGTTGACATTAATAAAAAATCCAAACACATGTGTTCCAGAAGACCATCTCCAGGAACACATTTCTAAAGGCGGACAGCTGCCATCCTAATGCAGTTATAAGGGACATACCCAAGGGACAATTCCTCAGACAGAGAAGGACCTGCTCTACTTTAGAGTGCTTCCTTACTCAGTCTGAGGAACTTGCCCAACGCGTTTTGGATATAGGTTCTCCTATCAATAACCTCAGAGAGGCCTTTGAAATAGCTCTATATACGGAGAGATCTTCTCTCCTTTCTTGCCAGAGGGGCATAACGAGTACCTCTGGCATATCAGGCAATTCTAATCCAAGAAGTAGTAAGTTTTGGAAGAAGCGGGGTCAGAACACTTTGGTTAGTAATTCCCCTTTATTTATTTCTCAGATTAATAAACAGAGCTTCTTTCTTCACCCTTTCTCCCCTTTCCTCCCTCCCTTTTTTCTCCCCCTTTCCACCTCCCCTCCCCCCTCCTTTTTCTTCCTCCACCACCCTATTCCCCCTTCTCTTATCTCCACCCCCTTTTTTCTTTCTCTTTTTCTCTTCTCTTTTTTCTTTCTCTTCTTCTTTTATTTAATTTTAAGGTAAGGGTAGTTGATTCCCTGTTTTCCTTTATACTCATGGGAACTATAAGTTTTGCTGAGTTAAGTATTGGGCTATGCATGCTTATGCTAGTATAATGAGAATACATCATTATTAGCCTTATTTGGATATTGCTCCAGTTTGATATTTGTCATAGTCTTTGCAGTTAGTTTTTTCTGTATAATCATTTTGTCTGAGTAATTATTTTTCGTAACTTATTGTTTGTCATATATTATTATGTTAATATTTTCATTATTATCACTGTTGAATCACCATATATCAGCATAAGGTTTTTTTACTTAGCACATTTATAATTGTCATTGTTGTTTTTCATTGTTATGTCTTTTTCTACAACCTTTGATTAGGTTGGTGTGCTTTTGTCTGTGCAGTCCCCTTTACATCAATATATGATTTATTATTGTAATTTTTTGGTGTTAATTTGTTTTTTGGGGGCTTTTTAGCATCCTGCAGAGACATGGGCCCCCTATCCTGTGGATTGCTCTCAGTACTTCTCCCTGTCTGGTGCAGAGGGGGCAGATCAGGAGCTGTTCTACAGGTCATGTGGTCTTATCTCTCCATTTGCAGTTTGCCTTTGCCCTTTTTGTCCTTCTTGAGTACCCATTTCTGTTTTGCTCCCGACAGCTCTGACATAAGTCAGCTATATCAGAGGTCCCCAACTCCAGTCCTCAAGGATACCCCTGCTAGAGCACAGGTGGTTCAGTCAAAATGATTCGGCCACCTGTGCTAATGAGAGGCTATCCTTAAATCCTGTACTGTTAGCGGTCCTTGAGGGCTGGAGTTGGGTAACCTCTGAGCTATATCGTCCAATGCGCATGCGTTTTTGTACGTGCGTCATTACGTCATGACAAGGTTTTGGCGTGAAACGGGAGCGGGTCTTTGGGTTTTAGAAGGACTGCAAGGCATTAGTATTTTACTCCTTGACAAAGAACTCATTGTTCGAAACGCGTAGGAGGTTTCCTCTATACTGTGCACACTTCAATAAATATTTTTTTATGTTAATGGATCCTCTCCTTGCTCCTGTTGGGCTGTGCTCTACTTTTTGTGCTTCTATCTGTACCCTGGACCAGAAATCAATGCGGTTCCGCTCCCCTGCTACAATACTGTAATATTAAAATAAATGCAACTTCATTACCTTAGCGGGTAACTACTAAGGCAAGGAAGGGTTTAAGATAGACTACCAGGTTTATGGGGGCAGAGGGGGTGAGTTAAGGGGGTAATTGCACCACGGTTTGTGGTTAGGCCTACCGGGAAGGTTGTGGGAGGGGTTAACCTTTCATTAACCTAGTTGAAGTAACCACTATAGTAGTGAAATGGTTAACCCCTCCCACTGGGTTTAGCAGAGAACAAGAATGTAGTGCAACACATCTAGGTCATTTTCCTCTGTATAACATGTTTTAATAAACAAGTATTTTTTGAACATGTTGAGTCACCCTTTTTTGCAACATTGATCGGACGGTGGTGTGTCGCTATTTTTCTCAAATTAAACCCGAGAGGCCTAACTACCCACCCTCGGACAATTACCCCCTTCACTCAATCCCTCTACCCACAATAAAAATTACAATAATCACTACAAAAACATTAACCCCCTCCCCCAACACATAATGTCACAACACAGTAATGGTCAAAATCCCTCTTATCCATATCTGGATCATAGTTAATTTGCTCATTAAAAAATAAAACATAACCAAAACATTAACCAGCCAGCATGTAGTAAATTAAAGTTCTACTTACCGCTTCCAGGATGAAGGCAATCTTCATCCTCCTCATCTTCCTCTTCTTCAGGGAGCACCAACAAAAAAATAAAACTAAATAACTACTGGCCACTAACCCCTTAATCACCTTAGCGGTTATTAACCACTAACGTAATTAAAGGGTTAACCCCCCTCCCACTACCCACCCAGGAGACCTAACCACCCTCCCCAGGGAAGTTACCCCCTCCTCCTCAACCCATTGATTGGCACAGTGGCACACCCATGCCCTATGGGCATGTGTGGCCACTATGCCAGTCAATATGCAGCCTGCCTGCAAATCCCCAAAACAACCACAACATTTAAAAGTCATTCAATTTTAAACAACAAAATGCCAATAAATCAATTGATTGGCACTGTGGCACACCCATGTCCTATGAGCATGAGCTGCCACTATGCCAGTCAATATGCGAGTCAATAGGAGCAACCAGAGCAGCCCTAGCTGTGAAAATCAGCCCAAGATTCAAAGTGGCCCAGTTTTAAGTGGCATGGTCGAGTTTAAGAGGGAGTTAGAAGATTATTGATTTACTGATGATCTTTTTTTCTTCTCTTCACAGGTAAAAAACATATCTGAATTGTCTGTCTGCTACAGTAGCAATCCTGTGCTATGTGTATTTTTGGTTGTTACAACTAGGTAAAAAACATATCTGAATTGTCTGTCTGCAAGCAATCCTGTGCTATGTGTATTTTTAGTTGTTACAACTAGGTAAAAAATATATCTGAATTGTCTGTCTGCAAGCAATCCTGTGCTTCTGCTGCGGCCAGCTTTATCCTAATGTTTGCCCGGAATTGTTTTCGGCTGGGCGCCGAACTTGGCCGCGCACCAGCCGCACGCCAGCCGCTTTCCCCTCCCCGCGTGCGCATCTTCGTAGCGCTTCGCGACCCCCGGCTGCTCACCTCGCGATTCCCAGCTGCTCCCGTTTGCTCCCCCTGGCTGCTCCGCATCTTCCCCTTACCCCATCAAGATTCGGGGCCTTCGGGGATGCCGGGGAACCCTGGCACGGTGTGACCGGCACCACTGTGACGCGCGGCACGCGCCAGGAAACAGCCGCGAGACAGCCGCGTCTGCCCGCACTTTGCGGTGGCGGCCGCTTTAGAATAAAGGTGGCCGCCAGTGTATGTGTATTTTTAGTTGTAGTCTTTAGTCTAGTCTTAATTAAATTAACTTACACTAAACCTTAGGCATGACAAGACCCTGTTGAAAAAACCATCTGTGTTAATATGCCTCACATGTGCTAATTAAGGTGGTTGGGCTGAAATTAATTCTGTCAGGTGACTTATTAGGCCTTTATAAGAGCAACCAGAGCAGCCCTAGCTGTGAAAAGCAGCCAAAGATTCAAAGTGGCCCAGTTTTAAGTGGCATGGTCGAGTTTAACAGGGAGTTCAACAGGAGGAAAACAAGGGGACTACAGAACACCTACGGACCCTCAATCCTGGATGTGAACTACGCTGGAAAGGTGGACATTATCTATCCCAGACCACACATCTCAGCACTAAACTACTGCTGCCATGAAGCTGCTACTATTTATATTTGCACTGACCTCGCTTCTTTTCAAAATACACATTTCTTTCTACCAGCCCCATGTCTCCAACTCTATTCATATATCTCCATCTTCTTTACCCCTCAATAAAAAACACCCACACAAATCCTCTATTCACATCCTCTATCTACTCCTTCCTGCTGCTGGGGATCTCCACTAAGCCTGAAGCCAGACATACACACCTGATCTCACCTACGCCTCCCTGCCGTCTCTCCCCCTTTAAATGGTGTTAACCTTTTCATTTAGCACCCATCTACAGCACTTATTCCCTCACCTGCTGTCTCTGTAAGTTTCCCCTCAAACCTCTTAGATTGTAAGCTCTTCGGGGCATGGATTTCCTTTCCCATTGTCTGATTTTTGCTGTACTTATTGTATAATTATAATTCCCTGTACTGTATTCTTTGTGAAGCGCTGAGTACACTTTTGGCGCTATATATATAAAGACATACAATACAATACAACATGCAACCTGCCAATCTAAAGAACAAGCATCAAATTAAAAACACATACAATGTCAATCCAAAAATGACAATAAACCAATTGATTGGCACAGTGGCACACCAATACTCTATGGGCATGCTTTGACACTACTGTACTGTATGTCAGTCATTTCTTTTTGAATACCGTGATAACACAAATTAAAAAACGTTCGATGGGTGATGCCAAACCATTGAAGATGGCAGCAAAGTTATCAAAGCTACTAGAATAGGCCCCTTAGTCTCTCAATGGGCCAGATAGCAGGCACAGTGCTCTATTACCTTGATGCATACTGCAGCTAACCATCGTTTGTTCTGCATTATTCAGTGGCCTTTCTTGTACCTCTGTAGTATTGTCATGCTGAGCTCCATGGAAATAACTTATCTAGTCATCGTTGCTTTAGAAAAGATGAATGTATATTTGATGTGTTTTCAATGTATATTCAATGTGTATTGTATTGTATTGAGAAATGAAGCTGTATTTATCATGTACCTTGACAGGTAAAACATACACTCACTTTTAACACCTTTACATAGTGTGCCCGCCCAGCAGCAAATGTCATCAGCGATACTATGCATAAAAGATGACAGAAATTGCATAAGCTCCAACACTGTGATCTCTATCTGAACTAACACTTCCAGATACTGTACAGTACCTCACCTTGTGCCATGGATCATGCCCGCTTCTACGGACGCAAGAACCAGCTTGCTGCTTCTGTCACGTCCACACAAAAACCAAAAGGAAGCAGCAGTTTCTGACACCCTCCAGCAAAAGGCAAATGTGCCAATAGAAAAGGCACTGATAGTTCCCAAGGCAAAGAATCCCGGACCGGGGTTCAGAAAGAAGAAAATGGCAAAAGTCAACACATTTTTTAGGTGAGTGGCTCCAGCTCACCTTCTCCAAGCACATCCGAACGAGTCATCCCCTTCACACCGCACTCTGCACCCATCGATGCCGAACCAGCTGCGCTTGTTCTTCTCTCACTGCACCCATTGATGACGAAACAGCTGCCCCCCACTCAACTCATCCTTCGCCCATCTATGCCAAACCACCTGCCCCTGCTCATCTTGCCCTTCACCAATCGATGCCGAACCAGTCGTTCCCCTCTGATCTCGCCCTTCAGCCATACATTCCCAGCAGGACCCCCCCAGCTCAGGCGGATAAACTGGAGATTCCCGTGCAACCGGCTAATATGGAACCCGACATGAATACCCCCGCTGATGAAGACGGAGACGAAAAAGTTGTACGACGAAAGGACCTTAAAGAATTTGGTGCTCAAATGAAAAAATTCTTCAAAACGGAATTATGGGCCATCAGAAAAGACGTTGATGCACTAGGAGAGCGGACAGACTCCCTAGAATCTAAATCTGATGAAACTATAACTGCCCTGACACAGACGCAAGACCAAGTAGCTACTCTGAACGACAAGGTCAGGTTCCTGGGGGAAAAGGTTGAAGATGCGGAAAACCGGGACAGGAGATGTAACATTAGACTGAGGGGAGTCCCTGAAAATATCACTGATCCTGAAGAATTCACTACCAAGTGGCTTGAGCACCTCTTCCCTGACAAATCCGAAAGAGAACTCTTGCTAGACAGATGCCACAGGGCTTTACGAGGGAAACCTCAAAATGGTGATCCCCCCAGGGATATTGTGACTCGTTTCCACCACTATCGCACCAAGGAGGAGGTCTGCAGAATCGCTAGAGAAGCTAAGACATTGGAGTTTGAAGTGATTAAGCTTCAAATCTACCAAGACTTGGCCCCAGCCACCCTCACCAAGAGAAGAGCTCTAGCTCCCGTTACTAAGGCGTTAAGGAACCACAACATCAGATACCGCTGGCTGTTCCCATGTGCATTATTAATAATAAAGAACAGAGTGGCACATACCCTGAAGAGGCCGGAGGATTCCTCAAAGCCCTTATCGCCTGACAACAGCCAGCACGAGTGCCCCCGAGCCCTCCTGGAACAGTGGGGACCACCCGAGCGAAGAATGGAGCTGCTCCTGAGGCTTCAGGCTCCGTCTGAACTTTTCCTCCACATGCCCGCATCCTCTCAATTCATCCAGAGAGAGGATTGGCACCGACACGGATCACAAACACATTTAGACAAACCTGGGACTCACCCTGATCCCTCGATGTCGGTTCTGATCCGGAGCAGATCCGAGTGCGACCATGGAGCGGCAGCCATCTTCCCCCAATCCTCCCCTGTGTCGAGCGGGAACCCTACTGGATTTAGCGTGCTTGGGCGCTGACGTCATCTGTGCGCATCATCCTAGTGCGAGAACTGAGATACATTGTGACGACGCCAGGATGGACGGGATATCGTCGCAGGAGAATGAGATACTACAGATACTACAGATCCGGAGACGGGGGGAGACTAGGAGGGGGAGTAAACAGTGGATAACAGATATGAGTTCACACCGGACAGGTCGATAGGCAAGCAATAATAAAACAGACTGTCTTGGTTTTTTTTTCCCCCTATCTTTATATATGTGTATATATATATATATATATATATATATATATATATATATATATATATATATATATATATATATATGTATATATATATAAAAAGTTAATTAGGGTTATAGTCGAGAGTAGACAGATTAGGCAGGGATAGGCAGAATAAGTAGGGTAACACGGTTCTACATAGTTAGGAGGCTATAGGATATACAGCAGCGGCAGCTCTTATTCGAGCAAATGCCGCTGGCTGAATGAGGCTGGGAAGCGGGTAGCCGCGGCGCGTGGCGGCGCACTGTGACGTCACGGTCACAAGCGCGCCCGGCTTCCCCGTCTTCCCCGGCTTCCCCAGGCTTCCCCGACACCCCTGGAGTTCAAATCTAGGTAAGCGGGGGTGCGGGGAAGCAGAGGGGCAGAGTAGAAGCCGGGTTCGGGGTGTATTTGGGGGGGTAATTGCGCGCGATGTGGAGGGGGGGTGCGTGGGGGAAACGCGGCGGCGCGCGTTTCTGACTGGCGGCAGCTGGGGTAGATCCCGGCATGCCGCCGGCATTTACTAGAATAAAAGATGTCGCTACTGTAGGTAAGATAATGTTTAGTTCTACAAAGATATATTCATAAGGTACTACATATATCTAAGGGTATACACATATAGTAGTCATAGTCATAGTCAGGTAAGAGGGATATGTATATAGATATAGGTATGTAGATAGATATAGTCGCGGGTAGGTAGGAACATCTGCAAACACTTACAGCCTTACATAGGTTCACATAAGGTTTAGAGCTAAATGGAATTAGATATTATGCACTGTACACAACAAGGATAATCTCAGTCATAAAAGCCATAACTATATAAACAACATTAATAGTAGTGGTAATGGAATAATAATTAAAATAACAATTAGAAACAGTTAAAAACCAGTCAATAAGGCAGTATTATTTAATTAATACATATTAGATAATAGGTAATAGATACTATTAGGTAACTAAAATGGCTCAGTGGACTAATAGAATAATTGTTAGGGAGAATGTACTGTTATTAATAACAATACTGTTAATATTAATGTTACTTTATCATTAATTGATTGATTATCAATTATCGGTTGTTGGTGGTTGATTGGTATTGTTGTTATCATAATATATTATTGATTATATTTTTATTTTTATGATTATTAATGTTATTACTATGGATTGTTATTATTGATTATAATTAACATATTATTGTAAGATAATGGTAGGATAATGATAAGGATAAGTAATTAATGATTAATTGGTTAAATGGTGATAATTGGTGATAACAAGACTAACAACAAGAAAGACAGTTAAATGTTTATATAGATAAATCACAGAATATAAGATTTATCTAGATCTATATTTACACATAAATACACATAGCATATATGCTGACGTTGAGATAAGGATAGTTACTTGTAATATATATGGTGGGAATTCGTAGTTTGCTGTAAATAATAATATAAAGATGTATATACATTATATAAATACTTATAAAATGAATACTACAGAGGTAAAATAGCGTTATATATATCTCATAACACTCAATAATTTGGTTAAATTACATTACCATATTAGTGTTTTATTTAGATGGCGGATAAGGAAAGGACCAGTCAACCGTTATTTTGTAGCCAACAAATTAAAGAAAAAGTCGTTGGCCCATTGAAAAATGCTCATTGGTAGAGGAGTATGTAATCCGTAGCCACCATATAACTATATATAACATACATATTGCTGGATATGGCAAGGGTGATATATTATTGTTTTATATTATTGTAGACTTATATAATTGGTTTAGATCGGTGGGTGTCGATTAACGTAGATTTAAAAAGTACGGAGAAGTCTACAGATGTTATTGTTGTTGTCGTTAATGTTACTGTTGTTATAGGTATTGTTATCATTGTAGATTATGCGGTCGAGATATTTAAACTTTCTGCTGCAGTTAATAAATAAGTTGATTAATAGAGGCGAACCGGTGGGGGTATCAAAGTCAAACAACAAATTAATTGCACATTTCGCAATAGCAACGCGGTGCGAGATCGCAGCACTATGGAAACGCCCTGATATCCCAATTATCCCAAAGATTCGGAATCGCATGTGGTTTATCTGCCAGATGGAAAAGTTGACGAGTCTAGTTAACTACACTGGCGACAATTTCCTAAAAGTCTGGACGCCGTGGTTGGCACAGACAGATATCCCCGGGGTTGAGCGTAACACAATTTGGCTATGATAGTATTGGGTGCGTTCTCCTTTGGGAATGAAAGTCTGCACAGACACTCAATCACGCCTTGCCACACAGCCAACATGAGGTCAGATTCATACATCAAAGAAGGTCTCGGAAACAAATCAGACTGACCTGTATAAATCGGTAGCTCTCGATGGGGACAATGCCTACTCACTTCCCTTCCCTACCTCCTACACGTCCTCCCGCCCCCCTCCCCCCCCCCTTTTTTTTTTTTCCTTTCGCCCTCACCCCTTCAAATTGGTTTTAGTTACCCCAAGTCACACGGCTGTGTAGGGCTCGAAAAGCCGTGCGATTTCGTTAGATGCGAAACAATTCTATATGCTAATGCTTGCAATCAATATGCTGTATTGTATAGTGTTGTCTCATATTGTATAACTTGTATAACATGCATGCATGCTTCAATAAAATACAAGTTATAAAAAATAAAAAAAAGACGCACTAAAGACAAAACAGGTGAATTCTCCTCCCACGCGTTTCACACTAGACAGTGCTACTGTATCTCAAGGCGAAGATCAACTGGATTAACATCTCACACCTTAGGGTGAGAGACCCATACTGTTTCAAAGCATTACAAAATAAAACATCAACAAGATCCAAAATGTTTGAAATTTTGGGGCATAGAGCATGTGTTACATGATTGGAGAGGGGGTGATTTTACACAAAAAAATCTCCAAAAGAGTAACATTTTGGATTTTCACTCTGCAAACACTGGCACCCAAAGAATTAAATTACGATATGGATATTGCAGCTCTTCTCTAGCATGTATTCATAGTCCCTATCAGAAGTGAATATCCTAGGTGTTCTTTCTACCCCTTTTTTCACCTCAGCTGGGACCTCTGCAATGCTATTGGCATTTAATCTTTAACCCTTAGGGTTACATTGCTGTAGGGAACCTGCCCTTTCCGCTTTTCCTCTTCCAAGTAAGATATATGATCTATATGGATATAAATGTTGTACTGGGACCCCTTTTCTTTTTAAGGTATGTAACAATTTTATTAATTTTATTTGTGTGGCTATAGAGCTTCTTTTACTCTTTTAAAGAACAATCTGCAACAATCAATTTCCCTCACATTTTGAATAATCAAAGACTTAATTGAGGACGCTCTATAAAAGGACTCCTAACCCCTGCATACTTACGTCACTCAGGAAGGCATTGCCGAAACGCGTCTGATGTGTTTTGGGCACTCACAGCCACCATAGTTGTCTGAGAGCAGAGCTAATTCATCACACAGTCCTCACACAGCTGTTGGAGCCTGGTCACGTGCGCTTGTGCATGTCTGGAGCAGGAGAGGAGACGCAGCCTTCTGGAAGCAGAGAGGCCAGTTGAAACCCCCCCTTGCAAAGAAATCAACAGAGGACGAGTGAAGGAAGATCTGCCTAACAAAGACAACAGGAGCTGGCAAGCTATGCACCAATGCACTGCTGTATAGCTTGTTTGTGAGTGTTCTTACTTTTATCTTTTCCTGTAATAAACGTTATTATGCCATGTCCCTCTCTTTTTTCTTTTCTTAAAGTGGAACAAGTGTGAAGATATACACCTATCATCTGGATCAAGTTAACCTGTGGATACTTTCTCCAAAGTGGACTTACTTTGCGGGACATTGTCACTTGGACATTTGTTTACTGTATGTAAGTGCACTTTTCACAGAGATTGGATATATTTTGCACTGTAACTAGGATAGTTGTGTGTTTTATAGGTTTAAACACATAGTGATTTTTGCACATTAGGGCACATATTTAACCCATGCGCTGGTATTCCTTTTCCCTTTGTATAATAAACTCACCAAGTATAAAAATAAAAAACTTTATTAAATTACATGTTAAAAAACAAAAGACCTACTAAAGACAAAACAGGAGAATTCTCCTCCCACGCGTTTCACATTAGACAGCGCTACTGTATCTCAAGGAGAAGATCAACTGGATTAAGATCTCACACCTTGCACCAGATCCAGCTTGGTCTTCCGCATGTTGGATATTTTTAGTGGTTGCAAAATGCCAGGCAAAACACAGCAATACAGGGACAGAATGGAGGCCAAGTTGGATCTTCTTTAGGAGAGAGTGGAGAAGAGTGAGAGGGAAATGGGTGTTTGAATGGAGAGGATAGAGAGGGACATTGGGGGTCTCTTTTCTTGGTTTGTGTCCCTGTCCCTTTATATACAACGCAGGAGCAGGAGGGCTATCTGGAGGCACCTTTGCAACTCCTAGAGGCACCATATACACCCCGTACACCCTCTCCAACACCTGAATTGACTTGCATGCCAGCAGCACCATTCACACCAACCGAGGGCCCTCGCCCACTCCACTGTCTCCACAATATACCATTGTCTTGGAGAATATCCCAGCTGAGGAGATGATGAGAACCCCAGAAAGATCACAGGTGTAACAGGAGGACAGTATCCTCCCTGTGCATCTACCCTCGCCAGCTAACAGAAGCACACTTGGGAGTGCACCCATGTGAATGCGACCGCTTAGGCGAATCATTCCGGTCACTGACATCCCACTTACCCAGCTCCCAATGGACACCATAGAGAGATACGTGAACAATAGCTCAGGAAAGGTTAGCACATTTTCCATGCTACTTTTCAAACACTACGTAACTTACCAGGAGTGGGCACATTTTTTAAATTTTGATGGATCGAGAGGCAAGAAGGCGCTTCCTGCAAATTTAAGGGAAAATATTATAAAAGAAATGAGGCGCAATTTTAATGTTGCAGAGCTTGTTTTCAAATCCATGAAAGACTCCATCAAAAAAAAACCTTTGTGGCATGACAGGGCTCATGGCTTGAGCTCCAAGGGCATTGGGGACAACTACCTGCACTTTTTGTTTTTTGTAAACCTGTTCTTTATTTGAATTTTTGTTAGGAAAAGTGGGGAATGGGATATAGAACATTAAAAGGGTGACATGTTACTTTTGAATTACATACATTGGTATCATATATATATAACACATTTAGTGGGGAGACAATAATGACATCACTGTTGGGACAGCGTATAAAATAACTAATACAAAAAATTATCTTAAAAGACTGGGGGAGGGGAAAAGAAAAAGAAAAAAAATGTCATTGCTTTTGGAATATTTTCCTACTTGTTGGTATACCATAAATGCATACTGTATTAACAAACGTACATTTGTGGCATATTGAATACTGAATACCCTACAGGCCCCCCTCTGTATTTTATACAGTTACGAATCATATAGCACCAAGGTTACCGCAAAAGTTTTTTTTTAAAGCTTGTGTGTTTTTACAGCTCTTTTATTTTGTGTTATTCAGATTTGGAGAATTCCCCTAGTAAGATATCTATTTCCTATATAAATTCTCCATGGTTCCCATACTTTTAAGTATTTCTGAACTGTGTCATTTTGTATCCCCGCCAGTTTTTCCATGAGACAGACCCTCCATAGCCTCGCTTTTACTGCATCTATAGCTGGCTGTTGTTCCTGTTTCCAGGCCTTAGCTATTTCACATCTGGTGGCTGTATACAGTATGTGTGTCAGTAGCTTATCTACATTTTTTTCCATATTTTCAATTGGCCTGCATAACAGTAACTTCCAGGGGTCTAGGGGGAAGACAAACCCAAGAATTGCCTGTGCCATATCATGTGTGGCCCTCCATAGCTTTGTAACCTCTGGACACTTTTAATTAAAAAAAAAAAATGCTCCTGAAATGTTTTTAATATAATAAAAAAGTTTCTTTAGTAATGTTTTTTAATTGACCGTTCCACTATTGTATTTATTGTTTAATGCTTCTTTTATGTTTTGCAGGTGTGGGGCGGGGTGTAGCCAACATCGTGCGTGTGCAGGAAAGTCATCCATCAATACTGTCAGGTAATGTACTGTCCTTAAATCCAAGCATGTCATGTCTTTTCATCACAAACAAAAACAATCTCTACACTAATTGGATTATGGAGTCATTGTTTAATTCTTATGTTCATTTATTTTTTTGTATATTTGGGGCCGGGCGAAGACCATGTGCAGGAAACACACCCTTGTTGCAGGAAGCTCAACCATCAATACTGCCGGGTAATGTTCAGTACTGTGCTTAAATCCATGCTTGGAATGTCTTTTCTTTTCAAAAATACTCCCACAAAAAACTGACAATTGCATAATGTAGTCATTATTTCATTATGTTTTGCAGGTTTAGCATTGGTACGAGGCCAACACCATATTCGTGCAGGAAAGGCATCCAGCGACACTGTCAAGTAATGGTACAGTATGTACTGTAATTCATGAATCTACTGTTTACTATTGTACTGCTTCAAAGTGCTATGGCACGTATACTTTATGCGTTTCAACCAGGTTCCATAGTGACATGCATGCGCAGCACACTACTACTAAAGGTGTGATTATTAATTTTGAATATTGTCTCTTTCTTTACAGGTCATGACGTCCAAGAGCCAGCCAGTTCGAAGAAGAAAAAGAAAAGAAGATTGTAAATTTGGAAGAGGAGACTAATTTGTATTTGTGCATTATTCATTTTGACTCTGTTAGCATTTGCAAATAAAACATTTAATTAGTTAAAAATATTTTTTGTGTGTTCAAATTTTTACTCTGTTTGCAAATAAAACATTTCATTTTTTTAAAAACTTATTGGTGCGTCCAAGTTTTTATTCTTTACATTTCTATTAAATACACTTCCTATACATACATGTGTTGGATAACAGATCGTACACATGAATGGGAATAAGTGATGATTTGCACAGAAGTTGGATTTCTAAGACACAATAATTCGCGATCGCTGACTTGCGTTTCTGGACGGTTTTACAGACAACGTTAAATTTCCTTTTTCAGCCCGCTTTCAAACCGCGGAGAATTTAACAATGGCCCTCTGCAAGACACTAGTCCCTCCCCGCAGTGGGAGCAGACACATTGAGCTCCGGACCATCGGCGGAGTGCACTTGCGCAATACCAACCGTCGCGTCAGAGGCTCACAGAATACCCCGGAGCTCACTGTGTCTGCTCCCGCTGCGGGGAGGGACTAGTGTCTTGCAGAGCGCAGTTGCGCACGCACTTAGTGCCCCAGTGAGGTATACAGTCAGTGCCATTTGATGACGCGCTCTCCCCACGCCCCACGGCCTCCATTGACATTGAGGACTCTCCCTCAGTTGGTTACTGCGCAAGCGCGTACTGCTGGGGGTTGCTAGACCACGCATGTCTCCGCATTGGTAGTTGGGGGCGGAGTTAATCACTGTCGTCTCTGTGTCTGAATATACTGATTAGGTGTATACACATCAGAAGACCATTAGCAATCAAAGTGGGTGGATCGCATGTGAGCTGTGAGTATTGGCTGGTTATGTCATTCTGTGTCTATATATGTGTTAATAAAGTTGTGATATGTATACCTTTAGAAAGCGCTCTGTGAAGCATGAAACGTTGGTAGGGCTCTCCATTGCCCTGTTTTTCCATGACCAATAAATAATCTTTTTATGGGATACGCACCCTCCTTTCTACTTTTTTGATACCTACAGTTGTGCTCTTCCAGTTTTTCTCCTTCTCTACTAGCCTACCGCTTGGACGGAAGCACACCTGGGGACCCCTCACCTTTGGATCGCATGGACTGTGCAGCACTCAAAGTGAGTCAATCGCTTGCTACATGTTTTCCAGTTCAGGACTTTATTTAGACAATTGGTACGTTATTGGGTGTTATTATGCTCAATCTTCCTGATGTTATTGTTAACAACAGCATCACTTATTAGTGAGCTTACAATACGGGACTGCAACTCAGTACCTGTCTTCTATCAAGTTTATGTTTAGGGGTCCACCTACAAGTATCTGGTTATTCATTCATTCATTCATTTATCCTACTGTTGCGGTCTTTAGCATTACGCAGTCACATGGTCTAAAACAGGGCTGCACAACATACGGCCCACGGGGGACCCCCTTCAACCCCTCCTTCTTTACCCCCTTCCCTGGTAGGGAAAGGACGCATTCCAGTAGGAGCGCGCTCCAGCAGTGTCTGTGCGCGCTCTCATCTAACCTCCTCCCTCCTCCATCACGGGGACATGCTCTAGCAGTGTAGCGCGACCCGGAACTTCTGGGTCTGCTTCTAGAGCGCGCATCCCTCGTGCATCCCATGGATAGGGGGCTGCTGACATGGGAGGGGGGTGGGGGGCTGCTGACATGGGAGGGGGCTGCTGACATGGGAGGGGGGCTGCTGACATGGGAGGGGGGCTGCTGACATGGGAGGGGGGCTGCTGACATGGGTGGGGGGCTGCTGACATGGGAGGGGGGCTGCTGACATGGGAGGGGGGTGGGGGGCTGCTGACATGGGTGGGGGGCTGCTGACATGGGAGGGGGGCTGCTGACATGGGAGGGGGGTGGGGGACTGCTTACATGGGTGGGGGGCTGATGACATGGGAGAGGGGTGGGGGACTGCTGACATGGAATGGGCTGGGAGGGCTGCTGACATGGGCTGGGGGGCTGCTGCTGTGGGCTGTGGGGGGCTGCTGATATGAGCTGTGGGGGGCTGCTGAAATGGGCTGTGGAGCCCGACTGTTTTCCTTGTGAGGGGGGAGAGTGGTGTGAGTTGCAGTGGGGGGTGGGGGGGGGAGGAGAGTGGTGTGAATTGCAGGGGGGGAGAGTGATGTGAGTTGCAGGGGGGAGAGTGATGTGAGTTTCAGTGGGGGAGTGATGTGAGTTGCAGGGGGGGGAGAGTGGTGTGATTTGCAGGGGGGAGAGTGATGTGAGTTGCAGGGGGCGGGGAGAGTGATGTGAGTTGCAGGGGGGAGTGATGTGAGTTGCAGGGGGGGAGAGTGATGTGAGGTGCAGGGGGTGGGAGAGTGATGTGAGGTGCAGGGGGGGAGTGATGTGAGGTGCAGGGGGGGAGAGTGATGTGAGGTGCAGGGGGAGAGTGATGTGAGGTGCAGGGGGGGAGAGCGATGTGAGGTGCAGGGTGGGGGAGAGTGCTGTGAGGTGCAGGGGGGAGAGTGATGTGAGGTGCAGGGGGAGAGTGATGTGAGGTGCAGGGAGGGAGTGATGTGAGGTGCAGGGGGGGTAGGATGTGTGTGGTGTGCAAGGGGTTATTGTGTGTTTGATGTGGAGGGGGAGTATTATGTGTGTGGGTGAGGGGGAGAAATGGGGGTATGAGAGATAGATGGGGAGTATCACAAAGGTTGATAGTGAGGGGTTCTGGGGGGATATGAGGATGATAATGAAGGGTACTGGTGGTGATATGAGGATGAGGGGTGCTGGGGGAGATATCTGAGGATGATGATAGGTGCTGGAGGAGAGATGATGATGATGATGATGATGATAGGTGCTGGAGGAGATGATGATGATGATGATGATGATGATGATGATGATGATGATGATGATGATGATGATGATGATGATGATGATGATGATGATGATGATGATGATGATGATTTTACCCGTGCGGCCCAATTTTTTTTTTTCCTTGGAGCAGTTCGGCCCTTCTCACTTTACGAGTTGTGCAGGCCTGGTCTAAAACAACAATGGATTAATTAAACCAGTAACCAACAAAGACATTAATTATTAAAAAATATTGGCAACACAACCATTAAAAGCAGTTAGCCAACATAACACATCATTAATTAAAAAGGAAAATCAATCGCCAAATTGTTTTACAATAAAGCAGCAGAATGACAAACAATTGTATCCACATAATAAACATACAGTACATAGAAAAAAATCACCATCAATACAAAGCAAGTAATTAAAAACAAATTATTGGCCTAATAATGTAGTGATCTGTACCCTAAAGTGGTACAGATTAATACATTATCAGACAATGTGCAAATAAAATATAAAAATACACATCCAATTGTAAAACCTGTGAAAAAATACATTTCCATACATTCAATATTTTACTTAATTGCTGGCCCTCCGACTCCCGGGGAAACAGGAAGCTCACGTACTGCGAAGGCCTCAAACACCATCCGATGCCATCCGCCATGACGATCCGGATCAGGTACCCAAATCGAATCTTTAATCTTTGATCACCTTCTTCTATCTTCATCTGTCATTATTTCTTGATCTTCTTAATCTTCTTGTTGTAATCCAAAAAGCTCCATGGTATTTCTCATCCAATGTTATCTCATTGTCTTCTTCGGCTCAAATGAGGCGCCACGGCCATGTGACATCACATTTGGGCGAGAACTTTAACATTTGGCTGTTAAAACCATGTGCCGACTTGAATTTTTTTTGTGTGTGTGTGAGCAGGGGGTTCCTGAGCTGAACAAAGTTGATTTCAGCCTCGGAGACCCCCTACTTTCCGAGATACAGGCCCCGGTATGGGGTGCCGGTATCCCTCTGCTTTGTTTACATCCCACGTGGATTTTAACATTGAGGAGATACCGGCACCCCATACTGGGGCCTGTAACTCAGGAAGTAGTGGGTGCCCGAGGCTGAAATCAACTTTGTACAGCTCAGAAGACCCCCTGCTCACGCACACTATGAATAAAAATAAAATGTAAGCAGCTACATTTTCTTAGCAGCTATCCGCTAAGGTAATGATTTTTTATTAGGGGGGGGTGATACTAGTGTGAGGGAGCAGGGGGTCTCCTGAGTTGAACAAAGGGGACCCCCTACTTCCTGAGATACAGGCCCTGGTATGGGGTGCCGGTATCCCCTCTGGTTTGTTTACATCCCACGGTCACGCGACCCACAGGATTTTAACATGGGGATACCGGCACCCATACCGGGGCCTCTATCTCGGGAAATCAATGCAGTTCAGCTCCGGAGACCCCCTGCTACATTACTGTAATGTTAGAATTACACCCAGCCTCTTTGACTCCCACTCCAATTACCCTCAGATTCGAGGTATACCTTTAGGCTTTTATGCCTGTGGCCATTGTTCCATGTGTCGTTATGCCCATCCAACTAAAAGTATTAGGTATAATTTTAATAAAAGGAAATATAATATTAACAGTTTTTAAAACTGTAATACCAGTTTTGTGATATACATGCTGAGATGTGGTTGCGATAAAAAATATGTGGGTCGAACGACCAGACCCTTAAAGATCAGAATAGCTGAACATGTGCGACTTATTAAAAAACGTGATAAAATACATCCAGTGTCTAGACACTTCAGTCTGTGCCCTAAGGGAGGCATAGTACACTTTTCATACTCTGCTATAGAACACATACCCTGCCATCCGAGAGGTGGAGACCGGGTTAATAAATTATATAAACAGGAAATGTTCTGGATCTCTACCCTGAACACTCTTCACCCTTCAGGAATTAATTTAGACTGGGAGCTTAAGCATTTTTAACTGTTTAGTTCTCCCTATCATGAGGAGTGTTCAGGATATTGATCCATTACTATATTTTGAGACAATAATATCCTTTAACAAGTATGTATTTTTTGCAATGTTCTGCTATCTTTTGCCTATATTTTATATCTTATTTTTTGTCTTGTAAATGTTTATGCATTTAACAACTGATTCTAGTCAGCATCCATTAATATTTTTATGTCCCATTAAGGACATCTATATCTGTAAAAAAAAAAATAATTTCATAGATAAGGATTGATATTGGTACTGCAACCCTTTGTTTATAGCCTTTCCTCAAGGGTTAATCTAGATTAATTACCATCATTATTACTATATATATATATCTATATGTATACACATTTTAGGGTTTCGGTTCCAATATTTCTCCAGACACCACAGAGTCTTTGTTTTTAAACCTTTTCGTTTGTTTGTACAGTATGTATGTTTTATATAATATGTGTCGCTTACTTTGTTATATTGTGTTACATAGTATTCTATTGTAGTCCCGAGTACTCCCTTGATAGCGTGCTGTTAGTATCCAAGCTGTGATTGATTTCTGCGTTTGCAGTTACCTCACAGGTGAGAGTTTATTCACATGATAATTCTATCCAATAGATTTACAGCACTGCCTACTTAGGTAATGTACAGGTTAATAAAAGCTTCAATCAGACTTAGAACTTTGCAACTAATATTGACAGATTTATTATAAATCATTCTTCCTGGTATTGCACAGGTTATTAAGAATTTATATTAGTGTTAGGGACCCCTGAAGAATGTGGTCTGCCGTGCAGTGGCTCAGGGGCTTACAACAATTTGGCCAAAATGTTAAACTAAAAGACCATTTTATTTAATAGATATTTATACGTATATATTTAGGCACTGTACCGTGTATGAGTTTCACTGGACGTGCACTGAGCTCTGTCTGTGTTTTATGTTCTGTCTCTGGTTTTAAATATATATTGCCATGCTCAGTAGCACTCCTCTGTGACACTCATATGCTTATATATATGTTGTGGTTATTTTGGGGGTTCAATAGGAGCTTGTTAGGTGTCCAGTATGTTTTGCAATTCTTGTTCAGCTAGTCTTAGCTGATTGGAGGGTGGCAACCTCCTACCTAATTGAAGCTTACCCCCTCCCACATTTAAATGGTTAAAAGCTCACTCCATAGCATCTCCCACTCTCAGGGGAACTTGCTTGCTTGCAGTATGATTGTGACAAATGTAATACAGAATGTTTTTTCTGATAATGTACAGGTCAATAAAAGCTTCAATCAGACTTAGAACTTTGCAACTAATATTGACAGATTTATTATAAATCATTCTTCCTGGTATTGCACAGGTTATTAAGAATTTATATTAGTGTTAGGGACCCCTGAAGAATGTGGTCTGCTGTGCAGTGGCTCAGGGGCTTACAACAATTTTGCCAAAATGTTAAACTAAAAGACCATTTTATTTAATAGATATTTATACATATATATTTAGGCACTGTACCGTGTATGTGTTTCACTGGACGTGCACTGAGCTCTGTCTGTGTTTTATGTTCTGTCTCTGGTTTTAAATATATATTGCCATGCTCAGTAGCACTCCTCTGTGACACTCATATGCTTATATATATGTTGTGGTTATTTTGGGGGTTCAATAGGAGCTTGTTAGGTGTCCAGTATGTTTTGCAATTCTTGTTCAGCTAGTCTTAGCTGATTGGAGGGTGGCAACCTCCTACCTAATTGAAGCTTACCCCCTCCCACATTTAAATGGTTAAAAGCTCACTCCATAGCATCTCCCACTCTCAGGGGAACTTGCTTGCTTGCAGTATGATTGTGACAAATCTAATACAGAATGCTTTTTCTGGTAATGTACAGGTCAATAAAAGCTTCAATCAGACTTAGAACTTTGCAACTAATATTGACAGATTTATTATAAATCATTCTTCCTGGTATTGCACAGGTTATTAAGAATTTATATTAGTGTTAGGGACCCCTGAAGAATGTGGTTTGCTGTGCAGTGGCTCAGGGGCTTACAACAATTTTGCCAAAATGTTAAACTAAAAGACCATTTTATTTAATAGATATTTATACATATATATTTAGGCACTGTACCGTGTATGAGTTTCACTGGACGTGCACTGAGCTCTGTCTGTGTTTTATGTTCTGTCTCTGGTTTTAAATATATATTGCCATGCTCAGTAGCACTCCTCTGTGACACTCATATGCTTATATATATGTTGTGGTTATTTTGGGGGTTCAATAGGAGCTTGTTAGGTGTCCAGTATGTTTTGCAATTCTTGTTCAGCTAGTCTTAGCTAATTGGAGGGTGGCAACCTCCTACCCAATTGAAGCTTACCCCCTCCCACATTTAAATGGTTAAAAGCTCACTCCATAGCATCTCCCACTCTCAGGGGAACTTGCTTGCTTGCAGTATGATTGTGACAAATCTAATACAGAGTGCTTTTCCTGGTAATGTACAGGTTAATAAAAGCTTCAATCAGACCTAGAACTTTGCAACTAATATTGACAGATTTATTATAAATCATTCTTCCTGGTATTGCACAGGTTATTAAGAATTTATATTAGTGTTAGGGACCCCTGAAGAATTTGGTCTGCCGTGCAGTGGCTCAGGGGCTTACTACAATTTGGCCAAAATGTTAAACTAAAAGACCATTTTATTTAATAGATATTTATACATATATATTTAGGCACTGTACCGTGTATGAGTTTCACTGGACGTGCACTGAGCTCTGTCTGTGTTTTATGTTCTGTCTCTGGTTTTAAATATATATTGCCATGCTCAGTAGCACTCCTCTGTGACACTCATATGCTTATATATATGTTGTGGTTATTTTGGGGGTTCAATAGGAGCTTGTTAGGTGTCCAGTATGTTTTACTTAGGGAGTAGTTGACGAGAAGGGTTGTACGCTTTGATAAAGTTCTTACCATAGAACGAAACGTGTCAGAGTTTCATAGTCCATGTGGATGTCTTTTTTCTTTTGATTAAACAAAAGTTCTTTATTTTTTACGCGCTTGGTTGGAGTTCTTCCAGAGGAGCAGTGACCGCCGAGTTCTTCCATTACCAGTTTTACTTACCACGAGCAGGAGCACGCCACCGATACCAGAAACAGCATTATCGTGCAGTTTTCCTTCAGCAGCACCCGGCAGTTTTTCAGTGATCATGATGTGATGTTTGCCGGCTGATGGATCCTCCATTACACCGGATGCAGGTGAGGCTAGCAGTAGCTGGACTTGTGATTTACCCTGGGGCTCTGTCTCGATAGGGCTCCTCTGTACTTCTTCCAGCCGTGCTATCAAAGCCCCCCATCCAGGTTACATTGGTTCATAATGGAAGTGGATCTATGGACATAATAACATTTAATCTGTTGCTGCGGTGTTCAACTCTGTTTTCTATAGACCCACATTATCTGCTCAGTTTGTAGCATCAGTTTTTCAGGGTTCATTCCCTGTTTTCTCCTGAGATCTTGGGGTAGGATGTAATTATGCTACTGGTGCTGCCCTTTACCTGTTGACTCACAGGAGCCTACGCCTCTGCCACAGAAAGCCTGGGGTGTATTACTCTTACCATATGGTGCAGCGCCTTCACCTGTGAGGGATCCCAGCAGAGTGGAAGCAGCCCCTCGCAGGACACAATCACAATGAACACATAGCTTTGGAAAAATAGAAAGGCCTTTACTGAACATAGATATAACAGATAACCCTGAACATTAGACTTATAATGACTATATATACAACTGCCCCATACCTCGCAGGGCCTTCACCCCACACCATGTACCCAAAGTCCCAAGTCCCACACCCCACCCCTTAGGCGTGATCAGCTCCGTACTAAATGAGGATATAGTTGGTGCACTTATTGTAGAATGGTACCTGCTGGGTGTGTCCACACCCGGGCGGGCTGACGTGAAGATAAGTGGATCCTCTGATCCCGCGACGATTCCGCCTCTGCGTGGGATGATGTCTTGTAGGATGATCCCACCGTGGAAACCGTGTCTGCAACTTGACAGGGTCTGGTCCCAAACCACAACCATTAGGGCTGCACAGCGTTCTGGCTGTGTCCCTTTACTGACAAACAACTAAAGGGGCAGGGTCCCTACCAAGTCCCTATAGCAACCACACACTAGTATGTGAGTAGGGCCTAGCTGTGGCCTAGGGGAGATCTCTGGCCTTGAGCAGAGGCTACTTGCCTCCCTGCACATATACACCCTCCCCTGTCTGTGTCCCAGCTCCCACTGACTCACAGATTCAGTGCGCAACAATGTAACTCCTTTGCAGCAGGAGAATCTGTAAGCCCTATTGGCTGTAATGCCGCAGTTGATAGGAGTGAAAGGGCAGTCCCCAGAGGCTTCTGGGTAATGTAGTCCCTGTGTGACCTCTTTACTATTGGGACTGCGTGCGCAATCTACACTGCACATGCGCGACTCTGTAATGGCTGCCGCCGCTTGCAACTGCGCATGCGCAAACTGGAGATATCTCTGCGCTATGGAGTGCCACCTCTGCCCATCTGCAATCGCGTTGTGCATGCACGAACCATTGCGCGTGCGCAAATACACCAAACATGGTGGCGCCCTGCCAAGGGGGCCACCGGCAAGCCCGTCGCCCTCCCCACAACATCCCCCTGGCATCAAAGGTCAGGGGTGGGGAACGGGAGACCGGGGGACCAGAGGGGACCTGGTTACATCTGATCATCAAACTTCATGAAATCACATGGTACATCCACCAATCAAATAGATGGATGTACTATGTGGTGCCTTCACTTTTTTTGGTGATGTAACGTCACATTAAAGGGATGAAGCATAAGGTAACTGATTGAATGGCTAAGGTAATTAAGAGATTAACCCCACCCATCCACAACCCTCCTGGGAGGCCTAACACCTGCCCCGGGGCGACTACCCCCTTCACTCACGCCCTCTACCGCCAACAAACCAGGTACTTCAGTTTAACCCCTTCATTACCTTATCTACTATCCACAAAAGTAATGAAGCTACTTTTATTATTATTTTTATTATATAGTATTGAAGCAGGTAGTATTGAAGCAGGTAGTCTCCTGAGCTGAACCGGGTACCCCGGCTTCCCAAGATGCAGGCCCTGATATGGGGTGCCAGTAATTCCTGCAAGTTTAATTCTCCCACGTCACTTGATCGGGACCTTTAAACATGCAGGAGATACTGGCACCCCATACCGGGGCCTGTAATTTGGGATACCAGGAGTTTCCTGGGCTGAAATTAATGCAGTTCAGCTCCGGAGACCCCCTCCTGCAATATTAAGTAATTAAAACATTGCGTTGCCTGTTATAGCTGTGCAGGGAGAGGGACCGATTATCTCTGCTTTCACTGCACAGCTCATCCAGAATGCTGCAGCTTGGTAAGATTAACACAGCGGCAGTCCCATTCAGAAGTAGTGTTAAGCCTGATGAAAAATTCCCCCATGTTCTGCACATGGCTGTGATCACTCCACGTTTCATCTGCAGTTCATCAGCCCATGTGTGGGTCAGGGTGGAGATAAAGGTGACTGCATCTGTAGCACTATATATTATTATTATTATTATTATTATTATTATTATTATTATTACTACTACTGCATATTGTTCTTGAATGTTTCAGCATGTTAACATTTCTTAGCTTTAGATTTTTAATGTATGTATACGGGTTCATGGATTTGTTTATCTTGATGTTGTATTGTATATTGAGACTGAGCTTTGTACAATATTAATATTACATGAAAACAAATTCTAAAGTCATCATAACATAACTGTTCTTTTTTAGAACATTCAGTACTTATTTTATATCAGGCAAAACATTGAAGGTAAGCGGAGTCACTGCTGGCATCAAATGTCACAGGAACTCAATCAAATAGAAAAAATAAAAAGTATTTTATTCAGGACATATTTAAAATACAAAAATAGACAAAAAAATATTGAAAAATTTACTTTTTAATTTTGTCTATTTGATTGAGTTCCTGTGACGTTTATTGCCAGCTGTGACTCTGCATATCTCCAATATTTTCCCAGCTATACTGTTTGTTTGGAGAGATGCAATGGAGGTTAATGCAGCAGATACACTGTTATAACCCCATCGCAATACAGTAATACTACAGTGAAACCGGGATGACGCATTTCAACATTGAACAAGGAAAAGCAACCACCAACGATCACCGGTTCCTCATAGGAGATAAGTTGGTTACCTTCATCATAGGGCCCAGGTATGTGAATTTATCTAATGTGAGCCGAAACTTATGCCATTTTAATTGATTAAAAACAAATGCAAGCAACTTGGCTTGCGTGTACTGATTGATCTGTGTGGTTGATTGAAGTGCTGGTTGGTTAAAGTGTGTGCAGTTAGAACCAGAAGCAGTTTGAACAAGGAAGCAGTTAAACAAGGTATAGTTATTGAAGTACAGTTTACTGTTAGTACTTCTAAACTTCATAGTTGCTAGAATGAGCAGGATTGAAAATTCCACTCAATGCACATCTTGCCACATGTATGTGCACTTGGAGCAGCTGTTCCAAGGAGCATACCACTGTGAGAAGTGTGAGCAGGTGGTCTCTTTAGAATCAGAGATTGCTGATCTAAAGAGGCAACTTGCAATATTGAGGGACATTGGCAATCTTGAAAGGGAATTAGAGCTCACTGAGCAGGCCCTTGCTTCGACTAGTGGTGCAGATGGTGGTGCTTTTAGTGAGGAGCAGGTAGGTAGCTTAGTTGCTGTTAGTGAGGAGAAGTAGGTAGCTGGGTTACAGTTAGAAGGGGAAGCAGGGGCAATAGGGAGAGGCAGGTCATTTCTGAGCTGACACATCCCAATAGATTTGCCATGTTGAGTGAAGATATTGGGAAGGTTGGGGCAGAAATGGCAAGGCTGGGGGAGACTAATTCCTCTAGCAGCCAGGGGAATAGTTCATCCAGCACAGTGGGGACTCAGGATACTCAGATGCAAAGAAAGATTGTGGTGGTAGGGGACTCCATTATTAGGAAGGTAGATAGGGCAATCTGGTGCCGGGACCGCATGAACCGAACAGTTTGTTGTCTCCCGGGTGCTCGGGTTCGGCACATTGCGGATCGGGTAGACAGATTGTTGGGGGGGGCTGGGATTGACCCGGCGGTCTTGGTACATGTTGGCACCAATGACAAAGTTAGAGAAAGATGGAGGGTCCTAAAAAATGATTACAGGGATCTAGGCCAAAGGTTTAAGGCAAGGACCTCCAAGGTAGTATTTTATGAAATACTACCAGTGCCATGCGCTACCGCAGGGAGACAGTCAGAGATCAATGAGGTTAATGCATGGCTAAGAAAGTGGTGTAGGAAGGAGGGGTTTGGGTTTTTAGAGCACTGGGACTCCTTTTCTGAGAGGTGCCATCTATATTCTAGGGACGGATTGCACCTCAATGAAGAGGGATCTTCTGTGCTAGGGGGGAGAATGCTAAAAAGGTTGGAGGAGATTTTAAACTAGGATGGAGGGGGGAGGGGAATGAAACAGATAATGAACTAAATGGAATAGATGAGGATACAAGGTGGTATGGAGGTAGAATGGGGGCAAGTGCAAGTTTGACAAGCAAAAAACCCATAGTAAATAGAGATAATAATAGAAAACTTCTAAAGACTAAACCAAGTGGGAGCAGAAAGGAAGGAGCAGATAAGATAATAGTACAGGCTGAAAAAAACCTTAAATGCATGCTTGCTAATGCAAGAAGCCTGACAGATAAAATGGGGGAGCTTGAATTAATAGCTACAAGGGAGCAGTATGATATCATAGGCATTACTGAAACATGGTGGGATGAAACTCATGACTGGACAGTTAATTTAAAGGGGTATTCTCTTTTTCGGAAGGATCAAACAAATAGAAGGGGAGGTGGAGTAAGTCTATATGTTAAACCAGATCTAAAACCTATTATAAGGGATGATGTCTATGAAGGGAATGATGAAAATGTAGAGACCTTGTGGATAGAAATTAGCAGTGGAGGTAAAAGTATAAAGAAAATGTTTGTGGGAATATGCTATAAACCACCAAATATCTGTGAGATTAAGGAAGCTAAAATACATTTGCAAATGGAGAAGGCATCAAAACTGGGTCATGTTTGCATAATGGGGGATTTTAATTATCCAGACATAGACTGGGGCAATGAGATTAGCATTACAACAAAAGGAAACAGGTTTTTGAGGGTGCTTAAAGATAATTATATGACCCAAATAATTGAGGAACCAACCAGGAGAGGGGCAGTTCTGGATTTGGTCATATCAAACAATGTAGAAGTAATAACAAATATTCAAGTCCTGGAACATTTGGGTAACAATAATCATAACATGGTCTCATTTGAAATAAATTATCAAAAAACAGATTACTTGGGTTAAACAAAGACTTTAAACTTTAGAAAGGCAGATTTTAATAAACTGAGGTCTAATCTAGTAGTAATATAATGGGATGATGTTTTTGCAGGGAAAAATGTAGAAGATAAATGGGCAGTCTTTAAAACATTGATAGAAAAGCACACTTATCAGTGTATACCCTTGGGTAATAAGTATAAAAGAAATAAGTCAAAACCAATGTGGCTAAATAAACAGGTAGGGGAGGAAATGGATAAGAAGAGGAAGGCGCTTAGATTCTTTAAGTCAGAAGGGACAGAGACATCGTATCAGAATTATAAGGAATGTAACAAAAATTGCAAAAGGGCAATTAAATTAGCAAAAATGGAAAATGAAAAAAGGATTGCAATAGAAAGTAAGGTAAACCCTTTAAAGTTCTTTACGTACCTTAATAACAAAAAAATGACAAAAGAAACTATAGGACCCTTTCAGTGTGAGATGGGTAGGCATATTATTGGAGATAAGGAATAAGCAGAGGTATTAAACAAATTCTTTGCCTCTGTGTTTACCAGGGAAGAATCAAGTTCAATAGTAGCGCCAGAGGAGGAAGCCACAACCTCCATATTAATGACCAATTGGTTAACTGAGGAAGAAGTTCATAAGCGACTTGAAAAAATTAAAGTAAATAAGACACCTGGCCCCGATGGCATACATCCAAGAGTTCTCAAGGAGTTAAGCTCAGTAATAGCAAAACCATTATATTTAATATTCAAGGACTCCATTTCCACAGGCTCAGTACCACAAGATTGGCGTAAAGCAGATGTGGCGCCTATATTTAAAAAGGGAGCTAGATCACACCCGGGGAATTACAGACCTGTAAGCCTGACTTCAATAGTAGGGAAACTACTTGAAGGTTTAATACGGGATAATATTCAGGAATACCTAATGGAAAACAAAATTATTAGTAATAGTCAGCATGGATTTATGAAGGATAGATCTTGCCAAACTAACCTTATTTGTTTCTTTGAGGAGGTAAGTAGGAATTTAGACCAGGGTAATGCAGTTGATGTGGTCTACTTAGATTTTGAAAAGGCTTTTGAAACGGTTTCCCACAAGAGGTTGGTGTACAAAATAAAGAAAATTGGACTCAGTAATAATATATGCACCTGGATTGAAAACTGGTTAAAGGACAGACAACATAGGGTTGTCATAAATGGAACTTTTTCAGGTTGGGCTAAAGTCGTGAGTGGAGTACCTCAAGGATCGGTACTGGGACCCCTGCTTTTGAACTTGTTTATTAATGACCTTGAGGTTGGGATCGAGAGCAAAGTCTCCATCTTTGCTGATGATACTAAATTGTGTAAGGTAATAGAATCAGAGCAGGATGTCATTTCTCTTCAGAAGGACTTGGAGAGACTGGAAACGTGGGCAGGTAAATGGCAAATGAGGTTTAATACAGATAAATGTAAGGTTATGCATTTGGGATGCATGAATAAAAAGGCGACTTACAAATTAAATGGAGATATATTGGGGGAATACAGCATAGAGGTGATAATTAAACCCAAAAGATGTTATTAGGTCACCTAGAGAGGGTGTATACAGAGAAAAGAGAAGAGGTCCCAGTACAGAGCCCTGGGGTACCCCCACAGAGAGATCAATAGAGGAGGAGGAGGTATTAGCAGAAGAGACACTGAAAGTACGATGGGAGAGGTAGGATGAGATCCAGGATAGAGCTTTGTTCCGAATGCCAAGAGTATGGAGAATGTGAAGGAGAAGAGGGTGGTCCACGGTGTCAAATGCTGCAGAGAGGTTGAGTAATATGAGCAGAGTGTAATGACCTCTGTCTTTGGCAGCATGGAGGTCGTCAGTTATTTTAGTGAGGGCTGTTTCCGTGGAGTGAGCAGTGCGGAAGCCAGATTGTAGAGGGTCTAGGAGAGAATAGGTGTTGAGAAAATGGAGCAAGCAAGCAAGCGAATACAAAACGTTCAAGGAGTTTAGAGGCAAAAGGCAAGAGGGAGACAGGTCGATAGTTAGAAAGACAGGTAGGGTCAAGCTTGCTGTTTTTGAGTAATGGTATGACTGTTGCATGTTTGAAGGAGGATGGAAAGGTTCCAGAGCAGAGGGAGGAGTTAAAAATGTGCGTGAGCGTTGGGATTATAGTAGGAGCAAGAGGTTTTAGGAGATGGGAGGGAATGGGGTCAAGAGGGCAAGTGGTAGAGGGAGAAGAGGCGATCAACAGCGACACATCCTCCTCTGAGACAGTGTAAAAAGAGTCAAGGAAGGCAGGAGGAGAGTTAGGAAGAGGTGTAGGATGGGAGGAAGAAACAGAGGGGATGTCCTGACGTATGGATTCCACCTTTTCCTTAAAATAGTCAGCAAAGTCCTGAGCAGAGATGGAGGAAGGGAGAGGCAGCTGAGGGTGGTTTGAGTAGAGTATCAAAGACAGAGAACAGTCGGCGTTGGTTAGACTTGTGCATGTTGATTAGTGAAGAAAAGTAGGCTTGTTTAGCTTGCGAGAGGGCAGAGTTGAAACAGGATAGCATAAATTTGTAGTGAAGGAAGTCTGCGAGAGTATGAGATTTCCTCCAGAGGCGTTCAGAGGAACGAGTGGAGGAACGCAGCATGCGCGTATGGGAATTTAACCAGGGTCTAGGGTTAAAAGGGCGAGTGCGGCATAGAGAAAGTGGGGCATGTAGATCAAGAGAGGAGGACAAGGCAGAGTTGTAGTTCCTGACCAGATTGTCAGGGTCTGTAGCAGAGCTTAGAGAGGAGAGGGAGGAGTGTAATGTGGACTCAAAGTCAGGTAAGTGAATAGAGCGCAGGTTTCTGCAGAACCGGGGGGTAGATGGAGGTGGAGAAGGGGAGAAACGAGATAGAGAGAATGAGATGAGGTGATGGTCAGAGAGAGGAAAAGGGGAAATGGAGAAATTGGAAGGAGAGAAGTTTTTAGTGAAAACCAGGTCTAAGTAGTGGCCATCCTTGTGGGTGCTGGCTGCAGTCCACTGTTGAAGGCCAAAAGAAGAGGTTAGAGAAAGAAAGCGGGAAGCCCAAGGGAGAGAGGGTTCATCAATGTAGCAATTGAAGTCCCCAAGGAGAAGAACAGGGGAGTCTGAGGAGAGGAAGAAAGAGAGCCAGGATTCAAAGTGAGAGAGAAAGGCAGAAGGGGGGTGAGTAGAGGTAGGTGGGCGATAGATGACCGCCACATGAACAGGGAGAGGAGAGAAGATCTGGACAGTGTGAACCTCAAAGGAGGGAAAGGCAAGAGAGGGGGGAATAGGAAGAGTTCGGTAACGGCAGAGAGAGGAGAGCAGGAGTCCCTCACCTCCACCCCTGCCATCAGGGCGCAGAGTGTGGGAGAAGGAAAGGCCACCATAAGAGAGGGCAGCTTCCAGAGCAGAGTCAGACTGAGTGAGCCAGGTTTCAGTTATAGCAAAGAGAAGCAGGGAGTGAGAGAGAAAGAAGTCATGCACAGAGAGGAACTTGTTAGAGAGGGAGCGAGCATTCCAAAGGGCACAGGAGAAAGGGAGAGAGGAGGGAGGGTGGCAGGGGATGGGTATGAGGTTGGAGGGATTAACACCAGAAGGAGTAGAAGTTGTATGTGGGAGGCGAGGACGAGAGCAAGTAGAAATAAGGTAGGGACCAGGATTGGGAGAGATATCCCCAGAAGCAAGGAGGAGAAGCATGGATAGAAAGAGTATGTGTGAGGATGATTTATAGGGGTGTGTTTTAGTGCAGGGTGTATAGTTGTGTGGTGACAGAGGACGCAGGTAAGAAAGGAGTTCATGTGAACTGAGAAGTGGGGCAGAAAGGAGAGATGGAGATATATGAATAGAGTTAGAGACATAAGGAGACTGGTGGAAGGAAGTGCATAAATTGAAAATAAGTGAGGTTGCAGCAAATATAAAAAATAAAGGCAGCATCACAGCAATAGTTAAGTGTTGAGATGTGCAGTCTTAGATAGATGATATCCTCTTTTCCAACGTAGATCAAAAGCAGGAATCAGAAGCAGTAGGTGGTCTCCACTTTTCCACTTCTTTTTGAACTTCCTTTTTAAACTTCATATTCTACTTGAAACATTTCTACTTAAAAGCATATCTGCTTACAAGCATACAAGCTTACAAGCATGGCTGCTAGCAGCAATGGCTGTTAGGAGTTTACTTATATACTTTTAGAAAGTCACCTGGTTGGCACAACAAACTTAATTAGCACATGTGAGGGTAGTTAAAGCAAATGGTTTTTCTAAGGTGGGTGTTGCCTTGCCTTGCCCTGCACAAGTGTGAAAGCTGAATTAAATTAAGACACTAGGGGGATGATTTACAGACAGACAATTGGAATATGTTTTTACCTAGATAGAACTAAATACACAGCATGGGAGGATATCAGGATAGACAGACAATTGGAATATGTTTTTACCTAGATAGAACTAAATACACAGCAGGGGAGGATATCAGGATAGACAGACAATTGGAATATGTTTTTACCTGAGGAAAGAGAAGAGATGAGATGAGTGAGTGATTCAATAGTCTTCCTTCCTTTTTAAACTTCATATTCTACTTGAAACATTTCTACTTAAAAGCATATCTGCTTACAAGCATGGCTGCTAGCCATGATTCTTTTCATGATTCCCTCGTTACTTAAAGAATCTAAACACCTGCCTCTTCTTTTCCATTACCTCCCCTACCTGTTTATTTAGCCACTTTGGTTTTAACATATTTATTTTATACTTATTACCCAAGGGTATACACTGATGAGTGTGCTTTTGTAACAATGTTTTAAAGACTGCACATGTATCTTCTACATTTTCCCCTGCAAAAGCATCATCCCAATGTATTACTTGCAGATTAGTCCTCAGTTTATTAAAATCTACCTTTCTAAATATTAAGGTCTTTGTTGAACCCAAGTAATTTGTTTTTTGATCATTTATTGCAAATGAAACCATGTTATGATCACTGTTACCCAAATGTTCCAGGACATGAATTTTTACCAAATCCAGTATTGCTCCTCTTCTGATTGGTTCCTCAATAATTTGGGTCATATAATTGTCTTTAAGACACCCAGACACCTGTTTCCTTTAGTTGTAATGTTAATCTCAATGCCCCAGTCTATGGGGCCTATGCAGAAAGCTCTTTTAAAAAATTGCTACGTTTTTTTCCCCGCCATTTTTGTCTGAATAACGAATACCTGTGATAGCAACATTTGCTAAAATGGCGAGTAGCCAGCGGCGTGATTCTCGTCTGCATAAAAATGAAGCAATGGCGTGGCATGTAAATAAACCTTTTTTTTTTTTTCATTGTGCGAGAATCTCATCAGACATTCAATTAGTTGAGTGGCCTATTTAAATGGTGTATTTTTTGTAATCTTTCTCTGTGTTATTGGAGTGAGAGAGAGACAGAGCTAGTATTTTTGAGGATTTGTGATTATTATAGTTGGATTAAATTGTGATAGTGTTGTCTTGTTTATTTATAATTTATTTAACTTTTTTGTCTTGTGAGGTTGACATTTTTTTGTGTGTCATTTAATTAATTTATTTGTTATTCGTGAGACTTAGAGGTATGGGTGTCTGGTGGTGCTGGTGTGAGTGGTGGTGCTGGGGTGAGTAGTGGTGATGGTAAGATGAGTGGTGGTGGTTGTAGGGTGAGTGGGGGTGGGGTGAATGGTGGTGGTGGTGGTGGTGGTGTTGGGGTGAGTGGTGGTGGTGGTAGGGTGAGTTGTGGCGGTGATGTTGGGGTGAGTGGTGGTGGCTGTGGTAAGGAAAGTGCCTTTCTCCTGCCGTATCTTCCATTGGAAGAAGGGGGGGGCAGTCAGCAGCACAAAACCTCAGTGGTTGCATCTGGGCATGATAATCCTCTGGGGAAAAAAAGGAATATCAAATTCAACGATGAGGAAAACACAGTCCTCGTAACGTGTATTGTGGAGAAACATCGCCTGTATGATAATTTAGTAGATAACAAATTAATTAGCAATGACTGTCCCAATTAATCTTTTATTGTATTATATCACTTTCTGCATTAACATAGAACTGACATTAACAGAAATGTCATTGTGTATATGTACAAACATATACAAAAACCATATGGGATACCTGGCGCTTAATACAGTAGAAAGTGTCCATACAGTGCAGTCCTTTAAATGTCCAAATGATGTTCCCAACCAAAACGACGATTGCAGTTGGATTCGGTAGTCCCCATAATAAAGGGTTAAAGAAAAAACACAAATTGCGCAGTATATCTGGACAGGTGCATACAGGACAGTACGACCACAGTGAACTACTTACAAGATAAATCTTGCAACTTTCAGTTGAGAGGATCTGTGCTTTAACCTCTTCCTTGCTGTGATCACGAATCCCACGCGAATCTTCTCAATCCTCCTCTTCTTTAGCCTCTCCCAAGAAGATATTTGGAAGGCATGATAAGGAGAGAATACAGCAAGATAGTGTGGAAAGTACAACACAATTTATTAAAATATATAAAAACAGCCAAATGTAAACTCACATATGGATGCAGAAACACGTGCAATACTAGGATGCCGTCCGCAGCTTGCTAAGGTGTCCCTTTTGCTTGTTACAAATCAAGTACAGCTGTATGGCTCCTCTCAGCAGCAACTCAGTGCCCAGGACTCTCTTCGCCCTCCCTGGTGTGTTCCGGCGCTGGTCCCGCTGACGTCACTGCCTGAGCGCCATTCAGACAACTGGGAACCTCCTCTGCAGACGGTGCCTCTAGAACTCCTCCCCCCTAACGCGTTTCATGACGTGGGGACGTCACTTTTTCAAAAGATAAGGAGCTACTGCCAATAAGCCCTATTTATACCTCCAAGAAGTAATTAACCCCTTGGTGTCAAATTACATTGCATATACATATGACAGAAACGTATTAAAACACAATAAAATTCATTAATACAGACGCTATACATTACTACAAGTCAAAAGAGAGTAACTCTGGGATTCAATGGCTTGTATAATGGAAACAGATAGTTAATAAAGATATTAAGTGCATAGTGGATAAAGAGTGATTTCTAATCCCTTAGGAAGGAGGCTAGATCAAACTCTATATTTAAGTCTTTAGGTGTCAGTGTTCTTAGTGTATACAGTAGAGGCAACGTTTATTCTAACATTTGCTGTAAACTAGCCGGGTTACATTCTGGGTATGTGCTGGGTATGTGCTGGGTATGTTCTGGGCTAGTTTGAGGCACGTTTAAGGCATTTCTGCATTGACTAATGACCCATAGGATTAACACAGCAGGGATCCCTGGCAGTCCAATTCAGTTTGAATGGGACTGCCAGGGACCCCTGCTGTTAATCTGATAGGCCATTAATCAATGCAGAAATGCTGGGGCTAGTTTAAGGAAAGTTTAAGGCATGTATTCAGAATGTACCTGGGTGTACCTGGGTCTTTTGGGGAATTGCCACTAGTTTTTGTTAGAATAAGAGTTGCCTCTACTGTATATCCAGAAGCTTTCCCTTCTGGACAAATTCCTAAGTCTGTCACCTCCCCTCCAGTTAATTTTAGGGCACTCTATCCCTTTACATGTTAATCCTTCAGGGTTTTGGCCGTGAACTATTTTAAAATGGTTAGAGACACTGTGATTTTCAAACCCTCTTTTAATATTGTACACGTGCTCGGCCAGCCTACGTTTGAGGGGTCTCCCTGTTCTCCCCACGTATTGGAGACCGCAGGGACATTGTAATAAGTAGACACAATACGTACTTTTACAGCTAAAAATACAGTTTTGTTGGTGACTGTAGAATGGAACTTGTCACCTTTTTTGCTGTAATTACACCCAATACACTTGCCGCATGTAAAGTATCCTTTCAAATCACCAAACCATGTACTGTTACCCTGTTTGGGTCCACCTAAGGGACAACTAGGTTCTAAAGATTCTTTTAGGTTCCTAGCCTTCTTATACACAATTTTTGGGTGAGATGGTAGTACAGATTTCAAAATGGGATCTCGCTGGAGAATTCCCCAATGCTTTTTAAAAGTTTTCATTATCTCAGGAGCCATACTATTATACCTAGTGATAAAGGGTATAAATTCTCCCTCTTTATCTTTTTTATTTTTCTTATCCATACTAACTAGTGCAGTTCTATCTACATTATTAACCCTTGCAATAGCTTTATTGACCTTAAACGGATTATAATCACGCTCCCTAAATTTGTCTTTTAATTCACATATTTGTTGGTCATAAATATGCTTCTGGGAACAGTTCCTTTTTATTCGTAATGCCTGACCTTGTGGGATATTGTCAATCCACTTGGGGTGGTGATGGCTAGACGCCAATAGGTACGTATTGGCATCAACCTCTTTATAATATGTTTTAGTATGCACCACCCCATCTTCTATGTACAAGGTGAGGTCAAGGAAATTAATAACTGTTGGATCACTACTTGAAGTGAACCAAATATTGTATGGGTTTTGGTTGAGATAGATTAAAAAGAGGGCTAAAGTGTCCGGGGTGCCCCTCCAGACGCACAGCACATCATCGATATATCTTTTCCAGAGCACCAGGTTTGCACCAAATGGGTTGTCTCCCCAAATGTGGTCCTGTTCCCACATGTCCATGAAAATATTCGCGTAACTTGGTGCAAACCTGGTTCCCATCGCGGTGCCGCGCGTCTGGAGAAAGAACTCGCCCTCATTGCTGAAGTAATTGTGCTGAAGGATGTACCTAATCCCCTCCAAGACAAATGATTTCAGCTTCTCATCTACATCTCTATCTTTCTCCAATGTTAGTCTTATGGCCCTGAGTCCTGCTTCATGTTCGATGATTGTATATAAGGGATACCACATCACATGTTACCCAGATGAGATTGGTATCCCAAGTGAGTTCTTTGATAATATTCAGCACATGAGTGGTATCCCTAAGATAGGAATGGATCTGTACTACATATCTTTGTAAGATGTAATCAAGAAACTGTGATAAGTTGGATGTGAGGGAGGCGATCCCCGAAATGATCGGTCTCCCCAGAGGTTTGATGGGGTCTTTATGGAGTTTGGGGATGAATAGAATACTGGTATTCTAGGTTCTTCTACCAATATGAAGTCTAACTCCTTTTTAGTGATTACTTCATCCTCCAAGCCCCTATTGGCCATCAATACTAGTTCATTTTTTAACTGTTCTGTTGGATTCTTACCTAGTTTACTATAAGTGGTGACATCACTGAGAATCCTATGAGACTCTTCTTTATAGTAACTGGTGTCCATAATGACTAGTCCTCCCCCCTTATCAGCTGCTTTGATTACAATTGCCTTATTGTCTGATAGAGTGCGAACCGCTTCTTGCTCATCTTTCGTTAAATTGTGTTTATTACTCCTAAAGTTTTCCCCCAAGGATTCAAGGTCTCCCATCACCATGTCAGTAAACGTGGTGATAAAGTTACCTTTACTGGCCCTAGGATAAAATGTAGAGGCGTTTTTGAACGGAGTCAAAGGTGATTGGTTGGTATTGTTACTGTTGGAACTTGTCATTATAGATGCTCTACTCACAGCATCACGAATGAAGTATTTCTTCAACGTGAGCCTTCGTACAAATTTATGAACATCTACATACAGTTCAAACATATTGGGGCCACGTACTGGTGCAAACTTAAGACCTTTCTCTAGGACTCTGGTCTCAACTTCTGTCAACTTGTGTTTGCTCAAGTTAAAGATACTAGTCTTATTATTTACCAACTGCGTCCTTGATCTGGTCTTTTTCTTCCTCTTTCGCTTGTGCGACCCCCCTCTTTTTCCTCTGAATCGTCTGCTCTTGACCTTTTCCATTCTATAAATTGGCGGTCTGGATTTATTACTGTTTCCCTCCACTGCTCTCGAAATGGCTCGTTGTAACTGCAGTGTTCTAAAAAATGAGGGTGTCCCCTATTATTAGGTCTATCATAGGGTCTATGAATAGGTGATCTATCTCTATAGTGTCTAAAAACTTGTTCTCCCTCTTCTTCACTTTTTTTCTGAGGACTTCTTAAAGGTCTCTCATTACTCTGGTGTTTACTTTTGTTTCTATTTTTATTTTTGAAACTCCCTGTAGACCTTTCTTGTTGGGTTTTAATTTAAAAGTTGGGATGATATTTTGAAAGGTTTTATAATATTCTATGATTAATCCATAAAGCCCTGTGTGATTTTCCGTGGTTAAGGTTTTTAATTATCGTACATTAAAGATTTCCTCATTAGAGGTTGGTTTGTTTATAGATGCTTTCTCTTCCTCTGATTATCTGTTTTTTCTAAGAAATTGTTTCCTTTGACCATATCGTCTTTATCAGCTGTGTATATTTTGTTCATAGCATTTTTTAAAGATCTTGTTTATTTTATCTGGGTCACTATTGTATATCAGGATCCTCTGTGATTGTATTATAGGTATTGTATTATGTGGTTTCCTGGTGTGTTTTACTAGGCTGGCAAGTAAACAACCTGTTTTATTTGGTTCTCTAAAGAATCTAATATTTTGGTAGTCTGTTTTTAATTGAGTTATTTATTTTAGTAATGTTTCATAAGATTCTTTTATTTCTAAGTATTTATCCTTTGTTCCTGGTTGTTTATGATTGTGTGCATTTTGTACATTTCTATAAGTTTTTTGTTTAAGGATTTCATTTTTTCATTCATTGCTTTTCCTTTCCCCGCTACATAATATATTATTTGTCCTCTCAGAAATGCATTGGAAACTTTCCACAGTAGTGGTGGATTATTTATACAGTATGTTCAGCATTATCCTTTATGTAGTTTCACCAAGTATTTATTAGAACTGTTTTGACTTAACATACAGATGTATCAAGACTGCACTGCCTCTGTGATTGCAAAAGTTTGTGAGGGCCTTAGCGCAGCCGGGATGATGCTCAATTCTAACCAAGAGAGCAGTAATCAGCCCTGAATTGGACTACCACATTGTTAATCTTACCCAGCCAGGCACAAGTCTGTAGGAGCTGTGCAGAGTCCCAGAGAGAAGAAGTATCTATGTGTTGGTATATGCACAAATATCAGTGGAGATGCTAACACTACAACAGGAAAATAAGAATGCGAGAGCAGTCAAAGGGAAAGCTGTTACTGTAAGTTTCCTGATGATTTCTTACTTAACCCTTACCCCTTTAACAACTTACAGAAACACGAATCACACAATTCGAGACAGATAACATAGTGAAAAAATTAATTTAAAAGAAGAGAACCACAAACTAATGGTAAATTGTTGCTAGTTTCCTGCAAGTCATTGATATCAGTAGCAACACATAGCATGGTAGTGGACACTTCCAGACCACACCGTATTTAAATCCCTAAGACTGTGTGACTGGATATGAACTGCTATACTGGTTAGATGTGTCCAACTTTGAAATTGCCACAAAAGGTAATTTGAGCAAGGCTGAGTACAATTAGCTAGTTTCTACATAGAAGAATAATTATACTATATTGGTAGAGTAACATAGGCTAGTCTCTATGAGATACAGTAGGTACTGTATACTGTATCTGTATGCACTAGAGAAAACTGGAGTAACAGACCAATGTCTATTGTTCAGATGCCTAAAATAGCTACCTGAGGATAATGTACCTCAGCTCTAGTCAGCTCAGTAATCTGTTCCCTATATTTCTAGATGCCATAATGATCAACCTGTCTCTTACCTACTTTTACTATCCATCTGAGTAACATGTGGACAGCCGTCATAAGGGTGTTTGGGTTTCACCTTCTTTGATTGCCTGTGTGTGGAATTATATATACAGTACATGTGTTGTGTACATTCACTTACCCTGGTTTATCTATAGATTATTTGAATTTATGTACGGGTTGCAAATATTTTTTATTAATCATTGTATAAACCTCTGATGTATCTAGTCCATATGTATAATATAGATGTCTACATCAATATTTTTATGAAAGCAACTTATCTACGTAGATATTACTATTATAGTTCTGATTAAATCATGCTTAGTAAGGTGGTATAGATGTGATATAATAGCACTATCCTATATAGATCCACTAAGATTGACATTCATATACAGTACTGTATCGTATAGATTCTTTTCATACTTGGAAGGTAAGATGCTTCCCATGTCAATCACCAGCATCTTGACATCCTTTCCTTTTGTAACTTGGATTTTGTCCTTGCATATGTTAATGATCAGCTTCCTTGAGTTAGCCTTTGCAATACTATTTTTTTTCAGATCTTTCATTCCTTGCACAAAATTTTCAGTCCCCATACAGCCTGCAGTTGGCAGATGTACAGTAGTTTCACCATTTCGTGATCTTTACACATCACTAGTTTATATAATATATCTTTAATGTATACAGAGGTAGCCAACTGTTCTCTCCTGCTAGCCTAGGAAAATCTGTGGCAATCTCACAGAAACGCTGCAACATTTCTGTGTTATTTCTGCATCCAGACTAATAGCCCATCTGATTAACACAGCAGGGGGGCCTGCTATTTGAATGGGACTGCAGGGACACCCGCGGTTATAATCCGATTGGCTATTAGTCTGGCTACAGAAATATCACAGAAATGTTGCAGTATTTATGTGACATAGCCTCAGATTTTCCTAGGCTAGCAAGAGGGAACAGTTGTCCACCTCTGTAGGTGCCTACAGAAATGTTGTTTGTGTCTACAGTTTTATTATTATTTGCAGTAGTGTATTTAAACACTATGGGGCCTATTCTAGTAGGGTTGATAACTAACTCATCGAGGAGTTTTAGCAGCTATTGCAAAATTTTGCTACGTAGCTATTCAGATAGCCTCAATGAGTTGGTCAAATCATATGGGGAAGGCATTTTTTCGCAATTTCTGGCTCCTGGCCAAACACATTGCGCGGGAGCTGCCAAAAGGCTTAAAATCGCAATTTTGATAAAATCCCGCTATTCTAGTAGCCTCGATAAACTCATAGAGCTCTGGAATTGCATTTTTATCAAAGATGTAATCTCGCCAGCCCTAGGGTGGTGATATGGGATTTGAGAGCAGAACTTAGAAAAAAATGCATTTTTCCTGCATTGTATTGAAGCCGGGAGTATCCGAAGCTGATACACATTAATATCAGCACCGGAGACCCCCGGCTTCAATGTGATGCAATAAAAATAAATTTACAGGTAGCTTCATTACTTTAGCAGCTAACTGCTACGGCAATGAAGGGGTTAACTATCAGTGCCCAGTTTATTGTGGGTAACGGGGGGTGTGTGAAGGTGGTACTTGGCCCGCAGTCTGTATTTAAGCTTTGCGGGTGGGTTTCGGGATGAGTTAACCCCTTCATTTCCTTAGGGGTTAATACTGGTAAGACAATGAAGGGTTTACACCTCCCACTACCTACCTGGTAGGCAAAAACACCCACCACGGTCCAAATACCACCTTCACCCACCGCTGCTACCCACAATAAACATTACAACCCAATACAACCAAAATACACACACTCATTGCCAGTGTTGTTCCCTATGTCCTCAATGGGAGCAAATATAACTACAATGGGAATGAATGGGCACCCCCTCTACTCCCCAAAACCATAACATTGCTGTACAATAATGGATAAAATTACTATTATCCAGATATGGATAATAGTGCTAATATGGTTTATGAATAAGTTTGACACAGTCAGGAATAGGTGGGTATTAATCCCTCTGTTCTCAACTGTGTCCACCAGCGCTCTTACTTTTAGATTAATATATATACAATGACATATAAAAAAAGGAAAAAGGGATTAACACAGTGAATTTAAAAGAAAACAATTATTTAGAACAATGAAAAATGATACTTAATATCTTGAAGATTTTCACATAATGTGTGCCCAAATAAAGAGTCCAATCTTGATTCGCAAAAAATGGGTATGCAGCCTCTTTACATCTGGAACCAACCTCAGGACCAGGAGAAACTAGAGACAGGGGATGACAAAAAAGAAAAAAGCGCAAGGCCCATAGAGTAGTAAAGTTAGGTTTATAAACAATTAAAAACGGTTATAAACACTCACAGCAGGATAGTTGGTACAGGCACTTCGGTACTAAGAGTGACCGCAGGAACAGAGGTACTTTATTCGACTGCTTGTTCAGGTTAGGTGAATCTCAGCCCTCCTCCTTCACTAGATCGGCGATCTCATCCACTTCCACGTCAGATGACTCGTGACGTCGGCGTGTGTCATCGACCAGGGGTTGGACTACGGGCAGTCACCAGCTCCCTCTCCAAACTCGGCGGTTAGGGAACTCTGTCGTCTGCGTTCTCCTGAGTAACTTAGTGTAGCCTCCCAACAGTCAATGGCAACAAGAGCAATGTCCGCGGATTAGCCACTGTAGCAGTCAATGGGCAACCTAAAATAAACAACTGCACCAAAAAGACACAACAATAAAAAAATACCCAAGCACCTAAACACCAGAATATTAAAAGAAATAAAACCTCTAAACAACACAACATTAAAAGAAATCAACCTCAAAACAACACAACATTGAAAGAAATCAAACCTCTAAACAACTATACATTAAAAGAACTCAAAAACCATAACAACTCAACATTAAAAGAAATCAAACGTCAAAACACCAGAAGTATAAAAGAAATCAAATGCCTAAACACCAAAACAATAAAATAAATCAAACTCCTAAACAACCCAAAAATGTAATAAAAACAAGTCCTACAAATACATAACAATTAACTCCAAACAATAAACATAAATAGAAAACATAATAATTAATTAAAAACAACAATTTGTCAAAAAATGCATGGCCTGTCACTGTATTTATCAATACCCTAAAGGGGCACAGATAAATACATTAGCAGTCAATGGGCAAGCAAAAATATAAAAATTAAAAAATACAACCAAAACACCTGAAAAATAAAAATTACATACATTCAATGTTTTTCTTCCCTTTAGATGTCTTCACCCACCGAATTCCGGTGTATCAAGAAATTCTCGATCCTCAACGCGATCCTCCACTATCCTCTGTGATCCTCAGCATCCGGTAAAATCTTCTTTCTTCAATCTTCTTACTTGTAATCCAAAAGAAGATGTTGTCTTGTTGGCTTCTTAAGCTAAAATGGGATGTTTCTCTGTATGTTTCTCTGTGGGCTTTTTCTTTTCTTCTAATGTTTACAGTATGTTGGCCCTGTGGATCGCGGGAGAATTATGAACTACAGGAGTTACTACTACAGGGGTCTATAAGGAATCCGATGGTCAGCGCATACCTACAGATGCAGCGGCAGTTATCTGATCATTTCACGGGTTGCATTCATTTGAACACCCCGTGTTGGCTCGAGATTTCTTGACATTTTCTAGCATTAAGACGAAAGTGTTTTGATCGAGTGCAGAAAATTGCATTTTAGCGTTGTCTTCTATACCGTCGAGAAACTCTAATGGGCTATCGCGAGTTGTTGTCTTAAAAAATCTAATTGCAATTCAACCTGTCTTTTATTTCCATACAGTACTTCAAGTGTGTGTGTGTGTGTGTGTGTGTGTGTGTGTGTGTGTGTGTGTGTGTGTGTGTGTGTGTGTGTGTGTGTGTGTGTGTGTGTGTGTAATTTGAAGATTAAAAATATGACTGCAGGCTATTGGGATGCTTGATTTGAGGCGCAAGTTTTAAGGTTAGTCAGTATTAAATGAAAAGGTTGACACCATTTGCATAGGAGGAGATGGCAGTGAGGCATGAATGAGAGCAAGTGTGTATTTCTGGCTTCATGGAGATCCCCAGCAGCAGGAATGAGTAGATAGAGGGTGTGAATAGAGGATTTATGTGGGTGTTTTTTATTGAGTGGTAAAGAAGTTGTTGGAAGAGAAGTGTTTAAATAATAGTGCAGTGGGGAGTGGGGAAGTTGGAGAGAACAGAGACATTCACAAAGGAGTGAGGAAACAGTAAACTGAAACGGCAATAGGGTGGGCATAGTGGGATGCAGGAGGATAGACTTCCCAGGTACTGGAGGATAGGAAGAGTACAAATAATCACAGCATTTACAAAGTAAAGTTCTCACAGTTGCAAAGTTGTTGTGTGGAGTTCAGATCTTCCTCAATCTTCACTTCCAATTTCAACTCCAATGTTAATTCTGCCCAACACTTAAATATGACACATTAAGATGTGACACACAGCCATATGGCTCACAGCCTATATAGCTGGTCTTATTTACTCTAAAACACAGTCACTTGAATAACAATTAATGGGGGGGTCTGCCTAATCAACTCACAGATACATGCAGATGCAGCAACGAGTATTAGAACTCTGCCTGGGTAGATTCTGGGGCAGTCTCACAGTAAATGCCTCAATGTTGCTGCAACATTGCCTCAACATTTCTGTGAGATTCTTAATGGCCCAGAGGATTAACACAGCAGGGGGTCCCTACAAACTGAATGGGATTGCAGGGACCCCCTGCTGTGTTAATACGATGGGCCATTAATAATCTCACAGAAATGTTGAGGCAATGTTGAGGCATTTACTGTGGGACTGCCCCAGAATCTCCCAGGAATTTCTTGTGTAAGTGTTCTAATACTGGTAGCTGCATCAGTACTTATGCACTGTACAGTACAACTGTACTGTATTCTGTACCCTAATGTTCAGATTTAACGTAATTTTTCTTCTCTTGATCCAGGAATCATGGGCAAAGTATATTGTTGAATACAGTAGGTAGGATTTCCCATCTGGTGGTCAATGGATATTCCAGGACAATGACTCTAAACATACCGCCTCTTCTACCTATATTCTTGCAAGTGGTACCAACTGGGTTAAGATGCCACCGGAGTAAGTGCTCCAGTGTACATTAACTTTTTCTCATTGTTTTAAACTGTTGGTATCTGTTCAACTAATTCGCCATTCCCCCCCCCCCCCCCTCCCATTCCAGATCACAAGATTTGAACCCTATGAAACTGGTATGGCATGAGCTGAAGGATCAAATAAAAGGTTGTTAAACTGTCCAAAAAGGAGGAATTAATACATGGAAAAATTAGTTTCTGGAATGACATGCTGACTGTACAAAGATGCAACAACTACATAGACCATATTAGCAGCGTTTTGCCCGTTCTTTTAGAGAGTTATGGGAATGCCACCAGCACATAGTAAGGTACAGTACTGTGCTGTAATGTAATAAGGTAAGTACAGGTACACGTCGCTTCCGAGTGATGTCATCATTTGGTCCACCCTGTCTTCTGATAGGTCCTGTGATCCCTCTGTGTTTCTGCAGTTGGAGATCTCGGTACCTCATCCAAGCGCATGTGTGAGCGCACATCAGGGTCCCTCTTCCTTCATAGTGACGTCATCCCGTAACAGCGTAGTCTCCGGTTAACCCGTCTGTCCAACGATGTTCTATCATTCAATCTATACCTGTTGTCAAGTGGATCCATATACCAAGTGTATCCACATACACAATGTGCAGTAGAGTCCCAATAAAGTCCTTATTATACTTTATCTTTGAGGGTAGTGGGCCGTGGAGATGTCGTGGTACATAAGGGAGGAGAGAAAGAGCCAAATTGAGAGTCCGGTATTAAAAACACTAAGTGAAACTAATACAATCCCCCAGTGTGGGGGAAGTGCAGGTGAGGGGAACAGAGACAAAAATAATTAGTACGTGCAGGAGAGGGGAACAGAGACAAAAATAATTAGTTAATTTGAGAGACATAAATGAGGAGAAGGTCAGCAGCAACAGCAGCGTCACAAAAACATAAATGGTAGGGATCACGGAACTAGGAAGGGGCAAAACACAAAAGCAACAAAGACGAGACAAAAAACCATGAGAGGGAAACGTCATCCCAAGGACACCATCAGTGCTTAGGCCACACCCACGATGAACACTGATAATATAGTAATTAATCTGTCTGATTATTCTATTTCAGAATTGGAATTACATGTTCTCTCTAAAGGCCAATCTTTTGTTCCCACTACCATCCGTAAGAGGTTTGAGATAGAGGTTGAGCTGATTAAATTGGAAATGAAGCTTAATCTTAAATCCTTTTTTCTCAACAGAGCGGATGGTCTGCGGAATCAGCAGCAGCAGCTACCACAAGCTGATATCCAGGTACCTGACTTGACTAGGGTGATATGTAAGTTGAACTCCAAGTTCATACCACCAATTAAAAATCCCTCTGTCCAGGTATTTATGAACATGGTGAAAAATGATGTTAATCAATTTTTTAAAACACACCATAAGACACATCACAATCTGACGAAGAGAGAGGAAAGCTGTTCAAAAATGCTGAAGGCTAACCCCAAGATAATAATTAAAAAGGCGGATAAATGGGGAGCCTTGGTTCTGCAGAATTATGAACAATATAGAACTGAAGCCTTAGGACAGCTGGGAGATGCTGGGTGTTATACTATTCTCCAGCGTGACCCCACTAAGATATATCAGCAAGAGATTACCAACATATTATCATTAGGTTTGGGGAACTCATGGATCTCTGAGTCAGAACTGGACTTCTTGACAATGAGTAATCCATGGTGCCCGGTACTGTATTTATTACCAAAAATACATAAGAGTCTCCACAACCCACCCGGTAGGCCGATCATATCAGCCACGAATTCCATAAACCATCCTTTAGCTGTCTATGTTGACCAGTTTTTGCAACCCATTGTTATAGAGGGTCGAGCTTACATCAAAGACACATTTGACTTCCTTGACAAGATAAGAGCACTACCTTTGCAGGACAAAAAAACCTTACTGGTGACCATGGATGTCACCAGCTTATATACCATTATCCCTCACACGGAGGGTATTGAGGTAGTCAGGGATTTCCTTGAACGAAAACATGCCACACAACCCCCTATTGATTTTATCATTCTGTTACTGCACTTTGTGCTTCACAAAAATTATTTCAAGTATGAAAACAATTATTACTTGCAAATTAATGGAACAGCTATGGGTAGCAATGTGGCACCCTCATATGCCAATCTATATATGGTTGATTTCAAGAATAAACGAACAAGGAGAGAAAGAACCTCTATAATGAGAGCACTCACAATGGCTGGGATAGTTAAACACCAGATGAAGGACACCTATTTAAACAGGTCTGAATGTAATGATGAATAAATTACAAGCCCTTTGCAAACTTACGACCAAAATCGAAATGTATGCCCCCCTCAGATGCTTGTTCGAATATAGCGGTCTTTGTATCTTTGGTCACTAAAGATCTTGAACATTTGAACAAAACAGCAAGGGTAACATATGACAATCTGAGCTACTGTGAAAGAGCTGCTCTTAAAGAGCTTGAACAGGATAGAACAATAACTATTAAACCCTCAGACAAAGGGGGAATGTGGTTATCCTAAAAAGCGCAGATTATGTCAAAGAAACTGAGAGGCTACTGTCAGACAGGACTGTTACTCTATTCTAAAGACTGATCCTACTGACAGCTATCGTCTCGAACTTAATGATATCTTAAATATTGGTCTCTTAGACAAAGTGATCAGTGAGAAAGAAAAAGAGTTTATACCAGTCAAAAACAAACAGCCCAAAATTGCCACATTGTACAGCCTTCCAAAAATACACAAGGGGAAGACAATTCCTCCGCATCAGACGTAATTGCACCACAACCCTTGAATTCGAGGAACAAGCTCTACTTATGCAAGAAAGATTTTTAGCACGTGGCTATAGCAGAAACAACATAAAGAGGGCCTATAAAAGTGCAAAGAGTACTCCTAGGGAAACCCTTCTCAAGGACAAAACACACATACTAGAGCCAAGTTCCATCAGGTTCATTGGAACCTATAACTCTCAGTGGGACCAAGCCAAAGGTGCTCCTAGCACCGTGGTAATTACTGATTCTAATAGAAACTTAGAATTGTGATTTAGAGACACTGTATCAGACGTCTATTCAGCCTGTTACTCTGTCTAGTCGCATAGAATTCAGGAAGTTTATTTATATGTGTATGTTAACTTAGAACAGTGATCACCTAGAGTGAAGGAACGGATCCCACTGGTTACTTAGATCAGGTATGGATACTTATCCGCACTGTATATGCGCTTACTCAGTTATTGCATATGTACTCTGACTCAATGAGCAGTATAGTTTATTGCTGTCACCCAGCAATTTCCTCTTAAGATCCTACATACTTACCTTGAGTCCTAGTGACTTTATCTGATCCCATTGTGATCACCAACGCCCACTGATATACATTGAGTGGGATCACTTAACCTGAAATTTATTCACCGTAATTATTTTAATTAGCTCATTTGTCATAGTGATGCCTTCCCGTTAGGCATACCTTATTATTGACTTTATTTTATCTGATTTCTCAATAAAAGTTATTTTAATTTATTCATCATTACATTCAGACCTGTTTAAATAGGTGTCCTTCATCTGGTGTTTAACTATCCCAGCCATTGTGAGTGCTCTCATTATAGAGGTTCTTTCTCTCCTTGTTCGTTTGTTTAGCCATTACCTCTGATTGTAGCACCTTCAGTCTAGCTATTGCAGCGAGGGTATTTTTTCCTTCCCCCATCCCCCTGTTTTCCCTTGTTTCTATATGATTTCGAGAATAGGTATATTTATAATACTATTTATGATCAAAAGATACTTTTCTATTGTCGGTACATCGACGACTTGTTCATCATTTGGGAAGGTACCGATGATGAACTTATTGATTTCTTTAACTATTTGGAGCAAATTCACACTCCTGTGCGTTTTACCAAAAATTGCAGCGATAAACAAATATCCTTTTTTGGATGTCCTTATATCCTTTGATGGACATGCACTACACACTGACCTGTACAGGAAACCCACAGATAGGAACTCTACTCTGTGGGGTTCTAGCTTTCATCCAGAGTCCCTAAAGAATATGCTGCCCTATTCCCAAAAGATTAGGGCAACACGGGTGGTTGATAGACCTGAAAAGTTGGATGAAACACTGGATGAAATTAAGACTAGATTCCTTCAACGTGGATATAAAAAATCTAACATAGAAAGGGCCTTTCAAAAAGAATGTAAAGAAATATAGTGCGCATTATCCATATAGGATTAGCTGATTTTATTGCTCTATTTTAACTGTACTATTGATGCAATACTGCCGTTTTTGTTATACCGCTTGGTGGTTCATTGAATTGTTGGTGGTACGACCTTGTATCCCCATTTGATCGGGTGCATTGGGACTCTAATACACACTGGACTCATCACACGTTCAACGTGTACCACGAGGGCACTTACGCATGTTGCCGTGACGTCATCTAGACGTGACCCAGAAGTGCGACGGGAACACGCTTGCCGATACCGCTGGGAGGAATCCACCTCCGTGAGAGACAGCCCCATCAGATTGAGCCGTTTCTCCCCAGGATCGCGTACCGAGAACACGTTACAGACCTCAGGAATCTCCGTTGCTGTGCTATCCAGAGCCACCTATCGTCTGTTGCAGAGTGGTAAACCATTGTGCTTTTAGCACTCAATGCACTTGTTCTATCTACTTAATGTACGCCTAATACTTACCCTTATTTATGGAATAATCATTTTTGATATACTTCACTATGCAGTTTGCGCTGTTTTCTTGTGTTCCTTTCAAAAAGAGCCTACAACCAATCCGAACAGGGTTGGTGATGAAAGAATCAATATAGTGAGTAAATTCACTACAGCCAGCAGATACATAAAATATGGTATCAATAGGGATTGGGGGTTGCTGCAACAGGATGATCTACTACATACAGTGTGTAAAGAGAAACCAAGGTTTGCATACCAAAGGGGTCGTAATATCAAAGATATCCTGATCTCTGCTGATGATGACAAACATTATCAGACATCACATTTTCTTCAGTCGAAACCAGGATGTTATAAATGCTATGGGTGTACAATATGTAATAGTCTTAACACTGGGGATGAGTTTCGTCACCCCAGAAGTGGGCAAAAATATAAGATCAACCAGAGAATCACATGTAACACTACCAATGTAATTTACACTATCAAATGCCCCTGTGGACTGGTGTACATTGTAAAAAATAATAGAATGTTGAAAACACGTTTAATCGAACACTGTAGCAAAATTAACGCCAAGAAAGTCTAGACTGCTCTTATCAGACACTGCACAGAATTTCACCATACAGTGTCATCACTGAAATTGATGGGGATTGATCGGGTGCAAAAAACCTTTTCAGGTTCAGAGAAAGATACTGCCCTATTACAAAGGGAAGCATTTTGGACTTTTACGCTTGACACTTTACATCCTAGGGGTCTTAATGACTATATCTCCCTAAACAGCTTCCTTAATATTAGATGAGATCAGCATGCAGATTTCTGATTTAATCATAGTAGGCTCAAACATAATGTTACTTTCTTGTTTAAGGTCCCATGGCCCGGGGGAGTGGATGTGTTGATAAGGAGCTGAATGCATTTTGCTCGATTTTCTCAGGGAGGTGTAGGGAAGGGTGCAACTCCGTAAATTGTTTCATCTTTGTGTAATTCTGGGTTGACCGTGTAAAAATTGATAAAATATTCTTGCCCGGATAAATTACACCTGCAAAGCCCAATTATACAGTAAGAAGCAACCTCATTGCTAAAATAATAATGTTGTGATTTGAACAATGTTGAAATTGATGAAATATTTAAAAAAAAGCATTTGATAAAGTGTTTATTCTAATCACTCATTGATGAATCCCTTCAAGAGAAAAAAAAAAAAAAGGATATGCCTTGTGTAGACATCCCAGCCAAATTACAGTGCAGGTCTTCTTATCAGCCACGTAAGACCCGAAGCATACGTAATGTGTCTTTCTGTGTGAATGTCCTGGATCGGCTGCGGGAGGTGTTGATAATGAGTTGAATGCCTTTTCCTTGGTTTTGTGGGGGGGGGGAAGGTGCAACTAATATGTTTCATCATGTGTACCTATACATAATGCTGTGATGAGAGTGCAGGATTACAGTTTAAAGAAATCATTTGAAATGTTGTAAAATATAAACAACATTGTTCAGTCCCTTGAAGAGTCATAGAGAAATAAAAAAGTAGGTATTTTATTAATGTAACAATTGATTAAGTATTAAAATAATGCATTACATAAGGTTTGGTTTACGGCTCACAATTATTTTCTCCTTCTCTAAAAAACATGTTACTTTAATTTTTTTTAGTTTACCATTGGATTTCTAAAGTACCTTAAGTCCGATTGGCAGTGAAGGCTATCTATTGTACACTAGTTCACAATGCGCATGCGTGAGGAACCAGGAAATGTACATATCTATATCAGCACACAAATCATGAAACCGTTTTAGACTTTAAGATAGCTACAGTACTGTACTGTAGTCCCATGCTTTGCTTTGTGGGGGTGGTGGGGAGGTGAGATACAACGCAATTTGTCTGTCTTACAGTACTGCACAGATGATCGTAAAGGATTAGAAAACAATTATTTGAACTGTTTGCAAATGTAGTTATTTTCTAAATCTTAACATTGATTACTGTAAATATGTAAAAAAAAGCATCACTTAATGTTTTCCATTAACCATGAAGTGGAATAAAATCAATCAACATCTCTGTGTGAAATTTTATTAAAGGTTATGACATGTAATTGAATCACAGTGTGTTGTCCAAAAGCATCAAGCTGGTTATACTGACTGTATAAAAGTAAAAATGGCAACATTTAAAAAAAGCAATATTAGAGTTCCATCGAACTCCATACTTATCGTTTGATGCTCGATTTCAAAGTTTCATTTCTGGAAAAAAAATTATGCTATAAATTCTGGCAGTGTGCATGTGTCAAGTCACGCTCTAGTGCGCATGTGTACAGGCATTTATGGGCTATGGCAGGCATCCAGTACACTATACCAGGCTGCTCTCCTCATCAACTCGTGCCACCCCCCCCTGCTCGGCCCCAGCATCAAATGACATGCTGAGTCATGTGACGTCATATTGCCATGGTAATTTGATGCCGTTTTACCATGACAACATGATGCTGGAAGGGAATGTACTATAAGTGTATTACGGAGGCTTCGAGCGATCCCCTGGCATTTAATTTAAATTCCTGGGGGGAGAGGGCGGGACCTCTATAACTGCCACGCCCGCCCCCTCCCAGAAAATCTAGTGCCCCACAGGTGAATTAAAATTAATACTGTATAGTATATTATATTTACCTTCATTATAAACTTTGCCAAACGGTTAGAAATGAGTCAATGTCAGAGGTGTATTATGCGTAAAAGCTGGGGTCACTCATATAGTTTGCATTATCTTTATCTTCATTATATAAAAGCAGGAGTGTCGTTCAGCGCTAGGGATATCACTGTAAATAGTCCCTCTTGCAGCCATTAGTCAGGGGGGCTCCACACATCCCCTATAAAAATGAGCTCCAACAAGGGGAGCTCACAAGCAAGAAAAACAAATGACAGGCAGGCGCACTGAGTGATAATGAACACTTTATTATTACAAAAGGGGTGATACAACAATGGGCAACCAAGGTCTACTGATGGGTATATAATATAATAAAAACAAAACGAAGGTTAATAGTGTTAGAATGACTGGTTAGACACCAGTACAAGCGGGGGATATCAACAAGTCAAAACGAGTTCACTTTAGCACTACAGAGGGGGTCTGGACTGATCTGAGTACATACCCTGTTGGAAGGAGGGAAGTGAAGTGTAGAGACCCGCTCCCTCCGACTGTAAAACTCCACAGGAACAGCCACACGTGACCTCTACGCGTTTCGCACGTAGTGCTTCATCAGGAGTACACGTGATGACGCTGTCCCTGGAGTTTAAATGAAAAGCCCCAGCCAATGAATCTAACACTCAGCAGTGAAGTTAATACAGCTGTAGTCAGGTGGATAGCAATGGAATCTCCTGTGACATGCAATAATGATTTAAAACACAATTCTGAATAGAATTAACACTGATTAAAATAACTGTGTTCTGTGTATAACACAAAAATGACTTTTTATGCCTCTAAATGTCTGTCATAGAACACTTACTAAAAACTATCATGTACACATCATGTTTAAAAAATAAAAGCATATATTTATACACATATAAAAAACTTTAAAACTTTGAAACACAAGAAACCCCAGTTTAAATAGTCACCTGATGATTTATTTTTTAAGGAAGGGAACCAACGCTATATAATCAATAAGACCACGTGGAAATCTAGTTTGCATGGTATAAATCCCAAATTGTTCCCTTCTAATTAAACGTAATTTTCTATTGCCTAAGCGCTGGTTAGCAGTAGTAACTTCAATGCCCATACAATAAATATCACTTGGGTCACACTGATGGCAATCAAAGAAATGCTTTAAAAGGTGGGTTAAGGGCATGTGTTTATCAATTAGGTTTTGCACATTTTTAATATTTCTCATATGTTCCATAACCCAAACTTTCATGCACCTTTTGGTTTTGCCAATGTACTGTAACCCACATTTACATTGGAGTACGTACACCACATGGGTAGTGGAACAATTTATAAAGTGATTAATTTTAAAACTACGTTTTGTGGCAAAGGAAACAACATCTTTTTTATTCAGCAGGTTGGGGCACATCTTGCATTTGCTGCATTTATAATTGCCCTTTAATTCTAAATAAGATCTCAGTGTGCCCTCATTGCTGGGAATAGACCTTAGTTGGCTAGGGGCTATTATTCCTTTGAAATTTTGGGCTTTTTTATACACAATCTTAGGTTTGGACGAGATTTGAACACCCAGCACAGGGTCCAAAGATAGAACCCTCCAGTGTTTAGCGATGGCCTGTTGTATGGCCCTATGTTTATCATTAAATTGAGTGATAAACACTGGAAATTTTTCACTCTGTATTGGACCAGCATGTTTGACTCCATCTGTTATAGATACAGACTCTGTCAGCCTGTGAAGTCTGGGTATCGACTTCCTTTCTAAAGTCAAATCTCTTAGATCTTTTTTTCTTATTTTTTAATTGATTAGTTCTTTTAACGAGATTAACTTTATCAATAGCACAATCTATCAGATGTTTATCATAACCCTTCTGTATGAATCTTTCTTTCAGAAAGAGTGCCTGAGTTTGAAATTGCCCATCGTTGGTACAATTTCTCTTTAAACATGCAAATTGGTTAAAAGGTATATTTGCAAGCCAAGATTTAAAATGGCAACTGGAAGGATGGATATAGGAATTTACATTAGTATCCTTAAAGTAAGTTTTAGTGCAGATTTGTTCTGATTCAATGAAAATTTCGAGATCCAAATAATGCACTGCTGTATCACTGTTTTCCCCACTAAAATGGAGGTTAAACGTGTTGATATTTAACTGTGCAATAAAGTCAAGAAGAGAGATCTCATCGCCATCCCAGATAACAAGAATATCATCTATGTATCTCCTCCACATAATTAACTGTGGAGGAGATATCTCGGTGATGATGAGTTTTTCCCACCACCCCATATATAAGTTGGCAAAAGATAGGGCAACTTGGTACCCATTGCAGTACCAAGTATCTGTAAATAAAATTCAGATTCAAACAAAAAATAGTTATGAGTTAGTATAAACTCTATGGATCGCAGCAGAAAGTCAATTTGTGTTGGTTCTATCAAATTGCACGATTCCAAAAAGAATTTGACTGCTGTGCATCCTGCTTGATGTGGTATGCACGTGTACAATGATTGTACATCTAAGGTGTTCAATCTATAACCCGTCTTCCACTTGGTTTGTTGTAATAGTTTAATAACCGCAGTGGTGTCTTTAAGATAAGACGGTAACTCGGTAACTAAAGGCTGTAAATAAAAATCCAAATATTGGGATAAATTCGATGTCAGTGAATTAATGCCCGATATAACGGGGCGTCCAGGGGGATTTAAAATAGATTTATGAATCTTCGGTATGTGATAGTATATGGGAATGGTGGGAGAAGGAATGTACATGAACTCAAATTCTGTTTTTTTCAATATGCCTTGATCTAAGGCCTCATCAAGTAACACTTTAATAGATAGGAGAAATTCACCTGTGGGATGCTTTTTCAATTTTTTATATGATTTAAGATCCGACAGGAGTCTCTCCGCTTCTAAACAATAGTCTTTTTTATTTTGTAAGACAACCCCCCCCCCTTTGTCTGCCTCGCATCCAAACCTAAGATTGTGTGTAAAAAAGCCTAAAATTTAAAAGGAATAATAGCCCCTAGCCAACTAAGGTCTATTCCCAGCCATGAGGGTACACTGAGATCTTATTTAGAATTAAAGGGCAATTATAAATGCAGCAAATGCAAGATATGCGCCCAACCAGCTGAATAAAAAGATGTTATTTCTTTTGCCACAAAACGTAGTTTTAAAATTAATCACTTTATAAATTGTTCCACTACCCATGTGGTTTATGTACTCCAATGTAAATGTGGGTTACAGTACATTGGCAAAACCAAAAGGTGCATGAAAGTTCGGGTTATGGAACATATGAGAAATATTAAAAATGTGCAAAACCTAATTGATAAACACATGCCCTTAACCCACCTTTTAAAGCATTTCTTTGATTGCCATCAGTGTGACCCAAGTGGTATTTATTGTATGGGCATTGAAGTTACTACTGCTAACCAGCGCTTAGGCAATAGAGAATTACGTTTAATTAGAAGGGAACAATTTTGGATTTATACCATGCAAACTAGATTTCCACGTGGTCTTATTGATTATATAGAGTTGCTTCCCTTCCTTAAAGAATAAATCATCAGGTGACTATTTAAACTGGGGTTTCTTGTGTTTCAAAGTTTTAAAGTTTTTTATATGTGTATAAATATATGCTTTTATTTTTTAAACATGATGTGTACATGATAGTTTTTAGTAAGTGTTCTATGACAGACATTTAGAGGCATAAAAAGTAATTTTTGTGTTATACACAGAACACAGTTATTTTAATCAGTGTTAATTCTATTCAGAATTGTGTTTTAAATCATTCTTGCATGTCACAGGAGATTCCATTGCTATCCACCTGACTACAGCTGTATTAACTTCACTGCTGAGTGTTAGATTCATTGGCTGCGGCTTTTCATTTAAACTCCAGGGACAGCGTCATCACGTGACCTCCTGACGAAGCACTACGTGCGAAACGCATAGAGGTCATGTGTGGCTGTTCCTGTGGAGTTTTGCAGTCGGAGGGAGCGGGTCTCTACACTTCACTTCCCTCCTTCCAACAGAGTATGTACTCAGATCGGTCCGGACCCCCTCTGTAGTGCCAAAGTGAACTCGTTTTGACTTGTTGATATCCCCCGCTTGTACTGGTGTCTAACCAGTCATTCTAACACTATTAACCTTCGTTTTGTTTTTATTATATTATCTACCCATCAGTAGACCTTGGTTGCCCATAGTAGTATCACCCCTTGTGTAATAATAAAGTGTTCATTATCCCTCAGAGCGCCTGCCTGTCATTTGTTTTTCTATCTTCATTATATACTTTGCCAACCGGGTGGAGATGACCCAATGTCAGGGGTGTACAGCATTGTGCGTAACAGCCGGGATTACTCATGTAATCAGCATTATAGTTGACAGATGCCTGCAGAAGCCGGTAATCAGGCGGGGTCAGGTAGCAAGGATTGCTGCTCACCAGGTTTTCAGTCACGGTCGGCCCGTTATTGCAATGGTATTGGGAAGTCTGTTTGGGAACCTGTACACTGCAGGGTCAGGAAGTACGTACAGGTACTGTACGAATCTTAAATGGATGAAACACAACCTTTCTTCTTTTGCAGTCGCCATGAGCAAACATAGTGGTAAAAGCTAAGAATGCAGACCAATATCCTCTTGTACAGGTATCTCCCAGAGGAGGGTCTGTGTGAAAAAAGCAATCATCATTAATTAATGTTTGCCTTATCAAATGCTTCCTTCCACATTGGTTCAGTGAAAATTTGAAGAATTCATATATTTCAATTATATAGTCGTAAACTATGCTAAAGTCACCTTCTCATCTGTTCCAGCATTACAGTAATTGCAGAAAATATGAGAAATGCGTAACTACATTGTGGTTTGGTATAAGGACTTGACATGACTTGACTTGACATGATGTCCATTCAGCAATTGCAGAGATAGCAATGTAGAATAACGGGACAAGCATTGTGTATACTGTGGAGATTTTAATTATGAAACGCCTACATTTGATAATGTCTTCAGTGAGCAAGGTCAATTTACAATGGATGACTGCTGTGGCCACTCTTTGTATTTAGTTTTTAAAAACCTGTAAATTGACTACACACAACTCACTGGTTGCTCTGTGCAAAGGGATTCACTTTTGCCATCTGGCGGAAACATGCAGAACTGCACCAAACAAATCACAATCACAGTAATCACAGAAAATCAACAACGGTAAACATGCGTATGATTGACAGCCTTCACGAAAGATTAACAAGTGAATGCCTCGTGGAATACAGCAGACTACGAAAACGGCGCAGAGAAATGATCGAATAATGACCGCTGCATCTGTAGGTACCTTAAATCCCTTTATATCTATCCCTAGGTCCTATATTAACATCTTGTTCGATATTCTATGTATGAAATCAATACAAAAATAGCATCTTGCTAAATAACCTTCCATCCTACCAAGATACACATAGGGGCCTATTCTAGTAGGTTTGATAACAAACTCATTGAGCATTTTGTGCACTTCTCAAATGATTTGGCAAACTGTAGGTATCTATTCAGAAAGCATCGATGACTTGCCAAACTCGCTCGAGAAGTGCTTCTCCCCGATAGGTAGCACTCTCCCAATCTCAAACCAAGCGTAGCTAAAAAATGCTCAAACTCGCATTTTTTGAGATATCAAGCAATTCCGGAAGGAGCAAGCATTGCTGCTCACCAGATTTTAAGTCACGGTCGGCCCGTTATTGCAATAGTATTGGGAAGACAGTTTGGGTACCTGTACACTGCAGGGTAGGGAAGTACGTACTGTACGAATCTTAAATGGATGAAACCTGACATTTCTTCTTTTGCAGACGCCATGAGCAAACATACTGGCAAAAGCTGGGAGCATAGACCAATATTTGCTTGTACAGGTATCTCCCAGAGGAGGGGCTGTGCGAAAAAAGCAATCCTCATTAGTTAATATTTGCCTTATCGAATGCTTCCAGCCACGTTGGTTTAGTGAAAATTTGATAATTTTCAATTATATAGTCGAAAATCTCTGCTAAAAGTCGCCTTCTTATCTGTTCCAGCATTAATTGCAGAACATATGAGAAATGCATAACTACATTGTGGTTTGGTATAAGAAATTAACATTATGTCCATTCAACAAGCGCAGGTATAGCAATGTAGAATAACGGGACAAGCATTGTGTATACTGTGGAGATTTTAATTATGAAACACCTAAATTTGATAATGTCTTCTGCGATTAAGGTCAATTTACAATGGATGATTGTAGTGGCCACTCTTTTTATCTAGTTTTTGAACTCCTGCAAATTTACTACACACAACTCACTGGTTGCCCTGTGCAAAGGGACTCACTTTTGCCATCTGGCGGAAACACATAGAACTTCCCCCAAACAAATCACAATCACATTAATCACGGAAAATCAACAACAATAAAAATGCGTGTGATTGACAGCCTTCACGAAAGATTAACGAGTGAATGCCGCGTAGAATACAGCAGACTTTACGAAAACGGCACAGAGAAATAAACGAATAAAGGCCGCTGCATCTGTATTGCTACTCCCTATATATTCTTATAATACACTCTGTATAAATGGTTATCATCCACTGTTCTGTTTAATTAAATTGTACTGTGTCATTTTATATTTGCTTGCCACTTTGTGCAGTGACAAAACATGAATAAGACTGTGTAGGTCCGCATTTAGCATCACAATGTGATTTCTTGGCTGCTGTGGACCTACTTCGATATTGTGAGACATTTATAGCTTTCACAGTAACAGAGTAACCATTAATTAACTCGGTGACTCAATTGAATCAAGCATCTCTTAGAGCATCTGTATTGACAGTGCAATTATATGTTCACTTAAGTGAAGGGATTTCTCCAAGTCAGTGCACGCCTATTGGAGGTAGAGGTGCTGCTTCTAAGTGTGGATATAGATAACCTGCACTATAGCGTCAATGTGTTCATATTATTAACTTAGATTTAACAGGATGATGCTACTGCTAATAAAGAGTTCTGATCCCTCTTTATATATGTTACACCTACGTACACTAACATTATTGCTAACAAAAGTTTCTGACTACACTTCGCAGGTATAATTATTTTGGCAACAATCTAGCACCCCTCAGTGCTGCGGTATTAACAACATACACAAGCTCAATCGCAGCTGTGTATCTTGTAGCAATTGCTCTTCAGGCTAGTACTATCTAAGGGAATCATCCCTGTGTGTTTTGCTGTGGTAGATGAGCTACCACTGACTTGAACTAATTCCTGCATTCATCAGCCATGTTATACAGTTATAGTGCCCACATATCTACATATCATACAGTCTGAGGCACTAAAGGCATATGTCACCATCCATAGAGTGTACTGATCCCTAACCATATAGTCTCTTGTAACACTGTAAATTATTTGCTCTATTAGTGACTCTGTAGTTCACCTACAGGTAGGACACTAGCTATATTCACTCCAATTCCTAGTAAGGTGGTTAACAATAATTGTATATAGTTTTTTAGGAACATAAGTATGCAGTGATTTCTATTCTCTCCCCTTTCCCTCAACATACTGTATTTGGGGTGATACACTTTTATAATTTTGTATACTATGGCAACGAGCTTAGGACTGCACTGTAGTCCATAGCTCTTATACAGTTGTGTGAAAAAGGAAGTACACCTTCGTTGAATTCTATGGTTTTACATATCAAGACATAATAACAATCACCTGTTCCTTAGCAGGTCTTAAAATTAGGTAAATACAACCTCAGATGAACAACAACACATGACATATTACACAGTGTCATGATTTATTTAACAAAAATAAAGCCAAAATGGAGAAGCCATGTGTGAAAAAATAAGTACACCTTATGATTAAATAGCTTGTAGAACCACCTTTCGCAGCAATAACTTGAAGTAATCGTTTTCTGTATGACTTTATCAGTCTCTCACATCGTTGTGGAGGAATTTTGGCCCACTCTTCTTTACAATATTGCTTCAGTTCATTGAGGTTTGCGGACATTTGTTTATGCACAACTCTATTAAGGTCCCACCACAGCATTTCAATCTGGTTGAGGTCTGGACTTTGACTGGGCCATTGCAACACCTTGATTCTTTTCTTTTTCAGCCATTCTGTTGTAGATTTACTGGTGTGCTTAGGATCATTGTCCTGTTGCATGACCCAATTTCAGCCAAGCTTTAGCTGGCGGATAGATGGCCTCAAATTTGACTCTAGAATACCTTAGTATGCATGGTCGACTCAATGACTGCAAGGTTCCCAGGTCCTGTGGCTACAAAACAAGCCCAAATTATCACCCGCCACCACCGTGCTTGACAGTTGGTATGAGGTGTTTGTGCTGATATGCTGTGTTTGGTTTTTGCCAAATGTGGCGCTGTGCATTATGGCCAAATATCTCCACTTTGGTCTCGTCTGTCCAAAGGACATTGTTCCAGAAGTCTTGTGGTTTGTTCAGATGCAACTTTGCAAACCTAATATAACGCTTGCGCTGCCCACGAGCAAGACAGGACCCCGGTACTGAGGTGGGGAAGTATAGAACCACACACCCACCGCAGTGGAAGCGTGCCTGGCAGGCGGATTGTCAATGTAGCCGGGTCTGGCTTGGAGAGAGTGGGTTAGTCTTGAGATGGAGAGGTCAGAATTGTCAAAGTCAGTTAAGTGGTCTGGGGTTGGAAAGGTCAGAATCGTGGAAGTCCGTATAGCCGTGGTCTGGGTTAGAGAAGTCAGCAGAGTTTAGGGTAAGCCGGGGTCAATATACAGAGGGATTCAAAAGTCAAGCCGGGTCGGTACATGTAGGATCCAAACTGCAAGAAACACAAGACAGGGGCAAGGCACAACGAATGAAGGAGCTCAAGGCTACAACAAGTTATGCTCAGCAAAGCAGGAAGGGAAGTGCAGGGTATTTGTAGCACACAGGAACCAGTAGCAAGGGTGGCAGAGCGGAGGCATGGCCTCTGCGGAGGCAAGGATTGCCTGCAGGAGACAAGTGAACTAGATGAGAACTTTCCACTTAGCTGTGGAGCGGTGCATGGTGTCACGTGTGTGCGCCACATGTGAGAGAAGGGCGATGAGCAAAACTCTGTGGCACACTGGAAGAGCTGCGCACGCGCTCTGTAAGCAGAGCGGGGATGTGCGCATGCGCTGGTGCCAGAGGTACTGGTGCCAGAGCGGAGGTCTGTGCTGTGACAGGTAAGGAGGAAACACGTCGCAAAGGACGTGTTCCCCGATTCCTTACACATAAGCATTGCTGCCATAATCTTATTAGAGAGAAGAGGCTTTCTCCTGGCAACCCTTCCAAACAAACCATACTTGTTCAGTCTTTTTCTAATTGTACTGTCATGAACTTTAACATTTAACATGCTAACTGAGGCCTGTAGAGTCTGAGATGTAACTCAGGTTTTTTGCAATTTCTCTGAGCATTACACGTTCTGATCTTGGGGTGAATTTGCTGGGACGCCCAGTCCTGGGACGATTGGCAACTGTCTTGAATGTTTTCCACTTTTGAATAATCTTTCTCACTGTAGAATGATGGACTTTAAATTGTTTGGAAATGGCCTTATAACCCTTCCCAGATTGATGGGCAGCAACAATTGCTTCTCTAAGATCATTGCTGATGTCTTTCCTCCTTGGCATTGTGTTAACACACACCTGAATGCCTCAGACCAGCAAACTGCTAAAACTTCGACTTTTATAGAGGTGGTCACATTTGCTGATGATCAAGGGCATTTGATTAGCAGCAGCTGTCTGCTACTTGTATTGTATATCTTTAATTATATAGCGCCATTAATGTACATAGCGCTTCACAGTAGTAATACACATGGTAAACATATAAATAACAAATAATATAAATAACAGGTCATGAGAATAAGTGCTTCAGACATAGAAGTAACATTAAGGAAGAGGAGTCCCTGCTTCGAGGAGCTTACAATCTAATTACTTAACATCTTAATTTCTATGGAAGCAGTAAGGGTGTACTTAGTTTTTCACACATAGCTTCTCCATTTTGGCTTAATTTTTGTAAAATGAGTCATGATATGGTGTAATATGTTCATCTGAGGTTGTATTTATCTAATTTTTAGACCTGCTAAGGAACAGATGATTGTTAGTATATCCTGATATGTAAAACCATAGAATTCAAAGAGGGTGTACTTTCTTTTTCACACAACTGTATATATGCTTTCTAGATACCAGAACTCACCATAGTACAGACAATTGGATCTTCTCTGCGTCACTGTTTCGATTTTAATACCCATTATTTTAACTATTTTTGTAAGTAAATTTTATTAATTAAATAACGTAAATCATCCAGTAGCGTGGCTTAGTGCCCCTAACTGGGTTTACTTTTTCTTGTGTAGTTGTATCCTCATCCTAGCCCAGAGGTGCATCGCCACCCGTAGTATGCTAGGATTGTATTTAAACCTAAGGCTCCGCTGTCTGTAAAACGGTTTCCCGAGGAAGTGATATTGGCGAAACGCCTCTAAACCGTGTTTCAGAGTCTTAGGCTGCGGCTAGGCTGGGATCGGTTGTGCTGGCACTCGAGTGCCATGATATCATGCGCTCTGCTCGGCTGGACAATTTCTGGCCAGCTAGTTGCGTATGCAGGGGAGCATGTTGGGGAGCGTGGCCATGATGTCACAGAGCTGTTTCGCCCTGTAGAGGGAGAGGGGGATTGGCCCGGTATAAAAGGGGTTGCATCCCATATGGCCACCCCCTGACCTCACCTGGGAGGCAAGGAGTTAAATGGACTGCGGTCCAGGAATGTGGTTTTTACCTTGCTGCAACATGAAAATGTGTGTTCCCCTACTATCATGTATTATCACCATGTAAGTATCTGTACCACACACACACTGGGATCCATCAGGGAGGAGAAGGGTTAATAGTTAGGAAGTGATTTTAGCCCTTTGTTCCATGTTCCCGCCTTTTCAGGCTCCACTTTGCAGTGTCCCATAGGCCGCCATTGCAGCTCCATTCATTTCAATGGCGAATCCAGCGGTTTTGGACCTGTTTCCGTCGAAGACCAGCAGGTGGCGTCCAAAAGGAGGAGCGGCGGTTCCCCTTGTAAGTCAATGGGCCCATTGACTTCACTGGGGATTCCTCGACGCCGATCTCCAGGAACAGGTTGGCAGCCATCCAAACCGCAAAAAAACCGCAACAGCGGTTGAAAAAGAGTTTGATCACTATTAGTCCAAGTTCAACGACAATTGGCGTGGGAATTCCAAGTTCAAGGACACCCAGAAATAAAATTATTTTTGCCCCTAGCTCTTAGGTCCCCCCACACTCGACCACCACCGGGTCCAAGAATCCAGGACCCCCAGAATGGGTCGCGCTAGCCAAATGTGTCGTGCCATTAACTCCAATGGCGGAGGGAAGAGCAGCACGAGAAAACGGCTAAGTCCGAAACCATGAAAAGTGGAAGCCCATATCTCCGGTTCTGGAAGGACCAGAGGGCTGGGATTTGGGTCACATGAAGCCACGGTTCCGGCATGAATGCATGACCATTTTCAACCCTCTCCGACCAACCAGACGGAGTGTGGGCAACAATAAAGATCAGTGATTTCTCCCATAGACATCAATGACGGCGGTTCCCCATTGAACGGCTATGGCGGAGAAGTCCGATAGACGCCAATGGCGGAGTTGCCCCATTGAAAGTATATGGCGGCGGAACCCATTGACTTCAACGGCGGAGCTACTCCATTAAAAGCCTATGGCGTCGGAGCCCGTTGATGTCAAAGTGAAAAGAGTGAAAAACAGAGATTTATTTTAAAGCGGAGAATCCTGTGATAAAGAAGTAAAAGGTTTAAACTGTATTTGCGTATCTCCGGTCTGGAAGGTCGTAGTGGGCTGAAACTTGGCCAACATGGAGAGTCAGTTCCGGCTGGCCCATTTCAACCTGCTGGGCCCAACAGAACCGGTTATTTTAATATGTCTTTATATTAAAAACTGTACTGTGTTTCAAAGCGGGGATAAAAGCCTGTGAACATTCCTGCAGGCTGTGGAATGTAAATGGTCAGGGGGGCGACCTAATGTCTACAAACCGACCCCCTGATCAAAGGCTCAGCCTCCCTAGCTGTATACATTAGGGCAGAGAAGTGCCGGGCTTGAGTGGTTTTTAGGTGCTATAACTCACACCTACAAACAAAGAGTATCCTGACCAGATACCCCATCTGGTAGACTGGCCGGTGCCCCTGACTTGGGAGTGGGGCTAAAGAAATTAGACCCCCAGGGTCCCAGTACGCATGTGCCATCTAGCTGTGGGGCATGGGTTATCAATGTTCCCACGTTAGAGATTGGGTACAGATAATTGTTCTCCAATAGCCTGTACTCAATAGTAAGTATAGGGCTGAAAAGATATATAAACCGATGTCAGCCTACAGTATATTCATCGTCTTCATTTTTACCACCTGATTGATGCCTGATTGCTGTGGAATTGCTAATCAAGATTCCTAATTACTTCTGCATTCCCCCTCCCTAAGTAAGTGTATTTCTTGTTTGTTATTTGTATCATCTGCTGTGTTCACCTATCTAAGGAATAAATTATTTTATTATATCTCAGTCGTGTTCAGTTCAACCCAGTTATTTGGTGTATATTATATCTTGTCATAAGTTACCGTAACACACACTCATTGGGCGAATCGCTCACGTGACACATCAGTGAGCAGCCAAATTAAATTTGGTTGTCTCTCCAAGTAGCAAGCGCATGTGCATGTGCATGCGCGCGCACCCTCACCCTGGATGAGGGCATTCAGGGTTATCACTCTTATCACAGTGAGCATGAGTGTGCGCGTGCGGTTCGTTAAACCCTGGCTGTAGCCTTAGGCAGCAGACGAAGGATGACTTTACGTGGGATATTGGTCAGCTGATCCCATGACCTGCAAGCCAGTTCCGGAAGTGGGGATTCTCAGCAGCTGCAGACACCGGGAAGAAGCCACAACATCCACACCTAATGTTCGCTTTGTATTTGAGCTGCTACACACAAATATGTAAGTGTGCATTTGTTTTGAACTGTTTTACTATATAAACCTTTCTGCACACATCTCCCTGTGTAATAATTACTGTACCATTGGGAGGGCTGTATCACATCACGATCTCTGAAGGCTGTGTAATTCCATGATCTGTGAGGGTCATGGGATGCAGGGGGGACCGAGGCAGACAGTGACACACCCGCAAAAATACTGTACCTCTTGGTGCCAGCTGTCCCTTTTGGACGATGTGAGTTGTGGCATTGCCCACATTCAAAAAAACATTTTTTTCTCAAGATTTAATTTTATTTTTGACAATCCTGCACTACATTTGTCTTCTTTTTTTTATTTGCACATATGATTATGCGCTCCCAACCATTACAAATCCCATTTGTACAAGGATCGATGGACGATTCTCTCTGGTTGAGCAGTGTATAACTTATTTTATTTATGCACATATTATATACACACTTTTATCTATTTTTGATATTATGAGCACTTGATTGATTAACTATCAATATATTCATCTCGGTTATATGTGAATTTCACCACCAAGAGAGCGCCTAGTGTTTTGTCGTTTTTTAAATAAGGCAATGAGCTGAATATTCACCAGTTTCATAAAATGTATACAAAACTTTTACACATCTCTAGTGATCTTTTTAAACCCCAATGCAACTAGTGAAGGGTTGGAAATAATGATGTTAAAACACCTGTGTCCACATTTTTCATTGCTTATGTCGCAGATAATCTACGGATAATGTAGCATTTTGTAAAACTAAATGTGTCATAAATACAGTTAGAAACCTGGTGTACCTGGACTTCTCAGACCTCATAAGAAATAATTCAATAAATGATATAGTATATGAATGTAGTGATTTACAAGAAAATCAAAATACTTACTGGCATCTGGGGTGGATTATAACCTTAAATTACATTGGGGACTGTTGAGTGGCAACAATGAACCATAACACAGAATGAACCTTAAAAAGTTAACAAATCTACGTAAGTACCAGCACTCACTGCCTAATAGCTAAATGATGAAAAAAGTTGTAATGCAGAATAAACATTTAATAATAAAACAAACCAGAAATAAATCAAATGTGTTTGCAGAAACCAGTATCACAAATGGGCATGTCACAAAGTGAGGGGTTGGGGGGGGGGGGAAAGGAAAAGGGGAAAAAACATGAAACACAAGGAATATACACAAAAAACAGAGAACGGCAAGTATGCTAGGGGGGCGACGTTTCGAGGGACTACCTCTTCATCTGGCCCATTCCCCCTGGTCCAAAAGGTCCCAGAGATACTTCCCAAAGCCTCCCTTCCCCTATAACTGGTCAAATCAGACACCCCTGAAAATAGATAGCAAACATACAGTGTAGGCTAAATACAGCTAAACAGCTAATAGCAGGGCAGCAAGAATCCACTACAGTCAATGCCAGTAGTTCAAGTACTACAAGAAACCGTGGGCAATGGTACAGTAAAGGCTGAACACAGCTTGCAAGAAAGCAGCTTGCAAAGAAGCACCAGGAGTCCACAACAGTCAATGAAAGGTTAATGGCAATAGCAAATGAAGACAGTAATCAAACCCTGTATGAAGACAGTAATCAAACCCTGTGACTCTGCTCCTTGTGCTCGTGTGGAGTGCCGAGGAGTGAGATAGCAGTCTCAGCTGTTACATGTAGTAGCTCTGGCCGCCGCTCCACAGTGTCCTGTGGATGACGTCATGTGATGGAACTTCTCCTCTTGCAGGCTAGCATCTGCCAACGTGGCATGTCCTAACTACGCGTGCGTCAGCTGTTATCCCCCTCTGATCGTGAGGGGACATCACTGCGCATGTGCAAGTAATCCCGATCTGCCTCTGACTCCAGTAAACAGCACAGTCTCACAGTGATGCAGGAGAAAGTGGAGACAGCACTCCTGGTGGTCAGTACAGCAGCTCCACCTTGTGGTGCTTGATGCTCTCGCAGTCACTTGTAGGGAAAACATAAAAGGGATGTAGAGCACAATAAGATTAGTACTGATTCAATACTTGGACTCAATATATGACCCTGTCTAAATGAAAAATACCAGATAGCCCCTGTCAGGGTCGCCTAGACCTCCTGCCTAGCCATATCTTCCTTGTCCGCTGGGTGTGCTGCTGCCTTCTGTTGGCTCTGGGTTCCTCTGTCTGTCTGTCTTCTTGTTTCTCCTGTCTATGTCCTTTATAGCTTGCTTCCTGTCTGTTACTTTTGCCTTTGCTTCTAGTCAGACTCCTATGCCTGTCTTTGATCCTGATCTGTTTATGTACCTGTACCTGTACCTGTATTATAGTCTGCTCACAGTAAAGGCCCTTGCTAGTAATCTGGCTTGTCCCTGTTTGTTCCTTGATCCCCGGTCTCAGTCCCTGCTCCCCGGTCTCAGTCCCTGCTCCCCGTTCTCCATCCCTGCTCCCGGACCTGTCCTGCCCCGCCTGTCCTGTTCCAGTCTCCTCGTTGTCGACCTCTGCTTGTTACCTGACTTCGCTACCTGCCGCCTGCCTCGGACCCCTGCTTGTTACCTGACTTCGCTACCTGCCGCCTGCCTCGGACCCCTGCTTGTGACCCCTACTTCGCTTCCTGCTGTTCCGGCCACCGAGATCCTACCCGCCACAGGAGTCTCCCGTGACAGAAAGCAAAGGCCACTTCTGGATCTCGCTGGAACAGATTCTTCTTCTGCCTGCACCCTTTCCTGCCTGCTGCAGAAGACCACATCCGCATGGTTGAAGATAAGTACTTTCGTTTCTTTTTTGGAAATCCAAGTTGGGATTTTGAAAGGGTTTTTTTTGTTGCTGCTAAGTGTTCTGCGAGAATTATTGCGTTCATAACGAAAAAACATTTTTTCTGAGACTAGAACTGTTGCTGCAGAGACTAGTGCACCTTTCTTTGAGATTTTTCTTTTGTGCAGTGCCTGGGCTAACCCTTGCAGTACCTGTTGCCACCTTTTAGACTCTGACTTTTCATTTCCTGGATAAGGCTTGTCTCTGCATCACTGGTTGGACCACTGCTGTTCACAGGGTTCCCATTTCAAAAGACAAGAGTGCTTCTATTATTTTGTTACTGCATACTGTGATTTTTCCTGCAATCTGTAGTTTTTCATATGATTGGTTGTAAAGTTTCAGGTTTACCTGCAAGTTCCCCTAAGGTTTGTTTCTCTGCAACATATGATATCCCTACGCCTGATATCAAAGGTTTCAGATTTGACTGCAGGGTTCTCTGTCTGATATTCCTATGTCCAATGTCAAAAGTTTCAGATCTAACTACAAGTTTTCTCTGTATTAGTTTCCTGCTGTCTATGATATTTCTATGCCTGATATCTAAAATTTCAGATTCAACTGCAGGTTTTCTTTGCCTATATGATATCCCTACGCCTGATGCCTAAAGATTCAGATGTAACTGCAGGTTCTCTCTGTCTGTATGATATCCCTACACCTAATTTCTAAAGTTTCAGATATAACTACAGGTTTCTCTGTCTATGTTTTTTTTCCTTGAATTTATAAATCTCTGTGACTGATGCTAAAGTCTCAAAAGGTCAGCTCTCCTATCTTGTGTCTCTCTGTGTCTAATATTCCTGTTGTTCATTCTAATGCTTCTGTTTTAAAAACACATTTCCTCTTTACTGGTTTCTTGGGAAGTGTGGTTTCCCCATGTCTGAAATTATGGCTCCCACTCAAACAGTCTTGAGCAGTAAATGTGAACACAGTATCACTGATTCTTCAGAACTTCTCAAAGCAAGGAAGAAGAAGAAAAAGAAGGGAGGCATTACTGTGGAAGTTGCAGAAGGAATTTAGAATGAAAATTTAACCTCAGAGTCTGCATTTGATGAAAGAGATATGCTGCAGCTTAAGGCAACTCACAGACATATCCCAAGAATAGTGGAAGAGAAGAAAGATACCCCTACTCAGACGCTTCAAGCTGCACAGAAAGCGATTGATTGTCTTTATGGACGTTTAGATAAGGAGCAAGAAGCTAATTCTGCACTACAAAACTGTCTATCCTCAGCAATTGCTAAGTGTGTTCTCCAGGAGAAAGAAAAAGAGCAGTTGGAGAGTGACCTGGATGGCATTTCAGGTGAGCTGGAGAAGGCATATACTGATGCTGCTGAGAATCAGCGCCTCGCTTCTAAAAGTAACAAATTCCTGGAAATCTCTATGAAGGAAATTGACAGGCTTAATACAGAGCTTAAAGTCTCCCAGGAGGAGATTTGCTACTTCAAAAAAGAGATGGAAGTCGTTCTGGAGGAGAGATGCTACTTGAAAACAGAGATACGTTCTATGAGAGAAGCCTCCGAAGAGTTAAATAGTAGGTTTGAAATTATAAACCAAATGAGTAAGAACTTCTCTGTCCAAGCCAGTGAAGGAGATAAAAGACTCCATGAATCAGAAGAGGAGAAGAGACTATTGATAGAAGAAAAGTCAAGGATGCAATTAGCGCTGGAAAAAGCAGAGGGTGACTGGGAAAAAGAAAAATATTAGTTGGAGAATGACAGGTTGATCTTGTCAAGTAAGCTGGAGAAGGCCTACGCTGATTCTGCCCAGTACCAGACTTTCATGGCTCAAGTTGACGCAGCACTGGAAGCATCTCAGAAAGAGGTTCACAGGCTTACTACAGAGCTGGAAGCCTCTAAGGAGAAGAGTTGCCAATTCAACACAGAACTATGTTCATTGAGAGAAATCTTCGAAGGGTTAAATATCAATTTTGAAACTATAACCCAAGAGTGCAAGAATCTCTATGTCCAAGTCAGTGAAGTAGATAAGAAACTCCATAAATTAGAAGAGGAGAAGAAACAGTTGGCCCAGGAAAAGTTAGATGTGCAGACAGCACTGCAGAATGCAGAGAGAGTGCTGCAAGAAGAACGTGTCTCCCTGGAGCGGCGCACACAAGCAGAAAATATGCTGCAGTGTCAGTGGCGAGAACTGAGTACACATCTGCAGGAAACCAAGGAGAAATGGGTGAATGCTGAAGAAAAGCAGCGAGTTCTGCAGGAAGAAAGTTTCCAGACTGCCTACAAAATAAAGATGCTGCAAGATTATTTGAGTACCCAGTGTGTCCCCAAAGAACAGCATGAGGAGCTGAAGGCCACACTGAGCATAACCAGAGCCTCACTGGAGGAAGAGCTGAAAACTCGAATAGCTGGTTTTTCATTGGGTGATGCCACGAAACGGCAGTCGCAAGAGGAGACCATGGAGAGTGAACTCTGTGTCCCCAATGACTCATGTCAAAAGGCTGCAGCCGTCCTTGATGCCCACAATCCTGATGTCTCTGCCCCTGCTATTGGGCTGAACGCACCCATTCGGAGGTTCCTTGCAGCAACCAATGTACCTGTTGAGTAACCTCTGCCCGCTGACAAACCACCAGAGGTGGGTCACCTTGAGTCCACTTTTCATCAAGGCCTCCGGGAAGAGCTTGGAGGATCATCCGGAGAACGCTCTCGAGATGGGGGAGTAATGTCATGGTCGCCTAGACCTCCTGCCTAGCCATAGCTTCCTTGTCTACTGGGTGTGCTGCTGCCTTCTGTTGGCTCTGGGTTCCTCTGTCTGTCTGTCTTCTTGTTGCTCCTGTCTATGTCCTTTATAGCTTGATTCATGTCTGTTGCTTTTGCCTTTGCTTCTAGTCAGACTCCTATGCACATGCCTGTCTTTGATCCTGATCTGTTTATGTACCTGTATCTGTATTATATTCTGTTCACAGTAAAGGCCCTTGCTAGTAATCTGGCATGTCCCTGTTTGTTCCTTGCTCCCCGATCTCAGTCCCTGCTCCCCGGTCTCAGTCCCTGCTCCCCATTCTCAGTCCCTGCTCCCGGACCTGTCCTGCCCCGCCTGTCCTGTTCCAGTCTCCTCGTTGCCGACCTCTGCTTGTTACCTAACTTCGCTACCTGCCGCCTGCCTCGGACCCCTGCTTGTTACCTGACTTCGCTACCTGCCGCCTGACTCGGACCCCTGCTTGTGACCCCTACTTCGCTTCCTGCTGTTCGGGCCACCGAGATCCTAACCGCCACAGGAGTCTCCCGTGACAGCCCCCTTCACTAAGAGGCCCAGTGACATACACTGGCGACACACTTTATTCGAGCTCGGCTAGTCCCACGAATTCGGGTATACCCGGGTGTATTGAGGTTTGTGACTGTTTTCTGCCCGAGTACATTGAGGTATTTTCCAGGAAGGGATTGAAGCATTTTATTCCCGCTGGCTGCAATACTGCACAGTATATATATATATACTGCATTACAATTCATGAATTTATGCCATCTGGTAGACACGCGAAGCATTGCAGCCTATTAAATCCTAATCATTATCATTTAACAGATCAGCCACCCGTCAGCCAGGCATGAACCCAGGCTGGGAAGGCAAACGCAACGGGGCTTGTCAGAGGTGAGGAGCGGCGCATTCCAGGTATCTGCCAGGTACATACTGGGTATTTGCTCGAATAAAGTGTGTCGGTGCAGTAGATAAAATCAATGCAATATAAAAATCTGAATACACCTTAATAGATAAACCATAGGAGAAAAGACTGAATAAGTCACTGAAAGATAAGAGATCAGAGACTGACCCACAGTTTAGGGACTGGACAGAGGTAGGTAGAGACGACCAAGGTCTAAGGATGGATCACTCACAAGCCAAAATCCAAACGCCACCGAACCCACACTCCATGATCTATAGAGCAATTAGACCCGTAGTGTGCTGTCAGTCCAGGTCTGGTGGGAAGTATGTCATGCGGAACCTGAGCGGGTAAGTCGGAGGGACACTAAAGGCACTACACGGTGTGTGTAATGATCCATACCGATCAGAAATAACAACTAAGGTCCATTTCTTTATTAATGTCTCTTGGGCTTACCGTATCTAAGCGCCTTATCCATTGTGTTTCTTTCTGTAATAGCAACCTCTGTAGGTCCCCTCCACGCCGCTTTCTCCCCACACTATCAATGACCTGGTACCTCAGCTGGCTAGCATTATGCCCTGCTTGTGTGAAGTGATGGGCAACTGGTGCGTCAGGATCACCCCTGCGGATGGCTGCTGTGTGTTGTAGAAATCCTTAATCTGGTACATCTGTCCAGTATGGGGATGTCGAAAAATTAGACCCTCTTACATACTATTGCATTGACTACAGTTCAAACATCTATAGCAGCCCAACTTAGGGGTGCCCAGGAAAGTCTGTCGCCTCTCATTACCCCCAATGTCCGCTCTCACAAGTCTATCTCTGATGTTTCTACCCCTTTTATAGGAAAACAGGGGTTTGAATGTGAAGACTGAAGATAGGAAGGAATCATTCTGTAATAAAGGCCAATGCCTAAGTATGATGTTTTTAATTCTACCTGATTGAGTGTTAAAGGTAGTCACAAAAGGTATTGAAAATTGCTTCCCTGTGCGATCACCCTGTGGTGTACCCTTTAAAAGGTTCTCCCTAGAGATGGTCTCTGCCTTGTCACATTGCGTCTTCAATAATGATTTAGGGTACCCTCTTTTCCTAAATTTATCCTGCATCATGTCTAGGGTATCCTTAATACCATCAGGGGTACTGATGATTCTTTTAGTCCTTAGAAACTGACTGTATGGTAGACCCTGTGTCGTGACAGGGGGGTGAAAACTGCTATAATGCAGTAAATTGTTTCTGTCCGTAGGTTTGGTGAACATATTGGATTCCAGTCTATTGTTCACTACCGAGATGGTCGTATCCAAAAAGTTAACAGAGATGTCACTGAACTGACATGTGAACCCGATAGTGTCTCTTGCCTTGTTGATGTCAGAGATAAATGACAACAGTGATCCCACATCCCCTAGCCATATCAGGAACACATCGTCGATGTAGCGCACCCACATATGCCCATGGTTGATGAACCCTGGATGAGGATAAATAAATTCATCCTCAAATCTTGCCATAAAGATGTTAGCATATGTGTGTGCAACATTCGACCCCATGGCCGTCCCTTGCACCTGGATGTAGAAGGTAGTGTGTAGGGGGAGTGAACCCCAAATGTCCGGTGCTACAAATGTCCACAGCAAAGCTGGTACAGTAGAAAATCTCTGATGTGCATGTAGAATGAATGACTACTAGGCGGGCATAAATGTCCTGCACAGGGGGGAAAAATTGAAAGCCAGGTTCCAGCAGATGACGGTATCAAGTATAACCTGGGTGGGGGGCTAGTACACAGGGAAAACCGAGACCAGAGAAGGAGCAACCGCAAGGCTACCCCTCTCGAGTACTCACGCTGGAGATGCCTGCTGCCCTTACCCGACCCGGTCTCTTCACCGCGTATGCCTGGTTGATCCCGTCTCCTCGGGTGTCGCGGTAGCGTCTGACGTCATCACCGAGGGCCGTCGGCTATGCGACTGACGTGTGGAGGGAAATGCTGCGTCTCAGCGATCCTGTATCTCCGTGAGCAGGCAGAGTTTGAAGATAGAAGTCTGCTCACCAGGGGGAGGGAAACCTTGAGGCTCAGCTCCAAGCTCCGCGTAGTAGCCTGCGTGCTCCACACCGGTAATAGCAGGAATATGGAATGTAGTTGATGGGTGGTCACAGCCTCAGGAACTTAGCCAAATGCAATATAGATAAAAGCAATTTTATTGCACTGTAGTGCTGCACATCACATCACAGAGAACACCTCTGACGTGTTTCGTTCCGTTCAGGAACTTTATCAAAGAGCGCTATCCACAAACGGTCTCAGTAATTTGTCCAAGAAAATTGCACAGGGCTGAAAGATTGAGTCTGTACCGGCTACTATGGGTCTACCAGGGGGTGATACTAAGCTCTTGTGTATCTTTGGTAATATGTAAAATACCGGAGTAATAGGATCTTTTTTCATAATGAAGTCCTTTTGTTTTTTAGTGATTACGCAGCCCTCATAAACCATATCTATAACCTCTGAAATCCTCCTATTAACATCAAAGAGCGGATTATGATCAATGACCCTATAATTACTTGTATCCTCTAATTGTCTCAATATTTATTTCCTATAATCTGACCGATTCATTATCACTATTGCCCCTCCTTTGTCAGCTGGTTTGATAATAATATCTGAATCAGACTCTTTAGACTCTTAGTATCCCCCCCTGGTAGACCCATAGTAACCGGTACAGACTCAATCTTTCAGCCCTGTGCAATTTTCTTGGACAAATTACTGAGACCGTTTGTGGATAGCCCCAGGTCTTTTATTCAAGATACATCACATTTTTTGAACAAGATAGCTTTAATCCCACCATTCACTACTAGTGTTTTACTAGATACCCTTGACGTCAATAGCCTGTACACTTCTATTCCACATGATGCAGGGATTACAGCTGTAAAGGAGACGTTGGCCTCTGGAGTCTTATATACGCCAAGGGAACGTATGCTGATATTAGATCTTCTAGGGATTATCCTCAAGGAGAATTATTTTCTCTTTGAGGAAACCTTCTACATCCAGGTGCAAGGGACGGCCATGGGGTTGAATGTCACACCCACATATGCTAACATCTTTATGGCAAGATTTGAGGATGAATTTATTTATCCTCATCCAGGGTTCATCAACCATGGGCATACTGCACCGACACACTTTATTCGAGCAAATACCCAGTATGTACCTGGCAGATACCTGGAATGCGCCGCTCCTCACCTCTGACAAGCCCCGTTGCATTTGCCTTCCCAGCCTGGGTTCATGCCTGGCTGATGGGCGGCTGATCTGTTAAATGATAATGATTAGGATTTAATAGGCTGCAATGCTTCGCGTGTCTACCAGATGGTATAAATTCATGAATTGTAATGCAGTATATATATATATATACTGTGCAGTATTGCAGCCAGCGGGAATAAAATGCTTCAATCCCTGCCTGGAAAATACCTCAATGCACTCGGGCAGAAAACAGTCACAAACCTCAATACACCCGGGTATACCCGAATTCGTGGGACTAGCCGAGCTCAAATAAAGTGTGTCGCCAGTGTATGTGGGTGCGCTACATCGACGATGTGTTCCTGATATGGCTAGGGGATGTGGGATCACTGTTGTCATTTATCTCTGACATCAACAAGGCAAGAGACACTATCGGGTTCACATGTCAGTTCAGTGACATCTCTGTTAACTTTTTGGATACGACCATCTCGGTAGTGAACAATAGACTGGAATCCAATATGTTCACCAAACCTACGGACAGAAACAATTTACTGCATTATAGCAGTTTTCACCCCCCTGGCACGACACGGGGTCTACCATACAGTCAGTTTCTAAGGACTAAAAGAATCATCAGTACCCCTGATGGTATTAAGGATACCCTAGACATGATGCAGGATAAATTTAGGAAAAGAGGGTACCCTAAATCATTATTGAAGACGCAACGTGACAAGGCAGAGACCATCTCTAGGGAGAACCTTTTAAAGGGTACACCACAGGGTGATCACCCAGGGAAGAAATTTTCAATACCTTTTGTGACTACCTTTAACACTCAATCAGGTAGAATTAAAAACATCATACTTAGGCATTGGCCTTTATTACAGAATGATTCCTTCCTATCTTCAGTCTTCACATGCAAACCCCTGTTTTCTTATAAAAGGGGTAGAAACATCAGAGATAGACTTGTGAGAGTGGACATTGGGGGTAATGAGAGGCGACAGACTTTCCTGGGCACCCCTAAGTTGGGCTGCTATAGATGTTTGAACTGTAGTCAATGCAATAGTATGCAAGAGGGTCTCATTTTTCGACTTTCCATACTGGACAGATGTACCAGATTAAGGATTTCTACACATGTATGTCCAAAAACGTAATATATCTCATTAAATGCCAGTGTGGACTTGGTTATGTGGGTGAGACGACGCAACAGGTGAAGGATAGGATTCAACAACACAAAGCAGCCATGCGCAGGGGTGATCCTGACGCACCAGTTGCCCATCACTTCACACAAGCAGGGCATAATGCTAGCCAGCTGAGGTACCAGGTCATTGATAGTGTGGGGAGAAAGCGGCGCGGAGGGGACCTACAGAGGATGCTATTACAGAAAGAAACACAATGGATAAGGCGCTTAGATACGGTAAGCCCAAGAGACATTAATAAAGAAATGGACCTTAGTTGTTATTTCTGATCAGTATGGATAATTACACACACCGTGTAGTGCCTTTAGTGTCCCTCCGACTTACCCGCTCAGGTTCCGCATGACATACTCCCCACCAGACCTGGACCGACAGTACACTATGGGTCTAATTGCTCTATAGATCATGGAGTGTGGGTTCGGTGGCGTCTGGATTTTGGCTTGTGAGTGATCCATCCTTAGACCTTGGTCGTCTCTACCTACCTCTGTCCAGTCCCTAAACTGTGGGTCAGTCTCTGATCTCTTATCTTTCAGTGACTTATTCAGTCTTTTCTCCTATGGTTTATCTATTAAGGTGTATTCAGATTTTTATACTGCATTGATTTTATCTATGTCACTGGGCCTCTTAGTGAAGGGGGCTATCTGGTATTTTTCATTTAGACAGGGTCATATATTGAGTCCAAGTATTGAATCAGTACTAATCTTAGTGTGCTCTACATCCCTTTTATGTTTTCCCTACAAGTGACTGCGAGAGCATCAAGCACCACAAGGTGGAGCTGCTGTACTGACCGCCAGGAGTGCTGTCTCCACTTTCTCCTGCATCACTGTGAGACTGTGCTGTTTACTGGAGTCAGAGGCAGATCGGGATTACTTGCACATGCGCAGTGATGTCCCCTCACGATCAGAGGGGGATAACAGCTGACGCACGCGCAGTTAGGACATGCCACGTTGGCAGATGCTAGCCTGCAAGAGGAGAAGTTCCATCACGTGACGTCATCCACAGGACACTGCGGAGCGGCGGCCAGAGCTACTACATATAACAGGTGAGACTGCTATCTCACTCCTCGGCACTCCACACGAGCACAAGGAGCAGAGTCACAGGGTTTGATTACTGTCTTCATACAGGGTTTGATTACTGTCTTCATTTGCTATTGCATTAACCTTTCATTGACTGTTGTGGACTTCTGGTGCTTCTTTGCAAGCTGCTTTCTTGCAAGCTGTGTTCAGCCTTTACTGTACCATTGCTCACGGTTTCTTGTCGTTTTTGAACTACTGGCATTGACTGTAGTGGATTCTTGCTGCCCTGCTATTAGCTGTTTAGCTGTATTTAGCCTACACTGTATATTTGCTATCTATTTTCAGGGGTGTCTGATTTGACCAGTTATAGGGGAAGGGAGGCTTTGGGAAGTACCTCTGGGACCTTTTGGACCAGGGGGAATGGGCCAGATGAAGAGGTAGTCCCTCGAAACGTCGCCCCCCTAGCATACTTGCCGTTCTCCGTTTTTTGTGTGTATTCCTTGTGTTTCATGTTTTTTCCCCTTTTCCTTTCCCCCCCCCCCCAACCCCTCACTTTGTGACATGCCCATTTGTGATACTGGTTTCTGCAAACACATTTGATTTATTTCTGGTTTGTTTTATTATTAAATGTTTATTCTGCATTACAACTTTTTTCATCATTTAGCTATTAGACAGTGAGTGCTGGTACTTACGTAGATTTGTTAGTACTATACAGGGGAATAAGGGTCCCCTTTGGTTCCGTGCACCCTGCAATTGCACTAATTTAACATTATCAGAGTGCTATCTATCGTCCCCTTTTACCCTTAAAAAGTTAATTGATTCAAATCAACTTAATTACTTGCACTACTAAAAACATTACACCAAAATTAAAAGCCGGGTAATATAAAAATCAATTAAAAATACAGTAACATTTAATTAGTCACATAAATAGTATTCCCGCACAGCTCTTCTCCATAAAGTTATTTCTTTTCTTGCTGCACAATTTGGCTAGATAACATTATATATGTGTTGTGCACATTTGAACAGGAAATATAAATGAATGCAAATTCTCTGTCATATTGATACACTCTTGGTTTGTAAATCATAAGACATTTTGATATGTGTTTCCTGGCAAATATCACCAAGAAATTACTTGTTTAACTGACCAGGTAGTTTCAAATTGAGATATGAAATACACTCCCAATGTGGAATCTGTAATGTTAAAAAATATTCACTGCACACTTTAATATTGTAAAAGAATTGGCAAGCTGCAGAAAGTTCTTGTCTCTAGCATAGTAGTCAATTTTCTTTACGTAGCCAGAAGCCAGAAAACTGCAGATTGAAGCACATTTGTAGCAGTCAGCAGGAACCACAAATATTTCCCATGCTTAATATTTCTTCTTTCTTATGCCGAATAAAACACAAATAAATACATTGATGTACAGTATTCTCTATTTCACAGATTTAGTATTTTCATTTAGCATACGTTTGATAAATTTTAATCAAAAGTCAATTGTCGGATTTTGTTGTTGACAAAAGCGCCTCTGGTGATTTGCAGAAAAATCAATTACCGCTTCCTCTACCAGCCATACCACCTCATATAGTATAATCGGTATTCATCAAACCATGGCTGACTTTAAGTGCTTTCTACCTACTGTACCCAAATTGCCAGATTCTACTGATGGATAGTTAAAATCCTTTAAAGTCTCTTGACATTACAAGTCAATCAGACCTCTTAAAGAAAATGCAAAAATATGCAGAATTTTGCTCAATATCAGATATAGAGAAGATATTTCTGTTGTAGCCTTTTTTTTTAAATAGTAAAGACCATGGCCCATATTTTCTAAACAGTCTTCTGACATGAGACCAATTCCGGTACTGGAAGACACATTACAACACATTCAACTCAATGTATCTTTCATTGCCTGAAATTGTCTTCTGAAAGGTGAGATATTAGTACATATGTGCTCTTGTGTTCTGGAAAGAAGAAAATTAGATTACAGTGGCGGCCGAACTGAGTCTTCTGCGGCCGCCACTGCAATGTGCGGGCAGACTCCGGGCAGACGCGGCTGGTGACACGCGGCTGGTGACGCGTGCCGCGTGCCGCACGCCGCACGTCACTGTGGCGCCGGTCACACATTCCGCCGGCATCCCCGGGTAAGGGGACAGGGGAATGGAGGGAAGATACGGGAAGATGCGGGAAGAGGCGGAGCAGAGGCAGCCAGGGGGTCGCGAGGGGAGGGGAAGATGCGGCTGAGCGCGGCAAGTTCGGCGCCAGCCAAAAAAATTAAGGGCATTTGTTAGATTGAAGCTGGCCGCAGCAGTACATTCTTTGGGAGGTTAATTTATGCATTCTCTTAATCTCTCAGTTTAAAAAAAAATAAAAAATTATTGCTTTTATCCATCAATTAATCTACTGTCTTTTGATCATCCGCTCAGCCAAAATTGCTATGTCATGGAGAAATATTAACTCTCATATATCCTGTGCAGAGGGTATGTAATAAATAAACTAACAACATTTAGTGTGGGAAATAAATCCTACACAAGAACCCTCATATTGCACTCAGGGACAAAGTATGCCAAATGTACAGTATTACTGACACAATAGCCTTAAGAATATGAATATTGACACTGCTTTAAGGAGGCATTCCGAAATGTATAAAGAATATACAGTATAAATACTAAGCTATATATACAGTATATAGTATTTATTGTCTCCCACTAGAACAAATAATAAAATACTTTATTAATGTGTAAGCGACATAAGTAAAAACTATTTACCGTGCTTTAAAATCCCCATGGTGGCTGCTATAGCATACCATGATAGCACATAGATTCAGGTCTATCGATTAGATAGTTAATTAGTGCAATGGTATGCCAAGCAAGGTGTTCTAGATAGTAAACCTTCTAGTAGGTTAATATACTACACATATAGCATACTCCTAGTCTATGAAGAAACACTAGGCATGTTAGGTATGATATGCTGTGGCATAATGGTGTGCTAAAAACATTCATAAATGTATTAAGTGGTGTAAGCCCTAGTTCGAGGGTCACAATGAACACTTAAAATACAATGCTTTACTAATATTTACACGTGGAGAATAAACAACTGTGTTGCATCCATGTGGCAAAGCGCATTAGGTATGAAAGCTCTTTCTCACACAGTTTGAGCTGCAAAGAGTAATATGAGCAACAGTGTTACCACCGTTACCACCATGTAGCAAAGCGTATTAGGTATTTCTCAAACAGCCTGAGCTGCAGTGAATCATAGCAGCAACAAGTGTAAATTAAGATGTGTCAGATTTCAGAGCATTACTAGTCAAGTAGATAATTCTAGAATCTATACAACTACATAAAAATACAAAAAATTGATGGAAGAAAATATACAGTACAGCTGCGGTCGCCTTTATCCTAATGCGGCCATAGCAGCGCAACTCTGATAACCGCGGGCAGATGCAGTATATTTTTTTTTCCGGAATATGTTCCGGTATTTTAGCGCTAGTAATATTAGCATATTCTTAGCGCTGTCTGCAATACTGCAATACCGTCTAAAAACTCAGGTGGGCGTTCGCGAGCTGTTGTCTTCAAAGTCTAATACTGTAGCAATTCAACCTACGTCAGTACACAGTCTGCGTGTGCGCGTGCAGTAATTGTAAATTTGCATATTTATACATGCATGTATGTCTCATTTGAACATTGTTGAAACGCATAGGCGTGTACTGTAACAGTATCACATTTCGGCGATATAGCGTTCTTCCCTCACTTGCCCCCGCACACACACACAGGATAATGTACTGCACTGCCGTATTTCAACTTCTTATCTACAGTACACCTCTCCCACGCCATTCCTTTCAACAGATGGCTTTCTGGTTTCAATCACATTCCTGTCATCACATTCCTGCGTGTATAACGTTCAGTTTTAATTTACTGTATTCTTCTGTGTTGATCATTAATGTTCATTGGGGGGGAAAACGTTCAAGAGTGACCAAAAAAAAAAATATTTTAATTTTCCTATTGTTGGCTTTTAGTCACCTCTCTGTGCCAGCGTGTAATCCTCTTTGGGAAGGGAGCTGTAGTTGATTATTAGTGTGCATGCGTGAATTGCTTGCGAAGTTCAAGAGTGACCAAAAAAAAAATATTTATTTTTCTCGTCATTTTTTATTATTATTTTCTCAACATGAATGAACATGTTCCTGCCTCAACCATCTTGACATTACGATATTCAATCTGTGCTGTAGCTTTTGACTGCAACACTGTGCGTTTGACTGCACATGATTGATTTGTGTGATTTTTATGTATTTGGGGGTGTGGGGATCAAATTATTATGACCTGCCTGTTGAAAATATGTCATGTCTTTGAACTACAGTACAGCTAATCCTTCATGCAGCTTTACCCCCTCCCCCACGCACACACACACAAGGCTCGCTCAAGGATTTGAACCTCTTATCAACACCTCTACAAAACCATTAATTAATTTTCTTATTGTTGGCTTTGAGGCACCTCTCTGCTCCTGCATGTAATCCTCTTTGGGAAGGGAGCTGTAGTTGATTATTACTGCGCATGCGTGAATTGCTTGCGAAGTTCGAGAGTGACCAAAATATATATATATTTTTTTTCTCGTCATTTTTTATTATTATTTTCTCAACATGAATGAACATGTTCCTGCCTCAACCATCTTGACATTACGATATTCAATCTGTGCTGTAGCTTTTGACTGCGACACTGTGCATTTGACTGCACGTGATTGATTTGTGTGATTTTTATGTATTTGGGGGTGTGGAGATCAAATTATTAGGATGACCTGCCTTTTGAAAATATGTCATGTCTTTGAACTACAGTACAGCTAATCCTTCATGCAGCTTTAACTCCATCCCCCACGCACACACACAGAAGGCTCACTCAAGGATTTTTACCTCTTATCGACACCTCTACAAAACCATTCATTAATTTTCCTATTGTTGGCTTTTTGTCACCTCTCTTTAATCCTCTTTGGGAAGGGAGCTAGCTGATGATTACTGCGCATGACTCACCCATCCACCCCCCCAACCCTTTGAGGCTTTGTTTACGGTAACACTTGTGATAATCCCTTCTCGAATTTGGGCTATCCCCATCCCCCACGCACACACACAAGGCTCACTCAAGGATTTGAACCTCTTATCGACACCTCTACAAAACCATTCATTAATTTTCCTATTGTTGGCTTTGAGTTTTCTCTGTAATCCTCTTTGGGAAGGGAGCTAGCTGATGATTACTGCGCATGACTAACCCATCCACCCCCCCCCAACCCTTTGAGGCTTTGTTTACAGTAACGCTTGTGATAATCCCTTCTCGAATTTGATATGTAAATCTGATTTGCACAGCACTGTGAAAATGAAAGTTAAAAAAAACACAATCTGATACATGTTTTTGATGCAGTAAGTTACCAATTTTTGTCATTCTTTCTTTTTTTTTGGTGTAGGCGGGGTGTCAATGATTATGATTATCATGAATGAAAAGAAATATTTATTTTATTTTATCAGGAACAAAAAATACAAATATACAAATAATCATGAATAATACAAAATGCAGCCTTTATTCAGTTCTTCTGTCAGTTGAAAATTGAGGGCTGGTGGATAATCATGAATAATGCACATTGATAATAATATTAATTAATAATATATAATATATAATAATATATATAATAATATAACATTTTCCGTCTTTATCTTCTTCCTCATTCTGTGTAGATCATTGAGAGAGGGGAGGTTTTGTGTAAATCATGACTGCACTTAAGATACACTTTACTGTACACACAGTTCACACAATATACACATGATACCCTCCTCCCCCTTTCCATCCTTTTTTTCTCTGAAAAGACAAGAAAATAAAAAATGAGTGCAGTTAGGTGCATATTATGGCATTGTGTACTGTATAGCTACTCCATATTGGACTACAGTATGAAGTTAGTACTGTCAAACTAGTCTATACTGGAACTACTGTATACTGTAACTACTGTTAAATACTTTGTAACCAGATGGCTAGTGCTGCTCTCTCAGGAAAGAAAAAATCTGTGCCATACTCACCTGTACCATACAGTACTGTACTTGGTGTGCCTGTACTTACCATACTACAGTACAGTACTATACCATACTACCTTCCTGATGCTTGCCCATTACGCACGGACAATGGGCAACACATTCGCAATATGGTCAATATATTTATTGCATTGTTCCACGGTGAGTACATCGTTCCAAAAACTCATTATGCTTTGCGCCAACTCATCCTTTTTGGAGGGTTCCATCTGGGAACTCATGTGTGATGTATTCCACAATCTCAGGCACAATTTGCTCTTGGAAAAAAGCTTTATTCATGATTCCTATAACAAGAAAAGAAAAGTGTTCAAAAAACTGCACTCTAGTACGGTACAGTGCATAAGGCAAAAGTGTGTGACTTATTTTACCTTCAAAGATGACAATGCATCCTGGTCCATGCCTAGAGATGGTACTCCACACATGCATCTTCACAGGGTGTTTTGGCCGTGGCGTCATAGATATGCAACTTTTTTTGTGGCATGCAAAGGTGGCAAATCTCTCCAGCGATACAGTAGACTCATCAGTGAAGATGTAATCCTAGAAAGTTTCTCCACTGTCGATCCATGCCTGGACCTGGACATCCTCTTGATCTTGTTAATGTCCCTTATCATAGGGTACGCTCTGTAATGACAAGGAATAATTTTATAGGTACAGTACAGTTTCTTAAACAACACTTTAACCTCCTGTACTGTCCAGTACTAACCTCACATGTCCATATTTCCATCCAATTCTGCGTCTCGTCTTCTTTATGCTGGTCTCGGATACATTGAGATTGTGATTTTGCAGCAGAGTGTATTTGACCCATAAGGCACTCTTCTCATCATTCTCTTCACTTATTTTGTCGACCAGAAGAGTTGTCTCCCTACAATGTGCAGAAAAACAACAACCCGGTAAGTTACAGTGCAGTAGGCCACAAGTACAGCACATCATTTACAATAAACAATAATAGATGCAGCAATATAAACAATAATAGATAGATATACTATATTATATAGTAATATAAAAAAACAGGAATAACCATCATGTTAGATAGCTCTATACTATATAGTTATATTTATATGCAGCAATATAAACAATAATAGATAGAAATACTATATTATATAGTAATATAAACAGAAATAACCATAATGTTAGATAGATCTATACTATATAATTATATTTATATGCAGCAATATACATAATAATAGATAGATATACTATATTATATAGTAATATGAATAAACAGAAATAACCATAATGTTAGATAGATCTATACTATATAGTTATATTTATATGCAGCAATATAAACAATAATAGATAGATATACTACTGTATATTATATAGTAATATAAATAAATAGAAATAACCATAATGTTAGATAGATCTATACTATACAGTATAGTTATATTTATATGCAGCAATATAAACAATAATAGATAGATAAACTATATTATATAGTAATATAAATATACTTACGCGTTAGTTACCGTTGGTGTCCTCGTGCGTTGTTTGGTCTTTCCGTGTGCATGATAGCACACAGTGGTTGATGGCACAACGAGGCCAGAAGCAGCTAACCAGCGTTGGATATCTGCAATTCAGTGTCCGCTCGTGTACATCTCCTTAATTCTCATGCTGAGATCCTTTGAAAACTTTTTAACAGACATTGCTGCGAGTAGAAAGAAATACAAGCACAAGAATGTATATTCGATGTTTAGTCGATGTGTATTCAATGTGCAGTGAATCCACAAAATGGATGGTGTATTTATATGTTAATGACTCACATTAGAGTAGGCCCACTTTTAACACCTGTACCTCGTCGCCATGCATAAAAGGTTATACACTTTGCATAGCCCACCACTCGATGATCTGTATCTGAACTTGCCCTTGTCCAGATACTGCATTGTGCCATCTGCTTTCATGGATCGACCCCGATTCTATGGACGCAGGAACCCACTCGCCTCTGCCGTGCCTGTCACGCTGAAAAAGCGAAAGGCAGGAGCCATTTCCAAGCCAAGGCCAAAGCGAAAGGCTAAGGCTAATAAAGAAAACCTTCTGCTGACCCCAAAGGTTAAGGGTTTTAATACACGTAAGCCTTATTATGTCAAGAAGAAATTCGGTGATGAACACTCAAGGCAAAACAAATGGCAGCCAACCCATCGAACCCGCAGGCCACTTCCTCGATTATGCTTCGACGACTCTGCCGCTGCTCTCTTTGGAAATCCACAGCCCATCTTCTCCACTACTCGTCCACGACGCTGCCGCTGATCTCCCGGAAACCCACAGCCCATCTTCTCCACTACTCTTCGATGACGCTGCCGCTGGTCTCCCGGAAATCCACAGGTCACTTTCTCCATTAGTAAAAATCAAGGACAGGACATAGAACACAGACAGAGCCCAATGCTACTTCCAATGACACAGATACACAGTAAAGTACCTATATATATGTATATCTAAACTAAAAACATATGGCCATTTAGTTTGATTCTTTGGCCAAAGTATCTTAAGCCTGCACACCAAACGTCAAGGTAGACCAAATCTGTGCAGGTCCTAACACTAATCAAATTCTTAATAACCTGTATAATACCAGGAAGAAAACTTTATAATAAAGCTGTTGCGATTAGCTGCATACTTCTTAGTTTGATTGAAGCTCTTATTTACCTGTATAATACCAGGAAAAGCACTCTGAATTAGATTTGTCACAACCAAACTGCATGCATGGACCTGCGTGTGTGGAAAATGAATGAACATTTGGAAGCATAGTGGGATGGGGGTGAGCTTGGAACCTGGGAAGGATGAGCCACCCTCCCTTAATCAGCTGTGACCAGCTGGACACGATTGCAAAACAGAGAAAACCAATAAGCTCCTAATGTATATACCCCCAAAGTAACCACAATATATATATTTGCATATGAGTGTCAAAAACGGAGGGCTACTGGGCATGGCAATATATAGTTAAAATCAAGGACAGAACATAGAACACAGACAGAACCCAATGCTACTTCCAATGACACAGATACACAGTAAAGTGCCTATATATATATATATATATATATATATATATATATATATATATATATATATATATATATATATATATATATATCTAAACTAAAAACATATGGTCATTTAGTTTGATTCTTGGCCAAAGTATCTTAAGCCTGCACACCAAACGTCAAGGTAGACCAAATCTGTGCAGGTCCTAACACTAATCAAATTCTTAATAACCTGTATAATATTTAAAACCAGAGACATAACATAAAACACAGACAAAGCTCAGTGCACATCCAGTAAAACTTATACACGGTACAGTGCCTAAATATACATGTATAGATAACTAATAAATAAAATGGTCTTTTAGTTTAACATTTTGGCCAAATTGTTGTAAGCCCCTGAGCCAACTGCACGGCAGACAACGTTTCAAGGTGTCCCTAACACTAATATAGATTCTTAATAACCTGTGCATTGCCAGGAAGAATGATTTATAATAAATCTGTCAAAATTTGTTGCAAAGTTCTAAGTCTGATTGAAGCTTTTATTAACCTGTACATTACCAGGAAAAGCACTCTGTAATAGATTTGTCACAATCACACTGTAGGCGAGCAAGTTCCCCTGAGAGTGGGAGATGCCATGGAGTGAGCTTTTAACCATTTAAATGTGGGAGGGAGGGAGCTTCAATTAGGGAGAGGGTTGCCACCCTCCAATCAGCTAAGACTAGCTGAACAAGAATTATAAAACATACAGAACACCTACAAGCTCATATTGAACCCCCAAAATAACCACAACATATATATAAGCATATAAGTTTCACAGAGGAGTGCTACTGAGCATGGCAATATATATATTTAAAACCAGAGACATAACATAAAACACAGACAAAGCTCAGTGCACATCCAGTAAAACTTATACACGGTACAGTGCCTAAATATACATGATCTTGAATTAATAAAAAGAGAAACATTCTGGATCCATAAATTGAGGACTCTTTCTCCCAGATGACTCAATATGGAGATTGCCATTGTTCCCTTTCTCAAGTGATTATATGTCACCATGCCCCTAAAATTGTTTTTTTTACTTTCTTTTTTTCTATTTTCCATTCCATGTGGCATTGCGCGATTGTATTGATTATTGGGGGTTAATTTCCCCTTTTATGTCATTTTTATATATGTCTGGCTAGTGACACATCCCCTGACAATATTATGTGTTATTGATGTTGTACTTTCAATGTTCTAAGTCGCCATACTCCAATGGAGTGGTTTAATCTATATACTTTTTCCATGTATAATGCTCATATTAAGATATATGTATGTATTCATGTAAAAGGTTGTATGCATTTACTTTTTTTGGTTGCAATTACAGTATATCATCTAGTCAAATTATTTTACTATAAATAACATTAGTAATTATACATCATCACCTTGTACAATGTTATGTACCTGGAGTTGTTCACCACGGTTTAAAAATATAATGTACACTATGTTCTACACTCTATCCCCATTTTGCTCATAATGTATTAGTGCCCATCTTACTCTAGGTTTATTATCCTGGTGTGGATTTCAGTTTTCATGTACAGCATATTAACTGAAGGGGTAATTCCTCATCTCTGCTATACACTTTCTTTTATTAAGCACCACTAGTGCTGCATTTTCTCTAATATTGTAGGTGGTTCATTGTTCCGCACTTTCTTGTGCTTCCCTATTGATGATATGATTACAGCATCCTTTGTAAGTATGGTTCCTATTATCCAACAAAGATCACATGAGTTTTCAATTTGTATTTACTGCACCGACACACTTTATTCGAGCAAATACCCGGTATGTACCTGGCAGATACCTGGAATACGCCGCTCCTCACCTCTGACAAGCCCCGTTGCGTTTGCCTTCCCAGCCTGGGTTCATGCCTGGCTGACGGGCGGCTGATCTGTTAAATGATGATGATTAGGATTTAATAGGCTGCAATGCTTCGCGTGTCTACCAGATGGCATAAATTCATGAATTGTAATGCAGTATATATATATATACTGTGCAGTATTGCAGCCAGCGGGAATAAAATGCTTCAATCCCTGCCTGAAAAATAACTCAATGCACTCGGGCAGAAAACAGTCACAAACCTCAATACACCCGGGTATACCCGAAATCGTGGGACTAGCCAAGCTCGAATAAAGTGTGTCGCCAGTGTAAGATACTTGAATTGCACATAGCATATAAACTACATGTCAGGGTGGGGGTGGTACATTCCTGAGGAAACCACGAATCTAACAGGCGAAATGCATAGTGGAACCACCCAGATTACTACTGAGCATTAGGGAGACGTGCTGCCGACAGGTCGTGCACCACGGAAGCCAGACCGGAAGTGACGTCCCATCCCCGAGACCGCGACGGAACTGAGCCTTCACACACCATCAGAAGGCAAGCAGCCAAATGTGGAGGTGTTCACCATGAGTGACGGATGTCCAATGGAGGCAGTGGGATGAGCTACTGTATCAGGCAGCCTCTCCTGTTTCACATGAGTGTTACGTGCCTATTTTAATCCGCATTATTGTAAATGCGGGTTTTATAGTTTCCAAATAAAAACCTGTTTTACCATATTTATCTTTGCTTTGGACACTTCTTTTCCATACATTTCTTCTCCTTGCTGAGGTTCGTCTCCTCTGAACGCCTGAGCTGAAGTACATACCTACCTGACCCTAGAGGAATACATTCACCACAGTATATTGAAGTTGTCTTAAAAACCACTTGAATCTTGTGAGTAGGCTATACATAAGAGCCAAGAATACAGCAGAATTTATTCACGCACTTTAAAACCATCCACACTTAGATCGTTGTATATTGTTGTTTTTTGTCCCTATATGCTCCCCCTGGATTGTGAGAGAAAATGTTTCTACGCTTTTGGACCAGTGAAAACAAGGCCTACCAGAGGGTTCGAGCAGCGAGTTACAACCTTTATTGTATCACCTCTTTGGACATCCATTTGCACAAATACACAATTGTAATTCTGATAATGTGTATTTTATAGGGGGTACTCCATATCGATTTATAAAGTTAAGTTGTTTTTCTTTTGTTCACCTTTGCCCCATATATGCCCCATCTATGTTGGATGAATGCCAAGTATGTGTTCAGATGGCAGTTCCTGTAAAAGCAGGAAGTCTGGACACACGCATTTTCACATTTTGCTATCTCAGCATTCAGTTTCTCAAGTCTCGAGTCAGAATTTATAACTTCATTCAAAGACAGACTGTTGTGACTTTTAGATAAGGAGTTAATGTCAGAATATGGGAAGTAAGTTTTCTGCACGTATAATCGCTCGCTTGCTTAGCTATTTAACCCCTGATGTAACCAAGAATAAACTAGGAGAGGTTTTGACAATGAACACTCGTGTTGTCTGACTCAATTGCTTTCTCCTCTGAGCGCTCGTATTCTTTTCCTGCCCAGCACCTTAGGAGTGGTAAAGGCCTCTCGAGAGAATCTTCCGAGTTGAAGGGGCCGGTTGCTACTTATGCTGAAGTAGAGGACAAATTTACAAATTCTATGTTAATACTTTAAAGCTAGTGACCACAATTAGTGTTTAGCGCCTTTTTTACACCATCACTTTGTCATAATAGCATTAAAGGGACATCTCACAATGTGACCATTAATACATGGTGTTTTGCCATTATGAATGGGCAAATCAGTCCAAATCCCTTTCCCGGAATTTTTCAGGCATTCCCTTCAAAATCCGTTCCACAAAATTAAATCAACAAATTAATCGTTGCAACTTCAACCCCCCCCCCCCCCAATTGACAAAATTTATGCCATACTGGTGGTTGGGGGCCGGGGCACTGACAATGGTGAGTGAAACACACACCCATGTAGACAGTTATTGTTGGATGGTGTTTTTAAAGTACAGCTATAGTGCTGGTAGAAGTGATATTAATAACCTGCTAGCCCGCTGCTCCGCCCATGACCTCTGGAATGGTGGGTGCAAGGACTGTATATTGTGAGGAATCAGATATTTATTCATCTTGATTAAATTGATCCTTTCCATGCAGTTTTATCTGATCGTTTATTAGGATGGAACAAGCTGCACTAAACACTCTCTCTGATAACATACTTGCAGGAGTAAATATCCCAGACTGGCAATATAGTACCTCTGGGAAATGCTAAATTTATTCCCTGATGAAGTAGTTGTGACTACGAAACATGTAGGATAAAATTGGTCCAAGTGTTTTATTGCTACTCTATCCTATGTGTGCAATTTGGGCACTTTAGAGACTTTTTTCTGCTTTTGCTGTGTACTTTTGTAATCGCCACTGTGACATCACTCCGCAGCGTCCGGCAACGGAGCAACAGCGCAACATATTGGAGTTTCATTCCCAGTCAGCCAGTTCACCCCTGCTTGTGGCTACACTAAACGGAGAGCTCTGTGAACCACCCAGGTCCTCACTGATCAATCCAGGGACTCTCCCAGTGCGTCTGCAGGCTGCAGATTGCTCGATCCGTCTGGAGCCCAGCTGACCAGAGGGGAGTTTCCCACAGAGACGGTGACCGAATGCAGAGGTGTTCCTAGGAAGGAAAAGCATCGCAGCTGCTGTCCCAGACGCCTGCCAAGGGAAACATACTCCTGACTCCTGTATGAGCGGCCACCGAGTGGTAACTTGTGTGTTTAACACACTCAATGTTTATGTCCTAATACCTTGATGTACGCAGAATATTTATCCCCTATTTTAATATACACTTGTTACTTTCATACTTCACTATTTTTGTTGTGCGCTGTTTTTTTGTCTCTACACCTACGTTATGCCTCTAACCAAACCTAATATTTTTTCGGTATAAAAATCTTTACTCTATGCTTAATAAACTGAGACAAAGGAATTTGAAATCTGGCTTGTGTTACGTTTCATTTCCTTCGTTTTCCGGGCCTGTACGGCCATCAAATTGGAGATTACAGTGCTAGTGCGTGATAAAGCTTCCCGGGGGAGTCTGCTGCAGGGTGCAGATGTGTGTATCCAGTGACAAGGCCTCCAGCCCTTTTCCAATTGGCAGGGCAGTTTCCTTCAGTAGGCAAACAAGGAATGTGTGTCATGTTGCCTTAAGTGCAGCAATCAGGTTGGAACCATTATCTCCTCCACAAAGTCAACCTCAAGTGCCCTGGCTGTTAGCCACCAAGGAACAAATGCAGCCAGTTGGTTGTTACTCAATCAGCCATGAAACTGCAGATGGCAACTTACTGACAACCGCCTGCTCATGGAATCCCCGAGACCAGACTAATTGCCCATCAGGATTAACACAGCGGAGTCCCTGCTTCTGACGAAGCTTTCTGCTGTGTTATTCCTACCGTGCCGCATTATGTATGCAGAGTTTGATGATGCAGTGTCTGATTTGATAGCAAAAATACAAAATGTCATACAGATGCAGTCAGTTGTACAGTATCTTCAAACTGCCCTGCAAATGTACTGTTAACCACATTCAAATGTGGAGCATTCACAGCCAAGTGCAGAGTAGGGGGTAAGTGCCCATCAGGATTAATACAGTGGGGGTCCCGGCTGTTAATCCTACCGAACCCCATCAGTCTGGAAGAGATGTAACTAGACAGAATCAGTCCATCTCACTGTGCACCTCTAACAGGCGATTTTCTGCTTTTATTTCAATAACATAAGATTGCAGAGGGGTCTCCGGAGCAGAACCATATTAATTTTAGCCCTGGGTACACCCTGCTTCCCGAGTTATAAGCCCTGCTATGAAGTGCTGGTATCTCCTACATGTTTAAATGTCCCGGTCATGTGATTCGGTTTAACTTTGCCTTTAATTTGGGAAGCAGGGGGTCCCCAGGGGAAATACATGGTATCTTACTGTACAGTAATTTAATTAGGAACATCAGGACACGTACACACAGAAATGTGATGACACGCATATGCGTTTCAACCAGGTTCCAATTTGAGAAACACGCATGCGCAGAAATGTGATGACGCATTTGCATTTCAACAAGGTTTTCATTTGAGAAACACGCATGCTCATAAATGGGATGACACGCATATGCGTTTCAACAAGATTCTAATTTGAGAAACAGTCATTCGCAGAATACATATTTGACATTCGGAAGAAGAGGCGACGTTGTATTGTTCTATTATTATTTTTCCCTTAATTATCCTGTTCAAATAAAAATGTTCATTCTTTAAATATACTGTACTTTTTGTGTGTTCATGTTTTTACGGTTTCAACAAGGTTCCAATTTGAGAAACACACATTCGCGAATTACATTTTTTACATTTGGCTGAAGAGGGAGGTGACGTTGAATTTTTGTATTTTTACTAAGGAGCCTCAGAAAGGACTTCTTTCCCATGTATACTGTATGAACACATAACGTTATTCTTTCAAATTACAATTACACAAACAGTTGAAGTACAGTACTGTACAGGAATAAAAGACATGTTGAATTGCAATTACATTTTTAAGACAACTTGCGATCGCCCAGTTCAGTTTCTCGACAGTATTACAGACAACGCTAAAATGCTATTTTCTGCACTTGATAAAAAAACTACTAATTTCTTGTCTTAACACAAGAATATCTCGAAAAATCAAGGTCCATCATTCGGTAAGCTAAGGGACCCAACGCGTGAAATGTTTGAATAACGGCTGCTGCATCTGTACTTTCCTTGCTTTTTAGTTTATGATTGTAAGTTTTCTTTTTGTTTTGCTTTATGAGTTTTAGTTCATTTATTTATTTATTTGATATAAATATGTTTTTATTTTTATATCACATTTATATTATTTTTTATTATTCAGTTATGCTTATGCATAACATGTGCAACAGTTTATGTATCTTCATTTGTTTATAGTTCAGACACTCATAAATAATTATTAATAGGTCGGTTGATTTTATATATATATATATATATATATATATATATATATATATATATATATATATATATATATATATATATAATACTGAGTTAAGTTATGGTGAGTAAAAAAAGTGACAAAAACCCTCCACAGGAAAGCAAATATGCAAATATAACTGTATGCTCATCTGCATGTCTTAGGCAGGTCTGCAACCCCGCCTTTCCCCACTATCACCCAGCATACAGCACTTCCACTGCTGCAAGGGATTCTGGGAAATGACATGCAAATGAGCACACAGTGTCACTTTTTGCCTCAATAACCATTGGAATAACTTAATAACTTACAGGAAAAAAAGAGAAGAATAAGAGATTAGTTAATCTTAACGACAAGTTAGCGAAGAATGAAAATAATCCCAAAATAGATATTAGTAAAAAGATAGCTAAGGACAGGAGAGAAATCAGAGATATAATGATAGAGGACACAGAAAAAGCAATGAGGTGGACGAATCAACTCTATTACGTGAAAGGAAACAAGGCAGATAGATATTTAGCAGCGAAACTAAAGAACAAGTTGTCTAATCTAAATATATTTAACGTAAAAGTAGGACAGGATATACAGACAAATAGGTGTAAACCATATGGTTGTTACCCAAAATATAAAAAAATGGGATAATAGAAAGTGTGTGGATAAGGGAAAAATAAAGAAATATTATGGTACTAAAAAGGAAAACCATGAAAATGGCTGGGTAAAAGTTGGAAAGCCGAAACATGATGATAATTACTATTATATAAAAAAAAAGAGAAAGCAAAACAAAAGCTACCGGTATTACACCCTTGAAATTAAAAAATCGCATGAACTTTTGGTTAAAAACAGGTTTCAAGAATTAGAAAGTATTTCTAGTAATAGTGATGCTGATGAAGTTCAACAGGATTTTTTTCCCAAGACAGAAAAAATGGGAAGCAAAAGACCAAGTTGGGACTTAGACAATCCACCATCGGCATCCCACCCCACAACAAGGAAAATAACCTATTCCAGAGAAGTAAGAGAGGAAGGGGAGAGCCCACCTTCAAAGAGGGTTACCTAGATTCACAGACATTAGTTTCACATGAAATATTCAATCTTTCGTCAATAAAGATTGACTATTCGTTGTTTGAGGTCTTAAAGAAAGGATTGTAATTTTCTCCAACAAATGAACCAAACGATTTCGATTTATATATCGACTTGCAGACGTTTCTGCATAAATTAACATTGCATAGATATTTCAATGGGCCTAAAACTACGGATAAATCAAACGATTCGGTAGAAATTGTAAAAGGAAAACCATCTCCTAATTTTATGGATTTGAAAGCTATTAAAGATCTTGAAGATCTTCTTAAGGAAAGTGATCCTGAATTCGGCAATAACAGTGATTACCTACTGTGACAGAGTAAATAAAAGCCACCAGTTATATGCCTGGAAAACCTATGTCTAGTCTGCAGTGCAGCACTGACTAGGTTAACTTCAGTTGGGAACCTCAGGACAATTAGTTGGATCCCAGCTGCCTAATCAAGGTGTGTTAAAACACAGGCTGTAGACACATGGAGCCTGGCTATTGAGGAGAGAGGAGTAAGCTGCTGAAGAGATTTCCTGATACAAGGTCTGATTAGAAAAGTAGATGAATTGTGAACTGTCTGTCCCCTGCATAGAAAAGGATAACTGCCTGGTTTTATACACTGTCTGCTAAAGAGAAACTATTTTTGTTTGTCTGCTGAAGAAAAGCCATTTTTCTTTTGTTGCTGATGAAAAGCTATTTTTGTTTTGTGTGCTGTATATCTTTTAAGGCTAAATAAATAAGCCTTGTCAAGAAACCCGCGTGTGTCGATGCATGTACCCTGCAACATATGGTGTCAAGAAGTGAGATTTTGAAAGGCCCCTGCAGTTAAAGGGCCATACATACACACAAGAATGAAAAAAATGGAAGAATTCTTGAAAGAGTTTTTGTGCGAGCAGACCAAACAGCAGGGACAGTTAATGCAGGAGCAGGCCTGGCTGCAAGCAGAGAGAGATGAAAGACGTTTGCAGCAGCAAACCCAGCTCCTAACCCAGCAGCAGGCAGCACAGGAGGAGCGAATGGCCAAGCTGCTGACCCAATTCCAGGGGTCTGCCAGTCCAGAACTTGCAAGCATACCCCCTATACTCCTGAGGAAAATGGATCCGAACGAGGATCCAGAGGCTTTTTTACTGACATTTGAAAGAGTTACCGTAGCTCAGCGCTGGGCTACAGATCGCTGGGCAACTGCTTTGGCCCCGCTCCTCATAGAAGAAGCCCAGGCCTCATATCAGGGTCTCCCAGCAGATCAGGCAATGGACTACTGCAAAGTAAAAGCCACCATACTGGATTGCTTAGGTCTGACCCCAGAGACCTACCGGCAGCAGTTCCGGAACATGAAGTACACCGCTAAGATGAGACCCCGGGTCCTCGCTCAGCGATTATTGGACTTGTGCACACGCTGGATACAACCTGAGGAGTGCACTAAGGAGGCAATTCTGGAGCATGTGGTTTTGGAACAATTTCTACAAATAATACCCCCTTCCGCACGCTAGTGGGTAAAATGCCACGCTGCTGAAACCCTAGCTTTGGCGGTCCGACTCGTGGAGAAATTCCTTGGGGCAGAGCAGCAGGCGAGTGTCCTGGACCCGACTCCACCGGCACTTGCGGACACCCAAAGAGGGAGGTCGGATCAATGGGGAACCTACGGCCCATCCATACGCAACCGCCAAGTCCAATGGAAGGAGCAGTCGTTCCAGCAAGGACGGAGTCCAAATGCTGGTCCCCGCCGAGACCCTCATCTCCTACCGGATGTCGGCTCGTCGCAAAATGAGAGGAAATTCCGAGGATGTCGCCCACAGGACCCACCAGATGTCTGGTCTCCAGTAACCGGTCCAGCGGAGCGCTATCCACAGCCCCCTTCTGCGAGGGAACCCTCTCCATGTTCCACCTGCAGAGAACAAGGCCACTGGTATGTGGACTGTCCACAGATGGATTGCTCATTCAGCAGAACCGTCGCCTCGGCTTTTACTGGGGAAAATTACAATCCCTGGCTACTTCCAGCCCTGATTGGAAGAAAAAACGTCCAGGCCCTTGTAGATTCAGGCTCTGGGAAAACTCTGGTCCTCCAGGAACTGTTACCGCCTAACGTGTGTTCTTTTGACTCCCCATGGAGCATAGAATGTATACACGGCGATGTAAAACGCTATCCGACGGCCAAAATCCGGCTACAGGTAAAAGGTCAGGAGGCTTACCTCAAAGTAGGAGTCGCTCCTTGGCTCCCTGCCCCCGTTGTGCTCGGTCGGGACTGGCCTTTCTTTTCGGACCTAATGGCCCCAGTCTTTCACGAGGAGCCTCCTTCAAGGGCTCAGGAGAACCCTGGCAAACTGTTCCCCTTCTCGGCAGACCTTTTTCCCAGTAGACACACTGTTCAAAAGACTCGGAAGCAAAGACGCTTGGACAAATAGGACTGGTTGCAGAAATCTGGGTTTCAAGTTGACCATTCTAGTAATCAGAGGTCACAAGTGATGGCTGGATATGGGCCCTGGAGATTTACCTGACCTTTACCTACCTGACTTTCGCCAGAAGCAAAGGGAAGACCCAGTCCTTGCTAGACAGTATGACAAGGTGGTGAAAATTGATGAACAGATTTTAGATGCACAGGGGGTGATAGTATTCCCCCATTTTGAGCTATCAAAGGATATCCTATATAGGGTGAATAGGCAGAAACAAACAGGGGAGGTCACCAGACAGATATTGGTTCCCAAGGCGTTTGTTAAATCTGTGTTCACTCTAGCCCATGCTGTCCCTTGGGGTGGTCACCTGGGCAGGGATAAAACATTGGACCATATTTCATCCTGATTCTATTGGCCAGGGATGCATAGTGATATTGCTAAGCTATGTGCAGCATGTCCGGAGTGCCAGCTAACTAGTCCAAAAGGACAAAAACCAGCCCCTTTGGTTCCTCTACCCTTGGTGTCAGTTCCCTTTGAGAGGATTGGGGTAGACTTGGTAGGATCTCTAGAACCTTCTGCGAAAGGACACAGGGTTATCCTTGTATTGGTTGACTATGCAACAAGGTATCCTGAGGCGTTCCCCCTGAGAACAGCAACGGCGAAGCAAGTAGCCAACAAGTTGTTGGAACTGTTCTCACGGGTTGGACTTCCCCAGGTGATGTTGACAGACCAAGGTACAAATTTCATGGCTAAACTGATGCAGGATGTCTTAAAGTTACTAGAGGTCAAGTCTGTTCGGACATCGGTCTACCATTCACAGATTGACGGATTGGTGGAAAGATTTAACCGAACTCTAAAAGGGATGCTGAGGAAATTTGTAGATTCAGAGAAGAGAGCCTGGGATGAACCTCTCCCTTTTCTGCTGTTTGCAGTGCGGGAAGTTCCCCACGGGATTCTCTCCATTTGAATTGCTCTATGGCCGCCAACCCCGGGGTATCCTAGACCTCCTAAAGGAGTCCTGGGAGGAACAGCAGTCCCCTTCTAAGAATACCCTGCAATATGTACTAGACCTTAGGAAGCACCTAGATGTGGTCGGCCATTTTGCCAGGGAGAATCTTAGATCAGCCCAGGACAGTCAGGAGAGACATTACAATCAGAATGCTCGCATGAGAGTGTTTCACCCAGGAGACCAGGTGATGTTATTGTTACCCAGTTGCGAGAGTAAACTCCTGGCCAAATGGCAGGGCCCATTCGAAGTACTCAGCCGTACGGGTGATGTGGATTACGAGATCGCTCAACCAGGGTCCAGGAAGGGTAAACAAATTTACCATGTGAACTTGCTGAAACCCTGGAAGATGCAGCGGTCTCTATTCATCCACCCGGTGGAGGAGGAAACGGACTTGGGTCCTCAGCCTCCACGGGAGAACATCGTGAGTGACGATAAAATCCCAATGGGTAAACAGTTGTCCTCTGAACAAAAGGGGACTTGTTAGCAATAATTACACAATTCCATGATGTTTTTTCTGACTTATCAGGACAAACTAACTTAATTTCCTATGCAATCGAGACAGCACCTAGGGTAAAATTACGTTCCCGTCCTTATAGGTTGCCTGAAAGTCATAGGGCTCTGGTAGAGAAGGAGGTACAAGAAATGTTACACTTAGGAGTGATTGAGGAATCATGCAGTGAGTGGTGTAGTCCACTAATTATGGTCCCTAAACCCGATGGGAAGGTAAGATTTTGTGTGGACCTCCGAAAGGTCAATGCGGTATCCAAGTTTGATGCATATCCAATGCCAAGGGTGGACGAATTAATTGACGCCCTTGGTAACGCGGAATATATATCCACGTTGGACTTGACAAAAGGATACTGGCAAATACCCTTAGAGGAAAAGTCCAAATGCAAAACAGCCTTTGCCACTCCCATGGGTTTATACCAGTTTGTGACAATGCCATTTGGACTGCATGGAGCCCCAGCCACATTTCAGAGACTCATGGATAAGGTACTGAGGCCCCATAGGAATTATGCCGCAGCCAACCTAGATGACATTGTCATTTATAGTAAACACTGGTGGGCCCATCTAAATAGGCTGAAAGCGGTCCTCAAATCTCTAGGAGAGGCAGGGCTCACAGCCAACCCTAAGAAATGTGCCCTGGGTAAGGCGGAAACCAAATACTTAGGGTATACAGTGGGAGGTGGAAAAGTATGGCCACTAGCCGACAAGGTAGTTGCCCTGAAAGAAGTTCTGACCCCCCAAACAAAAACGCAGGTACGCTCTCTGCTGGGTTTAGCAGGGTACTACCGGCGGTTCATCCCCAACTATTCGGAAGTGGCAGCCCCTTCAACGGACCTCACAAAAAAGTGTGCCCCTACACAAGTGGTGTGGTCAAGGGATTTTCAGAGAGCCTTTGAGGACATAAAAAGGTGTCTATCAGAGGGTCCCATCCTTAGAAGCCCAGACTTCAACAGCCCTTTTATAGTGCAAACAGATGCATCAGAGATAGGGCTAGGGGCAGTGTTGCCACAACAGTTTGAGGGAGTTGAACATCCTATCCTTTTCCTGAGTAGGAAATTGTTCCCAATGGAAAAAAACTACTCAGTGATTGAGAAAAAGTGCCTCGCAGTAAAGTGGGCAATCGAGGCTTTGAGGCATTACCTGGCAGGAGTCCATTTTACTTTGGTGACGGATCATGCTCCACTGAAGTGGTTAAATAGCATGAAGGATTCCAATGCTAGATTTACTAGGTGGTATATGGCCCTCCAACCCTTCTCATTTGAGATTCAGCATAGGCCGGGAAAAGAGAACGCAAATGCTGACTTCTTTTCTAGAGAAGGGGTGGATGGTTGGGCTTCAGCCGTGCGTAGCCCCAGCCACACACTAACAGGGGAAGAATGTGACAGGGTAAATAAAAGCCACTAGTTATATGCCTGGAAATGTCTAGTCTGCAGTGCAGCACTGACTAGGTTAACTTCAGCTGGGAACCCCAGGACAATTAGTTGGAACCCAGCTGCCTAATCAAGGTGTGTTAAAACCCAGGCTGTAGACACATGGAGCCTGGCTGTTGAGGAGAGAGGAGTAAGCAGCTGATGAGATTTCCTGATACAAGGTCTGATTAGCAAAGTAGATGAATTGTGAACTGTCTGTCCCCTGCATAGAAAAGGGTAACTGCATGATTTCTACACTGTCTGCTAAAGAGAAACTGTTTTTGTTTGTCTGCTGAAGAAAAGCCATTTTTCTTTTGTTGCTGATGAAAAGCTATTTTTGTTTTGTGTGCTGTATATCTTTTAAGGCTAAATAAATAAGCCTTGTCAAGAAACCCGCGTGTGTAGTTGCATGTATCCTGCAACACCTACACACAGAATTTAAACCCAAATCCGTATTTTTTCCTAATTTTGCAAGGGGATAGTACAGTACGTTGAACTTTTTGGAAAGCTTGTTGAACAAGAAATTCACTAACTTTGTAGTCAAACATTTGGAAAGACTCATTTAAACCTGAATCTAAGTGAGCTGAAAAGTATGAAAAATGTGAGTCCCAACTCAAACATTTTAATATGGGCTGCTGATTAGGGAGGAGGTCTAGGGTTGCAAAATAAAGAAGAATATTGCAGAGAAGTAGGGGGTATGTTGCTATATGCAAAATGTAGATATGTAGCGACTCACCACCATCCGCCCAAATGGAAAAAGAGGGTGATCTGAGTTTGTTCCAAATAAGCTGGTTTATTGGAACATGGTAGCTGAGGAAAAACAACCTACATGTTTCACGCTATGCGCTTGCTCACATGCCTAAATCTCCAATGTAATCAGCCCCCCTCTAACTCCACATTAATGAGTTATATATTCTAGGAATACTTCATCCATTTATTGCTCTAAGAAGTTTTAATACAAGTATATGGTGTTCAAGAAATTTTTGGAGCCCCGGGTATCCTGTTACTGGACTATATCAATCATATGTTACTAGATGAAAGTTCATACAACATTTTGGAATCAGATCCAACTAAGGAGTTTAACATACTCCTCAAACACCTATTAGAAGGAGCATTTGTTACAGGGATACTGACGAGGCCAGACTTTGAATTCCTCTTCCAGTTACATCCCACTGCTCCCATATTTGATCACATTCCCAAAATAAACAAATCCATCACATCTTCCCCAGGTCGCCCTATTATTTCAGGCATTAATTCTTTCACTACTAATTTATTCCAATATTTAGATTTTTATTTACGATCTTTTGTTTCTGCCCTCCCTTCTTATTTGAAAGGTACAACTGCTGTTTTACAGGTATTCAATGGGTTATGCTGGAACGATGACTACAGGTTGGCTACCCTAGACATACAGGCTTTATATGGCAGCATCCCTCATAAAAGGGATGCCAAGCTGTTTAATTTTTCCTGACATCTAATAAACGATTTCCACCTGTACAAACTGAATTAATTCTGAAATTCATTGAGTTTATTCTGAGCCACAATTATTTTATGTTTAAATCCAATTATTATTTACTAATATTAGGTACATCTATGGGGAATACTTTTGCCCCATCATTTGCCAATTTGTATATGGGCCAGTGGGAATCCCTGTTTGTCACCAGTGTGCCTCCTCCGCAGTTGAAATTATGGAGGAGGTACATAGATGATATTCTCATGTTTTGGGATGGAGATGAGGAGTTCTATTTCAGCTTCCTTAATGACAATCAGTGGAATCTGAAGTTTAGCGGTGCTAATAGCACCACAAGTATCCAATTTCTAGTTCTTGAAATCTTCATTTATGAAGTTAAAATACATACAAAATCTCACTTTAAGGACACTAATGTGAACTCAGATCTCCACCCAAACAGCTGCCATGATTCTAAATGGTCAACACTATACCATATAATCAGTATTTGTGACTGAAAAGAAACAGCAGCAATGATCAGATCTTTTTAGAACAAGCAGAATTTCTTTAAAAAAAAACGATTTCTGTCCAACGACTACAATGAAGATTTAATAGACAAGTCTTTGAAAAAGGTGAAGAAAGTGAAACATTCTTCTCTTTCACAATATAACCATGCAAAGAATAAAATAATACCTGTCCAATCAACATCAGATACGAAGAAGGACAAATTTGGAGGAATATCGATGTTTATTACACAGTTCAACAGGGCACATAATCCTATTAAAAAGGTATTGAACAAACATTGGACAATTCAAGAGTTAGACCCGATATTGGGTCCACTTCTGAAACCCAGTCCAATTGTTATTTTTTAAAAGGCTCCAAACTTAAAAAGTATACTTGCTCTGAGCCTAGAAAAGGTTTAAAAAGAGGAACCTTTAAGCATTAGATCACAACTTGGAATAGTAGGGAACGATTAGTATGATAGGTGTAAGGTGTGTAAACACATGAGAGCAGACAAACAAGTAATATCAACAGCTACAAAATTTAAATATCCTTTGAAGTGCTTTATTAATTGTTTCACAACATGGTTTGCACAATAGAGTTCAGGTTTGGGTTACAATAAAATTGGAAGACCAAGCACCCATTAAAATTCAGAATATTAGAGCACTTTAGAAACATCAAAAATATTCTAAAAAATATGATTTTTTTTTTACCACTGACCCCTTTGTTAAAGCACTTCAAGGAAAAGCATAACTGTGCACTTCAAGTCAAATGCATGGGTGTAGACTGTCACAGGAAACCAAGTCTTATCATCACATTAATACCGGGATTCTGGATTGAGCACAACAAGGGAGGGCAGAATAAATTGTAATGTATTTCCTTTTAAGACAAACACACAATTCTTCACGATTACATTTAATAAACACTTACTGGGATGGAGAAACTAAATAAACTAAATAAAATGTACACGGAACAAATTACTCTGGGCACACCTGCCACCATGCAAGTGGGTACGTGATTTAAGCCGTGCGACAATCCTTGGCTAGGGGCACAAGTTGCCACCCCTGTATCTCTGCTGAAAGGAATCTTTTCGTTGGGTCCTTACAGGATTGGTTCGGGAATCCTTAGCTCAAACGAATTCTGGAAGAGAGCATGATCCTTGGTTACGATGTTGTTTTTTGAATTTTAGGCAGGAGGTATAAAGTGGGTATTATTGGATATTTAGTAATTAAACCATTGTGATGATGTTTGGTAATAATACCCTATGCCAATGCTTCATGTATCAAAACGTCAATATATATATTGTGATAGTCACTGTCTATGTGTACTGGAATGTGGTGAGATATGTCTGCTTTCCAGCATACAAACAGTTAGCCTCCCCTGGAGAGGCTTGTTGCAGCTGAAGCACAGCTGATTGAACAGGAGGTGTAAAGGGCAGACAAAGAGCTGCACACAGAGAGAGACTGCTTTCCCCATAGAAGGGGGAAAGAGAGACAGACGTCTCCCCAGTTAGGAGAAAGCTGACTGGGACAGTCCCCTAGTCTTGCTCTATGTTGGGTGCAGAGCCTGCTGGGACTTCCTTGGTAGCACACCCAGGAAGCAAGGACATGTCTGCTGTGGAAGCAGGGCTGTTCTGTGCAGGACATTGGATCCAGAGGGATTTCCTGGACTCTTTTGGGAGGGATTCCCCTACAGAACCAAAACAGATAAGGACTGTTATATTTTCTTATTGGACTATTGTATTTGCAGTACATGTTTTGGGGTGGTAACCAGATTAACTAGCCACCCAGTAAGAAAGGTCTGAAGTGGTTAGTTAGTCTATTAAGAGGAGTAGGTATTTATTTTATGATTTGTTTTGCGTTAAAGGGACAGTGTGCCTATTATGTAGTTATTATTGTGCAGTAATACAAATTCTGTTCAACAAACCCCAAGGTTTCCTGCCTTAATCTGGGACAAAAGACACCACAACGTGATGGCGGAATCACAATATATATATTATTATAGGTATTAATTAAAGTAATATATTTCTATCATTATCATCATCAGCTTTCGTGATCCACAGCTTTATCAAGGCATCGGGAACAGAGAAAATAGGGGAGCACAGGATTAGAAAATGGTTCAGAATCAATATATAAATATAACATGGTATGTTCCATAGTATCTGTTTCTCCACACATAGTGTATCTGTTATGTAAGTCCTGTTAAGTTCCAGGCATTAGCAGGTTAATCTATGGGCCAGTGACCACCTTTTTCCTTCCCTTGAAAGTGAAGGAAGGTAGGTGGTTACTCATGGCCTGTGTACAACCCCTTGTAGGTGGGTACAGTCCATGAGCCCGCCCCTTCCAGAGCTTTCTAGGGAAGTAGCTAAAAGTTAGGAGTCGTGGTCACAAACAGAGGTCAGAGGCAGGTGGCAGATATTGTGGTCAGGGTCACAAGCAGAGGTCAGAGGCAGGCGGCAGATATTGTGATCAGGGTCACAAGCAGAGGTCGGAGGCAGGTGGCAGATAGCGTGGTCGGAGTCACAAGCAGAGGTCGGAGGCAGGCGGCAGATAGCATGGTCGGGATCACAAGCAGAGGTCGGCAATGAGGAGACAGAACAACAGCAATAGAAACAGCAGCAGTGAATACATAAACCTAGAAGGAGCTGGAGGAACCAGTATAAACAGGCAAGGGAGGAACAGGAAAGGGAAATTTATATAGGTCTGGCTTGAGGCATGGGACCGGTGCAAGTTGTCAGGTTTCAGAGTCTTGAAGCAAGAGCAGCAACAGTCCCCATGGATGTTCATGGGTACTGCAGGCTATAACCTGACAATTGCCTTTGCCACTACTCCTGGAAGCATGTCCTCTTTTATTGTTGTTCTATCTTCATTTGAGTGCAATGATCTTTCCAAATCATAAGTTGCTGCTTCGTCTTCTTTAAGTTTTGCTATCTTCTATTGTCTTCTTCACCGTATCACAGTTTCATTTTCTTACATCTTCAGTTATACATTTGCAGATCCTCTTGCAAAGCTCTGCGTATTCCATTCTTGTTCTTGAATCTTGGGATTGCTTCATGTCTCATTGCACCCTCAGTAACTGCTTTGCCTCATCTGATAATTTCATATCTTATTTTTGTAAGTGATTCCTCCAGTCATTTCTGCTTTTTCAACTACAATCTTCATAAGTTTTTCAGAATTGTTTGTAAGTTTATTTAATATTTGATGGTGCATAGGACTCCATGATAAGAAAAAGAAAGTGTGCAGTCATTCTGTGGTTTATGTAGGAGGCTAACAAGCACATAACGCCACCACCATGGAGGTGAGAGAAATGTTGACTTTATTTAGAATTTTTTAGTTTGAACATTTAACAGATCTCATTGGAGCTTGATGAATTGCACATGAATATGTAATTAGCTGTTTTTATTCATTTGCATACTACTAGGTAATATTGTCATTCAATTTAATGCACTTACATATATAAATAGACAATGCATACTAATTTGCTAACTTATCATTTGAATTCAATAAAATGTATTTAATGAACATGGCGTTAAATTTTATGTACTTTTTGGGTGGGAAATAGTGCTCAACATTGTAAATATTTACTTTTTAGTGAATCTAGGTCTGAATTTAAGTATGACATGAATAACAGAAAACACTAAATTGGCAAAGAACTCTGCCATAATTTAGCTTTTACGTTATCTAATGCTTGATATGCCCTGAAGGAAGTTGACACAACTTTTGTGAGTTTTCAATAATTTATTACAAATAGTGATGCTATACTTTGTGAATCAAACATCTTTCACTTGTTAATAGAAGAAGATGTGTCTAATTTGTGATTTGTTTAAGTGTTAAGAGTTTAAATGACTGCCAGAAGACAATAGAGTATATTGTAAATCTGCCATGCGCTTCACCTTCTGCTGAAGATTAGAAATACATCAATGTAGTTGGCAAAGCATAATGAGGCAGGCAACAAGTAATACTAGATACATTATATGAAAGTTGTTCAAGTATAAATTGTGACATTGATTGTATTCTTAAGATTGAATTTATGTTTTGTTATAGTGTTGTCATTTTTTAAGGGAAAAAATATCATTACCAAGAGCCATTGCTTTTTCTCCTTCTGGTTTTATCGAGGATAAGGCTGCACATGTGGAACTCAGCACTCTGCAAAACCCTGACCTCATAATGGACACATTCTGTTGCAAATCTATAGGTTCCTGGTATGTCTACAGTAGTTTAACAGATGTTTCCCTGGAAGGACTCCTATCTAACTCTATGTTTAATATTTATGATGCCAGACTGAAGATTTAATCATGTCCAAGAATAACTGGTAAGAGGTCTCAAAGTTGTGGAGGATATTGGCTGATATACATGCACAAACACAATTTGTTTTAGAGAGTGGTCAAGAAATATCATGTGAGCATTGCTGTGGATGTGATATAAACATACAGGGGCCTATGCAGAGAGCTGCGAGAAGCCCTATCTCGCCATGTATTTGCCAAATATGCCCATAGCAAATCCTGAAATGGCGAGAAACTGGCCATATGATTAAATCCGCCGATTTATGGTTTCTTTAAAAAAAAAATAGCCAGATGGGTGGCGAGAAGCAATATTTCTCCAGTTTTAAAATCTGCCGTATTCTAGTAGCCCCGATCAGCATCTCGGCGCTGATCGGGGCTATATAATGGAGAGATTTTCTCCAAATCGCTCTGCCAACAAAAGTTGGCAAGAAGCTGGTGCTGAGTGGCGAAATGGGTTTTTTTTTTTTTGTGTTTTTTCTCAAAAGTCAGATGATTTTTTTAAATGTTCAATTCATGGCCATGTATGAATATATATCCCTCTGGAGCTATGTACATACATGTTTATTAACGGGTTGTTTTTCAAATGTTTATTGCATTTGGTCATGTATTATACAACTCTTTTCCCTGTTTGCTTACTATTGTGTGTGTGTGAAATGTTATGTAGATTTACTTTTCTCATTTAACATGATGATGATTGCATGGGTATATGTGGGGACCCTGCCTTAATGGTTTAATGTGGCTTATTTGGTGCATTTAGGTTGTGTACGATTGTGTTAGTTAGAAATAATAAAAATTTGCAATGGTTTTGTGTTTGCATAGCAATCTTGAATAGTGTTTTTTGGTTAGATTTGCTTGTAATGTTTTTCGGATGGCATTAATTGTGTGTTGGTAATGTATTATTGTTGACCTGCTTTGTTTATATAGAATGTTTACTTTCAATTGTGTATTTGTTTTGTACCATTGATTGCAATTGTGTATATGAAGGAAATATTATTTGCTTCATGTACACATTGTTCAATTGTAAGTTTTATAGCAATTTACTCTTTACTGCTTTGGATAGGTGCTTGCTGTATTCTCTGATGATATGTGTTTTTATTTTCATTTGGATTTGTTTTTAATTTGGCAGTGATGTTGTCAATTGCAGATCAGATGTTTTACATTGCTACATGTATATCCTTTCCCATTTCTTTGTAGATTGCTTAATCATACCTATATTTTACATATATTTTTACAGATATATGTAACATAATATATATATATATATATATATATATATATATATATATATAAAGAGAATGATGAAGCCACTCTACAAATGAATGGGTAAAGGGTGGCTTACCCCATTAATTACTTTAGCGCTTATTAACCGTTATTGTTATTAAGGGGTTAAGTAACACCACAATATATTTGCTATATGGTGTGGGTGGGTTAAGTATAGTTTTTTAATAATTGTTATGCTTCTTGCGGGTGTGTGTATTGTTTTGAATGTGGGTATTGGGGGTAGGGGATATTGTCCCCAAGGGATGGACGGTAGGCCTCCCGGTGTGTTGGGGGTGATGGTGGTTATGCCTCACAGGGGTGGGTAGGAGGTGTATTTATGTTAAAGTATTTATGTGTCTTGTAATAATTTTTTTGGGCACAGGTTTGATACTGTAGGCAACACCCGAGGTCCACCGCCAGCCTATAGTACCATTCCTGTGCCAAAAAAAATACTATGGGTTATGTATAAAAGGGGGGTTTAGGTGTTATTGGGGGCATAGAGCCTTATTGTGCTGTGTATTGCAATGTTTATTGGGGGCCATTGTCCCCAATAAACATGCTACTGTGACTTAACCCCTTCATTGCCTTACCGGATAGCCGGTAAGGTAATGAAGCAGCATTACTGTATTTTTATTATTAGTGTACATGTGCAGAGGGTCTCTGGACATGAACCGTGTTGGTTTTATGAGGTGCCACCTTTATGAGGTGCCAGTATCTCCTATGAATGGAAATGTCCCGCGTCACGTGCCCTCAATGCATAGGAGATACCGGCACCTCATAACGGGGCCTGTATCTCGGGAAGCAGGGGGTCCCCGGACATAAAACCAACGCGGTTCATCCCCGGAGACCCCCTGCACATCTACAATAGCAATCCTATTGATATGTACACATTTTTTTTTGCCGCCGAGATTTGTGCAGAGAGAGGCGGATTTTGCTCTCTGCTGGCGAATGGCCATTCTCGCAGTTCTCTGCATAGGCCCCTAAGTTTTCACTGGGGTAACGGAGTATCCTGCATACGGCGAACATAAACGGCAATAATTTGGCAACTTTATTGCCGTTGCGGCTTTCATTAAAGTAGCTCTCTGCATAAGCCCCACAGTATTTTCATAATCATTTTGAAATAGCTAAGAAAAAGTGGGCTAAGTGGGCTAGTAAAAAGTAACTACTCACTAAACTTTCTGGATTTACAAAACATATTTCCCTGGTTATACTGTAGGATGAAAATAAAATCACAATAAATATTCAAACAGCACATCTACATGTTTAGAAATGCAAACATGCAGTTTCTTTAATTACATTTTAAAATTAAGCTGCAGCTGTTTCAGTAAGTCTTTTGTTTCCGAAATGTTCTTCTGATCTCTAGCCAATATTTGAGGTTATATAATTTTTTTCCTTGCAATCATGTACTTGGTAACGCAAAAGATACATTTTCTATAGCCTTGATGTGTACCATGGTTTGATAGATTTAAAGGAAAATGTTATGGGAGAGGATAAAAATGTACAAAATGGGTAAAATGGTGTCCTGAAAAGTACTGACAGAGGGATTGACTGGTTGGTGCTATTGACTGTAAGGAGCACAATATTAGATGTGCAGGGATAATGAGAGAGATATCATTATAACTGTCAGTTTGGACTGATATAAATAAACGTTTTTCTGACATACTCTATTACTAAACTCAAGTGAATTAGGAGAAAATACAGGTATGTCTAAAATATATTTGTGGCAAAAATTAAAATTGTAAAGCGTAAAATGGAGTAGAATTAACTTAAAGTAGTTGGAAGATTAAACCGTGCTCAAGCTTTCAATTACAGTATGTTGATTCATAAGATAAAGTAACTTATACTCCTTGCAGCCACTGTGTGTAGGAACCCAACCAGCTTCACAAAACTCCACCAAAGAAAACCTCTGAGGACCAGACAAGAAGAAAACAAAAAACAGCGCTCTTAATAAAGGAAGTGAAAAAAGTGCAATAAGTACAACCAAGTGTATATAAATCAGTGAATAGTGATAATGATGTGATGAGAAGTGACACACGTGACAAAAAGTGAATAGTGCAATTAATAAAAAAGTGATTAAATGATGACGCAGCTCAAAACCCTTTCCAGGAACGGTCCTCGATGTTCCCTCTTGAAGCAACGCGGATGAACAGTGGGGAGATCAAAATCACATGGATAACATGTGAAAAAGAACAAAAATAGAACTATAATGTAATAAAGTTTAAACCAACTCAATGCAAGTGAATTGGAGGGGACCTTGGGTGTTGAACTCACATTCTTCCCAATAAACAAAAGCCTTTCAGACACTGTGGTACAGATGTGGCCTCTCAGGGGATAATATAGATAAAAAATTAAGGCATTTCAAATGTATGAAGCTTGCTGGGCTCTCACCCCCTCCTCTGCCCGGGACCCACGTCCGTCGCGTCATTCCGGTTGGTGGTGTATCTCACAAATGGATGTGGGAGGATTAAGTAAGGAGTGTGGCTGCAGGCTTCAGGTAACGACTCTACGCGTTTCGCGTCATCCGCTTCGTCAGGAACCCTTCATACATTTGAAATGCCTTAATTTTTTATCTATATTATCCCCTGTGAGACCATGTCTGTACCACAGTGTCTGAAAGGTTTTTGTTTATTGGGAAGAATGTCAGTTCAACACCCAAAGACCCCTCCAATTCACTTGCATTGAGTTGGTTTAAACGTTATTACACTATATTTCTATTTTTGTTATTTTTCACATTTTATCCACGTGATTTTGCGCTCCCCACTGTTCATCCACGGGACTTTTGTTAACAATGGTAAAATATGATCAACATGTTTCCACACCATCAGTGGTCGATACTTGTCTCCTGCCCATGAAAATTTTATATGGAAGAGTCAAAAAAATATAATAGGAAAATTGTTCAGTTTAAAAAACCATCAATTTTTAGACTATATCACTATCATTTAGTCATCCAATAACAATCAGAATCACATTATTTATTTGATTTATGTAATTATTGCAAGTTTTGACACTTAGGTACTCAACCCAATAATCAAGGCTCTGTCCTGGGACCTCTTCTCTTTTCTCTGTACACACTCTCTCTAGGTGACCTAATAACATCTTTTGGGTTTAATTATCACCTCTATGCTGACGACACACAAATATACTTTTCAGCACCCGACCTTACACCTGCTGTTCAAACCAAAGTTTCCGAATGTCTCTCTGCTATATCATCCTGGATGGCCCTCCGCCGCCTTAAACTCAACATGGCTAAAACAGTGCTCCTCATACTTCCTCCCAAACCTGGCCCTACTACCTCCTTTCACATTACTGTTGGAACTACGATCATTCACCCTGTAGCCCAAGCACGCTGCCTAGGGTTCACACTCAACTCCTCTCTCACATTCGCCCCTCACATTCAAAACATTTCTAAGACCTGATGCTTTTTCCTCCGCAATATAACAAAGATACGCCCTTTCCTCTGTTGCTCGACTGCTCTTCCTTAATGTTACTTTTATGTGTTAAGCACTTATTCCCATGATCTGTTATTTATATTATCTGTTATTTATTTGATTACCATTTGTATTACTACTGTGAAGCGCTATGTACATTAATGGCGCTATATAAATAAAGACATACAATACCCTATTCTCTAGCTCTTTTTTGTTTCTCAGCTTCATATTTCCTCAGATGATGTTTCATTACATGCCACACCATTTCTATTCAATTCAAATCTGGGGATCTGCAAAAATAGAGACAAATACAAAACAGTTATTGACTAGAATAAAGTAAGCACACTCTATGGCACAGTACAGCACAATTAATAGTGTACTACTGCTTAAAACAGTTACAGTAATCTGGTGATTTTCTGACCCGGTTGATTCTATGGTCTTTAATAAAGATAGTGGACACACTGTGTTTTGGGTCATTATCTTGGAAGAATCAGTGAATAGATGGGAAGAAATCTGAAATTTACGGTGCTATCTTGGAGATTATGGCCCCCTGGGAAAACACTTTATCAACAAATATAACAGTGTTATACAGGGTCCAGATCACATATAGATACACTAAAAGTACCACTATTAAACAAATAACACTGTTATACAGGGACAGGGAACATACCTTTAAATACAACAAGGGGTCGTGGTACAAGTCTCAAGATTGTCCCCACACATGAAGCTTGAATGGATGCTTCGGCCAAGGATTCAGGGCTAAACAATTATTTTTCCAGAATGCTATAGTGGAAAGTCTTTTCATAGATACTTATGTCTCATCAGAAAATACTGTATGACATTCTCAAACTTTTCTCCACTATCAATCCATTCATATGCTTGATCGGCTTATAATGGGAAACACTATAATAAGAAAGATATTGGTCCAATAAATTATTATAATTTTCTAGTCATATATGAGGTGTATTTACATGTATTGCGTGCCAACATTAATGATTAGAGGCTTGGCTACTACAGTGTAGACAAAGCCACATACATGGAAACGTGGATATAAGGAAACAATTGTTTTGCAGGAAATCTTCCCTCCCCCTTTTGTTTTCTCTTCTGAATCTCTTCAGAATATGTTCAGTACTTCCCAGAATAAGCCATACAGTACCTCAGTGTAATATTGAAACTTTTCTACATATTAAACAGACTACAGGATGATAAACTGAAACATTAAACTAAATGTACTTTACTTGTACTTTACGTACCTCACACATCCAAAGCTCCAGCCCAAATTGCATTTAATTAGCCTGATGCTGATCTAAGCATATCCCCTGTGTCTCCTTGCAATACACATATGTTACCCAATATCCCAGATGATGAGGAAACTGTGGATAGGAGGCTTGGTGGTACAGGGATAGACCTGCAGAAAAGTTGCATCCCGGAGTAGTTATCTGTGCCTGCTTTCCAAAGCAGACCTTTGGCACCACAGAAGCAATGACCCAAGATAATCTTTGAGGATACAATAGATGACATCAAACTTTACGTAATACCAGTGGAAACGTATGATATATAAACAGCAGTAAAAGACAGCCAAGTCGATATGCCAAGCTAATATTTCAGCACCATGGAACTTTTGATCGTTTCCCCAGTGGTAAAAAAAAGTCAACTTTGATGGATCAAGGGGTAAAATTGCTATTCCCAACAATTTGAGGATAGCAGTTTTAGAAGAATTTGGGAATGAGTATAAATATATTGCGGCACAATTCAAGACCATAAAAGACAGAATCGACTGATTTTTACGCCAACAGAGGACTGCGGACTGGAGAAATCAGTGATTGAAACTGGTGACTCAAACATGAATTTATTGAATAATATCGTTTTTTATACAGTGTGAGGATCGGGAGCAGGCGTCACCTCTGAGATGGCAGCATCAGCAGCAGACTCCGCTCCAGAGTTTGACACTAACTGACTGCTGCTGTTCTTCGTCAGAACTTTCTGTGCTGAGCTCACTCAGCAATGAATCAGGGGACTGATTCTTTCAGCAGCTTCTGCTGCTGTACTCCTGAACTATTGGCTACTCTCCCTTTCTATGCTCAACTATTGCTGCTGCAATTTGGCTGAGCATAGATATTCTTTACTTGTGACGACGTCCTGGTTGCAAGCACTTTATATCACCTGGCCTGCCTTTCTGCTTCACTGTGTTTTATCTTACAGACCAATGGAACTTTGGCGATCCTGATTCTCTTCAACCCTCGACTACGGCTATTGATCTCAACGATCCATACCTTCTCCTATCCTCGACCACGGCAAGTAATACTATGATTCTCCCTTCTCCAGCCCTGACCCGGGTACCTACAACCATGACTCTGCATTCCGGACACAACCTCGCAGCCTCAGGTCGGTGTTTCTCTATCCCCACCTCGGCCTCGCGGTTCAGTCCAGTTTGTGGCGGGCACTCATTATATTATGCTCAGCCCCACAAACCTGGACCCCGCTGAGGTGGGTCAAGTTCTGACCCTGCACGCCGACACACTTGAACAAATGCAGCAGTACCTAGAACATATTAACAAACCATATAAAATATATAAAAATACAAATATAATGTGACAAGCGCTTAACCTAAACTAATACAGTGTAGTGCACAAATTCTAAGCAGCCTGGTAATCTACTGAGGAATATCCCATAATATACCTCAAAACATAACATAAAAATACAAATATAGATACAAAACCTGGCGAATGTGTAAAAATGAGTATATAGTCCAATAAAGGATATAATGATAAATTGTCCTAATTCTTGCCAGCTTGATTGGTCAGCCGGTGAGAAGTAGACTCAGGATCACAGTTCATAAAGCAGAACAGTCCTCCTCACAATGTGTTGTTATCCTGTATATAAAAAAGAGATGGGAGGTGGAGCGCAAAGAAAGAAAATACCAGGGTGAGACAGGGTCAATTTAATGTAACAACAAAACACAGAATTACTTACAATTGGTAAAACAGCAGCATGTAGATACTCCCACAGAAATCTGGTCTGCGTCTATTTGGTTACCCCCGTCCTGACTGCGACCCACTGCTTCAGTCACACAGGGTCCTTGACCCGGAACCGGAAGTGTAGCGACCGAGTGATAGGCGGGCTCTCTCGGGCCATGGCAAAGGCTATAGCAATAGCCACTCGAGACTGACGGGGGGATTTCGGCAAATACAGAGAATAGGGAGATTCTACTGTGCTAGAAAATGCACTCCTACCCAGGAGTGCAACATAAAAGTATTTAAACAACCCTCAACGCATTTCGCGCAGTATAGCGCTTCGCCAGGAGGAAGGGGAAGAAGGCCCCCTTGGCTGAAACGCGTTGAGTGTCCACTCTAGACTTTTGAGAGCGAGTCACAGGCCTGCTTGTTGGCTGTTGTGTTTGCCTTTTCCCTCTGCCAAGGACTCTGGCCTTAACTGTACCACTTGTACTGGCCTGTGGCAGTTGACTGGCAGTGTTTTTTCCATATTTTGAACAGATGTAAGTGGTTGGATGTTGACAGGGCCACGCACAGACATTGCAGCTACTGTACCGTTATCATCCTGAACTGGGGAATGAAGAACTGATGATTGTGGTGAAAAAGTGCACCATAACAAGTTGCAGGAATCCTAAGACAGACACAGGAGACATCTTTCCTGAGAGGGGGACCTTTCCTATATCCACGGAAGCCGAGGACACCACGAGGGGTTCGTGCCATACCAAAGGCTCCAGGGACCAGGAAGGCTCCAAGTACAGTTTCTCTCCCCTGTATGCGACCTACCTACCTCTAGTAAGTAGGCAATTCATTGAGTTCAGAGAATAAGGGTACAATTGGCTGTGTAACAATACTGCGCAATGTCCTTTCTCTCTGCTTCATGTCTCAGGGTAACAACGCATTGTGAGGAGGACTGTTCTGCTTTATGAACTGTGATCTTGAGTCTACTTCTCACCAGCTGACCAATCAAGCTTGCAAGAATTAGGACAATTTATCACTATATCCTTTATTGGACTATATACACATTTTTACACATGCGCCAGGTTTTGTATCTATATTTGTATTTTTATATTAACAAACCAGATGGAGCAAATTCATAGCGCGGTACTGCCAACCACAGATCTGGCACCACGTGCAGTGGGTAAACCTACTCCCCTAGTCATGGATGTCCCGACACCAAGTGCGATTCATGTTGCCTGTGAGCCCTGTCTCCCTATGCCTTATCGCTATGGCGGAGAGCCCCTCTGCTATCGTGGGTTTCTAAACCAATGTTTTATTTAATTTGAACTTTCTCCCTCTCTCTTTGTGGCTCAGCATTATAAAGTCACCTATATCATATCGCTGTTAACTGATGACGCCCTGGCATGAGCATCTCCTATATGGGAGAGACAACCAGACCTCATGGGCAGCCTTTCTCTTCACTCAGGAGCTCCGAAGGGTTTTTGACACTCCAAGACGCAAGTTAATGGCCTCTTCTTCCCTCCTGCATATCTCTCTAGGCACCCGGATGGTGGCCCGCTACACAGTCCAATTTTGGACTCTCGCAGCACAGACCAGATGGAACGACGAAGCACTATCAGCAGTTTTTTGGCAGTTCTTTACAGAGAATCTAAAGGATAACCTTGTTGCATTAGAAAGTCTTAATAATTTGGAAGTTCTCATAGCCCTGTGTATCCACATGGATCAGCATCTTCAGGAGAGAAGAATGGAAAGGTCCCCTGCCGAGGAGGTACACATTATTTTCTAAATCTTCCAGTGGTTCCTGTTACTGAGAATTCCCTGGATTCGGAGGAAGCAATGCAGATCCTGGGTAACAATCTATCGGCCATCGAGAAGCAGCACAGATGCAATTTTGGGCTCTCTATGTATTGCGGTACCGCCGGGCATAAGGCTTTCTGCTGTCCCAACAAAGCGAGAAATGCCAAATCCCAGTGATAGATGGGAGAATCCCACTGACAACATTATGTAATTCTCCCTCTTCTTTACCTACTAAGGTGATCCTGCTATCAAGTTGACCAGGAAATCTTTCACAGCAAAAACTCTGGCCTTTCTGGACTTCGGGTAAAGTGGTAACTTCATCGACCAGGCTTTCGCGGAGAAACATGGCATTCCGTTGATACAATGAAAGTCTCCGGTAAGATTAGTGGCGATCGATGGCAGACCGCTACTGCCCGCGTATATTTCATTGGAGAATGCTCTGTTACAGTTGGAGACAGGTATGTATCATACAGAAATGATTAGACTGGACGTAATTCACACCCCCACTATTGATGTAATTCTGGGGTTACCGTGGCTTCAACTCCATAACCATGTAGTAGATTGGATGTCTTCTCAACTCGGACATTGGAGCTCTCGTTGTCTTAAGAACTGTTCTGTTCCATCGCAAATGTTGGCTGGGGTATCGATACCATTGGATGTGAAATCCAAGATTCCTAATATCTACTCCACCTTTCAGGATTTTTTTGATAGTTCAGTAAAAAGAACTGCTGCCACACCAATCCTTTGTCTGTCCTATCGATCTTTTGCCCAGGTTGGTTCTTCCCCTGGGAGCTTCTTATCCACTTTCAACTCCGGAGAACCGCTCCATGAAGGAGTATATTCAGGAGAGCCTCGGAGGGGATTCATTCTGAAATCTACTTCCTCTGTTGGTGCAGGGTTTTTCTTTGTTAAAAAGAAAGATGGTACACTATGGCCATGCATCAACTCACAACGCTCATGGTGCATTAAAAAATATTATTCACATAAACAATAACAAAGGTGAGTATTGTGCGTACATCAATTGCATTAAAATCAAGCAGTTTCGGGATATGTTACCCAACGCCTCCTGGAACCGGATCAGGTGTCTTTCAGGGGTAAGGATGTTGTCCTCGGTGGTGCAGGGTCCTATTGTAGTAGTTGCACAGCCTCCGCTGGTCCTTGCTCCCCGGAGCACGAGTGGACCGGGAGCTGCTGATCCCTGCAGTACTTCAATGAGTCAGATCTGGGCATCAGCTGGGCGCTAGCATTCTCCTCCGCGTGAGGCGCTTCCGGTTTGGTGACGTCACCGCGGGGATTTCGCCGCCGTCAGGACACTATCGGATCGCGCAATAAAGTGCTGGTCAAGAGCTAGAACACTCGTCACGTTGTCCTACGCGTTTCGAAACAAAATGTTTCTTCATCAGGCACTTGATTTTAATGCAATTGATGTACGCACAATACTCGCCCTTGTTATTGTTTATGTGAATAATATTTTTTAATGCACCATGAGCATTGTGCGCTGTGTCTTTTTTGTATTTATCTGTTAGCTCCAGGGGGTCCCTGAGCCCCCCCTTCATCACAGCTGCAGACGCTCCATTCTAGGATAAGTTGTTTATTTTATACACTTCACTTATTTCACTCCATAACGTCACGTTATATTAGCTGCGCACTGTTTATTTCCTTATTTTTCACCCATGCATCAACTACCTAGGACTCAACAAAATCACAGTAAAAAATAGATATCTGTTACCACTTATCTCCAAACTGTTTGACAGGTTGCAAGAAGCCTCTATTTGTACCAAATTAGATTTGCAGGGGCTTATAATATGGTAATTATTCGCAAGGGTGATGAATAGAAGATGGCCTTAAATATGCGGGATGGCCACTACGAGTATCTGGTTATGCCTTTTGGACTCTGAAATGCTCCTGTCGTATTTTAGAACTTTGTGAAGGAGATATTTAGGAACCTCCTCGACAAATATGTCATTGTATACTTGGACGACATTCTGATTTTCTCAAACTTAGCACAGCTATATCCATAGCATGAGAAGCAGGTTCGCAAAGCTGGAGAAATGCCAATTCCACAAAACCTGTACCTCCTTCCTGGGATACATAATTTTGGATACCGGATTAGCCATGGACCCAGATAAAGTCAAAGCCATTGTATTATGGCCTCATCCCATCAGCCTGAAGGCAGTCCAGCGGTTTCTGGGATTTGCGAATTATTACCGCCGATTTATTCAGAACATTTCTTCCATTCTGGCGCCCATCACTGCCTAAACCAAAAATCTCTTACTTACCAGGCTCCAAAAACATGAAGGCGGACAATCTTTACTGTCAATTCTTGGTCGATGATACTGCGGAGGATCTCGAGGAACCTATTCTTCCATCTTCATACATCATCTCAGCGGCTACCTTTTTTTCCATAGACGACATCGTTCAGGATCAAACTCAAATCCCAGAGGGTCTCGTGGTTCCAGAAGGACACCTGTTCATCTCACCAGCCTTCCAAAGAAAAGTATTGGAATGGGGACAGAGTTCCAAAACTTCCGGACATCTCTGTGAAAGGAGGACCATCGAAACTACTGGAACGAAATTTCTGGGTGCCTGGGTTTCTGATGGATGCTACAGCCTTTTTAGCTGCTTGTCCTGTGTGCGCCTGGACTAAAACACCCAGAAATCAACCTACAGGGTTATTACAACCCCTTTCGATTCCGGGTCGGCCATGGACTGTAATGCTTGCGTGAGCCCACAAACGAGACCTGACCCCGGCACAGAGGTGGGAAGGACTATGCCACGCACCCACAGAGGCTGGGGCGTGTCCAGAAGGTGGTTTATCAGCGTTGCTGGGTCTGGGTATGAGAGAAAGGATAAACTGATACTTGCTGGTGTCCGTGGGTTGGAGAGGTACACTTAGTTGATGTCCATAAGCCAAAGGTCTGGGATTGGAGTGATACACGTAGTTGGAGTCCGTAAGCCAGGGGTCAAGAGCCAGAGAGAATCCACAACAAGCCGGTTCAGTACACAAAGGGTTAACTGCAAGAAACTAGACAGGACAAGGCAAGGTAAGGCAAGGCAAGGCACACACAAGGCTACACTTCGTTATGCTTAGCAATGTATGACAGGAAGAGGCAGTCCTTTATAGGAGACAGGAACCAGTTGGAGAGGGGGCGAAGCGGAGGCGGGGCCTCCGCAGATACCAAAGATAGGCTGCAGGTGACAAGGGCTCATAGCTAGACCTGCCACGCAGCTGGGGCTCGTTGCGCGCCGTCATGAGCATGTACAGCGCACAGCAGAGGTGTGGCGCGTCCGAGGGGGCGGAGATATGCTCCGTTACCGTGCATAGAAGGAGCGGGTGCGCGCGTGCTCTGTAACAGGAGCAGGGATGCGTGCACCAGCGGGGGCGGATCTTTGCCAGCTGCCGCTGCAGTACTATAGGTAAGCGAGGAGGGAACGTGCCACAAGGGACGCGTTCCCCGATTCCTCACAGTACTCCCCTCGAGGATCGGACTCCGGACGATCCAAGTACGGCTTCTGCGGATACCTGGCGTGGAACCGTCTAAGTAAGCCAGGAGCGTGGATCTGGTTGAATGGCACCTAAGAGCGCTCCTCCGGACCGAAGCCTTTCCAGTGCACTAGGAATTGTATCCTTCTCCTAGAATATCTGCAATCAATAATTGACTGGATCTCGAATTCCTCTTCACCTTGAACCAGTACTGGAGGAGGAGGAACAACAACATCAGGGTACCTGGGACTCTGCTTGACAGGTTTAAAGAGAGACGTGAAAAACGGAGGGGATCTTCATTGATGACGGTAAATCCAGGCGATAGGCCACAGGATTGACCCGTTCCAGAATCTTGAAGGGGCCCAAGAATCTGGGAGCCAATTTCAAGGTAGGTGTCTTCAGTCTGATGTTCCTCGAAGAGAGTCATATCTTGTCTCCTGTCTTGAACCTGGGGGCCTCTACGCAATGTCGATCTGCCTGATTCTTCTGTCTCCGAACGGATTCCTGGAGGGTTATCCGAATTCTCCTCCAAGACTCTTGAAGAGAGTTGACTTTGGCATCAGCAGCAGTGACTCCAGAAATATCAGAAGAAATGGGAAGGGTATTCGGATGATAAACGTAATTGATAAAGAACGGTGACTCTTGGGTGGACTCATTTCTCAGGGAGTTATGTGCAAATTTGGCCCATGGCAACAGATCTGCCTAATTATCTTGTGTATCTGAGATAAAGCATCTTAGGTATTGTTCCAAGGATTGGTTGACACTTTCAGTTTGTCCGTTTGTTTGTGGGTGGTACCCGGAAGAAAAAAAGAAGAGAAATATTGCGTCTCTGGGAAAAAGCACGCCAACATTTTGATACAAATTGTGATCCTCGATCCGAGACAATAGATACAGGAATCCCATGTATACGGAAGATCTCCCTGATGTAAACGTCTGCTAGAGTAGCAGAGTTGGGGAGGCCCTTGAGGGGAATAAAATGAGCCTGCTTCGAAAACCATGTCCACAATGACAAGATGGTGTTCATACCATTGGAGATAGGCAGTTCCACAATAAAATCCATGGATAGATGTGACCATGGACGTTCTGGGATGGGAAGTGGACGTAGCAGACCAGAAGGCATTTTCCATCCGTGGAATCTTCCAACTTCATGGAGCTCCTCTAGTCATCATGTCAGATTGGGGTTTGCAGTTTATCTCTAAATCTGGAGAGCCTTCTGCCAGCTGCTGTGGATACATTGCACTTTTCTGCCGCATACCATGCCCAGTCTAATGGACAAACAGAGTGAATTAAACAATCACTTGAACAATTTATCTGTTGTTTTCTGTCCGAGACCCAAGATGACTGGGCTGACCTCTTGCCATGGGCAGAATTCTCCCATAATAACATGCGGAGCGAGCCATCGCAGGAGTCATCCATCTTCGTCAACTTTGGTTTCCATCCCTCTGCTCTTCCCTCCCAAGGAACTGTATCCGGAGTCCCAGCCGTGGCTAACCGGATCCAGCAGCTACAGGAGCTATGATGGAAGATTCAGAAAAATCTCCAGAGGGCACTGACCCCCAAAAAACACCAAGGGATCGGCATCGCCGGGACAGGCCAGTATACCATCCAATGACAAAGTATGGCTATCTACTAAAAACATACGTCTAAAGGCACCCTCAGTCAAATTACCTCCAAAATTCATCGGACCTTTCATTATCATTGAAAGAGTCAATCCGGTAGCATACCGGCTGCGTCTTCCTCATCCATGAAAATCCTGTCGGTATTTCATGTCTCCTTATTAAAACCCTTTGTACAGGATCCCAGGTCTCCTGTGCCCTCTCCTCCTCCGGAACCTTTCCTAGTGGAAGTACAACAGGAGTTCGAGGTGCAGACAATCATAGATTCCAGATTGTCCAGAGGTAACATTCAGTACCTTGTTCATTGGAAGGCACAAAAGAAGAATATAGTATTATAAAGGCGCCGGCAGGTAAAGGATATATCCACCAACAGGAAGACCCGAATGGATTCCAGACTGTAGAGATGTGCTTAAAAGAAATATAAAAAAACACAAAACATAGTGTAATACTGTAAATGCAATAGACAAACAACATATACTAAACACAACTATTAGATAGATATATATCAGCTGAGATCAAGGGTGATATTTACAGTATTACACTATGTTTTGTGTTTTTTTATATTTCTTTTAAGCACATCTCTACAGTCTGGAATCCATTCGGGTCTTCCTGTTGGTGGATATATCCTTTACCTGCCGGCGCCTTTATAATACTATATTCTTCTTTTGTGCATTTTCATCTGGCCAGGGGGTCAGTTCTAGTATTTAGGCAGCCCCCTATGTGAGGACTATTTCTCATATAAGGGTTTTTATTTCCTATATAGTTAGCGCTACCTGCCCTGTGTTTGCATCTGTTGTTCATTGGAAGGGCTTTGGCCCTGAAGAATGTACCTGAATCCCCAAGGATCGAATTCATGCTCCTCGTCTGGGGCTTTCCACTGGAGATGTCCCTCGAAGCCATGCCTGGTGCACCTGGAAGTCGCTCCTGAAGGGGGGGGGAATGTGTGGATCGCGTGCAGGCATTGCCTTGAGATGACAGCATCAGCAGCAGACTCCGCTCCAGAGTTTGACACTAACTGACTGCTGCTGTTCTTCGTCAGTACCTGCTGTGCTGAGCTCAGCAACGAATCAGGGGGCTGATTCGTGAAGCAGCTTCTTCTTCTCTACTCCTCAGCTATTGGCTACTCTCCCTTTATACTGTATGCTCACCTATTGCTGCTGCAATTTGGTTGAGCATAGATATTCTTTCCTTGTGACGACGTGCTGGTTACAAGCACGTTATATCACCTGCCCTACCTTGCCTTGCTGCTTCACTGTGTTTTATCTTACAGTTCAATGGAACCTTTGCTTATCTCTACAACGATCCTGATTCTCTCTAACCCTCGAATACAGGTAGTGACCCCAACAATCAATATCTTCTCCTATCCTCAACCATGACAAGTAATGCTACGATTCTCCCTTCTCCAACCCTGACCCGACTACCCACAACCATGACTCTGCATTCCGGACGTGAACTCATGGCCTCAGGTTGGTGTTTCTGTATCCCCACCTCGGCATCGCGGTTCTGTCCAGTTTGTGGCGGGCACCCGCTATATACAGTTTTTAATAAAGTTATTTTTTTAGTCACTGTTTAATACTTGTTTTCATCCATGTTTTCATCCTTGTTTTGTAGGGTTTGAAAGCTGATGAGTGGCTCAGTGAGTAATGACACTGACCGACACTGAGGTTGCAGCAGGGGAAAATGTTTCAACTCCCGGTGTCAGCTCCCTGTGATCTTGGGCAAGTCACTTTACCTCCCTGTGGCTCAGGCACCAAAAACATAGATTGTAAGGTCTATGGGGTAGGGACTCTGTCTACAATGTCTCTGTAAATGTCTCTGTAAAGCGCTACATAAAACTATCAGCACTATACAAGAACAAACAATTATCATTATTATTATTATTATTATTATTATTATTATTATTAATAATAATAACATCAACTCCATGTTTGTGTAGGAAACACATCAAGCGATACTGTAAGTTTATGTAAATAATACATCTACTGTATTTTTTCTCTATTTAACAATCTTATAATTATTTTACATTTGAACCAATAAAAAAGACAGCAAGAAGGAATCAGTTGAAGAAAATGTTATTATTTCACAAAGACTTTGCATTATTTTAGTTTTTGTTTAATGCTTGTTTTCATTCTTATTTTGCAGGTAGATAAACATTAACAGCATTTTCGTGTTGGAAATTATGGATAATGAAGGTAATGAATTCTTTCCATTCAATTGACTATGGGCCTCATGCAGAAAGCGGCGGAAAATTGCATTCGCCAGGTGTTTGAATTCGCCATGTTTTTGGCGTGTTGCCTTCGCTGTATGCAGGAAGGGCCGAATCCCTGGTGAATCACAGCGAGAGCAACATTCCCAAACATGGCAAGAAACCGGCGGCGAGACAGGCTGCCTGGCGAGAAGCTGCCGAGAAGCCGTCCCCTGCCGAGATGTGTCTGCAGCAGAGAGAGATCCGCTGCTCTCTCGGCGCAAACATCGGCAACATTAAAAAATCTTTTAAATACAATTTTATTCATAGAGTACATGTGCAGGGGGTCTCCGGAGCTGAACCGCATTGGTTTCAGGTCCGGGGAGCCCCAGCTTCCCGAGATACAGGCCCCGTTATGAGGTGCCGGTATCCCTCTGCATTTAAATGTCCCAATCACGTGACCGCAGAATGTAAACAAAGCAGAGGGATACCGGCACCCCATAAATGGGCCTGTATCTCAGGAAGCAGGGGGTCCCCGGGCCTAAAACCAAAGCGGTTCAGCTCCGGACACCCTCTGCACATCTACACTGACTAAAACACCCATATCAATAAACAATCATTCCTTACCTTTGCGGCTATCTGCTATGGTAACGAAGCAGCATGAATGTATTTTTAATAATAGTGTACTGTGAGCAGGGGGTCCCTTGAGCTGAACCGCATTGATTTGTGGATCAGGGACCCCCTGCTTCCCGAGTTACAGGCCCCGGTATATGTCATCGGGTGCCAGTGTCTCAGCCATCTTTATAGCGTCCCATACGCGACGTGCCCACTATAAAGATGGCGGCGACACTGGCACCGATGCTCCAAACCGGGGCCTGTAACTCGGGAAGCAGGGGGTCCCTGAGCCACAAATCAATGAGGTTCTGCTCTGGAGACCCCCTGCTCCCGCACAATATTATCAAAATACATTAATGCTGCTTCATTACCATAGCGGATATCTGCTAAGGCAATGAAGGGGTTAAGGCATAATAGCATGTTTATTGGGGACAATTGCCCCCAATAAACATTGCAATAAACAACATACACCCCCTGTGCCCCCCAAAACCCCTATACACACAGTACATATATTATAATTTTGGGATGCACAGCAATGATACTATAGGCCAGCGGTGGCCCTCGGGTGTTCCCCGCAGGCCTGCAGTACCAATTCTGTGTCCCCCCTGTGAAAGGTTGCGTTCCAGCCTTTATTTAAAGAAGCAGCAGCATCAGACCCTGGGAAGAATGAAAGAGGCTTTTGCTGTTCTCTGAACCTTCTTTTTATTAGATATTCCACATTCAGGTGTACAACAACCAGTTCTCCCAGCGTGATGTCTCCAGCCACAGAGTAGCCAGCAATATCTGCATCCTTTCACTGAAGTTACACAGACATCCTCATATCACATAGCAGTCACAAGGATTGCAGAAAAAGACAACCTCATATCACACAGCAGCAACAAGGAGTGCAGAACCACCCAGGGAAAGAAACTCCCTCCCTTTTATTACTGCTTAGTTAGGACAAAACCAAATTAGGTAAACCACACAGGGGAGTTGTCTCCCAAAACTTACACAATAAGCAAACATAATACACTTCACACAACATACAATTTTCTATAGCAAGCCCAAAATAAACAACAGTACCTTTTACAAACATCCCATGCATGTCTTTACTCTGCAAAATAAATGACATTCAGTATCACTTACTTTAATTCCCCCCCTTCATACCATGGTATAATCCACCCTGGATGGTATGCAGGAAGGCAACGCCCTTTTCCTTTTTAACAGAGACTGCCCATGTCTGTGTAACATCAAACTGTGTTCAGCTTTAACCATACCTGCATTATACTGGCTGACCTCAGGACACCACATTAAAGGTTAGTAAAGTTTCAGGTAAAGGAAACAAAAAAAAAAGATCGCTGGGCCCAGCAAAAACAAACAGAAACAGAAAGAAACAGAGAAAAGTGGTGCACTTGATGCCAGAAAGCAAACATGCATTTAACTTCTACAAAAGTGCAAGCAGCCCTGTCACACACCCCAAAAAATTAAACAACACATAAATACTTTTCAATATATACAACCCCCCCCCCCCGCCCTAACACATACAGTACAGTAATGGGCACAATAACTATTATCCAGATATGGATAATAGATTATTTGCCCATTATGAAACACATAAAACATGCATAAATAAGAACATGAAATGTTAATCTTAAAATCACCACATTGCATCTTACAATTAAACCAGCAGCTAGACAAATGTATATCAAATGTCACACAATTGCATTGAGTGTATACATGATGCAATTAATCTGTGCATTATGTAACACTATGCAAAATCAATTTCAAAATAAAATACACTATGTCAGCCACTATATAGCCACTATACATACTGTACAATGCCAGCCACAAATTCAAATAGAAACTAAGCAAGTAAACATAAATACATTTACCATCAATCAGTCAATTTCCTAAATCAATTACAATACAATCCCAATCAAGTATACAATTCACTATTCAATTCCTAAATACAAACCAATGAGAAAATAATTCTAATTCAAATTAACCACCATCATACAAATCTAACTACCAGAAATAAGCCATTATTCAAAAGCAAGACCCTGAAATATACGCCTGCAAAGAGCAATAAAAATGACATTGAACTGAATACAAATTAAATTACACACAACAATGTAGAAATAAAGCAGCTAAATACATTTGAAATACATGAAAAAAAATTAACATTAGCAAATCAATAATTTATTATCCCTGTATGTCTATTCATATATATAAACATAACATACAGCATACAGGGGCAATACAAGAGCATACAAAACAATGCATTTCCATTAAAAAAAATCACATAGAATACACCCATTCAGTGTCCCTGAATGTATGTATATCCATAGGGACATAGATCAATTCAGGGGCATTAAATGGAAAGATAAAACATGAATAAAAAATCAAAAAAACCTGTAAAAGTTAAAATAATAAACTTTTTTTTGTTTACTTACCATTAGATGCCCACTCACAGAAATCCAGGGGAACTGGAAGCTCTCGAACCAATCCAAAGGTAACCATAAAATAATAAACCCTTACAATCCATGTGTGTCTTCTGTCTTCTATTTGTAATCCATTTCGTCAAAGGGGGCTTCATCTGTAATATGTATTCTTCTTTCTTCTTTCTTCTGTCTTCTTTCTTCTTCCGGGTCTTCTTCTCTTCTAGCGCCACGCCCTGGTCCTCTTATATCTTTAGGAGGTCAGCCCTCCTCGGCGTCTGGCTTCAAAATGAGACGACATAGGCTTTTATAGGCCTATGACGTTACATTTTCATCAAATGGTTCCCACGCCCCTGATTGGGCCGTGAAAACCATGTGAATTGGGGGGGGGGGAGGAAAGATGACGTCATTTAAAGGCAATGACGCCAGCCAATCAGAATGGCTGAGCTTCAATTGCCTTTAAGATGACGTCATGAAAACAAAGATGGCCAGCGACACATGGTACGGTAGCCAATCAGAGCGTTGGAATGAAATCCCAACTCTGATTGGCTGAAGCAAAGCCTCTGTCACATGGTCTACCAGAGCCAATCAGAGTTGGGATTTCATCCTGCGGGGAAGAACCGGTGGCCTCATCTGCAGGGGCACCGTGGAACCGTAGGGACCACCCGTGGGCCTCCAGACCCCCATAGGAACCACCCGAGGCCCCTCAGACACCTGTGGGTCTGACCCGGGGCCCCCAAGACAGCCGCGGGCCTACCTGTGGAGACCCCATTGTGGCCAAGGTGACCCGCGGAGACCACCTGGTGACCACGGCGCCTGGCAGGGACCACCCGTTGGCCTCCAGACCCTGTTTGAAACATGGTGTTGGGCTACTGTGAGGTCTAGGGACACCCGTCAGGTTCACCGGGGACTCCCGTGTGCCTGGGATATTAACCCTGAATGTAAAATAATAAATCATGTATTTACGGGGGGGGCACAGGGGGTGGGATATGTATTTAATAAATATAATGATGTTTATTGTGGGGCAGTGTATTGTTTTTATTGTGGGTAGTGAGGGTGGGGGAAGAGGGTATTGGCCCCAAGGGTATGTGGGTAGGCCTCCCGGCTGGGTAGTAGGTAAGGGTGGTTAGGCCTCATGGGGTGAGGGGTTAGTGAGGGGAGGGTATGTAGGCCTCCCGAGTGGTGGGTGAGGGTGGGTTAACTCCTTAATGACTGTAACGGTTAATAACCGCTATGGTGATTAAGGGGTTAGGGCACATTACATTGGATGCTTTGATTCTTGTGTATGTCTTGCAGAATCGGAAGGGGCATGGATGGTGATGAAGATGAGGATGGCCTTCGTCGTGGCAGCTGGACATGGGTGATTGCAATATGTATTAAATGTATTTATTGTTGTTTATGTATTTTAAATGGGCAAATGCAATATTATCCATTTGTGGATAATAGTAATTTTGCACATTACTAAACTGTATGTGTTAGGGGGGGGATGTATTTTTTTATAAGTATTTGTGTTTTTTAATTATTTTTGGGGGGCACTGAATCGGTACTGCAGGCCCATGGGGACACCTGCGGGTAACACCCGAGGGCCACCGCCGGCCTATAATATCATTGCTGTGCATATACTGTATGTACTGTTGTTGTAATATATATATATATATATATATATATATATATATATATATATATATATATATATATATAGACCATACGATACCGGTTGCAACACGACATCAAGGGACAGCACACAGGTAAGTAAATCATACATTTTCTATATTTGATAGAAGACACATGGTTTTTGTGTCTTCTAGCAAATATAGAAAATTTATAATTTACTTACCTGCGTGCTGTCCCTTGATGTCGTGTTGCAACCGGTATCGTATGGTCTGTTATTGCTTTATGGGATAAGCACCAAAACTTATTTACTTGCATATGGTGTGCCGGCTGTGCATTGGATTCTACATATATATATATATATATTTTTTTTTGCTCTAAATATTATGTATTCTGTGCCTGCTTTCTTATTATCTGTGCCCTATATTTAACAGGGCACATCACCTCATAGTTGTCTAATTTTTTGTGCTTCTTTTTTTATGTAGATTACAACTTTTTATATGCTGCTCCTGTCTGTTTATTATGCTCTGATGACATCACCTCACCTCCTGAATCAGGGGATGTTTCCTCCCCTTGATGCACCGGCATTGATTGCTCTACCTCGGGCACCTGTGCAGATGTTGCCGCCCTCCGTTTACCTTACTGCAATTGGCTGTGGGGAGGAGATGATGACGCCGATTTTGATTGGCCACAGTATTTAGCCTAGCAATCCTCCACTACCCTTTTACCACTCCGGGAAGAAGGCCCCCTTGGCTGAAACGCGTAAAGTGTTCACTGACGGCAGTATACATGATTTCTACAGCGTGACCTTTGCTTCATGATGCAACTCCTGTGGACGATATGAGAGACTGCAATCTATGTTGGAATTACTCTCCCTTGGACTGAGTCATACACTATTATGGACAGTTGAGTATCACTTTCTCTGCTGCTCTGAGTCCTTTCCCCTTTGTTGGATGTACTGTAGGCAAATGCTGGTTTGATTGAGCATCCAGTACTGGGTTTATTTTTCATCCTATATAGCCATGTGTTTTGCCTTTTTGTCAGAATCCACAGGAATGTTTTGCACTCATGTTTTTTGATATTTTTATTATTTTTGATTATTGCTGCACAGGGTTTGAGTACTTTTCATCTTATTTTCCTCTGTGTCTCCCCCTTGGTTTAAGATATATTATTTTTTCTTATGTTCACTATTGTGTAAATAAGTTTATTCATTGTATACTTAATTATTTTTTCTTTTGGGTTTAGTTATATTATTTATATAAATTTCACACAACAGCATCAAACTTGTGTACTGTATGTACCTGTAAGGATCCATGAGGCGGCGCGCAGTCGACGCACGCAAACCTTACAGTCCATAAACCAGCATCGCTCCCAAACCTCACCCTGGAGCCTGTTATCATCATAGGAGCGCGCGCGCAGCCCGCGTGAACATTAATGCCAACTCCGCTGGCCCCACCTCCCAGTTGCATCCATGTGATGACGTCATTAGCGCGCGATACAGCACGCACCTGTATCACATTAATATAAGCAGGAATTGATTGATGTGAAAAAATGTAAAATGTCACTAATAATTTGAAAGCCAATTTGGAACATAGCAAAGGCTTTTTCGATTTGTTTTCTTTAATGTTTTATATTGACTTCTATAGTACATAATGCAGTACTGGGTAGTACAAACCTGCCTTGTGCAGCGGAGCTTCCTATCAGAACCTTCTCAGTGACATGCCTCCTGCTGTGATTCGTCATAGCTTCCTGTAAAAACTCAGCAGAGCCAGAGGCTCATCGGCTGAGCATAATCTCTGTTTGTGCATGTGCCTCTCCACAGTCTGTTCTGTTTCAGCCTTGTCTGCCTTGCTACCTGACCCTGCTTGCTTTCGGACTCCACTCTTCTCCTCTCCTGACCCAGCTTTGTTTGACCATCCACATCTCTCCATCCCTGACCTTGGCTTACTCTCGATGATCTGAACCTCTCCAATCCTGACCTCGACTAAAGCACCCACAACGATCTGTACCCCTCCACTACTGACTCCGGCAAGTATCAGGACCATTCTCACCTTTACTACCCTGACCCAGCTACCTTGATTAATCTACACCCCAGACGCACTCACGCGGCTGTTGGTTGACGTTATATATATTACCCCAACTCAGCAGCGTGGTCCCATCTTGTTTGTGGTGAGCACACCGTCACAATACCAAGAATTAATGGGTTATACATTTATTATTTTTCTTAACTCTGTATAAATAAAATGAAAGCCCCAAGGGCAATTAGCAGTGGAACAACATGGGGATGGAGATGCTCCCTAGGGGAATTTGATGGGAAAGGGGTAGAAAGTTGACAGGCAAAGTTAGGGCAGGTGTCAAGAAATTTACCACTAAATTGTTACTGGATGATTGAGCAGGATTAGGTGATTGGTTGAGGGTACGGACGGTGAATGTTAGATTTTATACTTATTATAATATTCTTTATAAATATTCATTAATAAATGTAGGTATCTATTTTCATCATTCCCTTCATAGACATCATCCCTTATAATAGGTTTTAGATCTGGTTTAACATATAGACATACTCTACCTCCCCTTCTATTTGTTCGATCCTTCAGAAAAAGAGAATAACCCTCTAAATTAACTGTCCAGTCATGAGTTTCATCCCACCATGTTTCAGTAATGCCTATGATATCATACTGCTCCCTTGTAGCTATTAATTGAAGCTCCCCCATTTTATCTGTCAGGCTTCTTGCATTAGCAAGCATGCATTTAAGTTTTTTTTCAGCCTTTACTATTATCTTATCTGCTCCTTCCTTCTGCTCCCACTTGGTTTAGTCTTTACAAGTTTTCTAGTATTATCTCTATTTACTATGGGTATCTCACTGCTTGTCAAACTTGCACTTGCTCCCATTCTACCTCCATACCACCTTGTATCCTCATCTATTCCATTTAGTTCATTATCTGTTTCATTCCCCTCCCCCCTCCATCCTAGTTTAAAATCTCCTCCAACCTTTTTAGCATTCTCCCCCCTAGCACAGAAGATCCCTCTTCATTGAGGTGCAATCCGTCCCTAGAATATAGATGGCACCTCTCAGAAAAGGAGTCCCAGTGCTCTAAAAACCCAAACCCCTCCTTCCTACACCACTTTCTTAGCCATGCATTAAGCTCCCTGATCTCTGACTGACTTGTCATGGGACCAGTTTTATTAAGTACAGTAGAGTTAATCGCTAAAGAGTCAGCTATGTTCTTTCTGAACCCTGCCGGTCCCAGAGAACTTGGAACTCATCTCAATTGTTACCAAAAGTATTTTCAATACATTGATCCTTGGTTTGTATGCATATCTCCTTACTGGGGTTTGTTCTTCCCATGTGCATTTCTTCTCTAATTATAGGTCTCTACTGATCTTCTCATTGGGCCTGCTAAGCACGTCAAGGCACACTCCATTTAAGCTGTATTTAGTGGAGGTACCTGCTTAGATGGAGTTTACATGATTAGCAGGCTTACATTTTTTGTGATCAAAAGATGAAAACAAATTACTCTTTTGATACAAGACAGGTTAAAAAAAATTAAAATGTCACTAATAATTTGAAAGCCAATTTGGAACATAGCAAAGGCTTTTTCGATTTTTTTTCTTTAATGTTTTATATTGACTTCTATAGTACATAATGCAGTACTGGGTAGTACAAACCATACTTTTCTGGTACGATTACATTGTACTTTGAATATTTTAACATACTTGCTAGAAGAAGAAACAGCAGCACAGTACATAGAGCGAAGACACAAAAAATATGAACTAGAAGATAATGGTGATAGATAGCACTCCAAAATATTTTTCAACGACTACATGCAGGGTGCCAAAGGAACAAGGAGGACACTTATTCCTCCTAGAACAATAACCAAATAACAATTGGATGTTCCAGCACTGACTGACTAATAGAATAATTTCAAATGTAGGAATATGCCAATATGAAAATGTAATAATGAAAGCACAAGATATCTATAAACATGGAACAATGTCACACAAGCGGGTAATACAAAAATAGACCCTAAATATGGTGGTGTGGGGGAAAAACACAGGGGAAGGGAAAAAGACAAGGAAAACCACAATAGGAAAAAGTAGGGGGTGGGGGAGAAATGGAGAAGTGGGTAATTAGGGGGGCATCATTTCAGGGTGAAGACCCCTTCCTCAGGCCTTCCCCTAGGTCCACATGGACCAAATGTACTTTCCTAATCCCTGTATCCCCAACAAACTACACAAACCCTTAAAAAGAGATAATGTGAGCAAAGGCTTAATCAGTCTGTATTGAGAGAACTGATTACGTCATCAGTGGGCGTATACTGGATCATCCGTCCTCATAGGCAGGAGTTGTAGTCATGTGATCAAACAGCTGTAGCTTAATCCTTAGTAAGAGTTCAGTTCTCATTGCTCCGATAACCAGATTCATGGCACATGTGATGTTAGAAGGCTTGATTATGATGGCGTCTATGTCAAAAGACATTGTGCGTGCGGCTCAGGATGCGCTTGCGCATTGGCTCCAACAACTCGTGGCTGAATCCTTTGTTGTCGTGACAACTGCCATGCATCCAGAGTAACTTACAACGCCACAGTTATGTTGTGTAGAGGAGGTGGTCGGCCAGAGATATCTCCACGAGTCATATGTAATCAGAGAAAAGAAATTACCATCTGGACCTAAGGGAATGGCCTATTACCCGCTTGTTTGACATGGTTCCATGTTTATAGATATCGTGCTTTCATTATTACAGTTTCATTTTGGCATATTCCTACGTTTGAAATAATTCTATTAGTCAGTGAGTGCTGGAACACCCTATTGGCATTTGAAATACATATACTGCTCACATAGGGGCCTATGCAGAGAGCAGCGAATTTTCGAAATTCGCCATTTTTTGGAGATAATCGCGCAGAAAACAGCAGAAAATGGAGATTTCCGAAAAACGCGCCAATTTTTCTTTTCTATTTGTAAAACTCGCCTCGCGGCTGGCGAGAACCGCAATCTCGCCAGTTTAAAAAATATCCGTATGCAGAGAGGCGCGAACGGCATCTAGCGGCTGTTCGCGCCAATAAAATGGCGCGATTGTCTCCGTTTTGCCTCGCCAAAAAAAACTGCCGCTCGCGGCCATTGCAAAGGGGAAAAAAAAGGCGCGAATTTGTTTTAACACATTTCTGAAGCGCGCATCTCGCCAATTTAAACTCGCCACACGCATCCATGTTAAACATAGCAGAATTCGCACTTTTCTGCATATGGAGATTAAAACTCTCCAAAAAAGCTACTTTTTAATAAATTCGCCAATTTTAAAATTCGCTGCTCTCTGCATAGGCCCCATAGTATTTGTGGCTGCATGCATGACTTCTGCCCTGACATTTATAAAGGATTGAGAAAGCATGTACAGTATGCGTTGATTCCACAAGGAGGATAAAATACAGGGGGTGTTGTAATCCTTTAGCTCATTTGTATCACCTCATATTTTTGCGAGGGTATATTATTTGATACATTTAAGCTCTTGGTTTTAATTTCAGCGATATTAAATGCATTATTTTTCTAGTCACAGCTTTTTTATTTTTGTTATGCTGCCTACAGTGTGTTTATGTTTTTAATGTTAGTGTGTCTTATTGCTCGTTATTACAGTAAAATCATTTCCTTTTTATATTTTGACTTAGAATCCAAGTCTTTTTTCTTTATATTAGATTAGTTATTCTGTGGTATATTTAGAGTGCTATTTTGGGGATTGTCTCAGTCTTTTTGTGTGTTCTATTTATTTCTCTTTCCCCCAGCACCATTTAGTCACAGGCTATCCTGTTTAGAAATTGTTTTTTCTCAGGATTCTCTGTATTAATTTTTGGGTCTGGCTTAACCACTTATTTATATAGTGTGAGCAACTGCCTTTTTGTGTGTGTGTCATATATAAATATATATATATATATATATATTTATTGTGGGGCTGTTGTGTGTGTATTTTTTTATTGTGGGTAACGGGGTGGGTGAAGGGGGTATTAGCCACAATGGTGGTTGTTTAGGGCTTGCCGTTGGGTAGCGGGAGGGCTTAACCCCTTCATGACCGTAGCGGTATTAACCGCTAAGGTAATGAAGGGGTTAAGTCCACCCGCAACACCCCGCAAGCCCTAAACAGCCACCAAGGGCCAAATACCCCCTTCACCCAACCCTGCTACCCACAATAAACCTGGCACAGCTGGTTAACCCCTTCATTGCCTTAGCGGGTAGCCGCTAAGGTAATGAAGTGGGCTTTAGATGCATTTTTCCTGCCTCGGATGCATGCCGGGGCCTACGGTGCTGGTATTAATGGGTATCAGCTCTGGAGACCCCCGGCATCAATCCCAGGCAGGAAAAAGGCCTGATTTTTTCTAAATGCCATTCCGCCGCTCATCCACAGCCTCTCCCCAGCAACTTGCCAACTTTTTGGGCCGAGACCGATTGCCGTGAAAATCTAAATTCTGGAGTGTTGAGTAGCGGCGCAAAGCTTCTCGCCACTACTAGAATTTAGAGGTTTTCAAAACATGGCTAGTTGCGGCGCAAAGTGCCATTTCGCCACGCCGATGGCGGAAAAAAAACCCGCCAACAAACTTGCCGGTTTTTTTGCTTTTCGCCAAGTTTTCGGTGCTTACTGAATCGTGGTATGCATTTTTGGCTCAAAACGGGCGAAAAGTGACTTTGCGCCGCTTACTGCATGAGGCCCTATACCTGTATTGTGCATGTGTTCCATACAATTCTTTCATCAAGTTCGCATGCACAGAAATTAAACGACATGCATGTTTTACAACCAGGTTCCATACAATACGCATATAAAGAAATGTTATGACACGCATACTGTATGAGTTCCATAAAGTTTATTGGTTGTATGCATTCCACCCAGTGTTATTCATGCATCTATTTCTTCTTGATTATTAATAAATAACATTCTCACAATGTTTTGCTGGCATAACTGTACAAGAGAAAGCATGAAGAAGATGTCAGTTGAAAAAGATTATATTTTTGTAAGAAGATTGTATTATTTCACAAAGCCTTATTTATTTATCTCTAAACTGTAATTTACTGTACGCTAACAAAAAAAATGTATACTTTAAAAATACTTTTAGTCATCTGATGTTTGTAAATGTATACTTTAAAAATACTTTTAGTCATCTGATGTTTGTAAGTGATGGGCTACATTGAAATGAATGGGATATCATATCATATGAAATCAACAGGAATAAGGAATGGGTTACATTGCATTTAGATTAAAGACACACACTATCAAACTATCATTACTGCAGAGTACTACGGCTGACACTAAACTCCATTCTTGCAGCCACGGCTCAATTGCGGTCACCACATTTGCAAAATTACAATTAATTCTAATTTCTTGCAGCCACTGGTGCTGTAAGTCTCTCTACATATGTATATAATGAAAAAAAGTTATAAAAATAAATAAAAGGAGCAACCTTACTAATATTGTCTTAATCAAAGACTGATCAAATGAATATCTGTATTTATTATATTAATAAAAAAATTACATTGAATATATTATTTATGTTTATCTTTGTAGTTCTCACTGTTACTCAATGTCACCTATTCATATACATTGTCTATATAATGTATATTAAAAAAATCAAGATTCTTTAACATGTATACTGTATAGATTGACTGTAGGAAAAGGAAATACATCTAAAAACACTTGATTCAAAAGTACTATAAGGTACAGTATCTGTCCAAAAATCCAAGATGGCTGCCGACAGGATATGATCTCACACCCTCACTTATACTACAGTGTCTATTTTGCTTCCTGTCATTCCTGCCCTCAGGAAATCAGCCTCTCTTTGGTTCTCATTGCCAGCAGCTGCATCTGACGTTAAATAACAGGCAGTTGCTACTGGACTTTGCTTGTGCTTTGCTTTGCTCTGCCTTTTCCTTTGTTTTGCCTATCTGTGTTTGGATTTAGATTGGACCTGACTACCCCTTGCCTGCCACCTGCCTTGACCCCGGAACTGGACTTGACTACCCTTTGTCTGCCATCTGCCTCCACCCCGCAACAAGACCTAACTACCCTTGCATCCCTGGCCTCTGATCCTAGGCCAAGTTCAGTGTATTGCTCCCACCTCTGCCTTGCAGGTCCGTATCCTGTCCAGCAGCCTGCAACATCACAAGTACTAAGAAATTAAAAGTCATATGGATTGGAAAAAAACTGCTGATCCATATAAAAGATTGTGAGGCCTTTAAAAAAATACTAAATCAATTTCCTCATTTATATCAAAGTCTAGAGGCGATAATCGTCTAAAGTTTCAATACAGCATATGTGAACTACATGTTCTTGTGTTCTATTAGTGGAACTGCCCAATATACAGCATACAAAGTGCACACTTTTTCAAATCGCGACACAGGACAGTAATTCTGCCTACATCTGTATATTTGTGGGTTGAACTACTGTATGTGTGCTTAACATATTATAACTATCAAAACTGTCTTCGCTATGGGGGCTTTCTTAGTTGTGCTTTTGCTAAGGCTTTTTTTACATATGAAAAGTTGGATACAAAATTAATTGATCAAATTTTAATAAAATTAAAAAAAGTCCAGAAATTGTCTTAAACATGTGATTAGTGCTACTTCTTTATGGAGACATTTCTAATCTTGTTATACTGTAAACCAGGCCTGCACAACTCCAGTCCTCGAGGGCCACAAACAGGCCAGGTTTTCCGGATTTCCCTACTTCAGCACAGCTGGTTCAATTAGTGGCTCAGTCATACTAATGAGCCACTAATTGACCCAGCTGTGCTGAAGTAGGGATATCCTGAAACCCTGGCCTGTTTGCGGCCCTCGGGGACTGGAGTTGTGCAGGCCTGCTGTAAACCATGCCCAGAATATTGGCATGGATCCCCACATTAGCCATGGTTATGGGCAACCTAAAAAAAGCCAGGTTGCCAGTTGCCAGGTTATGGGCAACCTAAAAAAAAGCACCAAATAAAATACTTGACAATGAAATAAAAATCAGCTTTTGCCAATAAACCAATTAATTGTCACGGTGGTAAAACATGCCCACAATATGGGCAAGGATTGTCACAATGGCCTTCAATGGGCAACCTAAAAAAAAATATATATAACAGACAATACAATACATTACAATTAAATAAAAACAAGCATTTGCCAAAAATGCATTTCTTGTCACTGTGCTTATCTATACCGTGAAAGAGCATAGACAAACACATTATTAATGGGCATCCTAACAAAAACATAAACAATTACTGTAAATACAATCATTGTTTTTCTTACCTTTCCCGGGATGAAAATTCACATTTCCTCATTCAACTGTGGCACCAACTCTTGACCCACAACGCAATGATCCTCAACAGCCTGATGTGCAATAGTCCATGATCCTATGTTGAGTGCAGAGGATACCCAGGTGAGTAGTCTTGTTTCCTACCCGGCGAATTGTATCTGCTGTAGAGAGAGCTGCTCTGAAAGAGCCGTATCTCCCTGTGCAAATCTTGCACGAAATGCATGTGCATAAATTTTAATTTTGATAATAGTTTAGATGAGCAGGGGGTCTCCTGAGCTGAACTGCATTGGTTTCAGCCTCGGGGACCCCCTACTTCCCGAGATACAAGCCCCGTTATGGGGTGCCAGTATCTCTATGCATTTTATTCCCATGGTCATGTGACGTGGAAATTTAAATTCATAAGAGATACTGGCACCCCATAACGGGGCCTGTATCTCGGGAAGTAGGGTGTCCCTGAGGCTATCCACTATGGTAATGAAGTTTACTGTAAATGCATTTTTATTGCATAGGGTTCATGCCAGGGGTCTCTGGTGCTAATATTAATGTATATCAGCTCCAGAGATTCTCGACATCAATCCTATGCAGGAAAAATTCATTTTTTTTCCAAGTCCCATCTTGATGCTTCTCTGCAGGTTTCCAACACCTTTAAGCCAACTTTTTCTGGCGTGAGAATTTTGTGATAAAATCACCATTCTAGAGCGGTGATAGGTGTTCATAGCCAAATCACTGCTACTAGAATTGAACGAGTTTATGAACATGCCGAAAAGTGGTGATAAGTGGCTTATCACCGCTGCCTTGGTGATTTTTTTTATGACCAATTTTTTTTGAGCAATTCAGTCTTTTATCACCCACTTATCACTGCTTACTGAATAGCAGTAGGCATTTTGGGTGATAAGTGCTTAATAAGTGGCTTATGAACGCTTTCTGAATGAGGCCCTCAGTCTTTTATCACCCACTCATCACCGCGTACTGAATAGCAGTAGGCATTTTGGGCGATAAGTGGTTGATAAATGGCTTATGAACGCTTACTGCATAGGCCCCTTAATCCACAAAGCAATGATCTTAATCTTGAAAAACAACCTGATGTGCAGAAGTCCATGATCCTCAGGTGAGTAGATATTATCTTCTTTCTTTTCTTATCTTCATCTTTGTCTTCCTTTTTTCTCTTGAACAGGTCTTGGAGGCGATTTTTCCATGCTGTCTTCCTCCTGTCAAATAAGACATGACAGGCCTTACTGTATATAAATATTTCTTCTTTTCTTTCTAACCTGCTTCACTATTGTGCTCTTTTCCTCTTCTTTTCTTCCTATGAAACGAGGTGCGCTGATTATCTTGCACATCTATTGCTGCTGGGAATTGGGAACAATTTTGACTCTTCACGCTGCACCACATCTACCCTTTTTTCAAGTTTGGATTTTATTTAGTTAGAGCGCTTCCTATTTTGTTGTATATACTTATATAAAGCATGTAACGTCACATTTGACTAACAAATGGTACATCCACCAATCAGATTGGTGGATGTACCAGATGCCCAGACATCAAGAATGACTTCTCTTCCAAACTTGATGGAATCACATGGTACACCCACCAATCCGATTGGTGGATGTACCATGTGATGCCATCCCTTTTTTGGAGTGATGTAGCATCACCTTAAAGGGAGGGAGGAATAAGGTACCTGATTGGATGGTCACTGTTCCGAGGTCAGGGCAGGAGAGAGGCAGAATGGTCATGGTCACGTTTTTAGGGTATGGGCTGGAGAGAAGCAGAGGAGTTCAAAGTCAGAGCCAGATCTCATCTCTGACTTGATTTTTAAGGAAAACCTTCTGTGTAATATCCGTCTTTTTCAGCCCTCCGTGATATTGGGACTGCACTTTATCAGCCCCCACAGGAACTCCTGGAGGGGAATGAGGTGGCATCCAGCTTGAAATTTCCACATCATCAAGATTCCCTCCACCTTCCATGTCTCATTGCTAAAATCAGTAATTTGGAACCATTTCTTCAGAACTCTACCCCTACCGCACCATATCTGTGGATGATCAACTGGAGTATGTCGTCCAGAAGATCATGGACTCCCATATCTCAAAAGGGTCTGTACAGTACCTGATCTACTGGAGTGGGTATGGCCCTGAAGAGGGGAACTGTGTCAAGGCTTGCCATGTGCATGCTCCTACCCTAGTCAGGTCTTTCCACTGTTCCTTTCCTGCCAAACCCACCCGTGGGCATTCAGAGGTTGCCCCTAAAAGTGGGAATACTGTGAGAATTTCAAACATGGATGCCTCCTGACTTTACTGACTCTAACATTAAAGCCGAGATTGGCTGTCAACAGGACATGATCTCACTTGCCCACACTGAAGTAACCTCAATAGCTGCCAAATGTAATATACAGTTTCCTCTAACCATGTTTATTAGCTGACTCTTTAAGGTAATTAATCCTCGAATATACATTGATAACCCAGGTTTTTGTCCAGATCTTTTTTGATATAAAAGCAAACTTGGTTCTATATATTGTCACTGTATGTGAAGTCCTGAAAATGCGTTCTTATTGCTTTTGATTTGAAGCATTAGTTTTTCATTTTATTTAGACAGCATTTCGTTGGAGCTGTAAAGCAATAGGAAAACTAATCTATGTAAAATGTAATCATGTTGCTGTGACATACTGTAGATATATCAATGTGGAAGATTTAAATCCTCTTGAAAGAGGCACACACCAATGTAAATTGACACACGTATATGAGTTGGTGTTTGTACTGTTTGCTGCATCACATACTGTCTGAATATAGCTGTAATTGTTCATTAGGGTTGAGTCACCCTCTATTAATAGCATTTCAAGCTAGATGAGAATTGAATGACTAACATGCTCTTGATGTTTCCTTTTTTTTTTAAATAAATAAACTCAGGCTTAAGGAACACACACACACACACACACACACACACACACACACACACACACACACACACACACACACACACACACACACACACACACACACACACACACACACACCTTACAATGCAAAGTTAGAACTTTTCCTGGGGATTTTTTTTTGATAATGTAACTAGGTCACTTTAGTGTAGCAACAGGAACATTGAAACCATATTTAAAACATATTACTGAAGCAAGGGTTGGTATCGGGGCAGGGTGGGTTAACCCCTTAATTACTGTCGCAGTTATTATCTGCTAAGGTGATTAAGGGGTTAACTGGCATTTGAAAATATTTGCAATGGTTTTTTTTGCAAACAGAGCCCGTTTGATGACTGGACTGCCCATCGCATTGCCAGGGGGTAAGTACAACTCTATTTATTTACTTTATTTATGCTGTTTTATGTGTTTAATAATGGGCAAATAATCTATTATCCATATCTGGATAATAGTTATTTTGCACATTACTGTACTGTATGTGTTTTGGGGGTGGGGGGGATTTATTTATTTCAATGTGTAGGACAGGTTTATTTTTTTTACATACATCCTTAGGTCTGCGGGGACCTCTGGAGACCACCTGAAGTCTCCTCGGATGCTCACGGGTACCAGGCTGCTGGGTCCACGGAGGACACCTGCGGGGAAGAACCTGGGGCCCCACATCATGGGAACCACCCAAGGACCATGAGACACCTGTGGGGCTGACCTGGGGCCCCCCAGGCACCCACGGGCCTACCCATGGAGAACCCATTTGGGGCCCATGGTGACCCGCAGAAACCACCTGGTGGACCACGGCGCCTGGCGGGGACCACCCGTAGACCTCCAGACCCTGTGTGAAACTCTTTGCTGGGCGACTGTGGGGCCTACGGACACCCGTCAGGACCACCGGGACTCCTGTGGGCCTGGGGTATTAACCCTGTATGTAAAAAAATAAAGCAGGTATTTATGGGGGGGCACAGGGGGTGGGATATGTATTGTTTATTAAATATAGTGATGTTTTTTGTGGTTAACAGGGTTGGGGGAAGTGGGTATTATCCCCTTGCCAGGGTGGGTAGGCCTCCTTGTGGGTAGTGGGTGGTTAGGTCTCACGGGGTGAATAGTGGGGGAGGGTGTTTATGCCTCCTGAGTGGTGGGAGAGGGTGGGTTAACTCCTTAATGACTATAGCGGTTAATGACCGCTAAGGTGATTAAGGGGTTAGGGGACATTACATTGGCTATTTTGATTCTTGTGTATGATAAGGTAGCGAGATTAGAGAATCACGTTGAAGGGCAGAAATCAGCGCAAACAGCTAATTGTATGAGCAAAGTTGGACTTAGAAAAATTTCTTGAAAAAATTCTGTTTTAGTGCGCAAAGTGCCTGTTAGCACTGCTCTGTGAATCGCGCTCTGCGGAACATCACGTTCTAAGAGCACTTTGCGTTCTTAAAACGACTTATCACAGCTTAGTGCATAGGCCCCTATGCCCTCAAAGTGGTCACAGATAGCATCATTGACAAGCAATGGTCACCTTACAACCCACCTCCAGTCTACCATCTCGCCCCCAACACACACTGTAATGGGCAAAAGGCCTATTATCTATATATATACAGTATATAGACAATAATAATGTATTTGTAAGCCAACAAATAGTAAACAAAAGTTGTACTTACCCCTGCTAGCATGAAGGCCATCCCAGTCCTCATATTTGGCCTCCTCATCCTCCTCTTCGAACAGTAACATTAAAATGAAAAACAAATTACTGCTGGCCTGTAACCCCTTAATCACCTTAGTGGCTATTAACCGCTCTGATAATTAAAGGATTACCCCCCCCCCCCCGCTACCCACCCAGGAGGTCTAACCACCCTTCACCATACATACAATTGGGCAAATGTACTGGTAGCCAAATATGGCTAATAGCACATTTGCCCATTTGTTTTAAAAACAAAATACATACACAATAAAATCAAATTTACATAACAGTAACTAGATTACACAATAGGCAATAAACCCATTGATTTTCACTGTGATAAACCGATTACACAATAGGCAAATGACCCATTGAGGGCATATATTGCCACAGTGACAATCAATGGATGAAATGGCTAGAGTTTTGTTTTATAGTAATGTGTTTTTATAGTAATGTATTTTATTGTATTGTGCTGTAATGATTATTTGAATGGGCAAAACCGCTATTAACCATCTTTGGCTAATAGCAGTTTTGCCCTTTCCTGTTTAATGTTAGAGGTAGAGGGGGTGGGTGACAGGGGTAGTTGCCCAGGGGAGGGTGTTTAGGCCTTGCGGGAGAGATTAACTCCTTCATTACCTTAGCGATTCTAACTGCTAATGTAATGAAAGGGGTACTCGTCCCTCAACCCTCCTGGTAGGTCTAAAACCCCAACCTTGGGCAACTACAACCTTCACCCACCTCCTCTACCCAAACACACCAGGCACTGGTATTTAACCCCTTCATTACCTTAGCGGTTAGCCGCTAAGGTAATGAAGCTCGCTGTAAATGTATTTTTATTACATAGGATTGAAGTAGTGCGCCTCCAGAGCTGATAATAATGTGGGTCAGCCATGGAGTCCCCCGGCTTCAATCCTATGCACTAAGAATACATTTTCTCCATCAGATGCACATCACGGATCCCATCGCCACCTTTCAGGTGATGAGATTAGAACATGCGAGTTGCAGCAGCGATGTTAATCTGGGAGCTACCTGAATAGAGTAGCTCAATTTAAAAAAAATGTGCGTTTCAGCATTTTTTTTAGCTACAGTACCACTCGGTTTGTCATTGTGAGAGTGCTGTTGATCGGGAAAAAGCAGTTTTCAAGCGAGTTTGGCATGTTATCTGAGCTTTCTGAATAGCTACACATGCAAACTCTCTCTAAAAGTGCTCAAAACTGTTGATAAGTCCCTTATCAAAGCTACCTGAATAGGCCCCTAAATTGTTTTAATTCTAATACCAGTAAAACTAGATATTTTACAGTAGATTGACCAGAAAAACCATGATTTTAATCCAAACATAAATAGAGTTGCATTAATATTATAATATCTTTTTTTTTATCCAGAAATATCAGGTTTACATAATAAAGAGTATTGAAAGTTGAAGTAAAACCCACTAGTTACTCAAGATAAAGGGCATAATATAAATGACAGTGACAGCCAGGTTTAAAGCCCATAAAAGTAATAATACAAATAAATATTTCAACACAGATAAATGCAATATTATAAATTATAGTAACACAGCATTTGACCTTGGGTAAATGGGGGTTATTATTAGAGATGTTTGAATCCATCCACATCCGTTTCCTGGATTTTCGCTGATGTATCCCCAAAATCCATTTCACGGTGTAAACCCCACAAATGGATTTGGCTGTTTCAATCCACGTGGATTCATCAAAAACCACTATTGAGTACAACCTGTGGCCGGATTTGTAGAATCCTATTAGCGGATTCAGCAATTTGTTGATGGATTCTTAACAATACACCAAAGGATTGCTGAATCCATGGAATTCATTCTACAAATACATCCACGGGTTGTGGAATCCGTGGAGTGTATTGGTAATAATAATACAAAATTCGCAAAATGCGAATCGCCCTTTTTCAGATTGATCCGCTGAAATTCAAGGACAAAATGAACCAGACGATCTGCTACAAATCCAAATCCAGAAGTTATGGTGTGTTACCCGGGCGCTATCTCTAACCGTGGTTTATATTAGATATAAATGTCCTGTTACAGTAGGAAAGGTATAATACAGCCTTGTTGTAATTCTCTTGGGATGTCCTCGTGTGACTCAAAAAGACCCCACCAGGATCTATCCAGGACCCTTGATAGAAATGGAACACAAGAAGAGATGGGGGAGCACAGCGTGAGGAAAGATGAGGTTGAAGTGTACTTTCTTTTACTGATGCTCAATGAGGTGCTAACACCTCTATTTTACCCTCAGTGAGAGATGGGTAACTCCTTGGGTGGGGAGCTCACGTATGGTAGTGAATGTGTAGGTTTGCAAAATAAATAATTGGATCACTTACACGGCCTTGTGTAAGTTCTATCCCATCAAGGTCTGGATACCAGTTCTTCTTTCTTTCCGATCCTTTTTTCTCACTGCGTCCTGGATGTTTGTCGTTGAATAGATGGATTCTTCACAGTAATTCGCCTCTCATGAGAATGTGAATGAAAAGGCAATTAGACACATGTATACACAAATCAGCTGCGATACAGGGGGAGGGGATAAAGCAATATCTTATTGCATATATAGGTTAATATTTCACTCACACGGCCTAATGTGAGTGATCTCCTATAGCCGTATCTTGTTGGCACCCGTGTAGATAACAGGTCTTCAAGTAAATAAACACAGACCAAAGGTCAGATGTTAACAATGCTGAGAGGGGAAAAAATGATAAATCAAAATACTCACACGGGCCAGTGTGAGCACACACTCGTAGAGGTGTCTTTGGGCTCCAAGATCCTGTGATGAAGAGCTCCTAGGTGCTACATACAAACATGGATGGACTATGGGACACTGAGGTCTAAGGGTGGTGATGTCTTTATTGAAAAACAGGCAAACAGTAACGACAGGTAAGCCACTTTCCACGAGCCTGAGGAAGCCCTGTGCAGGGCGAAACGCGTAGCTCTTCACCGATCACAGCGTGCAGCGATCAGAGAGGAACCAGAGGTGCTGTGGAAATGTGGAAACTCTCCATCCGGACGCGGAGATAAGAGACTTTTGTCCACTTACCACCAAGTGACTCCCTATGCTGTTTACCATTCCCCCCCTAGAAGCAACAGTTGTTTCTTTGTTTTTAACGTTTAACCCTTCACCTTATCTTTTAATCCATTTGTGTAATTACCTGTCGTTACTGTTTGCCCGTTTTTCAATAAAGTCATCACCACCCTTAGACCTCAGTGTCCCATAGTCCATCCATGTTTGTATGTAGCGGCGAAGGGGGAGAGCCGGAGCGCAGGTAAGTGAGGTCGTGGGAGGAACCCCCTTAGGGAGAGGTGTTCCCCCAGACCTTACAGTACCCCCCCCCTTGAGGAGCGGCCTCAGGACGACTCCAATATGGCTTTTGGGGAAATTTAGAGTGGAAGAGTCTCAGGAGTCTGGGAGCATGTATTTGATGGTAGGGTACCCAAGATCTTTCTTCTGGGCCAAAGCCCTTCCAAAGCACTAGGTACTGCACCCAACCCCTCGTCCTCCTTGAATCCAGAGTAGACTGAATTTCAAACTCTTCCTGCCCCTGAACTATGACTGATTTAGGGTCAATCGGTGTCCTATGGAACCGCGGACTCTGGGACACAGGTTTCAGCAGTGACACATGGAACACAGAGGGTATCCTCATGGATGGAGGAAGTTCCAGACGATATGCCACAGTATTGATCCGCTCTATTACTGGGAATGGACCCAAGAACCTGGGAGCCAGCTTGTGGCTTGAAGTCTTCAGTCTAATGTTCTTGGAGGAGCGCCAGACCTTATCCCCTGGTTTGACGACTGGTGCCTGCCGACTGTGACAATCTGCCTGTGTCTTTTGTCTTTGGGTTGCATTTCTCAAAGCCTCTTGGATTCTTTTCCAGGATTCCTGAAGATCCTCTATTTGGTCATCGGTCGCTGGAAGGAACTGAGGTGATGGGCAGCTGACCCGGGTGAAAACCATAAATAATGAAAAAAGGGGATTTCAACATGGAGCTATTCTTTAAAGAGTTATGGGAGAACTCTGCCCACGGAAGTAAATCTACTCAGTTGTCTTGGCTGCGATGAAGCATCGGAGGTATTGCTCCAGAGTCTGGTTCATTCTCTCGGTTTGCCCATTAGTTTGGGGATGATACCCAGACGAAAAATGGAGGGTGATATCAATCCTGCGAGCGAAGGCTCGCCAAAATTTTGAGACAAATTGTGTACCTCGATCAGATATGATGGAAAGAGGAACTCCGTGAATGCGGAATATCTCTTTAACAAAAATGTCTGCCAGGGTAGAGGAATTGGGTAGGCCTTTGAGAAGAATGAAATGGGCCTGCTTGGAAAAATGATCCACGACAACCAAAATGGTGTTCATCCCTTTAGAGGTTGGAAGTTCCACCACAAAGTCCATGGACAGATGACTCCATGGGCGTTCTGGTATAGGGAGGGTTTCGGAGATAACCTCGGAATTGTCCTCAAACAGGAATTGACGTGAAAGTGCGTCTGCCTTTTGATTCTTTGTACCAGGAATGTAAGATATGAGATAATTAAATCTCGGAAAAAAAAGAGACCATCGAGCCTGACGCGCCCCAAGGCGACATGCACTCTCAATTTAAAGTAAGTTTTTATGATCAGTAAAGATCGAAATGGGGGTCTCCGTTCCCTCCAGAAGATGTCTCCATTCCCGAAGGGCGAGTTTAATAGCCAAGAGCTCTCTGTTTCCGACGTCATAGTTCCGTTCTGCCGAGAGAGAGAGAGAGAGAGACTATTTTATGACTCTCCTTGGAATATCGAGTGTATCCATGGGGATACAAAGAGATACCCGACGGCGAACGTTACACTGCGTATCCAGTATCAAGAGGCTAGCCTACTAGTTAGAGTTGCTCCCTGGCTACCTGCTCCTGTTCTACTTGGCCGAGACTGGCCCTACCTCGAAACATTGTTGGCCCCTACTCCTACGGAGCCTACTTCTCTGGTAACGGAGAAGCCTGGAGACTTGTTCCATTTTTCCACCGGAGAATTTCCCCCGTAGACACCATGTCCCAAAGACACGTAAACAGAGACGTGCGGAAAAAAAGGACTGGTTAAGAAAGGCTGGGACTTTTGGTAACATTAGTCAGCCCAAAGGACTGCAGGTCATGGCCGGGGATGACCAGGGTGGGGAACAGATAGATACGGGAGTGTTGCCAGACCTGGATCTTCCTGACTTCCGTCAGAGGCAGAGGGAGGACCCAGCTCTGGCTAGACAATATGAGAAGGTGGTATAGGTCAACAACAAGATAATAGATGAACAAGGTGTAAAAGTGTTTCCACATTTTGAACTGTTGAATGACATACTATATCTTGTGAATAAGGTTACACAAACAGGGGAGGTCATTCGACAGATGCTAGTCTCTAAAGGGTTGATTACAACTGTGTTTACCCTAGCCCATACTCTCCCATGGGGTGGTCATTTGGGCAGAGATAAGACCACGGACCGCATCTCCTCCCGGTTTTACTGGCCAGGCATACATGGTGACATCATGAAACTATGTGAGACATGTTCTGAATGCCAGTTAACTAGCCAAAAAGGACAGAAGCCGGCTCCTTTGGTTCCTCTGCCCTTGGTAGCCGTCCCATTCGAGAGAATTGTGGTAGATCTGGTCGGACCTTTAGAACCCTCTGCGAAGGGACATAAATTTATACTCGTTGTTGTTGATTATGCCACCAGGTATCCTGAGGCCTTCCCTCTGAGATCAGCCACTGCTAAACAGGTTGCTCACAGGCTGTTAGAACTGTTTTCTAGGGTAGGACTTCCCCAAGTAATGTTAACTGACCAGGGAACAAATTTCATGGCAAAGTTAATGCAGGATGTCCTGACGTTATTGGAGGTAAAATCCGTCCGGACCTCGGTCTACCATCCTCAGACTGATGGATTGGTAGAGAGGTTTAACCGTACTTTAAAAACTATGCTTAGGAAGTTTGTGGACACTGAAAAGCGAGCTTGGGATGAACTTCTCCCTTTCCTTTTGTTTGCGGTACAAGAAGTTCCCCAATCATCCACAGGCTTCTCCCCGTTTGAGCTCCTATATGGACGCCAACCTCGGGGTATTCTCGACATACTGAAGGAATCCTGGGAGGAAGAGCCCTCCCCCTCCAAGAATGCCCTTCAGTATGTCATAGACCTTAGAAACCGCCTAGATATGATAGGTCGGTTTGCGAAGGAAAACCTCAAATCTGCTCAAGAACGTCAAGAGAGTACAACCAAAATGCTCGCTTGAGGGTCTTCCAACCTGGGGACCAAGTGATGCTACTACTACCGACATCAGAGAGTAAACTCCTTGCGAAGTGGCAGGGTCCTTTCCAAGTTCTCCGCCGCACCGGGGAGGTGAACTATGAGATCTCTCAACCAGGGTCCAAGAAGGGTAAACAAATCTACCACGTGAACCTCCTGAAACCCTGGAAAACGATGTGATCGCTGTTCATTCACCCTCGGGAAGGAGAGACGGATTTGGGTCCAAAACTTCCAAAGGGTAGTACGTACACTGACCATCAGGTTCCCATGGGAGAGCAGTTAACAACGGAACAAAGGTCAGACCTACTTGATGTATGTGACCAGTTCCCAGATGTTTTTTCTGAGTTTCCAGGGCAGACTGATTTAGTGTCCCATAGGATTGAGACAGAACCTGGTGTAAAAGTACGGTCCCGTCCCTATAGATTGCCAGAGGGCAGAAAAGACCTGGTAGAGAGGGAGATAATAGACATGTTGGAATTGGGCGTGATCGAGGAGTCCCACAGCGAATGGTGTAGCCCTATCGTGTTGGTCCCTAAACCAGATGGGAAGGTGAGGTTTTGCGTGGATCTGCGAAAGGTAAATGCTGTATCCAAATTTGATGCATATCCAATGCCTAGGGTGGATGAATTGCTTGATTCACTTGGTAAAGCAGAGTATATCTCCACCCTAGATCTCACGAAAGGATATTGGCAGATACCTCTAGCGGAAGAATCCAAATGCAAAACTGCCTTCGCCACCCCTCTCGGTTTATACCAATTCGTCACTATGCCATTTGGGTTACATGGGGCTCCAGCCACGTTCCAAAGGTTAATGGACAAGGTACTACGACCCCATAGGGCATATGCCGCGGCCTACTTGGATGACATTGTCATCTATAGCAGACACTGGCAGTCTCATATAAAAAGGTTAAGGGCAGTCCTAACGTCCTTAAGAGAAGCAGGGCTCACTGCAAATCCAAAAAAAGTGCCCTGGGTAAATCCACTACAAAGTACTTGGGCTATGCTGTTGGGGGAGGGATAGTAAGGCCACTAGCTAGCAAGGTGGCCACCATAAAGGAAGTCCCCACCCCACAGACAAAGACACAGGTCCGCTCCCTTTTGGGGTTAGCAGGGTATTACCGCGGTTTAATCCCAATTTTTCAGAAATATCTGCACCCCTAACAGATCTGACAAAAAGAGTGCCCCGACCCAAGTTAAATGGTCTTGGGAGTGCCAAGATGCCTTTGACATGCTAAAAAAGTGCCTGTCAGAGGGCCCCACTCTTCGGAGCCCAGATTTTAAAGTGCCCTTCATCATCCAGACGGATGCCTCAGAGGTAGGACTGGGAGCAGTGCTGTCTCAGCAATTTGATGGTGTTGAACACCCCATACTGTTCATCAGCCGGAAGCTGTTCCCAAGGGAAGTGAGGTATTCCGTTATTGAGAAGGAGTGCCTCGCTGTAAAATGGGCAATTGAGGCCTTGAAACATTACACTTCACCCTGATCACTGACCATGCGCCCTTGAAGTGGTTAAACACCATGAAGGACACAAATCCAAGGTTGACCAGGTGGTATATTGCCCTCCAACCCTTCTCTTTTGATATTCAGCATAGACCTGGAAAGGACCATGGAAATGCTGATTTTTATCAAGGGAAGGAATGGAGGGTCGGGCTTCAGCCATGTGGGACCCTAGCCACACACAAATAGGGGAGGTATGTGACAGAGTGAAGTCAACTCCTATCAGTTACGCCTGGGAGACATATGTCTGAGTGCTTCATCCAGCACTCATAAGGGTTAACTCAGGTGGAGGTTAGGAAATCAGAACTCTTTAGCTGACACCTGAGAACCAGCAAGGTAGATAAGGATCATGTGACTGGCAGTAGCTGAGAGAGAGAGAGAGAGAGAGAGAGAGAGAGAGAGAGAGAGAGAGAGAGAGAGAGAGAGAGAGAAGCACACTGCTGCGTGAGCCCTTAGCCAGAGGGATTTCACCAAAGACTACTTCAACTAAAGTAAGGATTATTCATTTGTTTACTGACTGCTTAAAGTACCCTTATGGTTTGGTTCTGGTTTAGCCAGCCAGCCTGCTAGATAGGTCTGCTGTGTTATTAGTCAGTTTTTCTCCCAAAGTGGAGCAGGATTTATTTTGTTAAAGGGACAGTGTACCCGCATGTTATGTTATTGTGGAGAAATAAAGCCACTGAACGTTTTTATTTATCCTGAAACTATACGTGTGGACTGTTCCCTGACCTCGGCTACAGGCCGTCCTGCCACAGGGAGTAACGAGGGAGCGGCCCCAGGGTAGATGGAGATTGGAAGGGAGAAACTTACCACAGCTGCGCTGGATATGCAGCTTGCGAGCGGTGCACGCGCATCAGGCGTGTGCGCCGCGCGGGAGAGGCACGCGCGGCCTCAGCTGGGGGAGGGAACTCCCCCTGAGGGAGGACGTAAAAGTCCTCGGCCGTGCGCGCGCATTCGCGAGTTCAGTAGCCGCCGCGGGGAGCAGAGGGGAAGGAAGATCCCGCCCGCGGCGGCGAAGGGGGAGAACCAGAGCGCAGGTAAGTGAGTCGCGGGAGGAACCCCCTTAGGGAGAGGTGTACCCCCAGACCTTACAGATAGGTGGACCAAGTACCTCTCACCCTGCTTAGGGGGTGAGGGAAGAGCTAGACCCACTCTGGGTGGCCCTTAGGCCCAGAGTGGAGGCAGGGACATCTTGAAGGAGAACAGCTGGCTGGCTGTGTATATACTGCATTAACTGCTACTGCTGAGGGTATAATAAAGAACTGCTGCTATTTGAAAGAGACCTTGTGTGAGACTGGAATCTCTCATCCCTGGGAGGGGATTCTGCAGTAGGGATTCCACCCCGTATCCCTGGGGCCTACTACAGATGGAGGCGCTGCACCATTAGAGGAGAACGAAGGCATCCAGGCCAGAGACCTGTCCTGTTGTCCCCCATGGCTCAGCGGGAGACTCAGACCTTCCTGTTGCCAGCAGGTACGCACCACATACAGACATGTAGCCAGACCATGAAACACGCTAGGGTACCCGATATGAGGTTGGGGGGGTGGGGGGGGTCGATGGGCTACATACACAAGGCTGCTCTAGCAACCCCTCTTTCTCCTCTGCAAGGAACCTGTGAGTTAGTATTAACCCCTACTCAATTGTCCCTCATATCTATCCACTGCCACCACCTGAGGTTATGCAGATATGATAAAAGATCTTAGGCTAAAATATCCGCCAGGACCACAGGTCTCTGTTTATTATAGGAAAAACTATACCCTTTAACACAAAATCAGTTGTAGTAACATGTGCCCGAATTCGTAAGTTATTCTCTCCAGAGCGCATATTAGTTCGTTCAGAGACCAAAGCATTACTTATTAAATGTTTTAATATATATAAAAAAAACAGTGCTTGAATTACAGAAAAGGTATTACAAAATAAACATACAATTACAATATAAGTCAAAACAGCTTCTTAAAATAAAAGGGGTAAAACAGAAAATCCTATATAGTACATTACCACATGCTATGGATTTTTCCCAGAGAAAAATGTATAGCATACATCAACAATAAGACAGTGTCCCTCTATAACACTACTAGGCACAACTACCCGGTCACCTCGCAGGGCTTTAACCCACACCTTGTGTACTCAGGAGTCCCCAAAAGTCACCAATAGTCCCGCACCCCCACCCAAGGGTGGACCAGCACTGCCCACTAAGAGGAAGTGTATAGGTGGTGCACTTGGTGATTTGGATGGTACCTGCCCGGTGCTCCTGCATCTGGGTACAGCAAAACAACAGCCAGGAGATCGTCTGCGTCCAAAGCTGAAGCCTCAGCGCTGGCTTCCTCCTCCTGGGGAATAATCTCATTCTGAGCGATCTCACCGTCTCTATCTGCAGTGCATTTAAGGCATTGCGTACAGTATATCACTATATTGGACAAACTATATATAGTATAACTGTATAACTACTGTATAACTGTAAAACTACTGTAGGCCGCACTACTGTAAGTCACTTATTTATACTGTATACAGTATACCGTACTGTAAATATATATTTTATAACTATAACTATACTACTGTAGATTAGACACATCCAGTACTGGATTTAATACTGTACATACTGTACAGTAGAGAGTGGAGAGGAATGGCTGACATAAAATGGTTATTTTGAGTGCCATACTTACCTGTATCATACTTACCTGTACTTACCATACTACAGTGCAGTACCTTACTACTTTCCTGTGGCCTGCCCATTACGCTGTAAAAGAATAGGCAACACGGTCGCAATATGATTGATATATTTATTGCATCTTTGTACGGTGAGTATGTTCCAGAAACTCATTATTCCTTCTATTAATTCATCCTTTTTGGATAGTTTCACCACTTTTCTGATATAATCCTTCAACTGATGCCATACCAATTCGATGGGATTCAAGTCTGGGGATCTTGAATTGGAGGGGGGGAGAAAGTTAATAGTTAAAAGAGATATACTGTAAACAGTGTAAAACAATGAGAAATGGTTACCGAACTTACTCCGGTGGCGTCTTAACCCACTTGATACCGCTGGCAAGAATATGGGCAGAAGACGCGGTGTGTTTCGGATCATTGTACTGGAAGAAACTGTGACCAGATGGGAAATCACACGTAATGTATTCAACAATCTCTGGCACTTTTTTCAATTGGAAAAATACTTTATCCATGATTCCTGGAACAAGAAAAGAAAAAAGAAAAATGTACCAAATACTGTACACTACAGTTTTACGGTGCATAACGCCACAGCATGTGAATTTGTGCATTATTCTACCCTCAAAGATGATGATGCATCCTGGTTCTTGTCTAGAGATCACACCCTGCACATGCATCTTCACTGGGTGTTTGGGACGCGGCTTCAGAGATAGGCGTTCTTTTTTGTGGAATGCAAAAGTGACAAATCTCTCAAACGATATAGTTGTCTCGTCAGTAAAGATGACATCCTGAAAACTCTCGTCACTTTCGATACATGCCCGTGCCTGGTCCACTCTGTTGATCTTGTTGGCCTCCATTATCATAGGATACAGTCTGTAATGACAAGAAATAATTGTTAAGGTACAGTAAAACCATACTTTTTCCTACTGTCCAGTACTAACTAGAGCACCAGAAAAAAGAACAGCAGCGCACTGCAGGGAACCATGTGGTAAAATGTAAGTTGCTTTATTCAAAAATAATTTCTGTCGGGGGTATTACTACTGTATACTGTAGTTTAGTTAGTACTATATGCACAATTCAGTACTGTACTTTGTTACAGTAAGAGACTCACCTTACTTACCATATTTCCATCCCAATTTGCGTCTCGTCTGCCTGATGCTAGTCTCAGAAGCTGTTATGTTGTGAGTTTTCTCAAGCGCATTCTTGACCCTTGTGGCACACCTCTCATCATTATTTTCATTTATTTGGTCCACCAGAAGCGTTGTCGTCCTACAGTGTAAAGGAAAATAGAACAATTTGTTACAGTTGGCCCCAAATGTTGTCTGCAATAAATGTAATACTGACTAACCTCAAAACTACAGCACTTATTATATTATTAAAATTCCCTGTACTGTATTCTTTGTGAAGCGCTGAGTACGCTTTTGGTGTTATATAAATAAAGACATACAATACAATATGCAAGGCAGTGGGTGTGTGACTGAGATATTTCCATTAAGCAGTGAAGACTATGCCACCTTATACGGTACTGTACTGTACATGTACAGTATACAGTTGAAATTACAAGTGATTTTAAGAATGTAAAAATTGATAAAATATTAAAAACAGGCATACAGTTAATTGCTAAGAAAAGGTACTGTAAAAAAACACTAATGCGTTTTACCAGTAATAGTTTAATTATAGCACATACTGTAACAGTAAAGAAAACAAAAATACTTACTCAGTAGTGACTGTGGGGGTCTGCTTTACACTTTTGGCCTTACCATGAGCATGATAACAGACAGTGCTTGGTGCTAAAACGAGGCCTAAAGAAACTAACCAGCGTTTGATCTGTGAAATTCAGTGTCCTTTTTGGTACATATCCTGTATTCTCATGCTGAGATCCTTTGATATATTTTTCATCGGCATCGCTGCTTCTAGATAAAAAATCAAGCACAGAGGAATATATATTCGATGTGTATTCGATGTGCATTGAATCAACAAAATGGATGGTGTATTTATACATGAATGGGCCTCCGCTTCACTCGACAGGTTTAGTACACAGTACACCCACTTTTAACACCTACAGCTAGTGTCCATGCCCGTGGAAAATTTCAAATAGGGACACAGTGTATAAAAGGTGACACAAATTGCATAGCCTCCCACACGTTGATCTCTATCTGAACTTGCTCTTGTCCAGATACTGCATTGTGCATTATTCCATCTGCTTCCATTGATCTACCCCAATTCTACGGATGCAGGAACCTGCTTGCTTCTGCCGTGCCAACCACGAGAAAGTGAAAGGCAGAAGCTGTTTCTAAGCCAAAGCCAAAGCGAAAACCAAAGGAGAATAAAGAAAACTTTCTGAAGATTCCAAAGGCTAAGATTCCTGGTTCTTTTTATGTCAAGAAGAAATTCGCTGCCATACACACAAAGCAAAACAAATGGAAGCCTGGGGAGGACCCTTTGTTCACCGATGCTCTCCTGGGATCCCCCATCTCACCTGCTCCTGTACCCATCCACGTTGCTGCTCTCCTGGGAACCCCCATCTCACCTGCTCCTGCACCCATCCATGATGCTGTTCTCCTTGGAACCCCCAAATCACCTGCTCCTGCACCCATCCACGCAGATGACAACAGCACTCCTCACACCAGATCCAGCTCGTTCGCACGCATGCTGAATGGTTTAAGTTGTGTCGAAATTCCTGACAACTCTGCAGTGCAAAAGATTGATCTTCCTTTGGAGACCATGTTGAATATGAATAGGCATATAGAGAAGATGGAGAGGAACATCGTAGGGATCTATTCTTTGCTTGGAGTTCCTGCCCCTGTATGTCCGACGCAGGAGCAGGAGGGTGGCCTGGATGTGTCCTTCATGCTTCCATCACCAAGCTCACCATGGGCCCCCCCACGCTCACCCCCTCCGTCTGCAGAATACATGTACCTGTATGCCCTTGATGAGGATGAGATGACAACCCTGGTAAGGCCACGACAGGAGATGACATCCCCGGTAAGGCCACAAAAGAAGATGACAACCCCGGTAAGGCCACAATAGGAAAAAAACCATCCTCCCAGACCACCTACCCTCGCCTGCTGCCAGAAGCACACCCACACCCAAGATTGTAATGCTGCCAGACATCATCTTGAGAGAACTTCCCCAGCAAGTCCGGGAGAAATACAAGATCGGAAGTGTTGGTATAGCACAGAAATATGCCCTATCCATCTTTAAACACCACAACAGTTTTGAGATGTACAGCGGGTGGACCCACAATGTAAATTATGAAGGGAATAAAAGCAAGAAGGGTCAGCCGGCAAATTTAAGGAAAACAATTGTGGAGGAAGTGCAGCGTTATTTTCTTGTTAACGATCATGTTATGAGAACTGTGAGAGACACCATCAATGGCCTTTTGACGCATTTAAGAGTTCATCCCTGGATGGCCAGCCCATTTGGGAATGACTTTGCTGTTTGACTGTAGTTCAAAAGTTATAGAAAAATGTTTTACTCAAAAAAAAACAAAAAGAAAACGTTTCTTGTGTTGTGGTGTTCCCCTGAACCTCTCTTTTCTTGTACCTAGCTGCGAGTGCTGTAGGGACAAGCGACAGGTCAGCTGGCCCTTCAGGAGGGAGGGCGTCGAGCAGGCAGCATTCGGGTGTCACAGAGGCTCCGCGGCGGCCCGACTAGCACAGGGCGCCGCCATGATGGATCATTGCGCATGCGCAGTGTAGATGTGCTGCAGGGAGCTCCTGGAAGGTCACGCATGCACAGAGTAAGCATGCAAATGGCTGACCAATAGGCGGGAGGCTCTTTGCAAAACCACAACTCCCATGAGCCTCAGTAAGGTCAGAGGGGACTCAGGAGAAAATCGGAAGGGGAGGATTGCTGAAAGGGAGGAAAGGGAAGCTAGCTGCGTAGACCATGCTAGCCAGTGCGCCCCGGGGAAGCAAGGGGAGAGGAGGTGTGTGTTGCAGGGAGTCGGTGACCCACTGCATAGACCAGAGATTCCCCTTAGGCCCCAATGCAGGCCCTGAGTCACCACCAGCTTGTGGTACTGCAGGGAATGCCCATTGATAGGGGCAGTATACCCTTTATTGATACCAGCATACAGGGACACTGTGTCTTCGTGTGCTGCAGTGAGAGTGGTGGTTTGGGATCAAGCTGCTGGACTCAAGTACAGACTCGTAGGAGACTACGCTGGATTGGCGGATCTTTTGTGAAGTACAGTTACCGGCTGCTGGAGCAGTCGGAAGGTATTATACTAAGTGCACCAACACCGGTACCTGCAGGCGCTGATCCCGCCTTGGGTAGGGTTCTTTGGGGACACTGAGGGTTGAGTGACCAAGGGACTGGTTCAGAACATTGGACATGGTGTGGGGTAAATGCGGTGGCGGGAGAGAGACATTACTCCAGGGTGGAGGTGGCCCAGCCACAGGTGTTATGTTACTGTATTGCCGTTACTGTATTGCCGTATCTGCTTGCATGGTGATTAGTTATTTATATGTATGTTCATGTTCTGCATTCACTTTTAGTAAACCATTATACTATATGGAATATTATTGTTATTCTTGTCCAGGGGAATCTTACTAATTGGGGATCCTGGGCAACTGGAGGCGCTGCCAAGTATATATTGTGGCCCCAGGCTCCCATTTAGCGGAGGCCCAGATCTCACTGAGCCAACAGGTATACACAGCATTAGTAGTCTTTCTATGTCAGTAGGAAAGAGGGCTACACTTAATTGTTTAATATTTGTAATGCTTTTTTCTTTTCAGAGCTGCTGCAGACCAGGAAGGGGGGCATGTGTAAAGTATTGTAATGTGTGTATAATGTAGCAACCGTCAGTAATTTACACAAACCCCCCTCTCTCAATGACAAAAGAACTACAGCCATTACAAAGAAGAGAAAGTTAAGGAGACTATATTATTCATTTTTCCATGAATATCCTGTACAAATATAATTGTTTCTTCTTTAAATTCATGAGAATCATTGAAATACCCACACCCACAAAGAAAAATTCACATACTGTACACACATGTGCCTAAATGTGATGACACGCATATGCGTTTCAACAATGTTCCAATGAGACATACATGTATGCGCCTAAAATAAAAACAGTTTGAAAAGAAGAATAAGCTAAAGTTGAAAGTATTGAATAATAAATAATAAATATAGAATAAAAGATCTACATTTTTATTTTTGGGGTTTCTTAGAATTTAATTAAACATGCATGTGTATTGTAATTATACAGCAAAATGCAACATCAAACAGTAGTGGTGATTATAGTACCATGTTAAAGGTTTTCTATAAAGCTCACAATTATTCTATCCTAATCACTAAAAATTGCACGGTCACAAAATGTTTGCCTACTAGGATTTTAAAAAAAAGATTTGCAAAGCGCAAACAAAGTTTAAAAAAAGCGATATTAGAGGTCCATCCTTTCTTTCCATCCATCCATCCTTTTGCCTTTTTCCGTTTGATGTCAAAGTTTCTTTTCTGGTGGAAAAAAAATGATGCTATTATTTCCGGTATTGTGCATGCGTCAAGTCGTTGCAGCAGTTCAAGCAATATCCTACTGTACATGTGTGTCTGTACGATGAGAACAAACTTCTGATAGGCTCCTGCTTTTGAGCCCCACCCTCTCCCTAGCTGTCCACCAATTGTATCTACTTTACTGTAGTAAATCAATACTGTAGTAAGTCAATCAAATTGCAGGACTACATTTTCAATAATTGTGCAAGAATTGAAATGAATTAAATGTAATTTTTTTTTAAATAATCCTTTTTTTTTTAAACGGCAGTTTAAACGGCAACTTTAAATTTAATACTGTACTGTACCTGTACTGCATTTACCTTCATTATAAACTTTGTCAAATGGATGGAGATGAGCCACTAGCACTCCCGTGGTCTGCATTATAGTTGACAGGTTACAGCTGGCCTGCTACACCTGTAGTTGACAGCTGATGAAGCTGGAAATCTTTTTGGTACATGCAAGCTTGCTGGTATCTGTACGTGAAACCAGGCTCAGGCTGGAAATTTTGCAGATATTCAAGCGGGGACAGATAGCAAGGATTGACGTTCATCAGGTTTTCAATGATGGCCAGATCGTTATTGTAAACCGGTGCTGGTGCTGGCGCTGTTGCTGATGCTGTTACATTGCTGGATTGGGATTGACGAATATTATATGGATTAAACCCAACCTATCTTCTTTTGAAATTGCATGATCAAACATACTGTAAAAATCAGGGACAACACCCCAATACCCATTTGTTCTCCGGCAGGAGGGGCAATGCGAATAAAACACTGATCACTACTTAAGGTTTTTCTTATCGAATGCTTCCAACCACGAACGTCAGGTTCGAAATGAAAAAAATCATATATTTTGACTACAGTCGCTTTGTTATCTGCTGTAGCATGTATTGCAGAACATATTTAAAAAATGCATAACTACGGTCAGGTTTTTTATACGTCTGCGTGTTCACATTATGTCCAGTCTAGTCAGCAATTGTGCAAGGATACTGTAGGAATGTAGAAAAAAGCACAAAGCTTTGAGTTGTATAAGTGTCAGGGTTCTGCTCGCCACAAACCAGGGTCGGACCGCGAGGCTGAGGTGGGGTTGTAAAAGCACCGACCTGAGACCGCGCAGGCTGATCCGGATTGCGCAGTTCGTAGTCATATGTCGCAGGATCAGGATTGGAGAAGACAGCGTCGTCGTTGTACAAGCCAGGGTCAGAACAGGAGACGTCAGGATAAACATTGTCCATGCAGGAGTTTGGCAATAAGGAGATAGGAGAAACCCGCTTCAGCTTAGGAGCGCGGGGTTGGCCTTTGCGCGAGCGACGACCATGGCCCATGGTGCTGGTCACAGGAGATGGTAGGCAGACCAGAATAGCACACCGTCTTGCTGCACGGGTGCACCAGTGCTACAGCGCAAAAGTCCTGAGCGGGCAAGGGAATCCACTGTTACAGCGCAGGAACCAGGACACGGCCTCTCTATATTAGGGAAAGAGTAGGCCCCAGGAACCAGGAAGCTGTAGATACAGGGAAACCTCCGCTTCAGTGCAGGAATCCAGGAGACTGCAGAACGCAGGGACGAAACCACTACTTAGTGCAGGAATCCAGGAGACTGCAGAACGCAGGGACGAAACCACTACTTAGTGCAGGAATCCAGGAGGCTGAAGGACGCAGGAACGAATCTCTGCTTCAGCACAGGGGAACAAGCGGCTTGAAGGGAGCTGAAGGATGCAGGACGTAACCTGGAATCAGCATTGGAGAACAAACGGCTTGAAGGAAGCTGAAGGACGCAGGGCGTGACCTGGTATCAGCAAAGGGGAACAAGCGAGAGCTTGTGGCAAAACAGTTGACATCCAGTAAGGACTATGCTCGGCAAGGAGCATTATGGGCAAGCAATACTTAAAGGCCAGCGGGCCAATCCCCGGCGGGGGTGTGAAGGTACTGCCCCTAATGAGTGAATGGAAGTATAGTTTGCAATGAAAGGCTGCACAGCTGCAGTAGATACCAGAGGGAGTGTGTATTGCTTTGAGTGAATCCAGGCTGCAGCAAACCTCAGGAAAGCTGTTCCAGAACTGCACCGGTCTGCAAGGTAAGGTAACCAGTAAACCGTGGAGCGGATTCCTTACAATAAGTTTTTATTATGAAGCGCCTAAATTTGATAATGTCTTCAAGGTCAAACCACAATGGACCACTGTGATACACTTGGTTTTTACATAACTGATTTTACACACCTGCAAATTTACACAGTAGCACTGACAGAACTGTACACATTACAATTCATTAATTTCTGCCACCTGGCGTATATGCGAAGAATTGCGCCAAAGAATCCGAAGCCATTAAATGAAACAGATCAACCGCAGGTGCCTGGCAGCGTGAATGCGGCGTAAATGGTGGAATGCAGAGTGGAATACAGCAGAGCACACGACAATGGCTCCGTGATTTATTCGAATAATGACCGCTGCAGCTGTATAGGGGCCGATTCACAAAGCTGTGATAAGGGTTTTTATGGTCGATAAATGCCCTTATAGTGCGATACTGCCTCATTTGCTATTTATAAAGCAGTGATAATAGTGCATTATCGCGCTATAATGGCTTCTTAACGACCATTAACAGGCAGAGGCAAAAAAGTCGCCCAACAGGCCGAAAAAGATCCACAATAGTTTTGTTTTTTTTCCAGTATTATTTATTCACAAAGCTGTGATAAGCTTATCGACCGTTAAAATCTCTCAATATTGAGAGATGTCTAAAAGCATTTTTTTATGCACATGATTGATACCTGAGGGTGGTGGGTGTCTCCTGGGGACTTTGGGTCTACCCAGTGGCTATCCAGGGGTCCTCGGGTGGTCACCTTGGGTGTTGTGGGCCCTGTGGTTGTGATGGGGTTCTCGGGTAGTCCCCACGGGTATCATGGGTTTCTCGGGTGGTCACCACAAGTGTCCAGGGGCCTCCGGTGGTCCCTGCAGGTATCCGGGGGCCCCACAGGTGTCCAGGGATCCCTGGGATGTCCTGTGAGTGTCTGGGAGGAATCGGGGAGGTTCCTCCATGTGTCCAGTGGCCCCTTAAGTGTCCGGGTTTCCTTGAGTGGTTTCCGTAGATGTCTGGGGGCCTCCTGTGATCCCCATGGGTGTCTGGAGCCTTCTGAGTGGTCCCCACAGGTGTCCAGGGGCCCCATGGGTGTCCAGGGTTCCTTGTGTGGTCCATGTGGGTGTCTGGGAGCCTCCACGTGGTCCCTCAAGGTGTCTGGGGGCCCCACAGGTGTCTGGGGGTCCTTGGGTTGTCCCACGGATGTCTGGAGGCCTCTGGGTGGTCCCTGTGATTGTCCGGGGGCCCCATGAGTTTCCGGAGTTCCTCAGGTGGTCCCTGTAGGGCCTTTGGGTTGTCCCTGCAGGTTTCTGGGGGCCTCTGGGTGGTTGGAGGTCCTCAGGTGGTTTCTGTGTGTGTCTGGGGGTCTTCAGGTGGTCTCTGTGTGTGTCCAGGGGCTCTGGGTGGTCTTCTCAGGTGTCTAGGGTCCCCACAGGTATCCTTGGGTTTTCTCCACAGGTGTCCAGGGGTGTCCTCATCCTCATCAACATCCTTGTCCTCAGTTGGCAGCAACATAACAGTCAAAAATACAATCTAATGGCCCCTAAGCCCTTAATCACCTTAGCGGTTAATAACATCTTTAGTGATTAAGGGGTTAACCCACCCTCCCCCGCTACCCACCCAGGGTGCTTAACCACCTTCTCCGGGGCAACTAACCCCACCTTCCACCCCCGCTACCCATTGATTGGAACAGTGTTAAAGCATACCCATATAATATGGGCATGCTTTGCCATTAGAGCAATAAATGGTAAGCTAAAAAAAAGGCACACATTAAAAAAAATTTACATAAAAAAATATACGTATTACAAATGCCAATAAACCAATTGATTGGCACAGTGATACATCATGCTCATATAATATGGACATGATTTACCACTATGACAGTCAATGGTCAACCTAAAAAATAAACAACCACCAAAAATATAAAATTCAATCAAAACAATCACCAAATAAATACACCAAAAATAAACCACAATTTAAAAGCAAACAACAAAAAAAAGAAATAAAAAATAGAAAACACAAAAACATCCCATAATTAAAAATCAAAATACAAAAGAAATACCAGAAATAAATTAAAACAAACAACAAACATGCATTTAAAACAAATATAAACAAGCATTTTCAACAAAAAAATTAATTGCTTGCTCTGTATGTATCTATAGCCCCATTGATAAATACATTGGCAATCAATGGGCAATGAAAAAAAATAAAATGAAAAAATACAATGAAAAAAATGGCAAAATTAAAATAATATATATTCAATATTTTTTCTTACCTTTAGATGTCTTCACCCTCCGATTCCAATGGTCTCAGGAAGCCCTCAACCAATGACGCAATGAACTCCTCGTTCTTTAATCAAGCAGTTGCTAATGCTGAAAAAAATATAATAACCTTGATCCTGTATGCCCTACTAATTACAGCCCTGCCTCCCCCTGCATTTTGCCTCCAAACTGCTAGAATGTCTCATCTTCTGCTGAGTGATCAACTGTCCTAATTCCCATTACCTTTGTGGCCCTCTGTAATCTGGTTTCCATACAATATACTGAACTGAGACATCCCTCACTAAAGTAGCCAATAATCCCCATAAATCAAAATTCCAATGTTATTGTTATCTATGGTTATCTACAGTATTTGATCTCTCTTGATTTCAGTACTTTCTATTTTAATTCAGATTCTATTTGTTCTTTTAGTATTTGAAAGTGAGCTTTATCCTACTTCCTTTCCTTATTGTCTCATTACTCCTTTTCTGTCGCTTTTGCTAACATATCTTCAGGCCCTGTTGATCTGTCTCTTGATGCACATCAGGGCTCTGTTATGGAACCTTTCATTTTCTCGTATTACACACTATCAAACTTTACAAAAAAAATTGGAAAAACACAGTAACATTTTAATTTAACTTGTCACCAAAAGTTATGGGACAACATCACAAATTGTTCAAAATTTACTGCAGCAGCTCCACAATTTTTTTAAATTCTTTTGAATACAAGGTTTATTGCATTTCAAAAGCAAATGTATTCACAATTATTTGAAAACGCAATGGTCATTGACTTTTTAGCAAGTAAATGTGTTATTAACTTTTGGATCAAAGCAAACTGTTTTGCTGAACCCGAAAGGGTGAAGGTTCACAACATGGAAAATGTTTTCACATCTCAACACATCAATTCATTTGGCTTACCTAATACAAAGCACCACATATTTCCATCTAAACCTGGACAAATATCTCTTTTACCGTCACAGTAAATAGAATCAATAGAACAAAGCACATTGCCAAAGTGTGACACTTAACTATTTACTGACATTGATGCTCTAGCTAAAACTTGCTGCATCTTCCTCTATAACATTGACAAGATCTGCTATTTCATCTGCCACGCTACTGCATGCCTTTGGTTTAGTGTAACCTATACAAACTGGTCTCCCTGCATCTGAACTTTCAAGTTCTGGATCACCTACTGTACAATGTTCTCCTTACTTTCAAGGCTTTCAACTCATCTACCCACTACATATCAGCTTTGATTTCTTGCTATGTCCCTCCTTGTCTCCTGCACTCTTCTCTTAACTGTCTCATTTACATCCCTTCCATCTCCACTGCACTCTCTTGCCTTTTTCCCTTAGTGCCTCTTATTTGTAAAAACCCTCTCAGTCATTATATGCCAAGCACCTTCTCTCCCACCTTAAGGCAAACCAAAAAAACACACCTTCTGAATTAAGTATTTCAATAGCCTGAACTCATGAATACTACCTACTGTATCACCAACAGTCACATTTACGAACGATTGTGGTCAAGCACTGCCATCTGCTGCACTTACTCCTTTACCTGCTGTTTCTGTAAATCTCCTTGATAAGATTATTCCAGAGAGTTTACTGTTTTGTTGAAAATAACTACATTCTTTACAAAGGAAATATATATATATATATTTAAACAAAAAATGAGCGCAAGTTTCCCAATGAATAAAAAATATATGAGAATTTATTAAAACAATTAATAAACACCCCTATCAGAATAATCTATATAGGATAAACATATAATATAAAACACATATTACTAAATAGTGCTTTAAAACAGGAAAATGATATCACCACATACAGCTGATAAGTAATGTAAAGGAGGATATCCTTGCTTATGTTTGCCACACAATATGGTTGGGAGACTAGCTCTGTATAAGGAAGACAGATAGGAGATAACTCTGACAATAGATCACATATAAAGTCCAAAGGAAAATGCACATTGGTATTTTAAAGTTCCGGGGAAGCTGGGTAAATGCACAGTGCTCAATGCATAACCACTTTTTCCTTGATGATATTAGGATGTCCTTCGGTTGTGTCTCCCACAACAGCGAGACCGCAATTGTACGATCCGGATATAATTCCTAGAAAATTGCTGCAAGTGGTGCTGCCCCGATGGAGCGGGGGAAGGGTGGAAGGAGGGAGGTGGGGGGGAGAATGACCACGCAGCCAAACCCCAGTCCACTGGTGTACTTTAACTACACCAGGACTCCACACTCCCATAGGTGATACAGATGATTCCACAAGCACTAACCTCCCAGCTTCAGCTCAGCACTCCATATTACAAGCTAAGCAATAATGTAACTAAAACTTCTTGTGATCTCTGTCTCCGTCTCAGTCTCCCATCCCACAGCTGATACTGTAGGCAAGGGATCCTCACACAGCTGATGGGTGATTAGAATGACAACTACCCCAAGCTTTTAATCAGACCAGGTGCTGACTTCATATCTGATGAAGTCAGCACCTAGTCTGACGAAAAGCTTTATCCCTGATTGTTTTAATAAATTGTCATATATTTTTTATTCATTTGGACACTTGCTCTCATTTTTTGTTTACATTTGTTTAGATTTAGATTGGAATATCTTTAATTGAGCTGCATACTGTATGTCCATAGTCCCACCTACATTTCCTCGCCTATAACTTTGCTAAGATCATTTCACTGACATTTTTATACATCATTCCAAGTGAAGCGCTAGTTCTTTCTTTCTTTTTTGTTTCAATATATATATATATATATATATATATATATATATATATATATATATATATATATATATATATATATATATATATATATATATATGGTTGGCCCATCCTTTAGCTTCTTTGCATACCCACTTAATCAACCCCACACTGATGAGACCCATTAAGGTCGAAACAGCTGTCTGTTGGTGGTTTTCTGGGTATGCACCTTAACCCTGGCTGTGCTCAAAGCTGTGACCATGCAGCAAGCTTAAGCCTATAGGGAACCATGTTAAAAATGTTTTTTGAAGCAAAAAGTGGCACTGTGTGCTCATTTGCATGTCATTTCCCAGAATCCCTTGCTGCAGTGGAAGTGCTGTGTGCTGTGTGATAATGGGGAAAGGCGGGTTGCAGACCTGCCTAAGACATGCAGATGATCATACAGTTGTATTTACATTTGCATATTTGCTGTGGAGGGTTTTTGTCACTTTTTTTACTCACCATAACTTAACTCAGTATATATATATATATATATATATATATATATATATATATATATATATATATATATATATATATATATATATTCTAAAATATAATCAAGTGATGATAAAGGGTTTTGTTTAAAACTGATAAGGGCACACAACACTAAACTATTGATGTTTACACAATTATGTGTGAAATCCCATTCAATTATAAAAATAGAATTGTAATTAGTAATATGAGATAGAATAAAAATGGTAAAACTGTAAAAGTTTACCACAAAAATAAGTCCAAAAGAAAAGTAAATCATATGAAAAGAACAGATAAATATTTAACTATATATTTTGTCATTTTGGATGTAGCACTGGGGCTTTTGTCTTTTGTTACTGTATATACACGAGGTCACAATCACAGTAGCATTCCAGTTGACACAAATTGGTGGGGGTTGGGTTCTGAGCTTGTCGGGGTTGTGTGTTAATATCTCTCAAAGCAATTAATATTGATTCTTTAATAATTTAAGCAGAAAAACAAACTTTGAAATGTTTTCTCAAAAGGCAGCATGCTAAAGATTGCTGCTTTACAGGAGTCTCTGATCCAGCACTACGGTTCCGCAAGTGGTCAAAAAAAGTTCTTAAAGCGTTAAAAAAACCATCAGGTCTCTTCCTAATAAGTGAATGCCAAAATAAAAAAAAAAGGCTTTTAAATAGGGAAATCATTGTCGTAGTACCAAATGAGCAGTAACAAATAAAAGGACACTATTGTATCTAAAAATGTAGTTCCACACATACAGTAGTAGACTTGGTTTAACAATATAATACTTGAGTTTGTATACTGTACATCCTAATACACAAAATCATACATCCATAACACATATGGATCTAACATCAGAGCACATATCGAATCAAAGATCAGAGCATTTTATTAATACTGTATATCTATAAAGTACACTATAAAAAATTATAAAAATAATAATGATGAAAAATTACCATAGAAAATAATAGTAATAATTACAATATTTGAATAATTGAATAATTACTTAATGACAAGCGATAAAAGAATCTTCAGAATTTGTTCCTAAAGTGCACCCATGCAAATAATACCTAAAAACAGTGTTTAAGAAACAATGAAAGCAAAAGTAAAAAATGGAGATATGCAGGACCCGCTCATTTTGGTGTAAATATACTCCATTAGATCATCTCAATAAGCAACAAGATAACAAACCAAGAAATGCAGGCATACAAAAAACACAATAATCCACCAACAATCTTATAAAAAATAAACATTATATTATATATGTGTACTGTATGTGTGTGTGTGTGTGTGTGTGTGTGTGTGTGTGTGTGTGTGTGTGTGTGTGTGTGTGTCTATATATCTATATCTATAGATATAGATATACAGAAATTAGAAATCCCAAATACCCCACATTTAAGTGCAAAGTATATAATTCCACTTGCTGGGGCCCGGCAGTGTTTATCCTGATTGAGAGGTTACCTGTAATATCTAAGGGTGTGGGAAAAATCTTGTTGCCTTAGGATTAAAGTAGTTGCGCCTGATGGGGCACTCAACTGCACCATGGGCTCTACAAGGCACAATAGGTGTAAACCCATCCCAGACTGTGGCTCAGTCTTGGGCCCTGCCATTCCCCACAGTCAATAAAGTTCACTAATGCATGCTATGTCGGAGTTCTGGGCCCCACCATAACACTCCCCTCCGATTCTCTCTACTCACAAACTTGCTCAAACAACATGGGCATTATTTCTTTTTTTTTCTTTCTCATTATGTCTTCTCTCCTCCACTCAACAATTCGCTTGGGCCCAGGCAGTGTTTCTCCTGTTTGACAGGGCAACATTTAATAGTGTTTGGAAAATCTCCAGGTGCCTGTAACAGGGACTTATCCTTGTTAAGAATCTTGCCTCTAATGCAGCAGTGTGCTGGTTGATTGCAGGTATGCAATCAACCACTCCACCTGCCTAATCACAGTTCTGTGAAAAAGCCTGTTCCCAGAAACAGGAAGGAGATTTTCCTCAGTACACAAGGGTGCTGACAAGAGGAAAGAGGTCTTGAGCAGAAAGGCTCTGCTGAGATCAAGACACCCAAAGATCCATATTCCTGGACACAGGGGACCCAGAAACCTACCAGAGACTGACATGAAGGGCCACCTGCTTAAGGTATCTCTTGAGACTTTGGGGAATAGGGTGGTAATGGGATTATCCCTCCAGCCATGGAGAAAGGGACTGGGGAAGTAAGTTAGCCCTTAAACAGGGATAGGCGTTTGTTGTTATCATATGTTTTGCTGTATTAAAGGGACAGGCACAATAAAGCCTTGTTTTAATTTCACCTTAAAAACGGTCTGGATTGCACACCTCTGCACACATCTCTTACAGTGTCATACACAGGGGGCTGGTGCACTTGCACAGGACTGAGCACTCAACTTCCCCCTGTGGGTTTGTCAGGGCATGGCAGGTGTAGACATTAAAGGACTCATTCTGTCTGCAGAAGTTATATCCCCCTCTCAATTCAACAACTCACTGGGGCCCATTCAATGTCTGCGTCCAGGACCTAGACATTACCCCAGGACCCAGATATTCATCCAGGACACTTTCACTTGCTGGGGCCCAGGCAGCATTTATCCCAATTGAGAGTATAATATTAAAGGCTGGGGGGCAAATCTCTAGTTGCCTTAACCAGAGGATAGATGTAATTGCGCATGACAAGGCACTCAACTTCACCATGGGCTCTTCAGGGCACGGCCAACTCATCCCAGGCAACAGCATAGTCCTTGACCCTGCCATTTACACACCATTACTATTCAACAACTCGACCCAGTCCATGCCATGTCTCAGTTCTTGGCCCCACTATACCAAGCCCCGGCAGTCAACAATTTGCAACGATCCAGAAAATTGGCTGAGTTCTTTGCCCCGCCATTAACCCCCTCCCTCTTCCTTGTCCCTCTACTCAACAACTCTGTCACTCAACTCACTTTGGCACATGCCATGACTCAATCCAGTGCCTCATTATTCCTTCTCTCCTTCATTCAACAACTCCGTGGGCCCTGGCATTGTTTCTCCTGATTGAGAGGGCATAATTGCACAGGACAAGGCACTGTACTTCCCCTGCGGGCTTATAAAGGCATGGAAGTTGTAGATGTAACAGGAATCCCCATTCTATATTCAGAAGTTACCCCCCCAACCACTGCACAACTCACTAGGACCGATTGCATGTCTCAGTCATGGCAGACATTACCATTCCCCGCCATACACCCATCTGTGATATCCAGTGGTGGGCTACACTTTATCTATCCCACATGAGATAGATGACCCCCAAATTCTAGAGGCTACATCAGGTTTTATTTTGAAGGGGGCAACAAGAGAGGAAGTTGACTCCATACTGTACTTTACTGCATCATCTGCTCATTGTGCAACCCTCTAAAATGTATTTATGTTTCAACTTCCATCTTTAATGCCCCAGAATGTTACATTTTTTCCCCCCACTGGGAAAAAAAAGGGTTAAGAAAAATATAGTAAGATATCCAGTGGGCAGTGATTGTCATGTACTCTTTGGATTTGGCAAAGTCACATGTCCTATTATTAACAATCTAGGATAGTGTAACCAATTGTGTTTCTCCTGAAGGGAGATTTAAATTTGGTTATGTCACTGGTAAGTATCTTGGGAACTGGGGTGTTCCTGGAGCTTAAAATAATGCAGTTAATTTATGGAGAAACCCTGGTTACCATCCTGTAATAAAATTGGGGTCTAAAAAAAACGTCGTTTATAAGTACAATGGTAACATAGTCACACCAAAATTAGTACATACAGTAATAGTACGCTAGATTGAACAATAGTAGCTAGAAAAAAAAGTAGAAAACTAAGATAGTATACCTATCTGATAAATGAAAAACATATGGTGAGAAACTCCCTTTAAACTCTACTGATGCCAGTCAACATAGATGACTACTTCTAGATATCATCATTAACATTTTCCTGATTGCCCATGTCACGATCATCATCACTTAAAAAGATAAACTCATCTCTTCTGATATTGGAAACTACTTTAAATTGTTGATTTTGACTTCATCAAAGAGGTTGTGACTTATTTTTACTACTCCATTGTAGTATCCCCATCTATACCACCTAGTCAGCATACAAGCAAACAAAAGATGAGTGCACACAAGGGATATCTCAGCGAATTCTATATAGTACTCAGTGCATAGAAAAATAACAGCCACAATGGGTTTTTTTTGGGGGGGGGGGGGGCAAACCCACCCTTCATCATGTCCTGCACAGAGGACTAAATAAATTGCTGTGAAATATCGCTGAGGTGGTTAAATCCCTTGTATGCAGTCGTCTTTTGTTTACTTGGATACTTGAAGATGGACGTCTCGAATGGCACACAGCAACTCTGAAAAGAGGATGCTAGGTAATATTTTATCAACCAAGTATGCATAAAGACAATCCCTAATTTTAAGGCTTCTCTCATCTTTAAAATAGTCATCCACCATACTAGGAGCTAAGTAGGCCTCTAGCCACCATTCTGCCATTTCTTCAAAGCCTGACCAGATAACTTATCTCAGTGTACTATGTCAAAATTTTTAAAAGGGAGAGGTTGTGTTTAGCTCTTGACTTGCACAAGAAGATGGAATTGAAACAGCTGTAAAAGTATAACGCTTGCACTCACCACGAACAAGGCAGGACCCCGGGACGGAGGTGGGAAAGTATAGAACTGCGCACCCACAGCAGCAGGGGCGCACATTGAAAGCAGATTGTCAATGTACCAGGGTCTGGATTGGAGAGAGGGGGTTAGTCCAGATACTTGCCGAGGTCGAGCGGCGGAACCAGCAGCATAGTCGATGTCCGTTGTGCCATAGTCAGGGGTTGGAGCCGGTGGGGTAGTAGAGTGTCCAATAGCCGTGGTCAGAGATGGAGAAATGCGGGTAGTCAGAGGCAAGCCAGGGTTATTATCCAGAGAGGGTCCAATAGTCAAGCTGGGTCGGTACACGTGAGATCAACTGGAAGCAAGAGAGGTTAGGCACAAGGCAAGGCAAAGCACAGCAGGAACACAGGAACACAAGGCTACAAGGGTTTATGCTCAACAATGAATGACTGAGCATGCAGGGTTTTATAGAAAGGCTGGAGCAATCAGTGCTACAGGTGGAGTGGAGGCACGGCCCCTGCGGGAGCAGGGATTGGACAGAGGATGCAGGAGACAGGTGAGCACAATTAGTAGTAACATGAATATTGCCACGCAGCTGGGGAGCGGTGCACGATCGTCGTGTGAGCGTGCCACGCGTGAGTGACTTGTGACATGAGCAGGGGGCGGAACCAAGCTCCATGGTGTTCGCAGAAAGCCTCCTTGTGCGCGAGCACTCTGTAAGCGACGCGGAAGCGTTTGGAGCAATAGGTAAGGAGGGAACACGTCGCAGGGGGCGTGTTCCCCGATTCTTTACAAATAGCTAGAGAAGCAGAAGGTCTAGATAGTACAACTTCTATATATGAATATAGAGCCTCTCGTTATCAATCGACAACCCTGCCTTCACGTGGCACCCCCCCCCAGTTCTAACAAAATGGGCTCTGTAGACCCATAGGTCTAGCGTCCCCTTGGGTATATCCAGCTAAAAACTTCAATGGATCATTCCAAAGCGATCAGCCATTCCTAAGGCTAAAAAATATTGGTTGTCTTAATGTTCAAACTCTTCTACAAATAGGCCAGCAGGTTCTCCTTGCAAAAAAAGTTTATGAGCGAAATGTTGATATCTGCTGCATATCAGAGCCACGAATACCAAACGACGGAAATTCTATATTATCAGTCCCGCATATGCGGGGAACTGTTCAACTATTCTACAGCGGTCCAACAAACGGTTCTAGGTTTCATGGGGTCGGCTTTGCGCTAAGTGGAAAAGCAGCTAAAGCAGTAATGGCCTTGAAACCGATAAATGCCAGACTGGCTTATCTTCATGTAAAAAGCCGTCCGATTAACCTATTAATAATATCAGTCTATGTGCCTACAAATGCTAATGATCAGGAAACGATAGATGAATTCTACCACCAGCTGCAGGTTGAAATGTCACTGATCCCTAGGAAAGATTTCCTAATCATAGCCAGAGATTTTAATGCCCAAGTTGGTGGTAATAAGAAGCAAGGAAAATAACTGGTGGCTTTACCCCACATACGAACACTTGTGAAAATGGGGAACGCCTTCTCGAGCTTGCAAGTTACCATGGCATTATGCTCACAAACATGTTCTTTTGTCACAAAAAACGCCATCTCCATACATGGGTCAGTCCAGACGGAACGACTAGAAACCAAATTAACTACATATTAATCAAGCAAAAATGGAACAAATCAATCAGTGATTGTAGGTCCTTTTGGGGACTTGATGTTGTTTCCGACCATGCTATAGTTTGTGCAAGAATTCACCTTAACTTCCAAAACAGGACAAAGAAACCAATTCAAAGACACCCCAAAATTATCTGTCTTCAAAATCCAACAACAAGAGACCAATTTCAAGAATCTCTTAGGGATAAAACAGCACCAACTGCCCAAAAACCCAATTCAGTAGATGAAGCATGGTCGCTCCCCCGACAAAAAATGCAAGATACTGTCAATGTATTTCACCATGCGAACAAGGACTGGATTTCACATGATACTATCCAGCTTTCTCAGAGATGGAAAACAGCACTTGCAAATAACAACCACCCTCTTGCTACCCAGCTCGCCCATGAAATTAAAAGGAATGCCAGGCAAGACAGAGAGGCTTATTACAATCGTATATCCGCTGAATTTGAAACTGCTCAACAACACAGTGATAATAGAAAATTCTTCAGACTGGCCAAAATTACTGCTGGCAAATATTCAAACCCTGTCAGCCAATGCATCAATGACAAAAATGGATATAAAAGTATGGATGTGGACGCTAGATTAGATAGATCATGTGAACATTTTGAAGAGCTGCTTAATCAACCCCCTCCTATCACAGGTGACATTGAGAATCTGAATGTGCTTACTCATGGGCCATACAACATTTACGACACCCCTCCAACCAGAATCGAATCGAAATCGCTGCAGTCATCAATGAACTTAAGAACAAAAAAGACCCAGGGGATGATGGTCTGTGTGCTGAATATTTCAAAGCTGGTGGAGTTCATGCTATTGACGCTATGGAAGATGTTTCTCTTATTTATTTGGGATAAAGAATGAATCCCAAAAGAATGGGAAACTGTGCTGCTGCTGCCCCTACACAAAAAAGGAGCTAGGTGATTGCAAAAATTACAGCGGAATCTCCTTCGTCAACCTGACGTATGAGATACTGGAAGCCATACTGCAATACTAAATCGCATAAAAGACGGACAACAAAAAAGAACATGTGAAAATCAGGCCGGTTTTAGAGCAGGAAGAGGATGTATTGACTAAATTAGTGCCATACGACAGGTATTAGAGCTGCGACAAGAGTTCAGGCAACCAACTTACATAGCCTTCCTAGACTTTGCTGCCGCCTTTGATAGCGTTCATAGAGAAAGCTTGTGGAACTTACTAAGACTGGATGGAATACCTAATAAATTATGTAGCATATTTTAGCCTTTTACCTACGCACATCCTGCAAAATAAAAGGCTACAATGAGGAAAGTCGCGAATTTACAATAAATTCCGGAGTTAGGCAAGGGGGCATTTTGTCACCAACTTTATTCAATATTGGAATCTATGCCGTCCTGACAAAAGCATTGGATAATCAGCCGGGAGGTGTGATCGTTTATCCAAACAACTTTGTACTGACTGATTTAACAAGTGCTGATGACGTTGCTCTGATCGCAGTCATTGGACTTGTTACAGGGCGTGGTGGACCGAGTGGCAAACGAGGCACGTAAACAAGGCCTAGTTTTGAGCAGTAGTAAATCTAAACTTTTAATGTGCTAAACCACCTAGCTGACCCAACGATCCACATTCAAAATGAGCCCATCGAGACTGTAGACCACTTTACCTACCTTGGGAGCAATTTTACCGGGAATGGAGACATCTCATCAGAAATAAACGCTAGAATACAAAAAGCTAAAATTGCGTGGGGCTCACTTAAGAAACTTTGGGTCAGTAAAATCATACGCTTAAAAACAAAAGTCCGCATTTACAAAGCTGTTATTCTACCGACTTTATTATACGGTTGTGAAACCTGGCCGGTAAAGGTGACACACCAACATAAACTTGACGTATTCCAAAATCGGTGCCTGCGCCAACTAACAAAAAACAAATATACTGATAGGACGTCCAATGCTGAAATTCGACGAACATGCAACATTTCTGAAAATGTGTTGGCCATTATAGAACATAGACGGTGGCGTTGGTTAGGCCACACATTGCAGATGCCGACACATAGAATTCTAAAAATAACCCTAATGGCTGAACCTGGTCCGACATGGAAACGACCGAATGGTGATGTTAGGCTTATAACATTGAGATACTTTTAGCTAAAGGCTGAGGACCTCGTTATGCGCCCTTTCAATCTTAGCCGAAGAACATTTAATGAAAACTGGTTATATCACCTAAAAACTCTAGACCAAGACAGCAAACAATGGAGACAAATTTCCGTGGAAGTCACCTATACCCACCCTGGGTGAAGAGGCAAAAACAAATAAAAAAAACTGGATAATGCTCATTTCTGCTGTAGAAACCACTCTAACATACAGATGTAGCAGGACTCAATTTCTATGAAGCCATGGCTGAACAATCTAAATGTTGTGACCCAGAGACAAGGTCTGCAGCGACATCCCTACAGGGTGTCCATGCTTCCGGATCAGACCCACCACAGCTATTATGCTCCAACGCCAGGGTGCTGTGGTTGCAGTAAACATAGCTTGTCCTGATGTCGGAAAAAGTCATTTGTGCCACATCTGCATAGAAAGTGTAAGTCCAGCTGGTTAAAACCTCTTGGTTAAGCTGATCAGGGCAAATGATGGGTTTGTTGCAGGTCAATTGGGTCTCTTCATGATTTGGCATAATGGCAGAAGTGTAAAGAAACCAAAAAAGTAGCAACACAGAACGTGTTTGCCACAGGGACAAAAGACAATTCCACAAATGCTCTTAAATCTTACCATACATAATGGGGGAAAAAAACAAAGAAACAAAGCATTGCTGATATTTTGCTATTTTGAAGGACTTCTAAAGGGAACGGGCTAGTGTAGGGGTTTCCCCGAAGTATTGACCCCTACATTTTTTGTTTTGCTTTAGTCTAACCTCACTTACTGTAGCTTTCCTCCTTTTCTTTGCCTTGTTTCTCCCAGTTGTAGTTAATACATAGCATTTGCTTGTTTTTGTCGTCTTTTCTGTTTTTTGCTTTTTGTATCTGGTTTCTGCGCACTTGCCTTTTTTGTTTGGCATATAATAGTGTGTGGATTAGCATATTGTGTATTTTGTCTGATATAGTTTTTGGCATTCACTGTTGTTGTGACTCTGTTTTCACCTATGTGACAATTATATGTGGATATTGTTGATACTGCATTTTTTTATTTGAAAACTGTGTACTCTTCAGTGCATTCTCTCTTGCTATTGCTGACATTTACTTTGTGTGAGAGCTGAGGACTCCTTTGATTATGTGGTATAATCTTTAGGAATTTGGGGATTCCTTTTTGTCCTCATACACTGGCGACACACTTTATTCGAGCTCGGCTAGTCCCATGAATTCGGGTATACTCGGGTGTATTGAGGTTTGTGACTGTTTTCTGCCCGAGTGCATTGCGTTATTTTCCAGGCAGGGATTGAAGCATTTTATTCCCGCTGGCTGCAATACTGCACAGTATATATATATATATATATACTGCATTACAATTCATGAATTTATGCCATCTGGTAGACACGCGAAGCATTGCAGCCTATTAAATCCTAATCATTATCATTTAACAGATCAGCCGCCCGTCAGCAAGGCATGAACCCAGGCTGGGAAGGCAAACGCAACGGGGCTTGTCAGAAGTGAGGAGCGGCGCATTCCAGGTATCTGCCAGGTCATACTGGGTATTTGCTCGAATAAAGTGTGTCGCAGCAGTACATTTACTTCTGTTTTTTTAATATTATTCTTGATTGTGTGGTGCTGTTTGTCACTGTATACTTTATTTGTAAATAATATACACAACAATACAATTTACTGTATGTATGATAGGGCACAATAGGAGGATTATCTTCTTCTGTTCTACCTTCAGCATTGGTCCCATGTGTTTTTTCTCCACCAAACTGCGTCATAAAATCTGGCTTTTTTTTATTCTTCTTAGTCACTCAAAATTAACTCCATCATACAGTATCATCTTTGCCTTACCAATCTACATAAACTATTACAAACCCTTATAGTCACCACAGTATGTTTGGGGAAATCTCATGAATCATGTGGAACTCACCGTTAGCTGCTTGTTCAATTTCTTTTAGATGATTCTAATGCCCCCTTTTAAAAGGATGGGAATAGGTATTCTAGTACGTGAGGAGAATTTAGCTAAATTCAAATGAATGGGCCTGAACATTTTAGTAGCATAGTAAAGAGGTCCAATGATTATTTACAGAATTTAAAAGTTGAAAGACAGTTAACATTGATAGAGTTCAAATATTCCTTATTGCAGTTTTTTTTAACTCCTAATCCCCTCCCATTGCCCAATATTTAATATGCTGTTAAGATATTTGCTGGAGAAGATTTAAGGCCCATTCATTTGAATGAAGATGATCTCTACCCAGAACATGGAAAACGACCTCACAGCATATTGAATACGGGTCAATGTCTTCGCAAGGATGAGTTAATTCACAAGAACTGATATATTTTCAGTGGACATAATTTATATTAAAAAGCTATCTTCCAAAAAAATGAATTAACAAAACTTTTTCTTACCAGTGCTTAAATCTTCATCAGTTTAAAAAAGAATGGATTTAAGGCCTAAGGTTTTCTTTGTGTATTCTGTCACAGCTGAGCACATTAAAAATGCATGTTAGGTTTGTCTCTTGTGCCTCTTTACAGGTCAAAAGGATGTTACTGGCACCTGGGTAACATTCCATATACACAGTGAATTAAACAGTTCATATTTGCATTCCTGTCAAAGATGAGTTATTTCTAGACAGTGAAATTAATTTCTTTGTTTAGGCAAATCTGTTGTAGACTTAATACAAAAAGGGAAAGCAAGCATCTAATCATTACTAGTCATAGTGACAAACACAAATGGGGACAAGAATAGATGTTGTATTTTATAAAATAAATTTGGTAGATGTTATAAAGCGAGAGATAATAACGTATTTACGAGGCATAAAATGAGACAGTATTTTTACAAGCTTTTTACCTGTCAGTCCAACCAAGTAATCTATAATTGACCTTCTTTGTTCCCTATAATGAACAATAGTGACATTTTCAGTGTTTGGTCACAATGTGAAGATTTTTAAACACTCTGTAAATATATGCGTGTTTGCAATTTAAACTCGTCATTTGAATCACTGGAGTCTAGAGGTTATTTCAAAAAGTTTGTATTCGACGGAAAGAAAAAGCAAAACTATTCAGGGAAATAATTTTATCAGGAAGAATCCAATGATACAATTGATGATTGAGTGTGACAGACTAATAAATTGATCTTATGCACCAGGATGAAAAGGATTTTCATTTAATCTATAAACACTAGTAGTGGATCGCCATTTCAAGTCAGCTTTGTGACTTTCTACCTCCTTCTTATACCTTTGGGATATGCTATAAACAACCAAATATCTGTGAAATTGACGAAGCCAAATTTATTTTTCAAATGGAACAGGCAGCAATAGTAGACCATGTTTTAATAATGAGTGATTTTAATTTTCTGTATATCGACTGGAACAATGAGGTCAGCAGTACAGCTAAAGGAAACAGTTTTCTGGGTATGCTAAAAGACAATTAAATTACCCAAATTATTGAGGAACAAACCAGGGAACTAGACTTAGTCATATCAAACAATGTAAAAGCAATATCAAAAATAAAAGTCAGGAAACCTTAGGAAAAGAGTGATTATAACATGGTCCCATTTGAAATAAGTTATTCAAAAATATATTATATGGGTTTAATCAAGACCTACCGTAATTTTAGAAAGGCCAATTTTTGTAAAGTAAGGAACAATAGACAAGGAACAAATTGAGATTATGTTTTTGCAGGAATTAATAAGGAAGAGAAATGGTCAGTCTTTAAAACATTTTTGGATACGTATTTTTATCATTGAATACCCTAGAGTAATAAATATAAAAGAAACAAGGCTAAACCAATGCAGCTAAATAAACAGACAGGGGAAGAAATAGAAAGTACTATATGAGGCAGGCATTTAGATTATTAAAGTCAGGAGAGGCAGAGAGGAGAGACAGAGACATCATATCCGAATTATAAGAAATGTAAAAAGTGGCAAAAAGGGTTTAAAATTTATCACAACTTGAAATGAAAAAATAATTGCAGTAAGAACAGTAACAAGTTGTTCAAATAAATTAATTTAAAAAAAAGATTAGAAAGAGAATATGTAGTAGGACCCTTTCCAGTGTGAGAAGGACAGGTAAATTATCGGAGATAAGGAGAAAGCAGATTAAGGGGGCTATGCAATGTGAAAGGTTGAGTCCCAGCCTTTATTTAAAGAAGCAGCAGCATCAGACCCTGAGAAGAATGAATGAGGCTTTTGCTGTTCTCTGAACCTTCTTTTTATTAGGGATTCCACATTCAGGTGTACAACAACCAGTTCTCCTAGCGTGATTCTCCAGCCACAGAATAGCCAGCAATATCTGCATTAGAAAGTTTGCATCCTTTCACTGAAGTTCCACAGACATCCTAATATCACATAACAGCAATAAGGAGTGCAGAAAGAGACAACCTCATATCACATAGCAGCAACAAGGAGTGCAGCAGGCCTCAGGGAAAGAAACTCTCTCCCTTTTATTACTGGTTAATTAGGACACAACCAAATGAAGTAAACCACACAGGGGAGTTGTCTCCCCAAAACTTATACAATTTGCAAACATAATACACTTCACACAACATACAATTTTCTATAGCAAGCCCCAAAACAGTACCTTTTACAAACATCCCATGCATGTCTTTACTCTGCAAAATAAATGACATTCAGTATCACTTACTTTAATTCCCCCCCCCTCCATACCATGGTATAATCCACCCTGAATGGTATGCAGGAAGGAAACGCCCTTTTCCTTTTTAACAGAGACTACCCATGGCTGTGTAACATCAAACTGTGTTTAACTGCAACCAGACCTATATTGTACTGACTGACCTCAGGACACCACATTAAAGGTTAGTAAAGTTTCAGATAAAGGAAACAAAAAAAAGATCGCTGGGCCCAGCAAAAAAAGACAGAAACAGAATGAAAGAAAGATAAAGTGGTGCACTTGATGCCAGAAAGCAAACATGCATTTAACTTCTACAAAAGTACCAGCAGCCCTGTCACATGCACTAAACAGTGATAAGTCATTTTAAGAGCGCAAAGTGCTCTTAGAACGTGAAATTGCGCTCAGCGCGATTCACAGAGCAGTGATAACAGGCACTTTGCGCGCTAAAATGGGCTTTTTTCAAGAAATGTTTCTAAGTCCCACAAAACTTGTATGATCAGCTAAATGCGCTGATTTCTGCCAGTCTGCGCGATTCTCAAAGCTTTAAAAATGCGCTGAAAAAAACACGCCAGCTCAAGGCAGGCGCTAAAGGAGCAGGACTTAGAAACATGAAGGTGAAACAAGAAACAGGGGGAGCAAGGGGTTAAAAAACAACCAAATGTCTAAATATAAATACACATCCAAAACCTCCAAGGAGGCTGGGTGCACTAGGTGGGGAGGGGGGAATAAAAATATATAGTCCACGATACTCACACGGCCAAGTGCAAGTACAGATACTGAGAGTGGTATCTGTGCTGGTCCCGCACATCTGCTAAATAAATTGATGACGTCATTTAAAGGAAATGACGCCAGCCAATCAGATTGGCTGAGCTTCATTTGCCTTTAAGATTACGTCATCAAAAGAAAGATGGCCACCCTCACATGGTATGTAGCCAATCAGAGCGTGGGAACTCAATCCCAACTCTGATTGGCTCTAGTAGACCATGTGACAGAGGCTTTGGGGAGAATGGATGTGACGTCATCCAAAGCCTGTCACATGGTACTTTACATCCCATGCTCTGATTGGCTACCGTACCATGTGAGGGCGGCCAGTATATTAATTTGGATAACAAGGTATTCACTCAATCGGAAAAGGGTAATTCTACCTGAATATTTCTGTCTCTCTTGACACTAGGACAGAATTATGATATATCTATATTCGGCAAATCTATGTTTCACATATGCTGTATATACAGTATATAACAGACTCATAATATAGGTAAATAATAGTCCACAGTCTTTGATAAAAAATAGTGAATACTCTCCATGATTTGATGATGGTGGATGAATCTCTTGTGCTGAACATGTACTGGGGCGGCCGCCTTTAGTCTCCTGCGGCCACCACCGCGGGATTTTTAAAAACGCGGGCAGATGCGTCGTTTTTTCCTCTGATTCGGAGCCGCGGATGCTTTCAATGTTAAGCGCCATTAGCGCTGAACGAGAAGTGCGGCTGACGCGCGGCCAAGTCCGGTAGAAACAGAAAACATCCCCGAATGTTTACGGGGATGTTAGAGGTTTAAGGGGGCCGTGACAGTAGCCTTCTTGCCAACCTTCCTGGCCAGACACCTAACGCATTTGTTGAGTTGTTTATGAAAACTACCTTAGTTATTGTATGTAAAGTAGTAGAAGCAATAGGATTAGAGCACAGACAGGATGCCGAGTTGGATTCCGTCCGATTTGAGAAGACTGTGGGGCTTATGCAGAGAGGTACCTTACAGAAAGGCTGAAATTCGCCGCAGGGTTGGCAATAAATTTTGTCCTATGCAGAGTACTCCGTTAGCGCGGTGTGCTTTAAATTGCTATTTAGGCGAGTTTCACTTGGCATGAAACTCGCCATGTAGTGGCGCGCTGTATTTGCCCACAATACAGCCAACTTTTGTTGGAGGGCAAAATTTCCTCTGAACGCACCATTTAGTAGCTCCGATTGGCGCGTACATGCGCATCGGAGCTACTGGAATCTTGCGTGTTTCAACATTGGCGAAATCACGCTTCTCGCCACATGTCTGGCGAATTTGAATTGCCCGCCATGGTCTCGCCAGGACAAGCTTCTCGCCTGCGTATTTTCACCAAAAGATGGCGCTATTTCCTTTCTCTATGCTCTCTGCATAAGCCTGATAGTCAGAGAGGGTGAGAGAGACAGAGATTCAGAGGTTCTGAATCCAATGTAATCAATCATGATTGATGATTCTGAGGTGAGATTCCAACATACAACATGATTTGGGATTTGTAGTCCATTGCTAATTGTATTTGACAGAGAGTGTATTTATATCAAGGGCTCGTGGACTAGTCAGGCTATTGGCAGCAAAAGTATTTACTCTGTGTCATTCACCTACAGATGCAGCGGCTGTCACCCGATGGTTTCACGGGTTGTATTCCTTTGCACACCTTGTGTTTGTGCATGATTTCTTGAAAATTTCCCACGTTAAGACGTGAGTTTACTAGTGTTTTGATCGACTGCAAAAAATTGCATTTGAGCGTTGTCTGCAATACCGTTGAGAAACTCATGTGGGCGATCGCGAGTTGTCTTAAAAAAATCTAATTGCAATGCAACCTGTCTTTTATTCCCGTACAGTACTTCAAGTGTGTGTGTAATTGCAATTTTGAAGATTAAAAATATGAGTTTATACTGTATACAGTACAGTATATGGGAAAGAAGTTCTTTCTGAGCCTCTTTAGCTTTTAGCCATACAAAAATTCTCGAATTGTAGAAGATTTAAAATATGAACACACAACAAAAAGTATTTTTAACTAATTAAATGTTTTATTTGTACAGGATAATAAATTTAAAATGAATAATACAAAAATACAACTTCGCTCTCATTCCGAATGTAAAAAACTGTATATAATTTGCATATGCATTTACAGTATGTTAAATTGGAACTTTGTTGAAACGCAAATGTGTTTCTGCGCATGCGTGTAAGTCAATTTAGAACTTTTTGAAACGCATGTGAGGAATATACAGTACAGTATCTGCTATACAGTAGTACAGTTCTGTTGGTAGTGTATATACTGTAACTAGTAAAAACAACTTTTATTTTCTAGATTTTTATAGTATAGTGTACATACAGTACTGAATGTTTATTTAAGCACAATTGGCAAATGAATTTCATTACTTTGCAGTAAGATACAGCACAGTGCATTTCCTCATGGAAATAGTGACGCTGTCATGCACTTCCGTGTACTAAGGCAGATACACCCTCAGGGTGTCTCCAGGCAATGTAGCTATGTGGGAGGGAGCTGTGCGTGGCCACTGAATTGACCTGTGCAGGGGGATGTCCTCTTACCTCTCCTGCACCGTTGGTCTGGGACCCGCTCTCCTCCCCAGCTACTGCGTGCCGCCGTCGGTGAAGATCAGGAACGAAGAAGTGAAACGGCGCTACTGCGCATGTCTGAAGAAATGAAGCTCCCGGATGTTCTTCTGAAAAACTTTATTGACCACAACACAAGGGCTACACCGCAATCTCCCCCTCTACGCATTTCACCCTTACAGATAGGGCTTCGTCTCGGAGACGAAGCCCTATCTGTAAGGGTGAAACGCGTAGAGGGGGAGATTGCGGTGTAGCCCTTGTGTTGTGGTCAATAAAGTTTTTCAGAAGAACATCCGGGAGCTTCATTTCTTCAGACATGCGCAGTAGCGCCGTTTCACTTCTTCGTTCCATTTCCTCATGGAGTCGCTACTGTAGATATCTTTTGTAAATTAGTACTGCTCTGTGTATCTACAGTACAGTATATAGTAAATATAGTAGTTATATACTGTACAGTATCTCAATGAGACATTTATATATATTTAAATGCATTTAAAACTTTACATTACTGTATGCACTGGATTTTAATGATTTTTATAGTGTACTGTATGACAAAGATTAATAGTATTTAGATATACTATATTTAAACTGCTGTACATCAGTACTTTATTTTTTTATAGTACTATTTAAGCACTAAAAACAACTTCATTTCAAGATTGATATACTGTATACGGTACTGTTCTGTATCTCAGATATTTATATATATTTAAATGCCTTTACAACTTTATGTACAGTACAGTGTAGCAGCAACAAAGTAGAGTGCATTCAGGTAGTTGACGGGCAATCTTTAGCCAGGAATAATGTATAAAAATAGAGTAACTTTATTAAGTACTGTACCTTTACTACTGTAAGTGTGTAAACAGTAAAACATGAACACACCAAAAAATTATATGTAAAGAAGGAAAAATTAAATGTTTCTGGATAACAATGGAAAAATGCATAATACAAAAATACAACGTCGTCTCTTCTTCAAAATTTATAATCTTGTCTTTTTCTTCTTCTCTATGGAGGGTGCTTCTTGGACATTTTGGTCTGTAAAGAAAGAGACAATATTATATATTTACAATCGCAACATACATTATTCAGATTTTTCGGGAGTTAACAATGGACCACCAGTACGGTCCATTATTAAAGAGTATCTTCTATTTTTTGAGGGGGGTTGGAGGAGACAAAGCATACATGTGCTACTGCACTTTACAGTAGGACTAGAGGTTTTAAAGTACCTCAGGTTATGGGGGGTTTATGGGAAAAGGGCATGACATGGGGAGCAGTACATTATGACTATAGTGCTTTGTATCTTCTGCTTTTGTGGGGGGGTTGGAGAAGATAAAGAATGCATGACATGGGCTACAACACTTAACAATAGGACTAGAGGTTTACAGTACCTTAGGGGTTTTTTTTGGGGGGGGGGTGGGGTGGAATTGAGCACTGTGTCTTACCTGGCAGTATTGCTGGGAGAGTTTGCTGCACCAAGGGAGGGGGGTGTTCCTGCACACTGTCTTTGCCCAGTTCCAGACATGCAAAATAGAAAATAAACATTAAACAATTAAATAATTGAAAAAAAAATTCAACTGTTTTTTATTTTAAGATTAAAAACTTTGGCGGCACATTTTTATTTGTAAATAAATTTATAACTAGTAGTCATTAAACAAGTCGATGGACCTCCAGGGAAGAGCCCTTCTATGCCTCAAAAGGCTATTGATGCTATCTCTCACGGTTTTCAAAAAAAGTCTGGAAGCTTTAAAATTGCACTTCACTTCCTACATTATTGTTCTCCTTAAATTTGCTGGAAGAGCCTTTTTTGTATTTAGTGCTTTCATAATTGCCATTTTGGTTCCACTCACTGAACAGCTCAAAACTGACGTAGTGTTTAATGATGAGCTGGGCATATTTCTGAGGTAGACCAGCAGATCTGATCTTGTATTTCTCCTGGACACTCGGGGTCAGGTGTCTCAGGTGATGTCTGTGAGCTGTACAATCCTGGGTACTGGAGCGGGTGTGCTTCTTGCAGCGGGCGGGGGTAGATGGTAAGGGAGGAAGATTTCCTCCTGTCATGGCCAAGCATGGGTCTTTCCGAGGTGGTAATGTCCTCCAATAGAAGGGTATAGATGTTTTCTGAAGACATAGGGGTGAACGTGGGGGTGGCCGTGGTGTGCTTGGTGTTGGCACCGGGAAGGTCAAAACAAGGGATTGAGAGAGTGCATGGGGGAGGGAGGTATGCGGTTCCTCAATGGGATTATAAGGCAACTCCCGGCCACCCTCCTGCTCCTGCGTCAGATATACAGGGGCAGGGACTCCAAGAATATAGCCCTGCAAAGTTCCTCTCAATCTTATCCAGACGAACACCCATGCCACCCAGTCATCTATCCATTTAAACCATGGTCTCCAGAAGACGATCAATCTTGGCCTCCATTCGGTCCCTGTATTGCTCTGTTGAGTTGTCAGTGAAAACATCTGGCATGCGGGCAAACGAGCTGGATCTGGTGCAAGGAGTGCTGGTGTCACCCGGATGAACATCTGCTTGGTTGGGTGCTGGAGGAGGTGAGCTGGGGGTTTCCTGACGAGCATCGGCGTGGATGGGTGCTGGAGCAGGCGAGCTGGGGGTTTCTGGATGAGCATCGGTGGACAAAGGGTCAGAGCAGGCAGATGTTTTGGAAACGGTGGCGGCGGGCGATGGCAGTGAAAAGTCCAGGACGTCCGATTCTACTTCCGAGGGTGCAGGGGCACTTCTGGTGCACGTCCAAACATTTTGAACCTTGTGGATTTTTGCCATTTTCTTCTTCACATAATAAGGGCCAGGGTTCATTGGGAGCCTTAAGCACATTTGGCTTTGGCTTGAAAACAGCTTCTGACTTTCGCTTTCTTGCGGTTGGAACATCAGAAGAAAGCAGGTTCTAGAGTCCGTAGAATCGTGGTTGATCCATGGAAGCAGATGGAAGAATGCACAATACAGTATCTGTTCAAGAGTTCGTTCAGATAGAGATCAGCGTGTGGGAGGCTAAGCAATTTGTGTCACCTTTTATGCACTGTATCCCTATTTGATTTTTTTTGGCAGACATGGACACGAGCTGCAGGTGTTAAAAGTGGGCGTATACATTACTTAACCAGTCGAGCAAGGTCCATTACATTAAAAATACACCTTCACTTCTGTTGATTCAATGTACATCACTATCACTTACCATCTGCACTATATTTGCTCTTTTTTATATTTTATATATATTACTGGACACACCAGCGCTCCTCCTCTCCCAGAAGAAAAATAGATTACTACCATTGGGACACAGAACAGTCCCATTTGAGGGTATCGAGCTGCTTTACCTCTCCTTGTATATATTTTACTATATTTTTCACGATTGGTTGGTGAAGGGAATTTGATTTCACAATTTGAAGTTTGTTCACTTTGCATAAAAAATTTATTATTAATTATCACTTAAGAAGCACCCAGTCCTCCCCCCGCCCCCCACTTTGATACTGTACAGTAATTACTGTGCCTTAGTTAGGACAGTACAGGTAAATTGTTGTACTGTACACTGCTGTACTGTAGGTAAAAGTGTGGTTTTACTGTACCTGTAAAATTCTTCCTTGTTTTAACAGAGCGTATCCAATGATAAGGGATGCCAACAAGGTAAAAAGAGTGGACCAAGCACCGGCATAGATCGAAAGTGGCGAGACTTTCAATATGTCATATGTTCTGAGACAACTGTAGCTATAGAGAGTTTTGCCAATTTGTAATTCCCCCTAAAAGGATGCCTATCTTTGAAGCCACGGCCCAAACAATCAGTGAAGATGCATGTGTGGTGTGCGATCTCTAGATGTAGACCAGATTGCATTATCATATTTGAGGGTAAAACAATGTACTGTACAAAGTCACATTCTGTAGCCTTATGCACTGTACAGTACACCTGTAGTGTATTCTGTACCCTAATGTTCAGCTCTAACATGATTTTTTCTTCTCTTGTTCCACGAATCATGGACCAAGTATTTTTCCAAGAGCTAATAGTGACCCGTATTTTTGAATACATTAGGCATGATTTCCCAACTTGTGGTCACCGGTTCTTCCAGGACAATGACCTTAAACATACTGCCTTTTCTATGTATATTCTTGCGGGCGGTATAAACTGGGTTAAGACACCACCGGAGTAAGTGCACCAGTGTACATTAACTTTTTCTCATTGTTTTAAACTGTTTGTATCTGTTCAACTATCATTTTTTTCCCCTCCCATTCCAGATCACCAGATTTGAATCTCATCAAACTGGTGTGGCATGAGCTGAAGGTTCATATAAGAAAGGTTGTTAAACCGTCCAAAAAGGAGGAATTAATACAAGAAATAATGAGTTTCTGGAACGACATACTGACTGTACGAAGATATAACAACTACATAGACTAAATAGCAGAGTTTTGCCCCTTGTTTTCCAGCGTAATGGGAATGCCACCGGAACATAGTAAGTACAGTACTGTGCTGTACTGTAGTAAGGTAAGTACAAAGTATAGCACAGGTAAGTATGGTACTGACAATAAACTGATTAAAATGTTTGATTAACATTGAACATTACCCATTTTATGCCTGCGCTTACTCTCCACTTTATACAGCTGAACCCTATTATAACATGGTGCTCAGGGGCCAAAGAATAAGACTGCGGTATAACCGGATCGTGGGAAAATAATGGCCGCCACGCCCGGGGTTCCGTGTCTATAGAAGGGGCGAGATGGGATAGCACTGTGCTACAGCTCCCTCCTGCTCTCCATGTCTGTCTCTCCACCCTCCCCCAGTGTCTCCAGCAGTCAGAGAGCTTCAGGCAGTGCTAGGAGAGTACGCGGCTCAGGGCTCCAGCCTCCCCTCTTCATGCCAATTTTTCTCACATGTCCCTGGCCACTGATCACCCCGCACAGCAACTTGTCCTCCTCATCAACTCGCTCTCACTGGCAAACTTTCAGGGATGCTAGAAAGCCTGCCCGGTCTAGGGAGACAGGTGTATGTTCATGTGTGTGTGTGTGTGTGTATTTGTGTATGTGTGTGTGTGTGTTCATGTGTGTTCGTGTGTGTTCTCTTGTTCCTGATAGCTTCTCCTGCTCTACACCACATACATTCTATCCTTCTCCTGTGGAGGGTGTGCACTACTTCATATTATGATGTCATCTCACATAGATGTTCCACATAGAAGCGCCGTTACATTTTGCCGGGACCTCACTAATGGTTTGACAGGACCTGAATGTTCAAGAGTGATTTAGGAGGGGCGTGGCCAACTGCAGAGCTGTGAGGACGTGCAGCTCCTGAGCTCCGGGTCCAAAAGCCAAACTAAACAGCCTTTCGCAAAAAAAAAAAAAAAAAGAAACACTGCAGGGAAGTACACATAAACATAAACATAATCATAGAAGGCACTAATACTAATACCAGCCAAAAACAACCTACTCGCCAGCAGAGAGGAAGGTATAGCCACGAGAAGAAAGGGGGCGGCCATTTGATCCAGACGGGCGGCTGGGGATCGAATTGGCGCACCTCCAGAGACCTCCGGTCAGGATCCCTGGTACGTGGGGGGGTGGAGCGGAGCCCACGGTCGGCTGGGGTGCTCACTGTGAGAGGGACCCTCTAACCGTCCTCCTCGAGGTGAGCGCGGGCAGCAGAACGTGGGGGTCGCGGCGGCCATCTTCCCCCTGAGGATCCGCTGTCGGAGTGCCCTGGCGGAGTGCGGAAGCGACCCGCTTCCTCGGCGGTGTGGCTAATCCACTGGGAAGGAGAGCCCAGGAGGATACCCCTTCCTCCCCCTCCCTCCGGTGATAGAAGTTGGCTACGGGCAGCGGTGGCAGCTCCGCGAGGAGCAGGGCTGGCAATAATAAGATGGCCGCCGTCGTTCTGTAGGAAGGGGGAGAGACGGCGAGGAGAGCATCAGTCCGGTCTGCCTGTGCTCACGGGGTGAGCGTGATCCTGCTTCCCCCCAGGCAGAGTGGGTGCAGGGGCTCAACTGGAGCGTAGAGGACCGAAGCCCTAACCCTGCAACAAGATGGCCAGTAGCTTATAGGTTAGGTGCTGCTCTGCGAGGCTGCATTGTCACCCCCCCCCTTTTTTTTTTTTTTTTTGAGTATCCAGACTCACACTCCTTTCACTTGCCTGGCATCCAGATATAATCACCAGCACCTAGATACACGCTGAAAGTTCACTGGATCAAACAGCCCAAGGTCCCCTTGAACACCGGATTAAAAGCACTAAAAAGGGAAGAACCAGAGAAAGACTAAAAAACATTTCAGCTGGACAGGGGCTTCTGGTGATGTCAGGGAACATGACCGGATAGTCAAGGAGCTCCCGACACCCTCACGAGCAAATTGCATGATCAAGCGACCCAAACCACAAAAAAACCGCACAAACAATTTATCAACCGTTGGGGAAGATGCCAGCCCGACCAAAAGGGATCCAGGGCCCAGGAGTCACGAAATACTTTCCCCCGTGCACCGCCCCATTGAACAGAGCGGTGACTCCCAGGATGGCACCGAAGAAGCAGCCCATGCGGCCCTAACGGACTTCGCCCCAGATTCAGGCGCAGTAGACTTACAAGAACCGGGTTGAATAAAGATTATTTTGAAGCCCTCTTTCAAAGAATGCATAAGGAACTACGTAAAGAAATCCAAACGGACATGAACATGGCGCTGGAAGGCCTGAGAACTGAAATACACAGGATATCTAAGCGCACTGAGGTGCTGGAACGCAAAGTCACAGACGTAGTTGGCTCACAAACCGCAACAGAGGACGAAGTAATAAGACACGGCCAAGAAGTCGCAGACCTGAGGGACGCCCTGGAAGAACAAGAAGACAGGGACCGAAGGCAAAACCTGAGAATCAGGAATATACCAGAGACGATCACGGCTGAGAGGCTTCATGCCTACCTTCGCACCTTATTCCTGCAACTAGCCCCAGACCTGTCGGAGCACGATCTCCAGATGGACAGGGCGCACAGAGCGCTGGGCCCCAAACCTGCAGACCCTGAACGGCGCAGGGATGTAATTATAAAGCTCCACGCATACGCAGCCAAGGAGAAGATCATGGCTGCAAGCAGGAGAGCAAAAGATATCCGAGTGGAGAATATACCTCTACAGATCTTCAGTGACCTTTCCAGATCCACGCTAGAAAAAAGGAAAGAAATGAAGCCCCTCAGGAACATACTACAAGAAAGGGGAATCTCCTACCGTTGGGGTTTCCCCTTTTAGCTGATCGTCCTGAGGAATGGACGTCACCACACAATTTCCAAAACCAAAGGATTCGCCGGCGTTCCTAAAAGCATTGGGGCTGAGTCAGCAACAGGACAACAGACCACCAGCCAAGTCCCCCACTAACAATGATGAGATGGAGGTTCCCCGGGCCTCTGAAAGGCTGGCCAATCAGAAGAACACAGCGGCCCCTGAGTAACGGACATACCAACTGAAGCATGATGGCGGTCCCCCAAGAGGAAACAACGAACTATGAAAGCAGCCCAAAGAAAAGCAGAGAGAAGCGACGTCTCCCCAGCCCTTCGCTGACCCGAAGCAAGTAAACCCCATCAACCACCGATCCGCCTATGGAATCTATTCTACAAACTTGCCCCCCCCCTCCTCCCTGAAGCTTCGCCCGCACCTCCAATCCCATTACCCAGCAATTAATCAGGACAGACTCCACACCCCCTGACTCACCTCCCTCCCACACTCCCCCCCCCCTTGATACCCCCCCCCCTCTATCCCCACTCCCCGCGACCCACGCGCTCCTACCCCCACCCCACCCCACCCACACATCCTGCCCCACGATACCGCAACAAACCCCATCGGCCGGTCAGCGTTCGATCGAAGTCCTGCCCGAGGTAGTGAGCTGATTGACCCGGCAAGCCCCCCCCAGGAGGGCAAGCACCACCTGGACCTAGGGAGTGAACTGCGGTCCCTTTGACACCCTCCACGGGTGCAGTAAGCAAAGCCAACCGACGCACCTGCAACACGCCTGCACGAACAGTGGACGCAGCCCCCTGTATGAACAGAAGGGGTAGACCCCCTGTCCCCTTCATACCCCCCCCCTCTCACAGAATGATGAGATGCAGTGACAGGCCTGCCACTTCACGGCCCGAGGAGCCCAGGTCGTATGAACCCTTCTTTTCCCAGTCCCCCCGGACTTTTGTCACTATGCTCTTTAAAGTAGCTTAGCAGGGGCAACCCCTTTCCCACTCCCTTACCTACCCCCCCACACCACTCCCCCCGTGCTCCCCTTCCCCCCCATTCCCCTCCCCCCCGCTCTCCCCCCTGCTCCCCTCTCTACCATCCCCCCACTACCTGCCCATCCTCACTCCCGTTCCCCCCCCCCCAACCAACACCCCCCCCATATCCCCCCGTTTTTTATTGTCTAGTCTTAAGCAGCAACCAAAAGCAAAGTGCAAATGTGGTATGGTAAAAACCAAATGATCATAACAAAGAAAAATGAGGTAATTCAGATACTAGCAAATAGACTATGCAGAAATAAGGTATAAGCAGAAGACAATTAGTAAATGCAAATGATATATGTAAGATGCCAATTGTTCACGTAAGAAATAGAGTTGATAAGCAGACAAAAGTAAATGTACCCCCTAGCAATAGGATATATGTATCAGAGGATAAGAAAATGCAAATGTCATATGTCATATGATAAAGGCCAAATGTTGTGTTTTTCCTTGACAAGTGGTTCCTTCCCCCTCCCATCCCACCCTCCCCTCTCCCCCTCCCCTCTCCCCCCTCCCCTCTCCCCCCTCCCCTCCCCCCTCCAACCCACACACCCCTCCCCTCCCCCTTCCCCCCACCCCCCCTGCCCCCACCCCCCATGCCCCCTCCCCTCCACCCCCCTGCCCCCTCCCCCCACCCCCCACCACTCTCCCTTCCCCCCCCCAAAAAAGACAAGACACAGGCAAAGACAGAAAGGGAACAACACGATCCCGAGCTAAGACAAACCAGACAGACATCCTTATCCTGTCCAGAGAATCCCCCCTCTCACCCACCCTTCCCTCCACCACTCTCCCTCCCCCCACCTCCACCCCCCCCACCTACCCCCCCTCTCTCCCCTCCCAGCTCCCCCACTTCCCCCCCCCAACCCCCCCATCCCATACCTCCGTCTTAAAGAGGAACGATGCACCTCTATAGCGGAGAAGTGGAAAATAGCACTTTGAGGAGACGGGGCTAACTCTGGGCCCACAACATGACAATATAGACTAAATAAATGTTGACCGACAAAATAGAGGTCTTTGAAGGGGTTTTGTTCCTTCCAACGGTTTTTGTGATGATGTTTAGAAATGTTTATAAGACACCACACTATGTGGTCTCCCTAGAAGTGCTTTTTAGTAAGTTTTCCCACAGAGGGTGTGGGACCCTCTTTCCGGTCTCCGACCGTGTTCTGAGTTCCGGAAGGATCTCTAGGGGTAATAAACCCCTGTACCTCTTTCGCCCGCATGGGAGAGGCCTACTTTCTAGGGCCATCTGAAGGCCCAATGACCCCCACCCTTCCTATTGTGTCTCCCCTCCCCCCCCCCACCCTCCCCCCTCCCGCACTCGCCTACACAAATTCACCTAAGGCTCGCAGGACTAGTAGCCCTCACTTGGTACTACAGAGGGCCGCGGAGCTCAGAGCTCCATAAAACAAGCACGCCACAAAATGACAGATATAAAATTAATCACGCTTAACGTAAAGGGACTAAACTCAAATAAAAAAAGAAAACTAGCGCTCCAGGAACTCAAAAAAACAAAAGGGGACATCGTTTTCATGCAAGAAACACACTTTAACTCACCAGTTCCACCAAATACTTTCAAGAGCCTGTTCCCACAGGCTTTCTACGCATCCTCCCCGAGTAAAAAGAAAGGAGTAGCTATCTTAATAAGGAACAATGTCCCCTTTGCCCTAACTCACACTCAATCAGACCCAGAGGGAAGATTCCTGGTGCTCCGGGGTACTCTAGCAGGTTCACCCATAACATTGGTGAACATGTACGCCCCCAATGAAAATCAAACCCAGTTCCTCAAAAAAGTACTGGACTCCCTGGAGCAGCAGGCACTCTCTTCCTTAATTATAGGAGGAGACTTTAACATGGTCGCCTCACACATACAAGATAAAACAACAACTCCAAAAGACCTACCCAATGCAACTCAAGGCACATCTTACATGATCCAATCACAAAAAAAAGCAAAAAGATTCAGGGAAATAATGGAAAAATTCTCCCTGGTCGATGTGTGGAGAGCTCAGCACCAGGGTCAAAGGGATTACACCTTCTTCTCCGCCCCTCATCAGTCCTACTCGAGGTTAGACTATTTTCTGGGTACCAACAACATACTCCAGGCTTCCTCCCACTCCAATATCGGCCCAATTACCTAGTCAGACCACGCCCCAGTGGAACTCACCCTCACTATACCATTTGTCAAAAACAATCCCTACAAATGGAAGTTGAATGATTCCCTACTTAACCGCCCAGAGACAGAGACAAATATAAGACGCAAACTCTCCTCCTTTTTCCAGATAAATGCAGGTACGGTCTCGGCCCCGGCTATGCTTTGGGAGGCACACAAGGCCTCAATTAGAGGAGAACTAATCTCGATATCGGCCTATAAGAAAAAACAAAAAGCTAAACTCCAAACTGAACTAACAGATAAAATCAAACACCTAGAGCAGCAACACAAAACAACAGCAGCCAAAAAAATACTAAAGCAATTAAACCAAGCGCGAGCAGCTCTCAAACAAACACAATTAGAGGAAGTAGAAAGGGCCCTAAGATGGACAAAACAAAAATTCTTTGATAAAGGAAACAAAGCCGATAAGCTTTTAGCCTTGAAACTTAGAGGCATACGGGTAAAGTCACAAATATCCAAAATCCGCACAAAATCAGGGAAAATCACATATGACGAAAAAGAAATAGCACAAGAATTTGCTGACTACTACTCTCAACTGTATAACCTACATCCTCTGGGCCAAAATCCGACCCCCTTAGACACAATCTCGAAATACCTGGAGGAGTGCTCCCTCCCCTCCCTTTCACAGGCCGAACTAGATAAACTAAATAAAGACATTACCCTAGAAGAACTAACCGAAGCCATTAGCTCCCTCAAACCGGCAAAAACTCCGGGCCCGGACGGATTTTCTAACACTTACTATAAGACATTCATGCTGACCCTGTCCCCTTACTTGCTTGACATGTTCAACTCTTTCTTACAAGGAGAGCCAATCCTCGATACCATCACTGCAGCAAATTTAGCCATTATCCACAAGGAGGGTCGAGACCCGCTCCTTTGTGGCAACTACAGGCCAATATCCCTACTTAACTCAGATCTCAAAATTTACAGCAAGATAATAGCAAACAGGCTCAACCCAATTCTCCCCAGACTCATTAATACAGATCAAGTAGGTTTTGTTTCAGGAAGACAGGCCTCCGACAATACCCGCAAAATAGTGGATATCATCGACCACGTGCATCTCACAGGAACCAATGCAATGATCCTGAGCCTCGACGCGGAAAAAGCGTTCGACAGCACCAAACAATGCTGAAGTTTGGTTTTAGTGGTCCCTATTTAGAGGGTGTTAGAGCCCTCTACCAAAACCCCACAGCATATGTAAAAATTTCAGGAGGACTATCAGACCCAATTACAAATCAGAAATGGGACCAGACAGGGCTGCCCGCTATCTCCTCTCCTATTTGCCCTAACAATTGACCCATTGGCAGCCAAAATTAGACAAGAAAAGGGCATCAAGGGGATTTCGATCTCCACAAAGGAATACAAAATTTCCCTATTTGCGGATGATGTGATCCTGACCCCCACATCTCCCTCCCAAACTTACAAAAGGTACTCCACCAATTTGGAGCAGTCTCTGACTATAAAATAAATATAGACAAGTCAGAAACACTTAACATATCCCTCCCAAACACAACATGGAAGCTTTTGCAGTCCAATTATAAATTCAAGTGGAGCACCACATACATCAAATATCTAGGTATAAGAATCTCAAGCTCCCATGGATCCCTCTATCAATACAACTACCCCCCATTATTTGATCAAATTAAAAAAGATTTAGAGTCGTGGAAAAAACATCAAATATCATGGTTCGGGAGAATAGTCTCCCTCAAAATGAACATACTACCTCGGCTGTTGTACTATTTCCAAACACTCCCCGTAGTCGTCCCACTCACAGCCATGAAAAATATACAGGCCCAAATGTTCCAATTTATCTGGAATGACAAGAGACCGAGGGTCCCAGATCGGTAATGTTATCAGCCAAACTAAGAGGAGGTCTGGGGGTCCCCGATGTGGTCAGGTACTACCTCGCAGCCCAGCTAAAGCAAGCCGTAGTTTGGAATTGCGACCCGGCAGCGGCCCGCTGGCTCGAGATAGAAACACATTACGCAGCCCCGCTACCACTTCAGCTACTTCTGTGGTCCCAAGGAGGAAAAGAAGGAGGATCAAGGAGGTTTGATCTAGGAGCAATGAGATGCACGTGGGACTCGTGGCTGAAAAGCAAAGGGAAGTATGGCCTGCTAAACACCCCCTCACAAATCACCCCGATCTTTGGGAACCCGAACTTCCCGCCCGGGTGCTCCAAAAAGCAATTTGCCCAATTACAGGGGCTTGGAATAAGGCTGGTTGCAGACTTGCTAAAAAATGGAGAGATTCTAACATTTAAAGAGGTACGGGACAAATACCAAGCTCAACACCTCCACCTATTCAAATACCTACAAATTAGACATTTTTTGCTCTCGCTCTCGCAGAACTCCAAATTTCCCCCACCCACCAGATTCGAAACACTATGCAGTAAAGGCAGGTATCAAAGAGGCCTAATCTCTGAGATATATAGGGGGATAGAGTCAGCATCAGAATCCCCGACCCACCACTATATGCAAAAATGGTCTGCGGACTTAAATATACAAATTGACAATGAAGAGTGGGAGGATATCTGGGAGATGGCAGCAAAAACCTCAATCTGCACAGTAACAAAGGAGAATATCTACAAAATTCTATTCCGATGGTACCTGACCCCAGCTAGACTGAGCCAGATCTTCCCCGGCACCCAGACCTGTGCTGGAGAGGATGTGGTCAAAAGGTAGATATGGCCCATATTTGGTTGACATGATCGGGAGATTCAGAGGTTCTGGGTTAGGATCCAGATGTTGCTCTATGAGACAACGGGAATTCCTCTCCCCCTAGATCCACTGTCCCTGGTGCTGAGTAAACCCTTTGACGACCTACCCCCACCCATGAGTAGACTGGTCTCTGCAATCTTGATTGCAGCCAGGTGCTCAATAGCAGCAGCCTGGAAGCAGGTCAAAGCCCCTGCAAGAAACACAGTCATAAGGCGGGTGGACGAAGTAATGTCTATGGAAAAATTAACAGCTATGCTGCACAAAAAAATGACACAGTTCTGGAACACATGGGACCCATGGATAGGCCCCCAGGGCTTCAGATAAAGACATAAAGCACAAACCCTAGTGAAGGGAATAACCCAGATCCCAAAGGTGGGAGACGTAGACGAGCCAATGGGGACTTCCCCCCCCCCACTCCCCCCTCCCTTTACCTCTCTCCAACCCTCCTTCCCCCTCTCCCCCCTCTGTCTGTCTACCCTCCTCCACTCCCATTCCCCCCCCACCCCTCCCCCTCCTCCACTCCCTTAACCCCTACTATTAAAAAAAAAACAATGTTGGCTAGCATGCACTCAATAAAGTCGTACTTAAGCAATTTTATGTTATTGAAAAGTATGTACGCATTCATGTAAATGTCAATGCCAATAAAAAAGATTGATACAAAAAAAGAGTGATTTAGGAGATAGGGGAAGAAGAATACAGTGTTAGGGAGGCAGCCTTTTAATCAAATACTTTCCCAATTTGGTGACAATAACGGAGCACATGAGACATGACTGAGAAAAAGATTTACAGATCAGTCCCAGCTTATTGTGAGAGGGAGAAAAAGAAATGAAGTGGATAATGCATAAATTATACAACATAAAAAATATCTTCAATAATTTAGCTGTTTACACATTAGGTCTAGCTGTTTAATATTAACCTGCAACTTAAATTTAACAGTTTCACATCTGAAAACATAAACTACAGTATGTGTGTGTGTGTTTTTCATGCATTATAAGTGGTATCAGAATAGCTGGGCAGGGCACAGTTGTCTCCTTAAAAATGCTGTCTCTTCTCACTCATGACATGGGGTAAGCTTTTAATCACGTTTATAATCAGAATACTGTAATAAATAGGGGAACCCCATATGTCTGCCCATACATCTACTTTCTGGAGGCTGAGTCGTTTTACCCCTGTGATTGCATTCTATGCATGCAACGAGACATATTACAAACTAGACATTTGAAAGAAACTCCCCCACAGCATCTCCTTTTACATGGAAGCTGCAGATTTTTCAGAGGGAACTTTTTTGACCCCCTCCCCACTTCTCACTGAGAACTATGTAGTAAATGACTGATAAAGGAGGGGGGGGGAGTTAGATGGGTCTGGTAGTTTTTCTTAACATCTGAAGATGAGGTGGATTTTTAGCTTTTTTTCTTCTACCTAGTAAGGGAAATTTAACAAGCCCATCTTAAAACCATATCTGATATCTGTGCATATCCGTCCTCCTCCCTCCCCTCCACGGCTCCAGTGTCAAGGGACGCCATTTCCATGGCCAGTGGAGGGGAGAGTAAGAGACAGGAGAGGAAGGGAGGAGAGAGGGGCCGCAGCAACAAGAGCACAGAATCAAGGTAGGAGATCTTCTGGTTTATGGCTTTTGAAATCGGGAGCCACAGTTAAAAATGCGTTAAAGGGATCCGCGTTGTAGTGGATCACACTATAACGGGGTTGAGCTGTATATATTTCACTATATACAGAACTGTATGTATAGAATTTATATTAGCAAAACAAAAAAAATAGAAGAATCCCTAATGTAATGCCCTCTGCCTAACTATATGATATAGCTCTAGTTGTAAACTTAGTAATTCACTGGAAAGAGATGGAGCGCTTGTAAAGGCAACACTCCACCTTCACTGATACAAATATATTATAATTAATGAAACACATAAGAAGTTTTAAAACCTAATAAGCACTTGATACCTGAGCTAGTATGAGAAGGTGAAACTAAAATGTTTCCTCTTGGTGTAACTGTGATGTGCGTACAGGATTTCTATTGTACACTAGTTCAAAATTGCATGTGTGACGATCCAGGAAATGTACATTTCTATACCAGCAGACAAATCATGAAACTGTCTTAGACTTTTAGATACACTGTAGCTACTGTAGTCCCATGCCTTTGCTTTGTTGGGGTGGGAGGAGCTGAGATGCAAATCAATTGGTCTGTCTTATAGTACTGCATGGATGATCTTGAAGGATTAGAAAACCACTGTTTTGCAAATGTTATTACAGTATTTTCTAAATCTTAACATTGATTAAATATGTAAAAAAAAGCATCACTCAATGTTTTCCATTAACCATGAAGTGGAATTAAATCAATAAACATCTTGTGTGAAATTTTATTACATGTTATAACATGTAATTGAATTACAGTGCATAGTGTGTTGTCCAAAATAATACTTTAAAGTGGCAAAGTTTTAAAAGCGAATAAAAGTAAAAAAGGAAACGTTTTAAAAAAGCAATTTTTGAGTTCCATCGAAGTTCATCCTTATCTTTTGATGCTCGATTTCAAAGTTTTTGTTTCTGAAAAAAAAATAATGCTATAATTTCCGTTAGTGCGCATGAGTCAAGTCACGCTCAAGTGCGCATGTGTACAAGCATTGATGGGCTATGGAAGGCATATATTACACTATACCAGGCTGCTCTCCCCGGCGCACCCACCCCCTTCTGCTCGGCCCCGGATTCAAATGACGTGCAAGATCATGTGACGTCAAGTTGCCATGGTCATTTGACGCCAGGTTACCATGACGATGCGTAGCTAGAACTGAAGCTACTGTAAGTGGGATCCCCCGGCATTTAATTTAAATGCCTTGGGGGAGAGCACAGGACCTCTATAACTGCTGCGCCCCGCCCAGAAAATCTTGCACCCCCAGGGGAATTAAAGATATTACTGTATATTACATTATATACATTATATTTACCTTCATTGCAAACTTTGCCAAATGGGTGGAGATGTGCCAATGTCAGAGGTGTATTGAGCGTACAAGCAAGGATCACCCTTGTACTCTGCATTATCTTTATCATATACGTTGCCAACCGGGTGAAGATGACCCAATGTCAGTGGTGTACAGCCTTGTGCAAAATAGCTGGGATCACTCATGTAATCAGCATTATAGTTGATATGTTCCTGCTGAAGTCGGTAATCAGGCTACCAAGCAATGTAGCAAGGACTTGTGCTCACCAGGTTTTCAGTCACGGTCGGCCCACTATTGCAATAATATTGGGAAGCCGGTTTGCGTCAGGAAGTGCGACGTGCAGGCACTGTATGGATCTTAAACGGATGAAACCCGACCTTCTTTTGCAGTCGCCATGAGCAAACATATTGGCAAAAGCTTGGAGCACAGACCAATATCTTATTGTACAGGTATCTCCCAGAGGAGGGGCTGTGCGAAAAAATCCATCCTCATTAGTTAATGTTTGCCCTTCCGAATGCTTCCAGTCACGTTAGTTTTTCAATCATATAGTCGTAAATCTCTGCTAAAGTCTTCTTATCTGTTCCAGCATTAGTTGCAGAAAATATGAGAAATGCCTAAGAACGTTCTAGTTTGGTATAAGGACTTGACATTACTTGACTTGACATGGCCATTGTGCAAATGCAGGGAGGCAATGTAGAAATAACGTGACAAGAATTGTTCATACTGTGGAGATTTCAATTATGAAACACCTAAATTTGATAATGTCTTCAGCGAGCAAGGTCAATATACAATGGATGACTGTTGTGGCCACTCTTTTTATCTAGTTTTTAAACACCTGAAAATTGACTACACACAACTCACTGGTTGCCCTGTGCAAAGGGACTCACTTTTGCCATCTGGCAGAAACACGCAGAACTGCACCCGAACAAATCACAATCACAGTAATCGCGGAAAATCAACAACTGCAAACATGCGTGTGATTGACAGCCTTCACGGAAGATTAATGAGTTAAAGCCGCATGGAATACAGCAGACGAGAATGTTGCAGAGAAATGGTAGAATAATGGCCGCTACATCTGTACAAGTGATTTTGTCTGTATACTGTACTGACTGACACAGACTGGGTGAAATGATGTGATGATGAAATTATCCTTCCATTCCTATGGCTTATGCCAAGCACACACAGTCTCAGTGAGAAAAAAATACCCCACTTTTTTTCAAAATACCCTTAGCCCATCCTTTCTAAGCCTCATTATGAAATATGGTATGTATCAGACTCCAGCATACTATGATTTCAATAAGTTAAACAAATAAAAGGCCAACTCCCCCCCACCCCCCTTCCAAAAAAAAGAAGAGAGTGAATGGTCATGGTCATTAGTTTACAGCAGACAGCAAGCTGATATAAATATTATTCTTAATTAATGGTAAAATCTTCATATTGAGCTTTTTATCATGATGTACAATTTACCATTGATTGGCATTTTATGTATTCTTATTCTTTACTTTTGAACATAATTAGTCAGACATCAATTAATAGACAACAATTAATAGTACCACTAGAGTGTGTTGAGTTATTAATTAAATAACTAGAGTACTAGTGATACAGATAACTAAATAGTAAATTAATTATTCGACTACTACGATTTGTAGTTCTTAATGTTATTTAATATGCTGCTGAATCATTAATGAAATACAGTAATACGCAATTTGACATAATACATAATAAGTTAGATTATTAAAGATCATCAGCACAGCATTGGAATACAAAAAAAATAATGATAATGTCATATGTAACGAATAGTCGTTAATATTATCTATGTCAACGATTTAACTGATTTGTTTGAGCTTTAGTTTATTTGGATCACAAGCACTGTTTAATGCAGATTTCTGTGTTTTCGCTTATTTTTATCACTACTCCTGTTTGATGCTTAGTTAACGCATTTCTCATGTATGCAAAAAAGATGAGTTTTGCTATCCATTTTTTAATAGAGAATTCTTAGTGAATATGGTGGTAATTTCGAAAAATATTGCTAATATATATATATATATATATATATATATATATATATATATATATATATATATATATATATATTAATAATTTCAAATTTTAATGCAGTAATGTTAATCTTTAGTGAATCTAGGTCTAATTTGTAATTATACACTTAGGATATGGTCAAATATCATGGGGGAAAAGGAGGGTTTCCAGCACTCACTCACCATACAAAGATATCAAAAACTGGGAATATGCCAAAGTATATTTTTTTTAATCATGAAAGCACAAGAACATAATGCTGGAACAATGTCATACACGTGAGCAGCAAAATAACTCTAACAGTTATCCTAACTCTCAAGGTGCAAGGGAAAAACACGGGGAAGGGAAAAGACAAGGAAACACCACAAGGGGGAGGGGAGGGAGAAAAGGAAAAGGGAAATAGTGGCGGCAACATTTTTGGGTAATGACCCCTTCCTCAGGCCCATTCCCCAATGTCCAATAGACCAAAGGTACTTCCCTATTACCTGTGTCCCAAACACACTAACAAAACCCCAATGAGATCAGCTAGCAATACTTAATTCTCAGAAAATGAACAAATGCTAAAAGAAAAATGTCCCAAAGCAACAAGAGGAGAAACTGTGTATACTGCACTTGATCTGGACGAATCCAACATCATTGTCCTCCGAAAGTTTCTCTCTGTGTCTCAACCTCCTGCTGCTGAAGAGGGGCTGTTCTTCAGGGTCAAATATTATGCTACAGTATGCGCGTGATTTTTTAAATTAATGTGAGACTAGATCATGACGTTGTTAACTGAAAGGAAAGTTTGAAACATCATCTCTCTAAACCTAATACATATTCTAGCTGTTCTCTTTCTGGCCTGAAACGTCATCTGAACAAGTACAACGTAGGCTTTATAATCTTATCTAATTCTTGAAATACTTCTTTGACAGCTAGTGATTTTATTACAGGAAGCTCTTTTTTCATGGCAGGGGAAAATACAGTAAATATTTCCTAACCTTCAGTTTTATATTCAGTACAGTCTGATCTGACCAACAGAGATGATAACTAAAGTACAGAGTTTACGTCAAATAGCTATGTTCTAGCTGAGGTGATAGATACTGTACAGTATTTCTTTCTAATACATCAAGCTGATACCCTTGAATGTAAAGTCCTTGACTCCTAACTCTACATTTTCCATCTCATGCATAATAAACACACAATGATGCTTTGAGAGTCTACATCTAGGCCCATATTTCTAAGTTGAGCTATTCCATAAGACACCGTCGTCAGAAGACATTATTTTGAACTGAAAGGTATTGTATGAAATTGCCAAAAAATGCTTGTTAATTCATTTATGTCCATTATAATGATGACACATCAAATATGTGTCCTGTGGGCTTTAAAATGAATCCACGCTTCATTTCTGATATACCCTGCAGTATTGACTTGTTTTCCTATATTGCATTTTTTCTTCTCATCGGTAACCAGTTTCTATTGTAACAAAGGAATGTGTGTTTATTAACACTATAGAGTTCCAATAATTTTAAAAACAACAAAGAAGAACTAAAAAGACAATATAAATTAATAATGTAAGAACAGTAAAAAAAAAAAAAAAAAGCAAATAACATACAAGAGAGGAATAAAGCTCTTCCCAGACAAAATTGACTCTTACCTGAGCACAATGATATGAAGAGAAAAGAAGCTGTATGGTGCTCAAACAGAGATCAGTAGCTGGTGTAAGCAAACGATTAAAACATGTGAATATTCCACTGCTATGTTCCTTGAAGTATCACACATACTGTAGATATATGGACCAGGTGGGGGGCCATTTGGGCTCCGTTTATGTGGTTGATGTCTTGATTAAACATCTTTTATTTTATGGGACACACTCTCCTGCAGTTATTTTTCTACTGATCTTAGTAGTGCTCCAACTTTCCTTTTGCCTGTTCACAATGATATGAAGTTATGTGGCTTACTGAATACAGATGTAGCAAGACTTACTGTCTCAGTGACCATGCAAAACCCAGTTGAAATTATGGAATTTGTCTGCTTGTCATGGCCCCATGACACCAGCTGAGCTATAGCTGCACAATGGTATTTTATTGGTGCCTTAGTACTTTACAGGATAGATAGTTGGTCCTAGTGTGTCTTTAATCTAAATTTAAAGCACTTAATTCCAAGGCAATGTTTACAGTAATGCACATTTTGTACTATTCTTAATAATGTGCAGTAAAGTAGCACACCTCTTATTTCCATAAAGTACTCTATGAAACACCATATTCGGTCATCTACTGTACATCATCAATGGGACTGGACAGTGTTACATGTTCTTTCCTGCCCACTTGATGATGTACAGGACCTAATATGGTCATATAGTCTCCCCCTCTTGATGTAGAGACCCATATTTTGGCATCAAAGTAATCTAGGTGATTGGCAAGAATTGCATCTTACCTTCAGCGCTGCAGGAAGACGCTCTAGACAGGGACAGAGATGGAGATGGCTGCAGACGGAGAGACGGCTGTGCAGCTCATCTAAAAGGTTAGTATCAGCTTTCTCTCCCAGCAGATGACCCATCAAGTGAATGATTAATGCTGAAGGGTTCCATTCAGTATCATATACCCTATAGTATTAATCCTCATGGACTGCAAAATGTATAGTTTTTTGGGACTGTGTTCAGTGCGCGACACCAAGAACAGTAAATTATACTAAATCTGAAAAACCTTCGCCCATCCCTCTACCCCCAAACAAACTTAAATTCAAAAGTAGACTAATTTCCAAAAGCCCTATTAGCCAAAAGTAGCTAATAGAGATTTTTTCCCATTCTAAATCAGTAGAAAAAGCATTTAAAATAAATACATACAAAAAAACGCAATTAAAAAAAAACTATTATTTAATTGCATTGATAGTGACTGTGACTACCTAGGCCCACAATGGAGCCTAGATAGCCACATTGAAAATCAATGTTGACAATTTAAAAAATGTGGATTACTTACCCCTACCATAAAAAAAAAAACCCAAGCCCGATGGCTACCAAATAAAATATATAACACCAAAAACCATAAACAACAATCCATGGCCCGGTGGCCAAAAATAATAATAATTTAAAAAAAAATCCATGTCCTGATAGCCGAGAAAAAGGAAAATAAAAAATAAACCAGGTCTAATGGCCAATTTCCAATCCATAGCTCATAAATCATTGATTGTCATTGTTGTAAACCATGCCCACAATATAGACATGGATTGCACAATAGCAATAAATGGGCAACCTAAAAAAAAACACACAAAAATAAAAGACATGACATTTAAATTAAATTAATTAAAAAAACAAACATTTGCCAAACAAAAGCCTTGGTTGTCAATGTGCTTATCAAAACCCTGAAAAAGGCATAGATACACACATTGCCAGTCAATGGAGATTCTAAAACAACAAATTCATAATTAAATAAAGTAAAATCTATGTGTTTCTTACCTTTGCCAGGATTAAAATTCACCCTCCTCATCTAACAGTGGCACCAACTCTTGCCCCATGATGCAATAATCTTCAGCAGCATGATGCACAGAAGTCCATGATCCTCAGTTGCTTGTACAGGAGGCCTGCATGTTTCTCCGAAGACATTCAGCTTTATTCCGATTTTTAAAAATATTTTTTTTCCATCACAGTGTCCCCTTCAGGGGGAGAAATCAGAATGTGTGAGGTGCAGCCTTGATGTGAATCTCAGAGCTACTCGTCTAGCTCAATTTATCAAAAAATAGAGTTTTAGCATTTTTTATTAGAATTTTTTTTTAGCTCCTGCTCAATTTGTCTGAGCAGGAGTGCTATAAAATCAGGAATAAGCAGGTTTTGAGCGAGTTTGGAAAGCAAAAGAGCAGCCATTAATAGCTCTAGGACTAGCCTAGAAAGCTAAAACTCCCATAAGTTCCTTGTTCGAATAGAAAAATATATGTGTATAATAGATCTGGGTATAGTCAACAGCTGTATTCGGCAGGTATGAGAAGTAACTGGGATCTTGCTGAGTCTAATGATGTGGAGATAAAGACTAGCAGATATATGTAACGGCCGTTAAGCACAAGGCTAGATAGGAACAATTGGTGAAGGGAAAGCACAATAGAGGAGAAATCAAATGACCTCTGAAGCCCCATTCCGAAGAAAAGTTCCTGGTTCGATCTCTGATGTCGCAGTGCAGCGTATGGCAGCTCTGGATGAATCACCGTCCCCTAGTGGCTTGGCAAGTATTAATCCTGTGTAGCAAACCTGCAGAGCTACTGTGTGTCACGCCAATCGCAGATCGAGATACAACAAGGTAGCAGGAGAGAAGTCGGACAACATATCAAGAGAAAAAAGCACTCAGCAACTCACCGGGGTCTTCCAAAAATAAAAAAAGATTCATTTAACTGCATGGTAAAAAACAAAAAACATAAGGACAAAACAGGGAAAAGAACACCCACGTGTTTCACACTTAAAAAGCGCTTTCCCAAGGTGGTTCGAGCAAGTTTGGCATGTTATCGGAGCTTTCTGAATAGCTACACATGCAAACTTGCTCCAGAAGTGCTCAAAACTGTCGATAACTCACTTATTGAATCTACTAGAATGGGCCCCTCAGTATCATAAAGAGTTAATATAAAACCTGATTAATCATTTTGTTAAAGGTATCTAAACATGCACTGTACCCAGCACTTGGAGTATCTCCTACTGTTCACCTTCAGCAACCTGTGTATAGTCTTAATGTTAATCTTATTGCTCTACCTTCTGCGAATGATAAGACCTCAGGACTTTGCTGATTATTTCAAGGAAAAGGTGGACCCCATACGTCAGGACATCCTCCCTGTTTCCTCCTCCCATCTACACTTCTTCCTAACTCTCCTCCTGCCTTCCTTGACTCGTTTTCCGCTGTCACAGAGGACGATGTGTCACTGCTGATCTCCTCTTCTCCCTCTACCACTTGCCCTCTTGACCTATTCCCTCCCATCTCCTAAAACCTCTTGCTCCTATTTTAATCCCTACGCTCACAAACATTTTTAACTCCTCTCTCTACTCTGGTACCTTTCCCTCCTCCTTTAAACATGCAACAGTTATACCATTACTCAAAAACAGCAAGCTTGACCCTACCTAACTTTCTAACTATCGATCTGTCTCCTCCTGTCTTTGCCTCTAAACTCCTTGAATGTCTCGTATTCTCTCGCTTGCTCCACTTTCTCAACACCTATTCTCTCCTTGACACTCTACAATCTGGCTTCCACTCTGCTCACTCCACTGAAACAGCCCTCACTAAAATAACTAATGACCTCTATGATGCCAAAGACAGAGGTCATTACACTCTGCTCATACTACTTGACCTCTCAGCATTTGACACAGTGGACCACCCTCTTCTTCTTCACATTCTCCATACTCTTTGTATTCGAAACAAAGCTCTGTCCTGGAGCTCCTCTTACCTCTCCCATCGTACTTTCAGTGTCTCTTTTGCTAACACCTCCTCTATCAATCTCTCTGTGGGGGTACCCCAGGGCTCTGTCCTAGACCTCTTCTCTTTTCTCTTTACACACTTTCTCTAGGTGACCTAATCCCATCTCTTGGGTTCAAATATCACCTCTATGCGGCCGACACACAAATTTTCTTTGCAACCCCTGGCCTTACACCTGCTGTACAGACAAAAGTTTCTGAATATCTCTCTGCGATATCATCCTGGATGGCCCTCCGCCGACTTAAACTTAACATGGCAAAAATAGAGCTCCTCATACTTCCTCCCAAACTTTTCCTTACTACCTCCTTCCACATTAGTGTTGGAAGTACTGTCATTAACCCAGTAGCCCAAGCACGCTTCCTAGGGGGTCACACTCGACCCCTCTCACATTCTAAACATATCTAAAACCTGTCGCTTTTTCCTCCGCAATATTACAAAGCTACGCCCTTTCCTCTGTTGCTCCACTGCTAAAACTCTGACTCAGGCCCCCATTCTCTCCTGTCTCGATTACAGTAACCTCCTACTGTACGGCCTTCCTGCTTCTCACCTGTCTCCGCTATAATATATCCTAAACGCTGCTGCCAGAATCACTTTACTCTTTCCTAAATCTGTCTCAGTGTCTTCCCTACTGAAATTCCTCTCCTGGCTTCCTATGAAATCCCTCATCTCACACTCAATTCCACTCCTCACTTTTAACGCATTAGACTCTTCTGCCCCATCCTACATCTCAGCCCTAATTTCTCGCTTTGCACCATCCTGACTCTTGCGTTCTGCTCAATGAGGCCTTCTCTCTACCCCCTTTGTATCTAAAGCCCTCTCCCGCCTTAAACCTTTCTCACTGACTGCCCCACACCTCTGGAATGCCCTTCCCCTCAATACTCGACTAGCACCCTCTCTATACACCTTTAAGACCCACCTTAAGACACATTTGATTAATGAAGCATATGAGTAGCTCCTTGGCTAATACAATACTCATTATACAAAAAGGTTGACCACCTGCAGACACATTTATCAGAATGCCCTCCTACTGTCTATACGTTCTTCCAACCTACCAATTAGATTGTGAGCTATTTGGAGAAGGGACTCCTCTTCCTAAATGTTACTTTTATATCTGAAGCACTTATTCCCATGATCTGTTATTTGTATTTGTTATTTATATGATTGTCTTACTATTACTATAAAGCGCTATATAAATAAAAACATACATACATACATACATACAAGTGACATGCTGAGAGTCCCAATGAATCTCTGGTAACTAGGAGAAACATAGTAATGCACTTCTGTCTTCTATATAACAAATGTATTAAGCCAAAAATACTATTTTGGCTTAAGAAATGTTTTGTTATATAGAATACTGAATTACCTTACCATTTTTCTCAAATTATGAGGAACCAAATAGTAAAGGGGCATTACTGGACTTTGTAATAAAAAATGTAGAACTAATAACAAATATTCAAGTGAAGGAATATTTTGGAACCATTGATTATAACATGACCTCATTTTAAGTAATTTACTCAAAACAGTATTAGAATGGCAGATTTTACTCAACAAGGAATATAGTTACATAGTAGATGAGGTTGAAAAAAGACATAGGTCCATCAAGTTCAACCTATGCTAAATTTAGACAACAGATACTTTATCCTATATCTATACTTACTATTTGATCCAGAGGAAGGCTAACAAAAACCCCCATTAAGGGGAAAAATTAATTCCTTCCTGACTCCAAGAATTGGCAATTGGTTTAATCCCTGGATCAACAGCCTTCCCATATATACTTATTTGGTATATCCCTTTATACCTTTCCCATCTAAAAAGATGTCCAACCTTTTTTTGAACAAATCTATTTGTTCAAAAAACCTTGCATAACCTTACATTTATCTGTATTAAACCTCATTTGCCATTTACCTGCCCAGGTTTCCAGTCTCTCCAAGTCCTTCTGAAGAGAAATTACATCCTGCTCTGATTCTATTAACTTACACAATTTAGTATCATCAGCAAAGATGGAGACTTTGCTCTCGATCCCAACCTCAAGGTCATTAATAAACAAGTTAAAAAGCAGGGGGCCCAGTACCGATCCCTGATGTACTCCACTCACCCTACCTGCAAAAGTTCCATTTATGACAACCCTCTGTTGTCTGTCCTTTAACCAGTTTTCAATCCAGGTGCATATATTATTACCGAGTCCAATTTTCTTTATTTTGTACACCAACCTCTTGTGTGAAACCGTATCAAAAGCCTTTGCAAAATCTAAGTAGACCACATCAACTGCATTACCCTGGTCTAAATGCCCACTTACCTCCTCAAAGAAACCAATAAGGTTAGTTTGGCAAGATCTATCCTTCATAAATCCATGCTGACTATTACTAATAATTTTGTTTTCCATTAAGTATTCCTGAATGTTATCCCATATTTGTTTTGTTAAACCTTCAAGTAGTTGTGATCTAGCTCCCTTTTTAAATATAGGCTCCACATCTGCTTTACGCCAATCTTCTGGTACTGAGCCTGTGGAAATGGAGTCCTTGAATATTAAATATAATGGTTTGGCTATTACTGAGCTTAACTCTTTGAGAACTCTTGGATGTATGCCATCGGGGCCACGTGCCTTATTTACTTTATTTTTTTCAAGTCGCTTATGAACTTCTCTCAGTTAACCAATTGTTCATTAATATGGAGGTTGTGGTTTCCTCCTGCGGCACTACTATTGAACTTGATTCTTCCCTGGTAAACCAAGAGGCAAAGAATTTGTTTTAATACCTCAGCTTTTTCCTTATCTCCAATAATCTGCCTTCCCATCTCACACTGAAAGGGTCCTATATTTTCTTTACTCATTTTTTTGTTATTAAGGTACTTAATGAACTTTTTAGGGTTGACCTTACTTTCTATTGCAATCCTTTTTTCATTATCCATTTTTGCAAATTTGATTGCCCTTTTGCAATTTTCATTACATTCCTTATAATTCTGATACGATGTCTCCGTCCCTTCTGACTTAAAGAATCTAAACACCTTCCTCTTCTTGTCCATTTCCTCCCCTACCTGTTTATTTAGCCACCTTGGTTTTGACTTATTTCTTTTATACTTATTACCCAAGGGTATACACTGATAAGTGTGCTTTTCTAACAATGTTTTAAAGACTGCCCATTTATCTTCTACATTTTCCCCTGCAAAAACATCATCCCATTGTCTTACTACTAGATTAGACCTCAGTTTATTAAAATCTGCCTTACTAAAGTTTAAGGTTTTTGTTGAACCCAAGAAATCTATTTTTTGATAATTTATTTCAAATGAGACCATGTTATGATCACTGTTACCCAAATGTTCCAGGACTTGAATATTTGTTATTACTTCTACATTGTTTGATATGACCAAATCCAGTATTGCCCCTCTCCTGGTTGGTTCCTCAATAATTTGGGTCATATAATTGTCTTTAAGAACCCCCAAAAACCTGTTTCCTTTTGATGTAACGCTAATCTCATTGCCCCAGTCTATGTCTGGATAATTAAAATCCCCCATTATGCAAACATGACCCAGTTTTGATGCCTTTTCCATTTGCAAATGTATTTTAGCTTCCTCAATCTCACAGATATTTGGTGGTTTATAGCATATTCCCACAAACATTTTCTTAATACTTTTACCTCCAGTGCTAATTTCTATCCACAAAGTCTCTACATTGTCATCATTCCCTTCATAAACATCATCCCTTATAATAGGTTTTAGATCCGGATTAACATATAAACATACTCCATCTCCCCTTCTATTTGTTCGATCCTTCTGAAAAAGGGTATAACCCTCTAAATCAACTGTCCAGTCATGAGTTTCATCCCACCATGTTTCAGTAATGCCTATGATATCATACTGCCTCCTTGCAGCTATTAATTCAAGCTCCCCCATTTTATCTGTCAGGCTTCTTGCATTAGCAAGCATGCATTTAAGTTTTTTTTTCAGCCTGTACTATTATCTTTTCTGCTCCTTCCTTTCTGCACCCACTTGGTTTAGTCTTTAGAAGTTTTCTAGTATTATCTGTATCTACTATGGGTGTCTCACTGCTTGTCAAACTCGCACTTGCCCCCATTCTACCTCCATACCACCTTGTATCCTCCTCTATTCAATTTAGTTAATTATCTGTTTCATTCCCCTCCCCCCTCCATCCTAGTTTAAAATCTCCTCTAACCTTTTTAGCATTCTCCCCCCTAGCACAGACGATCCCTCTTCATTAAGGTGCAATCCGTCCCTAGAATATAGATGGCACCTCTCAGAAAAGGAGTCCCAGTGCTCTAAAAACCCAAACCCCTCCTTCCTGCACCACTTTCTTAGCCATGCATTAACCTCCCTGATCTCTGACTGTCTCCCTGCGGTAGCGCATGGCACTGGTAGTATTTCAGAAATTACTACCTTGAAGATCCTTGTCTTAAGCTTTTGGCCTAGATCCCTGTAATCGTTTTTTAGGTCACTCCATCTTTCACTAACTTTGTCATTGGTGACGTGTACCAAGATGCCGGGTCAATACCAGCCCCCCCCCCCCAACAATCTGTCTACCCGATCCGCAATGTGCCGAACTCGAGCACTCGGGAGACAACAAACTGTTCGGTTCATGCGGTCACGGCAACAGATTGCCCTATCTACCTTCCTAATAATGGAGTCCCCTACCACCACAACCTTTCTTTGTATCTGAGCATCCTGAGTCCCCACTGTGCTGGAGGAACTATACGTATTCTTTATATAAGGTGTAAATAATACGTACATTGGGGAAATTTTAATTCATTTTTTAAAATATTTTAGCAGGAAATACATTTTGTGGCCTATTCTAGTAACTTTGATATCGTATAGTAATTGCAACATTGAACGTGTTGGCATGTTCATAGCTCACGGTATAAAATTAGTGTAAAAACGATATTCTTTCAAGCAAATAGCATTTTCTATACCGCTTGTTACAAAAATGACATACACTGGCGACACACTTTATCGCAGTGCGGCCAGATCCGCAAGCCGGGAGATTTCCCGGCTTGCTAGTGGCCGCCCCTCGGCGTGCCGCGCGTCATAGACGCGCGGTCACGCGTCTTCGGGAGCCTGCGCCCCCTGCACGCGCGTCCAGGGCTCCCCGAGGGAGCCCTGGTGTCCCGCGATCTGCGGGACGGCGGCAGGGGGTTCCGGGGGACCCGGCGGACCCGGCAGCGGGAGGGAGAGCGCCCCGATCGGAGGGCGCTCTTCCGCTGCTTCGGCGCGCGCCCGTCACACTCGGGCGCGCGCCAGGCTACTGCTGCGGCACAGAACGGGCAAATGCTCGAATAAACTGTGCCGCAGCAGTACCACACTAGTTTGTATTTGCTTAACAAGCGAAATGAGCTGAACTTGCGCTTTCCCTCCACCAGTTCTGAAGAGCTGCGCAGAGAGAGCAGATGATGCTGCATCTCCCTGCACAGCTCTTAGGCCGTGATTATACCCAAAAACGGATGTGGCGCAGCACCAAAACAAGTAACTTATTTCCAGTTGAAGTGCTCATACCGCCAGCAACCGTTGCGGTGCGCCATACTGCAATGCATACGGCTGGGGAAGAGATTCTGAAAATTGTTTTTTTTCTGGTGACATGAGCGGTTCAGCCAATGAGGGCGAGCCGCTCACGTCCGTGCCTCCGCCATGAAGATTCCTCTTCTCTCCCTCCCTAGCATAATCAAGATGCTGCTCGTCGGCAGCACTGATGCCAACACTTCCTAAGGTGCAAGCAGAATTCCTGATAAAGGGTATACAAGTTATACTAAGCCATAATTCTTTCTGGTTTGATGGAAGATTCTTTTTACAAAAGTGCGGTACCACCATGGGTACCAAGTTCGCGCCTAGCTATCTTAACCTGTTTATGGGCACCTGGTGGGACAATTACATCTGGCCCTACCCGGGTCTCGGCGCAAACTTGGTCCTATGGCGGAGATATATCGACGATGTGGTGTTCGTATGGAGGGGAGATGAGGGAGTTTATCACATTGATCAATAACAATGAGCTAAATCTCAAATTCACTTGCAGTCATAGTAAAAAAGAAATTTACTTTCTTGACTTAACGATTTATATTGAAGATGATAAGATAAGGACGAAGATTTCTTCAAGCCTGTCGATAGTAACAATTTCATTCTGCAATCCAGCTGCCACCATCCAGAGTGGATTAAGAATGTACCGTATGGACAATTTAGGCATATTAAAAGAAATTGTAATGAAAATAATGAATTTGAAAAACAATTTCAATTTTTGAAAGACAGGTTTTTAGAGGGGGAATACCAACCAAGTTTAGTATAAGGAGCAAAGGAGAAAGTCCATGTCAGAGTCTTCCTAGACATCTTGCTCCAAGTCACAGTTCCTGTATCTATACACCACTGGTGTGATGCTGTTTTCGGTTTGCTCTGGGGTTCCTCTGTCTGTCTGTCTCCTTGTTGCTCCTGTCCTCTGTTCTTATAGTTTCCTGTTTACTATTCCTCCCTTGCCTTTGTTTTTTGTGTCAAACTCCCTTTGCCCATGCCCATGTTTCTGTCTCTGCTTCTGTTCCTGTTTCGTGTTGGGGTCCTGTACATTACTAAATGCCCTTGCTGGTAATCTGGCTTGTCCTTGTTTATTCCCTGCTCCCTGGTCTCAGTCCCTGTTCCCTAGTCTAAGTCCCTGCTCCCTAGTCTCAGTTTCTGCTCCCCTGTCCTGCTCCTGCCTTCCTGTTGCGAACCCTGCTTGTGACCCCGACCATGCTACCTGCCACTTGCCTCCAACAACCTGTGACCCCAACAATACTTGCCTCCTCTACTATTCTGGCCACCGAGGTCCTACCCACTCCAGGATTCTCCTCTTGACAGTCTGGCATCTAGATAGGAAGGAAATTATCAAAAGGAAAGATACACAAGAAATACCAAAGATTGAACATAACTTCGGCATGGCATTTATGACGAACTACAACAGTTGACATATCATCAGAAATGATCCACTGCTGAAAGATATTGTTCCAGAAAAAACAAATGTTCTATTTCGTAAGGCAAACAACATCAAAAGGAGATTAGCACCTAGTGCTTTACCAATTGTAAAAGAGCCAAGGAACAATTGACTAGCACTGGTATAGGGGTTCTTTGAATGTACAACCTGTAAAGCTTGCCAACACAGGACACAACATAAATTCAACTTTACCTCTCATGTTACCCATGAGAGCTACAGGATTGTAAAAATAAATGAGTTGTCAAACAGAGCCATGTTGTCTTCCTGTTGGAGTGCCCTTGTGGCCTCCAATACAGTATGTTGGCAAAACAACGAGGCTCATTAAAATTTGAATACTAGAGCATCTGGGTAACAGAAGATGGAAGATTCTGACCCATTTTGTATCCAAACATTTTAGGATACATCACCAAGCGGACCCAAAAAGGTTAAAAATGTCCACTATAGAACACGTAACACCTCCCTGGCATGGAGGAGATAGGGATAAGGACCAATCCAGAAGGGAAACTTCTGGATACACAAATTAAAAACACTTGTACCCAGGGGCCTTAAATTGGACATAGATCTGGGGGTCTTTATATCCTAACCCCTTCATAGTTATGGGGTATTGTGATGTTGGTTGGCTACTTCCATAATTACTACTACACACTATACACATCTCATTGTAAGTGATATTATGGCAGCTCCGCACGAGCAACACATTTTTTTTATAAGTACCAACCGCCACCTGAAGCACCATAAGGAGTATATATCCTAGATATATTTCACCATTTATTACCATATTGTCCAGATAGACAGTTATTTATGGTATACAGATTCACCAGTCTCCTAGTACCATTCTTCTGTGCACTGGTGATATTATAACTCATTAAAACTGTGCTCATATGTTGATTCTATTGCCTGTTTTTTTCTTTATTTCTATTTTTTTCGGTTACATCAACTGGAGATCATTTTTATTTATGAGGACTTTTTAACTTTGTATTACCTCATCCAGTGAGGCTTTTTTAAGATTAGCGTTTAGAGATAGATTAGATTGTTTTTTTAGATAAATCCGGATATAGGATATTCTAAAGGCTTAATAATTATACATTTTTAGGATTTTTAGAATTTTTCATGGATTTATTCTAATGTTTTACTACTATTGTATAAAAACTGTTTTACTGTTTAGATATGTGGTGTGCCAGACGGCATTATAGATCACTATTGGCCCAGCTACTGTACTGTTCCCTCCATCCCTTAATATTGGACATCTGTCAAACATTGCCAATAAGACAGAGTGAGGGTATATATAGCTGAGGAGGTGTAGGTAGGGGTGAGAGACTCCTGAGGATGCTGCTTGACAGAGAAACACATTGAGTGTGCTTAACCCCCATCGGAGATGCAGGGAGGAGGTTCGTACAAAAAAAGGCATCATCAGGGTTGCCAGGCGATCGAGACCAGATCCAGAAGGGAAGTCCAGTAAGGTTGTCTTTGGTGAGATCGCGACTCCCCTCGCATACGGGAGACACTGTCGTACACCTATATGTGTGTTTTATGTGTATGATGTAAACCTGTAACGTACGTGCTTGCCACAAACTGGTAACGGGCCGCGGGGCTGAGGTGGGGATGTATAAGCACCGACCTTAAGCCACGGAGTCAGGTCCGGAGTGCGGATTCCGTAATCAGACAGCCAGGTCAGGATTGGAGAAAGTAGGGTTAACGTTATCCAGGCAGGGGTCAAGGCAGGCGGAACAGGAGCTGTGGTCGAGGAAACAAGCCGAGGTCATCAACAGGAAATCTTGGGTGAAGGTACTTCAGGGATAGGAACAGGAAGTGGAAATCCAGTGCTACAGCACAAAATGGCACCCCCCCAGATACAGCCGAGAGTGGTGGAGACCACTGGGAACAGGAACTGCCAACAGGAAGGCCACAGGAACAAGGGGTGCAGACACGCCACAGGAAACACTGGGGACACCAGCGTTGCCGCTTCAGCGTGGCGGCGAAGTCTGCCAGGAACAAGGGAAGCAGCGCCGGGGCTGCTAAACAAGAAGGCCTTGTGAAGCAGGGGACTGGAAGCAGGATACCAGGCACTAGGAGGCCAAGTAGGCAAAACAGGGAGTCTGTGACAAGCACAGTCACTTGCAACTTGGATTGCAAAGTCTATGTCCAGCAACTTCCTGAGGGCGGGGCAGGCACTAAATAGCACAGGAGACCAATCAAGCCAGAGCTGCACAGGAGGCAGCAGGAGGCAGGTGATTGCAGAAGCAGGGAATAGTTTAGCTGGAACCTGCAAAGCTCCAGAGGGAAGTGCTCCAGCCAAAGCCAGGAGTGGATTCCTGACATTACCCCCCCCCCTTCATGCGAGGCCTCCGGACGAGCAGAGATAGGATCCCACAGAGGTCTGGGCGACATGGAATTATTTCTGAACCCTCTGGGTATAATTGTAGAACTGCGCCGAGGGCGTTTGTCAATGAGCGCTTTTTTCAAACGGAAAAGCAGTGACACTGCAATCAATAGGGTGTCAGCACACCTAGGTAGGTGAGGTTTAGAGAACATCAGGTCTGATGTCTGGGCATCCACATAGAACGCAGTAGGCACGAAGGGAAAAGCAGAGAGAAGCATGCCTGTGCCTAGAGTGAGAGCATATGAAGCAGGGATGGGCACCTCAGGCAAGGCAAGGAAGTCCAATAGGAGCGTTGAAGGCTTTGATGATGACAACGTGAAATCCAGAGAGAACACATGAGGTACTGTGGGGGGGATAGGGTGGGAAGGGTGATGCTTTACTGTGAGGATCTTAGGCTTAACCATGGTTATAACAGAATGTGCAGAACAGTCACTGAGTATTTGAGAAGCAGCAAGAACCAAACTAGGTATTTTGATTGAGTCAGAAGGCATTGCGCTAGCTTCTGAAGTGGATATCTGTGAAACAGCAAGGGCCAGAGTAGATGCGTCAGTAGAATCAGAGGAAGTTGTGCTTGTCTCAGAAGGGAATAATTGAGGAACAACGATAGGCATAACAGAACCTGGGGGAATCTTCATGGCAGGAACCTTAGAAACAGGGCTAGGTGCATTTAACCATGCAGGGACATCAGGAAAAACAACTGTTACAGCAGGAGTTTTAGTGACAGATAAATCACTTACTACAGGGGAGACAGAGGGAGGAAACATGTTTTTTTCATCAGGAGCTTTGGAACTTTCACAAATTAACTCAGGAACTGCTGGAAAGTCCTGGAATGCAGTAACAGGGAACTGAGAATTTGCAAAGGAATCAGAGACAGAAAGGCTGATCTCTGAAGTGGTAGATTGAGAAACAGCAAAAGGAGAGCCAAATGCTGTGGGGGGCTCTAAGGAAAAAGGCTTGAAGTCAAAGGCAGAAATCTCAAATGTCTGAGGCGCAGCAGTTATTACACTTGCTCCTGTAAAAGGTTTAGAGAAAAGTGCACTGGTCCCTGAAATGGGCGTGGGAGAGTTACTGCTAGGTACTACAGTGGCGGCAGAGTTTATTTGAGCTCGGCCATAGCCGCGGTGTGGGGTAACCGACGGCAAGCCGGCGGCTCGTTTGGGGCTTTCCTTGGTGCGTGCCGCGCGTCACTCTGGCACGGTCACACGGTCCAGGGTTCCCCGGCATCCCCGAAAGCTGCAGAGGCAGCAGGGGTAAGGGGGACGCGGGGGATGCTGCGCGCAGCTTTGCGTAAGCCAGGGGGAGCAGCCAGGGGTTCGGGGAAGGGGAGCGGAGGGGAAGGGGAGGGGGGCATTTTAATTAAACGCGCGGGAAGGGGAAGATGCGGCAAGATGCGGCTCGCTCGCGGCTCCGTTTTGGCGCCAGCCGGAATAAGCCCCGTTCATAAGCGGCACAAAACGGGCAAATGGTAGAATAAACTGTGTCGGGCCTGTACAACATGATTATGAAACTTTGACAAAGATAACATTGACTCTGAAACTGGAGCTTTAGATGCAATGGCAGAAATTTGGCACTTTGCAGGGAAAGGAGAAAAAGGAAACTTTGACTTAGAAACTTGATTCTAAGATACCGTAGCAGGAGGCTGAAGCCTTGCAGTGGAAAGAGTGAAAGAGAACTTTGAGTTGGAAACCTGATTTGTCAATGCAGGAAAGGAAGGCTCTAAGGAAATAGATTTACACGGAGGAGCAAGGGGATATTATTTTATTGATGTGAGTGTGACAGTATTGTTTTTATACACAATAAATACCTTTTATTGCATACTGCTAAGACTGTGCCTCACTTATCCCCACACACCGCTGAATCGGAGAGTCACACTGCTGAGTATAAGCAAGAGAGGAGTACAGATCAGCTATAGCCCTACATGGGCAAAACCTGATGCAATTGACCCGCAACCACCCTGGACAGACTGATTCCACCTTAAAGACATCTGCCCTGCACCCTCACTCACACTGGGCCGTGTGAGTATTTGCATTAGTATATAGAGACCTTCTGAGATCCCCCTGCACTCATTTGTGGAGGGGTCAATATTCCGTCACAAAGATACCTTCTTTGGATTGTACTTACACACGGCCGTGTAAGTATCTATAATATTCTACTGTATATTATTATCTTATAGTTCCTGTCCCAACCCCACTGCATTGGGTTTACTTTATGCAAGATTTATCGCCGTTGATTTTATTGATGTATGTCTACTGATCCCTCGCTCCCCCTACTCTATTTGTTCTCACGTTTCCAATAAGGGCTTTGGATTATCCCTTCTAGGGGTTGAAGCAGAAGGGACCGTAAGAAAAACTCTGCAACAAAAGAGAGCAACCACATTTATTGGTGTCATCATTATCTGTTACTAAAGGTAAGCGCCTGGTCTCCCCCATTTACATATTCCAAGACTATCCGTGCCGGTGGCTGCAACCCTTTAGTCCCAGATTTAACTATGGCAGAAATGGAGGTGGTAGAAGAAATTACCACCCCCATAGATTCAGAACCAGTCATTATTGTACAGAGTGTATTCGAAAAAAGGGCACTCAGGAGCAATGATATGGAGAGTAAGCTAAGTATCAAAGAAGAAGTTAACGCTGCAGACATAGTTAAGACCGAATTCGAAAAATTGGATAAATTAATGAAGAAAGAACTACGTATTCTTCTAGACCGTTCCTATCTAGAGGAATACCTTAGAGTGTCAAGAGTACCGAGAGGCCTGAGGGTATATAAGCCAGCTTCATTTGAACTATCAGAGATCGAACATGCATGTATGTGGGAAAAAATACTTGATACTTGCAGTATCGATCTGATGAATTTGCTAATATCGCATCACAACATAACTCTAAAAAATTTAGACTCCGAAATTGATACGGTTAAGACCACATTAGAGCCACTTATGGATTGCCCATCCTTCAACATACGTAATAAAAAACTATCTGATGAATTAGACACCCTTGAGCGGAATATCCTTATCAATAAAAATAAAAAATTTATACGAGATGAGGAGGATTACCGAGAAGGGAGACAGAGGAAGTGGGATAAATCTGCAACCAGAGAACAGAACAAAAGGGACAGAAGTAGCTCTATGAAAGGGAGAGATATGAAAGTATCACTTTACCCTCACAAAAAAAGTCCAATTAAAAACATTTAAACTCTAGCCCCTAAGAGTAGAGAGGAAATTGAAGCGGAGAAAGAGATAGAAGCAGTAGCCCCAAAATCCGATTATCAGAATAAAGAAAAGAGTAAAGATAAACATTTAAACACGAACTATAAGTCGGGAGAAGCCCCCAGACCAGAGAGGGAATACAGAAGGGAGCCAGAGAGAAAACATACGGATTACTATTATAGACAAAGATATGAACAACAGTGCCAGAATAGGGAGTTTAGACACCCTAGGGACCACTGGAAGGACCGACGAGAGTACTCACCTAGACGAGATCGCTCTCCAAGACGTGAACGTTCCCCCAGGAGAGATAGATCCCCCAGAAGATCAAGAGAGGAAAGATCTAGAGAGAGATATGAAGATAGAAAGGAGAGAAGAGGGCAAAGAGAGAGAAGGGATGACCAGGCCACACGTAAAAGCCCCATCTGGGAAAGAACAGATAGAAATAAGGCAGGGGTATCTTTTTTAGATCAGGCCCCCCAGACGCCAGTAGAGACACAGAACAGGTTCTCATGCCTAGACGATCTGGGGGTGTCAGGGACATCAGAGGGGAAAGGAAAGAAAAGAGGCAGAGAGGGAAAAGGGGAGGAAGGAAACGTAGGGAAAAGAACAGCATACTAAGCAGCGTTCTCAATCTTAGTTCCAAAACCCTAGATGAGACTCAGACAAGAGTCTTAGCTAAAGGGTTGAACTTCGCACCCTCACGAGGTCCGAGTGGGTTCGACCTGTTCATAGATGCACAGAAATACCTACGTCAGTTAACTATTAAACGTTTCTTCCTAAACAAAACTATAACGAGTCAAGCAGGAGGCCAAGCAGCACCAGTAATAGATAGGAATATGGTTGACTCACCCGAACAGGATAATTTTGTGCACTCAAACTTGAGAAATAAATCAAGCTTCTATCCGAGTCATTGTAAGGGCCAATATTTAGAGATCTTTAACAAACTAATCATGGACGACTTTGAAGAACTAGCCAAAAAAGGGAGCAGACATAGAGGAAATATGAATAGTGAGGAAAGAAAGGCACTTAAAACCCTGACAGATGACACTAGCATCACGATAAAGCCAGCAGATAAGGCAGGGGGAGTTGTGGTAATGGATACTAGTTACTATTATTCAGAATCGCAACGTATTTTAAGTGACTCATCCACCTATGAGAAGCTAGCACAGGACCCCTCAGCGGCCTACAAAGAGGAACTTACAACCATCCTATGCGAGGCCAAGAACATAGGAATCTTGGGCGAGAAGGAGTTCTCTTACTTGTTAAAAACCGATCCGATCAGACCGTTTTTTTACTTCCTGCCCAAGATTCACAAAAATCGCCAGCAACCTCCGGGGAGGCCCATTATTTCGGGCATAGGGTCCCTTACCCAAAACTTCTCGGAGTACGTAGACCTGTATCTGCAGAAATACGCCACCAATGCGAAATCATACCTAAGGGACACGCTACAGGTTCTTAATATCCTATCCAATATACAGTGGCAGGAGAATTACAGGTTAGTAACCTGTGACGTCACTTCGTTGTACACTTCTATAAGGCATATAGACGGATGTACAGCGGTAGCGACAGCCCTTGAAAACGACCCTTTGATCCCACAAGACCAGAAACGTTTTTTAATTGAAGGAATAGAATTTATTCTAACACACAATCTGTTCTGGTTTGATGGGTCAATGTTCCTGCAAAAGTGTGGCACCGCAATGGGGACCAGATTTGCTCCTAGCTATGCCAACATTTTTATGGCACATTGGGAGGAACAAAATGTTTGGGCTGGCAATCCCTTTGGAGCAAATCTGGTCCTGTGGAAGAGATATATCGATGATGTGCTCATCATCTGGGAAGGAAGCAATGAAGATCTCGATCTCTTTCTAGAGCATATTAACAAGAATAAGGTAAACCTCACATTCACGTCGGAGACAAGCACTGATAGCATCAACTTCCTTGATCTAACAATATACATAGAAGAAAATACCATAAAAACTAAAACATTTTTCAAGGAAGTTGATGCTAACAATTTTCTCCTAAACAATAGTTGCCACCACCAAAAATGGCTTAATAATATACCATACGGGCAATTCCGATGCATTAGACGCAATTGCTCGGACTTGAAGACATTTGAGAAGCAGGCAGGCATTCTGAAAACAAAGTTTGAAGAAAGAAATTATAAAACAGATATAATCCAAAATGCTTTCTCTAGAGCAGCACAACTAAGTAAGGATGAACTGCTGGTGCCCAAACAAAAGAAAGAGAAAGCAGATTATTTAGTACCCTTTGTTACAAAGTTCAATGACGAGGCTCATAAGATTAAAAAAAATTTAACGAAACATTGGCATGTTCTGTGTAAGGATGCCGTTTTAAAGGAGCACTTACCAGAGGTACCCAGTGTCATTTTTAAGAAAGCGGACAATATTAAAAGTAAGCTAGTTCCAAGCACATTCAGAAAAGAAGATAAAATACAGATAGTAAGCTGGCTACCAAAACCGATTGTTTTTTTTAAATGTTTTGATTGCAAGCATGCGGGGAAGGAGACACTAGGTTTCAGCTCGAACGTCACTAAGGAAGTTTTTAAAACTAAACATTTTATCAACTGTAGGACCACATTCGTGGTGTACTTGCTTGAATGCCCGTGTGGACTCCAGTATGTGGGACGGACCTCAAGAAGTCTCAGAGTCCGCATACTGGAGCACATAGGCAATATCAGAAGAGGCCTTACAACTCACAGTGTACCTGTACACTTCAATCAGGCACATGGGGGAGATCCATCTGGCTTGCTTTACAGAGGAATAGAGCTAGTCAACGAAAATTGGAGAGGTGGAGATAGGCTTAAACGATTGAAACAAAGAGAAACGTTTTGGATATACCAACTTAAAACTCTAGCACCGAAGGGCCTGAATGTCGATTTGGATATTTCGGCGTTTATTTAAGCCGGGATGACACTCGCGACATTGGGGTGTAGATCTAGTTTGGTTCTATCACTTAGATTGATTTTAATTTTAAATACATTTTATTATATTTATATACTAATGTTTTCTTTTGTTTCCCACCTCCCTCCTCCGTCACCCCATCTCCTCCCCCTTCCCCCCCCCTTCCCCACTCCCCTCCTTCCCACCCCCTCCACTTCTTTTCCTCCATTCCCCTTTTTCTTCCAATTTTCTGCCTATTTCTTTCATTATTAGAGTTATCTATTAAATGAATTACTTAATTTTAACGGGTTTATGATACAAGTTTTTAGTCAATTAGGTTCCAGTAAGAAACATGGATTAAATCCTATCACTAGCCAGATATGGATTTAAGGGAAAGATACTATTTACCAATGTTATAAAACTGTTTTTAAAAAACACAAAGAAATAGAATATGTGTGAGGTTTTAAGGTGATTGTATAAAATTGTTTTTTTAAATTTATTGTATAAACTATACGCCTAAAATGTTATTAATACGTTTGAATGAACTTAGATGACGAAGGGGAACCATCTTTTAATTTTTAAAAATATGTTTAAAAATTATTGGGACCATTATGAACCACTAACTAGTGTAACGGAACCTAGAGGGTTAAATCAATGAAGTTAAACATTGCAAGGCACAAGGGTGCAGTTGATAGGAATGAGTAGCATTGAAAGCTATTAAACCCTGTATTAAATGGACACATCAGCAATGGTACGTGAAACTGGCTATGAGATTGAGAATTAGCACCAAGTGAATGGTGCATATTGCAGGCAACTGTGCAAACATTACAAGCTAATTGATTAATCAGCTAGGTGGGTCTATAAAAGCTCATGGGACCCACCATACGTCATTTTATGAGCCTGAGGAAGCCGTCCAATCGGCGAAACGCGTTGCTCGAAACCTGTTCCTGTTTTGTCCCACGGAGGCTTCCGTAGAAAGTCCCTTCAGCAGCATCTGCAGCCGGGCGGATTAGTTCCAGCTATCTGCACCCCGGACGCGGGGCCGGAGCGGATTACTGCTAGAGTGAACCACACGGAGGAGCAAGGGGATATTATTTTATTGATGTGAGTGTGACAGTATTGTTTTTATACACAATAAATACCTTTTATTGCATACTGCTAAGACTGTGCCTCACTTATCCCCACACACCGCTGAATCGGAGAGTCACACTGCTGAGTATAAGCAAGAGAGGAGTACAGATCAGCTATAGCCCTACATGGGCAAAACCTGATGCAATTGACCCGCAACCACCCTGGACAGACTGATTCCACCTTAAAGACATCTGCCCTGCACCCTCACTCACACTGGGCCGTGTGAGTATTTGCATTAGTATATAGAGACCTTCTGAGATCCCCCTGCACTCATTTGTGGAGGGGTCAATATTCCGTCACAAAGATACCTTCTTTGGATTGTACTTACACACGGCCGTGTAAGTATCTATAATATTCTACAGTATATTATTATCTTATAGTTCCTGTCCCAACCCCACTGCATTGGGTTTACTTTATGCAAGATTTATCGCCGTTGATTTTATTGATGTATGTCTACTGATCCCTCGCTCCCCCTACTCTATTTGTTCTCACGTTTCCAATAAGGGCTTTGGATTATCCCTTCTAGGGGTTGAAGCAGAAGGGACCGTAAGAAAAACTCTGCAACAAAAGAGAGCAACCACATTTATTGGCGTCATCATTATCTGTTACTAAAGGTAAGCGCCTGGTCTCCCCCATTTACAATTTATTGTCATCAGAAAGATTGAGACTTTGCTCTCTATACCAACCTCAAGGTCATTATGAAACAAGTTAAAAACAGGGGTTCCTTTATTGATCTTGAGGTACTCCCCTCACATCTTTAGCCCAACCTACAAAAGTTTCATTTATTACAACTCTCTGTTGCCTATACTGTACATCAACCATTTTTACAGTGTCCAATTTGCTTAATTCTGTACACAAACGTATTTTGTGGAAGCTTATCAAAAGCCTTTGCAAAATCTAAGTAGACCACATCAATTGCATTACCATGGTCTAAATTCCTACTTACCTCCTCAAAGATGAACAGCACATGACATGTAGCGCACAGCCAAGAGAGTAGGTCAAAAATAGTCTAAAAAATTACTTCTTTATTGGTCCATTAAAAAACAGAGGTGTAATAGACCTGCTACGCGTTTCGTTCGTGTTGCACTTTATCAAGGAGTACTTTGTGAGTGGAGGTAACACCTTCATTACCTTTGCGGTTAATACCGATAAGGTAATGTAGGGGTTAACCCCTCCCGCTACCCACCCAGTAGATATAAACACCCACCAAGGACCAAATACCAACTTCATCCATCATCGCTGCCCTCAATAAACATTCAAAAACATAACAACACTAATACACACCTCCTCTACAACCAACATCCCTTCTCCTCCCCCCCCCCAACAAATACAGTACAGTAATGGGCAAAATTACTATTATCTATACATGGATAATAGCTCATTTGCCCATTCAAAATCAAACATTAGCCAGCCAACATCAATAAAGTAATTAAAACTTCTGTTCTACGTACCCCTGCCATGATGAAGGGCATCCTCATCACATAGCAGTTTTACTTTAAGGGATAATGTCATGTCCTTTTTAACAAATGGAACATATCACCATTGGCTATAATACCATGTGATATGAGTGATGTGGTTTTAAGGATGTGATGTACATCACTTGGAGATGACGTCACATCCTAAAAAGTTTTTTTAAAAGAGCCGGTCACATGATACAGCATCCAATCAGATTGGAGCTATACCATCTGACTCTAAAATGTGACGTCACAGGCCCTTTAAAAGGCCTGTTTCATTTAGTTTTAGATCAAGAAGACGACAAGGCAACATCTGTTGCTGGATTTACAATAGGGTTCTATTGGATTACAATAAAAGAAGATAGAAGAAAAGAAGAAAAGAATAACAGAAGGTAGAAGTAGGTGAAAGAAGATGAAAGAAAGAAGATTTTTTTACCTGATGCTTATCTTCAAAGAGGATGGAGTCGGATTGCAATGGATGAGGTCGCAGGTCGAGTGCTTCCTGATACTCCAGAATTCGGAGGGTGAAGACTTCTAAAGGTAAGATAAATATTGAATAGATGTAATTGTCTTTTTTCAGGTTTTTTTTATTGTATTTATTTCTTTTTATGTTTTTTATTGCCAATTGACTGCTAACATATGAATCTGTGTCCATTTAGTGAACAGATAAATACAGTGACAGGCAATGCATTTTTTGGCAAATGCTTGTTTTCAATTGATTGTTAGTTCTTCTATTTATGTTTATTGTTTTCAATAAATTGTTTGGTATTTGGATGGCTTGTTTTTATGACATTTTAGGATTGGTTAGCAGTTTTATTTCTTGAATTATTTTGTTGATTAGGTGTTTATTTAATTGTATTCTAGTATTTTGTGATAACCTAATTTGTATTCTTTTGGAGTTTTGGTGTTAGAATAATTTTATTGATGTGTAGTTGAGGCTTTGTAGTACTTTAATTCTTGTGGCGTTTAGGTGCTTGTTTATTTCTTTAATTGTGCTTGGTGATTTTTTTAATAGGTTTTTAAAAGACAGCGCTTCGGTCTGAAATCGGTTGGAAGCAGGTGACTAATTTCTTTAGACTAGATTTCAGCATGATAGCTACGGCTCTGTTAAAACTATCGCCGCCGGAATAGTATAGGTGAAAGCGAGCCGAGTGGTTAGTGTTTAAGACAGTATGTTCCTCTTGTCCAGTGAGTCTGACTTTGGAAATTGTGGTTATAACAATTTTGAATTTCTCTAGTTCGTCGGCAAATAGATACATTTTGCCGGTTTGGCTGCCTGAACGGATATTCCAAGCAGCGTGGTTGAGAACGTCTTTAGCGTTGAAATTTTTTTGCGTGTGGCTAGTAACCCATTTTTTGAAGGGAGCCCAGCTACTCCCAACACATCGGTTGAGCCGTTTGCGCTAGCCGTAGGAAAATTACGTAATTGTTGTCCTGACATTGGGTTCTTGGCTAATTTTCCGGTTCTGTCGCCATGGGAACCAAGACTCCCCATTTTTCAACCGGGCTTGTGACCGGCATTGGCTGGGTTTAATAAAGGGGTTAACCAGTGTCACTATACACCCCCCCCCCTGTCCGGTAGGCCTAAACATACATCCTTTGGGTAAGTAAACCCTTGACCCAATCCCTCTACCCCCAAGAAACAAAAATAAACACAGCAACCCTACTACCCACCTCCTCTACCCCCAACAACCCCCCCCCCCCCAACACATACAGTACTGTATTGGGCAAAATTACTATTATCCAGATATGGATAATAGCTCATTTGCCCATTCTAAATCAAACATTAGCCAGCCAGCATTTATAATTTAAATACAACTTCTACTTTCCCCTGCAGGATGAAGGGCATCCTCATCACCAATGTCCCCCATTGGCAGCAAGAGAACAAGAAAAAATACAATTTAACCCCCCTAACGCTTTAATCACCTTAGCAGTTAATAACCGCTATAATAATTAAGGGTTAACTCACCCTTCCCCACTACCCACCTGGGAGACTTAACCACCCGCCCTTGGGCCACTATACCCACCCTCTACCCATTGATTGGCACAGTGGTACATCATACCCATTAATATGGGCATGATAAGCCACTATAGCAGTCAAAGGCCAACCTATAAAAAATGTGAATTTTTAACACCTCAATACGCACCATTTTACTGTATGGCTCAGAAACATGGACACTACTAAAAAGTGATATGAACTTACTCGAACGATTCCAACTAAGATGTCTACGTAACATACTCCATATTACGCTATGAGACCGATGAAAAAATTAAGATGTACGGTTACCCTGTCAAAACCAATCCACAATCAACCAGTACATTAAGCGACAAAGACTTAGGTGTTTTGGCAACGTCTGCCGTATGGACATCACAGACTACCATACCATTGCCTCAACACCACACGACCCATAGGCTGGAAAGTGGACCGAAATTCTCCAAAGAAAACGTGGTCAAACCAGGTGGTGCAAGATCTCAAACCGCTCCAATTCACATTAGCCAAAGCCCAAAATGCCACCCTAAATTAAGATCAATGACGCGGAATCGCTAGAGATGTATTGAACATCCTGCTGCTGGCCTCCACAACGCATCACTCCTTACCTTATAAAAGATGAAGCAATGTCGTTTATGGAGTATATACCATATACCATAACCCCTTCATTTATAACAGTTACCATTTAGTGGTAGTGAAGGGGTTAACTCCTCCCACAACCTTCCCAGTAGGCCTAACCACCCACCCTGGGGCTACTACCCCTTTCATCCACCCTCTCTGCCCCCAATAAACAGGCTATTGAAGTTTAACCCCTTCATTGCCTTACCGGCTAGTTAATGAAGCTGGTTTAATAAAAACATTAATACTAGTGTACGTGAGCAAGGGGTCTCCGAAGCAGAACCACATTGATTTCAGGTCCGGGTACCACCTGCTTCCCGAGATAAAGGCCCTGTTATGGGGTGCCGGTATCTCCTATGCATTTAAATGCCCCACGTCCCGTGACCGGGACATTTAAATGCATAGGAGATACCGGCACCCCATAAGGGGGCCTTTATCTCAGGAAGCAGGGAGTCCCTAGACCTGAAATCAACGCAGTTCTGCTCCGGAGACCCCCTGCTAACGTACACTAGTATTAAATTTTTTATTAAAAGCCTACGATCGTGGCGAGATATACGCAGGGAGAGGCAGCTCTCTCTGTGCAGATCTCTATGAAGCAAGGCCAGATCGCTGCAGATCCAGTGTTGACTCGTGTTTTATCGAGTGCAGAAAATGGCATTTTAGTGTTCTGGTTTTTAAACACCTGCAAATTGACACAGTACTGTACTGTACACATTCATTCATTTCTGCCACGGAAACGCGAAGAATTGCACCCAAAGAAATCGGGATCCATGAAATTAAAAAAATCAACCGCATGATTGGCCGCATGGAGTACAGCAGCGCGCACGAAAACGGCTCCGTGATATGTTCGAATAACGGCTGGTGCATCTGTACTGCATTTTCTTTTAATCTTTACAGTCCCCTTATGATCTAACTGGGATGTCATGGGCCCTGACAAACCACAATCCCGTTTGACAGTACTGTAAATCATAAAAAAGCTTGTTCTTTAGGGAATTAACAGGCTATCAGCTGAAATAGATTGTCTGGCCTTATCAAATGGAACTGGAGCCTTCTTCACATTCTTTTTTGCCAACAGTGGGATAAATGGTAGTGGTCATGTGATAAATGTTGATGTGATCACATGATCGCAACTGTTTGAGGTCCAGTGGGATTCATGGTACTGGACCTCTGGCACTCAAAAAGTTAATTGATAATGTCTACACCTACAGTATACCAAACTCAATGCAATGCAAATATTGGCACCCAGTCTAATTTCCTTTATTTGGTACAGAAACATCCTGCTTAACACTATTAAAAGAATTTCCAAAATCTAAATAGATCACATCTACTGCACAGGGAGATATTTTGACCTTTATAAAGGATTTATTTCTATCCTCATTGTTTCATTTATGAAAATGGACCTTTTAATAGTTGAACATTTCCAATTTTGTGTAATTCAAGTTCTGTTTTACACATCAAAGAAGACAAAGGAGTTAATATTATTTTGGATTATATATATCTTGCTGTTGTGTAAAGAGCAAAATTGCTATTAAATTTAATATTAGAATATAACTCTTAAAACTCAAACATCTAGAAAAGCTTATATCAGCTTGATTACTTTGAAACAGCTTCTTGCAGCTTCTCAGTAGGTAAATGAGTAATTAGTATAATCAGAGCAATGAATCAAATACATTTTACATTCAAGACTTAAGCTGCAATTTCAACTTTTAGAGTTTCCTGGCATATATTATAAATAATATGTAACATTTTATCTATACAAACTTATACTTTTTAAACATCAAGGTTATAAAAAGGACACATTATAGTCCAACAACTCCCACAGTGCTGCAAAGCATCACAGCAAAGGTATGGATACTCTTATCTTTAGCACAGCCATGCAGATGGGAGCTCTCACTGACAATGTACAAAACATAAAGTCTAACTGTGACCCAATCTGCCGAGGTGATACAAGGTGACCCATGGGAGGGCAGCATTTCATGTTTTCCTATACAGTAAATAAAGCAAGGAAGTATACGATTTAAAAAAATGAACAATATAAGAGCATCAGATATTTTGTACAGAAGGATTGCTATTCAATATTTTGCTTTGAAAATATATTGGTATTTGTAAGAAGAGAGAGAAAATGAAATTACATTTTAAATGATAGTACTGTACGTTTAATGTTCTATAGTACTTTACCTATTATGAAAATCACAAACCAACCATTCAATTAGGGTATTTTACATTTCAAAATAATGTTTAAGCTTTTTTCTTGAAGAAAATGTTACATATTTGTTTTAAGATTCACTGGATTGCTTTTTATTATTATTTATTTTCAAGGAAGTACAGTACCTACTGTAAGCATCTAAATGCATTATAATCCCTTTAGAATTTTTTTTTTTTGGTGGGTTGAATTTCCGGTTAGGCAAACGTCATACTGCTGCGGCAGACTTTATTCTTACTAATCACTGGCTTATACCTGGCATGTTCCTGGAATGTGACACTTTTCACCCGGAGCATGCCGGGCTCCTTTTGCCTTCCCAGCCAGGGGTCATGCCCGGCTGACGCGCGGTTGATGTGTTAATTAATAATGGTTCAGGATTTACTAGGCTGCAATGCTTCGCGTGTCCGCCAGATGGCATAAATTCATGACTTGTAATGCGCCGAATCAGTAATGTGTCGGCTTGCAGGTGTTTCGTTTAAAAAAGATACTGTACCACAGTGTGCCATTGTAACTTGGCCTTGAGACTGAAGGAAGAGTTGCCAAAATGTATCAATTTAGGGTTTTCATATTAAAGAAAGACAAAGACCAGTTTTAGTTTGTGTTACACTATTCTCTAGAGACCCACCCGCCATGAGTGTTCAAGTGCAACCTGCTTTCCAAAAACCTGACAGAAGTTACGCGTATTTGATATGGGCCGCGATTAATGCAACAGAGGATAAGATGGCAACAGTTGCTCAAATTTATCAATATTTTATCGAAAAATATGGAAGTGTGCAGTAAGGAAAAGGTTATGTAGTGACCCCTGTTTTCACCGTATTGAGCCCCAATTTGTTGGAGGGTATTGGTGTGTATCACCGGGTTTTTCCCGTATCTATGATCATGGAGGCGGCAAAAGGCAAAGGGTCATGTTAAAACCAACTAAGAAGCGACAGTCGCTGCCAAGCAATGCACCAGCACTAGCACCAGCACCAGCACCAGCACCGGCTTCCAATGACGTTCCCACTGTCAGTGACAACCCTGAGCCTGAGGCTGAGCTGGATTTGGCGTGCAGTTTTGATGAAGCTTGCATGTACCTAAGAGATTTCCAGCCTCACCTGCTGACTACAGATGGACTAGTCCCGCTGCCAACTATCGACGTGGAGGATGAAGAAAGCTGGACTGGCAGTGGACCGGCACCGGCGCAAGCTGAATGGGAAATTCAATGGTGAGTACTGTCTTGTTGCCATGTTATTTTGGTGGGGCTGGCTGGGTACTTCTTTAGGGGGCTGACCATTACTGTACTGTACATTACTTTTCTTTTTGTTTTTTCTCAGAAAAGAAAAAGGCTAATGGGGGGATATCGATGGATAATATTGTACTGTATGCTGATGTTTTCCGGCTGTACAGTATACTGTGTAATAAACCCTGATTAAATAAAACTATGCATTTATTCTACATATTCAGTATCGTTTCATTATTTGTCTTCCACAGTATACTGTACAGTGGTATACAGTGCCTAACATCTATGGGCAAAAAGAATTTTATTCCTAGGTGCCCTAGAACAGAAGTTCCCACGCAAATTGCCAGTGAACTTGACCGCGGCCCTAAGTAGTTCCCACGCCAATTGCGCGAATATAATGTAAAATTACCCGTTCTGTGGGTCTGAGCGGGTTGAAATTTACCTGGTCCCCATGCGGGAGGACCCTTGCCATAGTGGCAAAATATCAGCCTTGTACGACCCCCGGAACCGGAGATACCAAAAGACAGTTTAAAAGCACATTAGCAAAGTGGCTTTTTTTCTGCCATGCAAGTCAATGGCAGAAACCTAAACTTTAACATCACCCTGACTCCGTTTTGTTGCCACGAGAGGGTCGCAATTTGCCATGCAATCCTGCCGCAACTAGGACTACATGGTGACCGAATATGGGCCCTCTAGCTCGAACCGAACCGGAGTTGTGGGTTCCAGGTTTCTGCTCATTCTGACTTAGCCGGTTCAAAGATTTCTCCGCCATTTGCGCTCAATGGTAGGACCCTCCTCGCCGGCGTGACCCTTTCTCGTCGCCATTACTGCTGGGACCCTGTTGGGGTCAAGTGAGGGGGTTCCTAACATCTAGGGGCCAAATAAATTTTATTTCTAGGTGCCCTAAAACAAAAGTTCCCACGCCAATTGACCTAGTTCCCACGCCAATTGCCGTAGTTCCAATGCCAATTGCGTGACCAGGCAGTAAAAAAACAGTGCAGCAAGCCGCTACAGTACATTTGTTACACTGGCAAAGGAGCAGATGGAAACAATGTGAGGCAATTCAACATGGTCTTTTATTGGTGGAGTCAGTACAAAAACATTTATTTACAATATTGAAACATTTATAAAGTGCACAGCAATTCAAAACATCAACACACAATAATACTTTATAGTACATTCTGCTGCCTTTATTACATTCTTCTGCCACAAAACATTTTTGGTGCATAGGGCACAGGGAGTTAAAGTGACTTGCTTTTTATGTACTACAGTACTGTATATTTGGGGGTTGTCTTTGGGGGTTTATTCATCCAATTATTATGATTAACTGCCTTTTGAAATGACACTGCTGTTAACTATGTCAGCCACACACCTCCAGAGTTTTTAATCCCTCCCTAGCCAAGCGTCAATCGGCTGAGTCACCCTAGCTAGCCTACAGTACCATCCCCCTCTCTCCACTGGGTCGTTGATCTGCTGCATATTGGCATTGTTTTCTTAATCCGCCCATAGCCGAGCTACAAACACAGCACACCTGCGTCTAATCACACCACCCCCCTCCCCCAACCCTTAGAGGCCTGTTGTTTGAACGGTACTGTAATGCTTTGAAAAGTCCCCTCTCGAATTTGAAATGTAAATCTGATGTGCAAAGCACTGTGAGAATTGAGAGTACACTGAGACAGTATTTCATCAGGGTGTGAAAATATTTGTCAGTCACTACTGTATGGTTTACAGTCACATGTTTTTAATACAATACAGTACATTCTTTAATATCTTTAAAATAAAAATATATAAATCCTGTATACAGTATACTGTAAGTACATACTGTATAATGTAAAATAACCCTTTCTGTGGGTCTGAGCGGGTTGAAATTTACCTGGTCCCCATGCTGGCGTACCCTTGCCATAGTGGCAAAATATCAGCCTTCCAAGACCCCCGGAACCGGAGATACCAAAAGACAGTTTAAAAGCACATTAGCAAAGTGGCTTTTTTTCTGCCATGCAAGTCAATGGCAGAAACCTAAACTTTAACATCACCCTGACTCCGTTCTGTTGCCACGAGAGGGTTGCAATTTACCATGCAATCCTGCCGCAACTAGGACTACATGGTGACCGAATATGGGCCCTCTAGCTCGAACCGAATCGGAGTTGTGGTTTCCAGGTTTCTGCTCATTCTGACTTAGCCGGTTCAAAGCTTTCTCCGCCATTTGCGCTCAATGGTAGGACCCTCCTCGCCGGCGTGACCCTTTCTCGCCGCCATTACGGCTGGGACCCTGTTGGGGTCAAGTGAGGGGGTTCCTAACATCTAGGGGCCAAATAAATTTTATTTCTAGGTGCCCTAAAACAAAAGTTCCCACGCCAATTGACCTAGTTCCCACGCCAATTGCCGTAGTTCCTACGCCAATTGCGCGACCAGGCAGTAAAAAAACAGTGCAGCAAGCCGCTACAGTACATTTGTTACACTGGCAAAGGAGCAGATGGAAACAATGTGAGGCAATTCAACATGGTCTTTTATTGGTGGAGTCAGTACAAAAACATTTATTTACAATATTGAAACATTTATAAAGTGCACAGCAATTCAAACCATCAACAAAACAAAACATTTTTGGTGCATGGGGCAAAGGGAGTTAAAGTGACATTTTAAGTAACATCTCCTTTATTAAAGAAACCCAGTACTGTATACAGTACAGTGGGATGGTGCCCAACACTGTCAGTCAGACCTGCACCAGTTCAGTCCTAGAGGGCAGCAAACAGGGCAAGTTTTCAGAGCAACATTGAAAACCGTGCCTGTTTGCGGCCCTCAGGGACTGGAGTTGTGCATGTCCTGTGAAAAAAAACAATCAACAACATCTCCTTTGTTTAAGTTCAGCAGGTACTGTAGGGCAAAACATGTACAGTACAATACAGTTCAGCACAACAGTATGGTCTCACTGACAGTCCTCCACATTGTCCATCCATAGCCGATTCCTTGCATGGCGCAAAACGCCATTAATGCAGTCTCTAACGCCTTTCATTACAGGATCTGTAACTGTATAAAAGCGCCGCAATTCTTCCACAATGTTTTTCCTTAAATTGGCAGGAAGGGCCTTTTTTACGCGATTCCCATCGTAGTTCACTTTGAACACCCACTAGCAGTACAACATGTAGGGAACATGGTGCTTAAAAATGATCAAGGCATACTTGTGGGGTACACCAGCACTCATCACCCTATACTTCTCCCTAAGCGCTGCTGTCAGATCGCGCAGGGTGATGTCGGGCACTGTTTCGATGCGAGCGGGTGTAGGTCTTTTGGGAACGGGTGTGCTTGAGGCGACGGGCGATGGTAGGATGTCAGGGAGGAAGCTTTCCTCCGGTCGTGGTCGCCGTGTTGTCTCCTGGCGTGGTCTTGACGGGGTTGTCATGTCCTTCTCAACGGCATACATGTACACTACATCTTGTGGTGGAGGGGGGGCGCTTGGTGATGGAAGGGGGTCGAAGGGCCCATTCATCACATCCATGTCACCCTCCTGCTCCGGCGTGGAAACAGGGGCATTAGCACCGAGCAAATAATGTATGCCCGCAATGTCAGCCTCTATCTTCTCCATCCGTTGATCCATCCGTTGCTCCATTTGTAGCATCCGTTGATCCATCCCTTGCTCCATTTGTAGCATCCGTTGATCCATCCCTTGCTCCATTTGTAGCACCCGTTGCTCCACATTTAGCATTGTCTCCAGAAGCAGATCTATCTTTGCCAGCACAATAGAATTCCCGGGGAGATCCAAACTTATCCCATTCAGCATCCGGTCCAACGAGCTGCTTCTTGTGCATGGCGTCTGGACATCTGGGGGATGGGTGCAACGGAGGATGAGATGGGGGTTCCATGGAGAGAAGCGGCATCGATGGTGAGTGGAGGAGGTGACCTGTGGATACCCGGTAGAGGAGAAGCGGCAGCGTCGTCGAAGAGGGATGGAGAAGGTGACCTTTGGATTTCCGGGCGAGAAGCAGAGTCATCTAAGAGCAAAGGAGACAGTGACCCGTGGATTTCAGAGGCGGGAGCATCGTCAGATGGAACCGGAGAAGATGGGGGTGGAGAAGATGGGATGAAGATTTCCGGGACAGCTAAAGCAGAGTCGTCGAAGCATATGGGAGGAAGTGGTCTGCGGGTCCGATGGGTTGGCTGCCATTCGTTTTGCGTAGAGAGCGTATTACCGAATATCTTCTTCACATAATGAGGCTTACGTCTAAGAAAACCCTTAAACTTTGGGGTCAGCAGAAGGTTTTCTTTATCGGCCTTAGCCTGTCGCTTTGCCCTTGGCGTGGAAACCGCTCCTGCCTTTCGCTTTTTCAGCATGACAGGCACGGCAGAGGTGAGTGGGTTCTTGGGTCCATAGAACCGGGGATGCTCCATGGAAGCAGGTGGCACAATGCAGTACAGTATCTGGACAAGGGCAAGTTCAGATAAAGATCCTGGAGTGGTGGCCTATGCAAAGTGTGTGACCTTTTATGCATGGTGGCCAGGTACAGGTGTTGAAAGTGGGCGTGTGAGTCATTACCGTATAAATACACCATCCATTTTGTGGATTGACTGCACATAGAATACACATCGACTAAACATCGAATATACATTCTTGTGTTTGTATTTCTTTCCACTCGCAGCAATGCCTGTAAAAAAGATTTCAAAGGATCTCAGCATGCGAATTAAGGAGATGTACAGGAGCGGACACCGAATTGCTGCTATCCAACGCTGGCTAGCTACTTCTGACCTCGTTGTGGCATTAACCACCGTGAGCTATCATGCACAAGGAAAAAACAGAGACCGGAGAAAGGCACCAAGGGTAACAAACCCGTAAGTATATTTATAAAACTTAACAAAAAAAATATAGAAAACTGTACTGTACTGTACATCTACAGTACAGTTCTGTATCTACTGTAATACTGTTGTTATTTCTGTTGATTAATATAACAACATACTGTACAGTAGTTTGTCTATTTATATTTATACAGTATTACAGCAGTATACATTTTTTGTATATTTCAATTAATCTTACAACGGTATATAATGTATAGGATGTACTGTATATTTATATTTATATTAAAACAGTATATTTATTTGGTATATTTATATTTATAATACAACAGTATATATATTTTGTCTATTTATATTTATAGTACAGCAGTATACATTTTTGTATATTTCAATTAAGCTTACAACGGTATATACTGAATAGGATGTACTGTATATTTATATTTATATTAAAACAGTATATTTATTTGGTATATTTATATTTATAGTACAAGAGTATATATATTTTGTCTATTTATATTTATAGTACAGCAGTATACATTTTTTGTATATTTCAATTAAGCTTACAACAGTATATACTGAATAGGATGTACTGTATATTTATATTTATATTAAAACAGTATATTTATTTGGTATATTTATAGTACAACAGTATATATATTTTGTCTATTTATATTTATAGTACAACAGTATACAGTACTGTATATATTTTGTCTATTTATACAGTATTTAATGTACTGTATATTACAACATTACATTTATATACATTTTATATTGCTGCATATTAATTAAACAATATAATTTCTTTACATTGTAGGGAGACAACTCTTCTGGTGGACAAAATAAGTGAGGAGAATGATGAGAGGAGTGCATTAAGGGTCAAATACACTCTGCAGGAAAAGCACAATATGACTGTATCCGAGAGCAGCATAAAGAAGATGAGACGCAGCATTGGATGGAAATATGGATGTGTGAGGTTAGTACTGGACAGTACAGGAGGTAAAAGTGTTGTTTCGCAAACTGTACTGCACTGTGCCGCAAATTTTTTTTATTTCTTGTCATTACAGAGCGTACCCCATGATACGGGACGCAAACAAAATCAAGAGAGTGCTCCAGGCCCAGGCATGGATCGACAGCGGGGAGACTTTCCAGGATTGCATCTTCACTGATGAGTCTACTGTGTCGCTGGAGAGATTTGCACGATTTGCGTTCCACAAAAAAGGCCGCTTATCTTTGAAGCCGCGGCCAAAACACCCTGTGAAGCTGCATGTGTGGGGTGACATCTCTAGGCGTGGACCGGGATGCATTGTCATCTTTGAAGGTAAAATGTATCAAATATAATGTCACCTAATGCACTGTACTTGACTAGTGTTGCCTTACCGTGTGCACTGTACTGTACTATTGTGCAGTTTTTTGAGCACTTTTCTTTTATTGCTATAGGAATCATGAATAAAGCTTACTTCCAAGACAACATTGTGCCCGAGATAGTGCAATACATCACACGCGACTTCACCAATGGTCACCGCTTCTACCAGGACAACGATCCCAAGCAAACTGCGTCAATGGCGCATATCCTTGAGCGCGGCATCAACTGGGTGAAGACGCCAGCGGAGTAAGTGCAGTAGACCATGTCCCATTTTTGTTCCCCACTGTTTTTAGCTCTTAAACCAATTGTCCTTTCTTTCCAATGACAGGTCGCCAGACTTCAATCCGATCGAAATTGTCTGGCATTAGCTGAAGGACCATATCCGGAAAGTGGTGAAACCCTCCAAAAAGGACGAGTTGTTGAAAGGCATACTGAGTTTTTGGAACGATGTACTCACCGTGGAACGCTGCAATAAATATATAGACCATATTGCCACTGTGTTGCCCATTGTCATCGTGCGTAATGGCCAAGCATCAGGAAAGTAGTACTGTGCTGTAGTATTGTAAGTACAGTATGTTACAGGTAAGTATGGCAAATATTTTTTCTTTCCAGATAGTAAGAGTACTGTATACAGTAGTTAGTTTTTTCTTTACAGAGAGAGCAGCACCAGCCATCAGGTTACAGTACATAGAATTTAACAGTAGTCAGAGTATACAGTAGTTCCAGTACAGTATACAGTACACTAGTTTGACAGTACTACAGTAACTGCCTTCTACAGTAACTGCCCCATTTTTTTTCTTTCCAGAGAAAGCTGCACCAGCCACCTACTGTACAGTAGTTCTGCCATAATACAGTACAGTAACTGCACACATTTTTGGTTTTCTTGTCGTTCCAGGAAAAGCGGTGGCCTAGGGGGATGGGGGCGTTGTGTCCAGTCAAATCTGCTTGTACAGTCAAATGTACAGTATATAAACAGCAGCAATGATGTACACAAAACCTCTCCTCTCTCAATGAACTACTGTACTGCAGACAGAATGAGGAAAAGATAAAGACGGAAAAAATAATTTTACTATACAGTATATAGTATATACAGTATATTATACAGTACATTACAGTACTGTACTGTAAATACTGTAGTATTAACTAATATTCTTAGAAATGTGCATTACTCATGTTTCCCCATGTTTCACAAAGGTTTTCCCAATGGTTATCCAATTTCAAGCTGCCAAAATAACGTAATAAAGACTGCATTACTGTATGTATTATTCCTGATTATTTTTAAAATAAAATAAATATTTATTCACTTTCCTGCGAATCATAATCATTTACAGCCACCCCTAGAGTGCACCAATGAAATATTTTATTTATTTATTTATAAAATATTTTACCAGGATTTAAATATTTTTATTTTAAAGATATTAAAGAATGTACTGTATTGTATTAAAAACATGTGACTGTAAACCATACAGTAGTGACTGACAAATATTTTCACACCCTGATGAAATACTGTCTCAGTGTACTCTCAATTCTCACAGTGCTTTGCACATCAGATTTACATTTCAAATTCGAGAGGGGACTTTTCAAAGCATTACAGTACCGTTCAAACAACAGGCCTCTAAGGGTTGGGGGAGGGGGGTGGTGTGATTAGACGCAGGTGTGCTGTGTTTGTAGCTCGGCTATGGGCGGATTAAGAAAACAATGCCAATATGCAGCAGATCAACGACCCAGTGGAGAGAGGGGGATGGTACTGTAGGCTAGCTAGGGTGACTCAGCCGATTGACGCTTGGCTAGGGAGGGATTAAAAACTCTGGAGGTGTGTGGCTGACATAGTTAACAGCAGTGTCATTTCAAAAGGCAGTTAATCATAATAATTGGATGAATAAACCCCCAAAGACAACCCCCAAATATACAGTACTGTAGTACATAAAAAGCAAGTCACTTTAACTCCCTGTGCCCTATGCACCAAAAATGTTTTGTGGCAGAAGAATGTAATAAAGGCAGCAGAATGTACTGTAAAGTATTATTGTGTGTTGATGTTTTGAATTGCTGTGCACTTTATAAATGTTTCAATATTGTAAATAAATGTTTTTGTACTGACTCCACCAATAAAGACCATGTTGAATTGCCTTACATTGTTTCCATCTGCTCCTTTGCCAGTGTAACAAATGTACTGTAGCGGCTTGCTGCACTGTTTTTTTACTGCCTGGTCGTGCAATTGGCGTAGGAACTAGGTCAATTGGCGTGGGAACTAGGTCAATTGGCGTGGGAACTTTTGTTTTAGGGCACCTAGAAATAAAATTTATTTGGCCCCTAGATGTTAGGAACCCCCTCACTTGACCCCAACAGGGTCCCAGCAGTAATGGCGACGAGAAAGGGTCACGCCGGCGAGGAGGGTCCTATTGAGCGCAAATGGCGGAGAAAGCTTTGAACCGGCTAAGTCAGAATGAGCAGAAACCTGGAACCCACAACTCCGGTTCGGTTCGAGCTAGAGGGCCCATATTCGGTCACCATGTAGTCCTAGTTGCAGCAGGATTGCATGGCAAATTGCGACCCTCTCGTGGCAACAGAACGGAGTCAGGGTGATGTTAAAGTTTAGGTTTCTGCCATTGACTTGCATGGCAGAAAAAAAGCCACTTTGCTAATGTGCTTTTAAACTGTCTTTTGGTATCTCCGGTTCTGGGGTTCTTGGAAGGCTGATATTTTGCCACTATGGCAAGGGTCCTCCAGCATGGGGACCAGGTAAATTTCAACCCGCTCAGACCCACAGAACGGGTTATTTTACATTATATTCGCGCAATTGGCGTGGGAACTACTTAGGGCCGCGGTCAAGTTCACGGGCAATTGGCGTGGGAACTTCTATTCTAGGGCACCTGGGAATAAAATTATTTTTGCCCATAGATGTTAGGCACTGTATACCACTGTCAGTATACTGTGGAAGACAAATAATGAAACGATACTGAATATGTAGAATAAATGCATAGTTTTTTTTAATCAGGGTTTATTACACAGTATACTGTACGGCCGGAAAACATCAGCATACAGTACAATATTATCCATCAAAATCCCCCCATTAGCCGTTTTCTTTTCTGAGGAAAAAAAAAGAAAAGTTTCAATGTACAGTAATGGTCAGCCCCCTAAAGAAGTACCCAGCCAACCCCACCAAAATAATACGGCAACAAGACAGTACTCACCATAGAATTAAAATTCATTTTCCCCCAGATGTTAGGAACCCCCTCACTTCACCCCAACAGGGTCCGAGCATGTACAGTACTGTACTTTAAAATAAATTAAATATGCAATTTTACTATTACTGCGCGCGCACACACAGACTGTGTACTGCAGGTTGAACCGCGAAGGTATTAGACTTCAGAGACAACAGCTCGCAAACGCCCCCATGCGTTTTTACACGGCATTGCAGTATTGCAGCCAGCGGGAATAAAATGCTTAAATCACAGCCGTGAAAATAACGCTATATACCCCGGGAGAAAACGACACAAAACCGCACATCACCGGGGTCCTCTGAAATTCGCGGAGCTAGCCAAGTAAGAATAAAGTTGGTCGCCAGTGTATCATGGCACTAGTCTTTTTGATCATTGATTTATCATATGAAAGAAAAAGGACCCAGTCTTTCAGCACTCAGTCACAAGGAATGTAATGTTGTAAATTTAAAAATATACTTTATTTATAACCATGAATAAAAAATAGGGTGTTATAACACTACCTATAACACTATAATATAACATTATATTCATTTTTTGCACATTCATTGTATTTATATTGTTTGTAACCTGTGTGCTGTGTCTTCTTCCTCGCTCTCTAGAAATTGAGAGAGAGAGAGAGAGAGAGAGAGAGAGAGAGAGAGAGAGACTTGTGAGCACATTCACATGTCTTAGACAGGTCTGCAACCCTGCCTTTTAACCATTATGGAAAAACAGAAATAAACTGTGCGCTACTATCTATCTCCTTATAATTGAATACAGTGCAGTGACTAAACCATATATAAATAAAGTAAACCACAATACCACAGTGAATAAGTGATTAAATAATTAAATTATAACATAACCGTGTGGTTGATAAGGGCGTCTGCTGCTATAAACATTAGGGGTGGCTCAGCACCCCACACACTCTAAGAAATGGAAACAAAAAGAAAACAGCGCACAACGCCAAATAGTGAAGTAAGTAATAGAATGTATTACAATGTTAAAGGGGTAATAAATCTGCGTACATCAGATAGAAATAACATGTGCATTTAGTGCATAACACACTGGTTACCACTCTGTAGCTGTAAAACAGGACGGTCTGGCACTCAGCTGTCTCTGCAGGAGCCTCTATGATGGTTCTGGGGCATGGGATCCTTCATGCACTCCTCACACAGCAGGACGCTGCTCACAAGGGGATTCCTTTCAAGCAGCCTGGTAATACTGCAGATTCAGACACTTAGTGGGACCGCTCCTCAACCGGCGATATACTGCCTCCAGGGGAATTCCCCTACAGTCCCCCGTCTCTCCTGTGTAGATTTGCTGCTTTTCCCAGCTGCTATGATCTTAGGGCAGTCCAGAGCTGTTGGAATTGCTCTGCAAACACTTCCGCAGCTGCAGGGGCTTACACAGCGTGGCACGATGCCGCTCCGTCACGTGGTATAGCGGAGTGACGTCACAGTTCTCGTGGCAATGGAGGAATCAATAGGGAGGAAGAAGGAGAGTCCCTTACAGTCTCTTACCGGCGCAGAAATCGCTCAGTTAGCACGGTGGCAGCCAATATAAGCTGATAGTGATACAAATCCAAAGGATGAATATAGGCAAAATTATGGCATTAATACATCCAACATGTTTCGTAGATCTAACTACTTCTTCAGGGAGTAATTTGGCCATTACCCAGAGGTCTTAAATACCTCTCAGAGATGTCTCATTGGTCAAACAATTAGAGTTAGACCAATCATCTGAGCTATGGTCAAAGTATTAGGGAAGATTTATTTCTACTTTTAAAACAACAACTTTATTAACAAATGAACAATCACATATATAAAAAAAACACTAGCATATAATCAAAACCTAACATGAACATAAAACCATGCTGGAATAAAAAGAAACACATTATTAGTATATTAAAAGATTAAAATAGACATCATAAATTCCTTAAGCAATATAAAAAAATATATATATATATCTAACTAGAAATAGCAGGTAAGCTACAGCAGGGAGAAGGAAACACATAGCAGTGCCTTATCACTAAATCTAATGAGGACGTGGGCTAGAGGTTTTAATATAATGCCCAAATATCCACATCCTCATTGAGCCCCTTGGGGGACATGATATCTAGCTTATGTATCCAATAAGTCTCCTTAGAGGATAATGTTTTGACTCTGTCTCCCCCTCTTCTATTAACTGGAATAAACTGAATCCCCTTGAAAGTAAGACTAGAAGGGTCTTTACCATGATGTAATGAGAATGTTTGTCAAACCCAATTTTAATGTTTCGGACATGTTCCTGGATACGGATTTTAAGGCTACGTTTGGTTCTGCCTACATATTGGTATCCGCATGCACACTCCAACAGATATACAATATGTGTCGATGTACATAAAATAAAGTCATCAATATTAAAAACCTCTAGTGTATTATTAGATTTAAACGTTTGCTTTACAGGGTGTTGATACTTGCAAATACTGCATTTACCACAGGTATAGTTGCCTCTTGGTTTGGTTCCAAGCCATTGTTTGGATGATACGGTGTTGTTACATACAAAAACATCACTAGGTGCTAGTATGCTTTTAATGTTTTTGGCTCTCCTATATATAAACCGTGGTTTGGTGTCTAAATGAGATCCCAATATGGGATCTTTACACAGTATACCCCAGTGTTTACTAAAAACCTTTTCAATGTCCCTATATACAGAGTTGTAATTGGTAATGAAGGCCACATCTACCAAACCGCCCTTATTTTGTTGGCTCTCATTATTTCTATTTTTAGATCTATTTTGAATCAGCATCTCGTTGCGATCCAGATTACGTACTCTTTTTATCTCTCTATCTAAAAGCTCTTTAGGATATCCCCTCACTCTAAATCGTAAAAATAATTTGTTAGCCTGTTTATTAAAAACCTCTATATTGCTGCAGTTGCGTCTGAGTCTAACAAATTGCCCTCCTGGTATGTTTTTGATCCATGTGCTCTTGTGACTGCTATTTGCCATCAGCAAATTGCTGGTATCCACCTCCTTAAAGAAGGTCTCGGTTTCCACAGTGCCATCCACTCGCGAAGTGAGTCTTAGATCTAAAAAATCTATCTGTGTGGCATCCAATTTATGTGTGAATTCGAGATTATAATCATTTTTATTCAAGTCAGCCACAAATGCACTGGCTGAAGCACAATCACCATCCCATACACACAGGATGTCGTCTATGTAGCGCCTCCACACAACGACATTCCTGTGGTGCGGGTTATCGGGCATAATAAACTGTGACTCCCACTTACCCACATACAGGTTTGCGAAACTGGGGGCAAATCTAGTTCCGTATCCAGGAACATGTCCGAAACATTAAAATTGGGTTTGACAAACATAGTGTGTCAAGACACTTTTCATTACATCATGGTAAAGACCCTTCTAGTCTTACTTTCAAGGGGATTCAGTTTATTCCAGTTAATAGAAGAGGGGGAGACAGAGTCAAAACATTATCCTCTAAGGAGACTTATTGGATACATAAGCTAGATACCATGTCCCCCAAGGGGCTCAATGAGGATGTGGATATTTGGGCATTATATTAAAACCTCCAGCCCACGTCCTCATTAGATTTAGTGATAAGGCACTGCTATGTGTTTCCTTCTCCCTGCTGTAGCTTACCTGCTATTTCTAGTTAGATATATATATATATATATTTTTTATATTGCTTAAGGAATTTATGATGTCTATTTTAATCTTTTAATATACTAATAATGTGTTTCTTTTTATTCCAGCATGGTTTTATGTTCATGTTAGGTTTTGATTATATGCTAGTGTTTCTTTTATATATGTGATTGTTCATTTGTTAATAAAGTTGTTGTTTTAAAAGTAGAAATAAATCTTCCCTAATACTTTGACCATAGCTCAGATGATTGGTCTAACTCTAATTGTTTGACCAATGAGACATCTCTGAGAGGTATTTAAGACCTCTGGGTAATGGCCAAATTACTCCCTGAAGAAGTAGTTAGATCTACGAAACATGTTGGATGTATTAATGCCATAATTTTGCCTATATTCATTCTTTGGATTTGTATCACTATCAGCTTATATTGGCTGCCACCGTGCTAACTGAGCGATTTCTGCGCCGGTAAGAGACTGTAAGGGACTCTCCTTCTTCCTCCCTATTGATTCCTTCATTGCCACGAGAACTGTGACGTCACTCCGCTATACCACGTGACGGAGCGGCATCGTGCCACGCTGTGTAAGCCCCTGCAGCTGCGGAAGTGTTTGCAGAGCAATTCCAACAGCTCTGGACTGCCCTAAGATCATAGCAGCTGGGAAAAGCAGCAAATCTACACAGGAGAGACGGGGGACTGTAGGGGAATTCCCCTGGAGGCAGTATATCGCCGGTTGAGGAGCGGTCCCACTAAGTGTCTGAATCTGCAGTATTACAAGGCTGCTTGAAAGGAATCCCCTTGTGAGCAGCGTCCTGCTGTGTGAGGAGTGCATGAAGGATCCCATGCCCCAGAACCATCATAGAGGCTCCTGCAGAGACAGCTGAGTGCCAGACCGTCCTGTTTTACAGCTACAGAGTGGTAACCAGTGTGTTATGCACTAAATGCACATGTTATTTCTATCTGATGTACGCAGATTTATTACCCCTTTAACATTGTAATACATTCTATTACTTACTTCACTATTTGGCGTTGTGCGCTGTTTTCTTTTTGTTTCCATTTTAACCATTATGACATAGCATACAGTGCTTCCACTATAGCAAGGCATTCTGGGAAATTACATGCAAATGAGCACACGTGTCACTTTTTGCCTGAATTCCATTTTTACATGGAACCCATATAAGCAAATGCTCTGCTGATCACACAGCTTTTAAGCACAGCATGAAATTAGATGCAAAGCCAGTCAAAACAGTCACAAACATGTTTCAACCTTAATGGGTCTCATCAGTGTGAGGTTGGTTGTACTGGCTTTGCAATTTTGAAGGCTGGGTAGGTATACCATACACATTTTAAGTTATGGTGGGTGAAAAAGGAAACAAAAAACCTCCACCGTTAGCATATAGCCAATAAAGAATATCACTTGTGAGCACATTCACATGTCTTAGACAGGTCTGCAACCCTGCCTTTCAACCATTATTACCTAGCATACAGTGCTATATAGTGCACTTTCCCCACCCCCTTGGAGGATGTGTGTCTACGGTGTGTGTGGTGCAATACCTGTGGCTCACAGGAGGTCTGAGCCTCTGCTGCAGGAAGCCTGGGGTGTATACTGGTACGGTGTTCTTCAGCGCCTCCACCTGTAACAGATTCTACTGTGTGGAATTACCCGTTACAGGACCTAAATATATATTTATACTTATACAATAACCACACACACTGGGTAAAACATAAAATAACAGCTTTACTGAAGGACAAAATTATGGCTACTGGTTACAGCCTAACTGCCAGGCCTCACACGGACCAAAATTGTACATGAATTAATGCACCATCCAGAACTGAGTGGTGCAGAAGAAGACACATTTGTTGAGATACAGATCATATGGGATACATTAAAGACCTCATTGTGTTTACTGGACACACAAATTACTCAATAATCCCCCTCTCAGGAACAAAAATGTACATATGGGGTTAATGCCACAACTGGAACATAATTGGTGTTGTACTGTATGAACACTGCTAAAGAGACAATACAGATAGTATAATTTAATGTGTGTCTGATAATACAGTATGTCGCAGATGGATTTACAGGGCACATACTGTATATTACCCAATATTTCCCTTTGAGATTCCCCTACCTGAAACAGACTGAGTTGTTTAAAATGTAAATGATAGAATAATATTCTCGGCTCACTTAGACAATATAAAAATGTATAATACTGTAACAAAGATAAATCAATGATCAGCTACACGCAAAGGAAACCCGCACAGCTACTGTAGTGTTAGACCACAGTGAGGTGCTGACTGGATGGAGACGTGATTATATCATATGAAAGAAAAAGGACCCAGTCTTTCAGCACTCAGTCACAAGGAATGTAATGTTGTAAATTTAAAAATATACTTTATTTATAACCATGAATAAAAAATAGGGTGTTAAAACGTAATTAAATGGTATTTAACAGCACGTAACTGTATCCTTGATAACCCACATACGGTTAGGTGGGTAGATGTAGTAGGGTCCCTAATGAATATTGGAGATCAAACGCTACTAATAGTAGCTACCTAGAAATATAGGAAAAAGGAGCCTGTGAGAGCCCACTCAAAAAACACTCTCCATACAAGTGTATCCAGGCGTGTGATACGCACTAAATTGATACACTGAGGATAGGCACAGTAATACAGTGTGGCATACTATGCACTTAGTTAGACCTATGTGATGTCTGTCCCTGATAGAGATATGCACTGGTGACTATATAAATTCATCAGTACTGTCAGAGCCAGGTCTATGGTGAGAACCTGTGTGGCCCACACTGTTGATCATAGGTGCAGACTCATGGACACACTTGGTAGTAAGATACAGGATAGTATGGCAAAGCTAGAGCATCAAGTAAAGTCATCAAGACACCTAAACTGCAGATAATGTTTGCAGTAGAGACACCTGTTTATAGCAGTTGAGACAGTGGTGCTATGCAGGTGTTGTTAACCAAGGTACACCTTAACTAGTGTCAATGTAGGATGTCAATGTTATCTGCTGTTGCTGCCCAGTAAATGCTGTAATAAGAGCCAGATGCAGACACTTTGCACATATATACAATTTGCCCTTAAGTGAGCGTGGTAGTGTGCTGCGCACAAAGGGTGGATTATAGCATGGAGGCAACCTCCACAGTGTCTGCAGTGGCACAGGAGGGTTCGCACTAATCAGTGAAGTGTGATGTTGTAGGCTGTAACCCCCTGCGGTGCTGCTCAGCGGATAATGGGTTAATGCATAATAGGATTGCCAAATTGCTCAGCTCATAAAAGAGTGGGATGTAGAGGTGGTTAATGCTGGGGTTGATCAGTGAAACCCATAGACGCACCACCCCCCCTCTCGATGAACAGCTGGTCTGTAGCTGTGACCAAGTGAAAGGGAACCGGTCTAACTTATAAACGCACAGTCCCCTACATCAGCGCTGATCTTGGTTATATCAGCGCTGATGTGCTCGAGGACTTGCCTGTCTAAAAAGTGAGTAACTCAGTGACCCCTCAGGCTGGAGGATCACGCGATAGAGTAGTAAAGCGCGATCCCATATACACATACACATACACAGACAAGGGAAGCTGGGGATATATTAGCGCTGATGAATATCAGTGAGCTGCTACATTTGAAATAAATGAGCTTCCCGTGTGTGCAGGAGGTAGGTTGCCGATGCGCACGTTTCACGTAGTGAACGCTTCTTCAGGCCCCCGTACGTGCCCTACGTGCTATGGGATCGCGCTTTACTACTCTATCGCGGGATCCTCCAGCCTGAGGGGGTCACTGAGTTACTCACTTTTTAGACAGGCAAGTCCTCGAGCACATCAGCGCTGATATAACCAAGATCTGCGCTGATGTAGGGGACTGTGCATTTATAAGTTAGACCGGTTCCCTTTCACTTGGTCACAGATACAGAGCAGCTGTTCATCGAGAGGGGGGGTGGTGAGTCTATGGGTTTCACTGATCAACCCCAGCATTAACCACCTCTACATCCCACTCTTTTATGAGCTGAGCAATTTGGCAATCCTATTATGCATTAACCCATTATCCGCTGAGCAGCACCGCAGGGGGTTACAGCCTACAACATCACACTTCACTGATTAGCGCGAGCCCTCCTGTGCCACTGCAGACACTGTGGAGGTTGCCTCCATGCTATCATCCACCCTTTGTGCGCAGCACACTACCACGCTCACTTAAGGGCAAATTGTATATATGTGCAAAGTGTCTGCATCTGGCTCTTATTACAGCATTTACTGGGCAGCAACAGCAGATAACATTGACATCCTACATTGACACGAGTTAAGGTGTACCTTGGTTAACAACACCTGCATAGCACCACTGTTTCAACTGCTATAAACAGGTGTCTCTACTACAAACATTATCTGCAGTTTAGGTGTCTTGATGACTTTACTTGATGCTCTAGCTTTGCCATACTATCCTGTATCTTACTACCAAGTGTGTCCATGAGTCTGCACCTATGATCAACAGTGTGGGCCACACAGGTTCTCACCATAGACCTGGCTCTGACAGTACTGATGAATTTATATAGTCACCAGTGCACATCTCTATCAGGGACAGACATCACATAGGTCTAACTAAGCGCATAGTATGCCACAGTGTATTACTGTGCCTATCCTCAGTGTATCAATTTAGTGCATATCACACGCCTGGATACACTTGTATGGAGAGTGTTTTTTGAGTGGGCTCTCACAGGCTCCTTTTTCCTATATTTCTAGGTAGCTACTATTAGTAGCGTTTGATCCCCAATATTCATTAGGGACCCTACTACATCTACCCACCTAACCGTATGTGGGTTATCAAGGATACAGTCACGTGCTGTTGAATACCATTTAATTATGTTTTAACACCCTATTTTTATTCATGGTTATAAATAAAGTATATTTTTAAATTTACAACATTACATTCCTTGTGACTGAGTGCTGAAAGACTGGGTCCTTTTTCTTTCATATGATATAATCACGTCTCCATCCAGTCAGCACCTCACTGTGGTCTAACACTAGCTGTGCGGGTTTCCTTTGCGTGTAGCTGATCATTGATTTATCTTTGTTACAGTATTATACATTTTTATATTGTCTAAGTGAGCCGAGAATATTATTCTATCATTTACATTTTAAACAACTCAGTCTGTTTCAGGTAGGGGAATCTCAAAGGGAAATATTGGGTAATATACAGTATGTGCCCTGTAAATCCATCTGCGACATACTGTATTATCAGACACACATTAAATTATACTATCTGTATTGTCTCTTTAGCAGTGTTCATACAGTACAACACCAATTATGTTCCAGTTGTGGCATTAACCCCATATGTACATTTTTGTTCCTGAGAGGGGGATTCTTGAGTAATTTGTTTGTCCAGTAAACACAATGAGGTCTTTAATGTATCCCATATGATCTGTATCTCAACAAATGTGTCTTCTTCTACACCACTCAGTTCCGGATGGTGCATTAATTCATGTACAATTTTGGTCCGTGTGAGGCCTGGCAGTTAGGCTGTAACCAGTAGCCATAATTTTGTCCTTCAGTAAAGCTGTTATTTTATGTTTTACCCAGTGTGTGTGGTTATTGTATAAGTATAAATATATATTTAGGTCCTGTAACGGGTAATTCCACACAGTAGAATCTGTTACAGGTGGAGGCGCTGAAGAACACCGTACCAGTATACACCCCAGGCTTCCTGCAGCAGAGGCTCAGACCTCCTGTGAGCCACAGGTATTGCACCACACACACCGTAGACACACATCCTCCAAGGGGGTGGGGAAAGTGCACTATATAGCACTGTATGCTAGGTGATAATGGTTGAAAGGCAGGGTTGCAGACGTGTCTAAGACATGTGAATGTGCTCACAAGTCTCTCTCTCTCTCTCTCTCTCTCTCTCTCAATTTCTAGAGAGCGAGGAAGAAGACACAGCACACAGGTTACAAACAATATAAATACAATGAATGTGCAAAAAATGAATATAATGTTTCGGGGTACCCCTTCATCAGGTTGAAGATGCCTTAATATATATATAAGTTGTGTGAAATATATAATATACAGTTGTGTGAAAAAGAAAGTTCACCCTCTTTGAATTCTATGGTGTTATATATCAGGACATAATAACAATCATCTGTTCCTTAGCAGGTCTTAAAATTAGATAAATATAACCTCAGATGAACAACAATACATGACATATTACACTGTCATGATTTATTTGACAAAAATAAAGCCAAAATTGAGAAGCCATGTGTGACAAACTAAGTATACCTTATGATTCAATAGCTTGTAGAACCACCTTTCACAGCAATAGCTTGAAGTAATCATTTTCTGTATGACTTTATCAGTCTCTCACATTGTTGTGGAGACATTTTGGTCCACTCTTCTTTACAATGTTGCTTCAGTTCATTGAGGTTTGTGGGCATTTGTTTAAGCACAGGTCTCTTAAGGTCTTGCCACAGCATTTCAATCGGGTTGAGACTGGACTTTGACTGGGCCATTGCAACACCTTGATTCTTTACTTTTTCAGCCATTCTGTTGTAGATTTGCTGGTGTGCTACAATACTGCATTATTAAAATTAAAGCAGCTTCATTACCTTAGTAACTTTACTTTGCTTATAAATTGATTATTTTATTTACTACACTATGAGGGTCCTGCACTTTCTCTTTTGTTTCATTACCTTAGTGGCTAACTGCTAAGGCAATGAAGGGGTTAAGCAAGACTACCAGGTTTATTGGTGGCAGAGGGGGTGAGTAAAGGAGGTAATTTCTTTATACCCACAAAAGAGGATTAACCACACACCCTGGGGCCACTGTCACCTTTACCCAAGCCTTCTGCCTCAATAAACATTACAATACAAACATCAATAAAATACATTTAACACCTCCCTCCCCCCCAACTCATACAGTTCAGTAATGGGCAAAATCCCTATGATCCATATCTGAATAATAGCTCGTTCGCCCATTAAAAATTAAAACATAACCAACACTTTAACCAGCCAGCATGCAGTAAATTAAAGGTATACTTAGCCCATCCAGGATGAAGGCCGTCCTCGTCCTCCTCGTCTTCCTCTTCTTCAGTGGGCACAAACAAAAATATTACATGAATAACTACTAGCCACTAACCCCTTAATCACCTTCGCGGTTATTAACCACTATGGTAATTAAGGGGTTAACCCCCTCCCCCTACCCACCTGGAAGGTCTAACCCCACTTCCCTGGGCAACTACCCTCACCTCCTCTACCCATTGATTGGCATAGTGCCACACCAGTGTCCTATTACCATGGTTTGACACTATGACAGTCAATGGGCAACCTTCAAAATAAAAAAAAACAGCAACAAATAAAAACACATTCAAATTCCATTAAAAAAATGGTGAGGTGCATGCGCGACAGCAGAGGGTATGGAGGCTTGGTTTATAAGCTCCAACAAGCCCCGGTAGAAAAAAGCAATGAATTACTGTAGTGCCGATGAGTATTCTAAAACAAACCTGGGGCAATCCCCAACAAGACCCAGGTACATGCTGGGTACATGCTGGGTACATGCTGGGTACATGCTGCAACATTTCAGTTACATTTCTGCAGACAGACTAATGACCCATCAGACTAACAGCGGGGGTCCCTGGCAGTCCCATTCAAACTTAATGGGACTGCCAGGGACCCCTGCTGTGTTAATCCGATGGGCCATTACTCTCTGCAGAAATGTCACTGAAATGTTTGCAGCATTTACCCAGCATGTACCTGGTGATAGCCCCAGATTTTCCAAGGCAAGCTTAAGGCAAGTTTTAGAATACTTGTCGGCGCACCTGTAGCTAAAAATCCTAATAAAACAGTTGAAGAAACAGGCAAAGAAATGTAAACACCCCAATATGACAACAAGGGTGCAAACAAAGAGGAAATCACCCGATTTGGTCAGTTATCTTCCAAATAAAGTTTTTCATGATCGGAGAGAACAGCAGACCCGGCTCTCAGTGGCAGATCTGAGACAGAGCGGGAATCGGGAGGAGAAGAAATCAAAGACATTACCAGACATTTGGTCATAAAAAACAGACATAATAAAGCTATTCTATGATCTTAACTCACTATTCCAAGCAGAAATGCTTGAGATGAGGAAGGAGATCGCTAGTACTGGTAACCGGACGGTTGAATTAGAGAAAAAAACTGGACTCTACAATAAAAGCCCTGCACAAATAACTATTATCCAAATATGAATAATAGATTATTTGCCCATTACTAATCACAACATTAGCAAGCATAAATAAAGTAAATAGAAACTGTTCTACTTACCCCAGGCAATATGAAGGGCGTCCTTGTCAGCTTTCTGCAGGTCCCTATCCTCTTTTTAACATACAGAACCCCTGTAATCTCATATTGAACCCCCAAAATAACCACAACGTGCATATAAGTGTCAAAGAGGAGTGCTACTGAGCATGGCAATATATATTTAAAATCAGAGACAAAACATGAAACACAGACAGAGCCCAGTGCTACATCCATTGACACAAATACAAGGTACAGTGCCTTTATATATATATATATATATATATATATATATATATATATATATCTTTTGAATAAAATGGTCTTTTAGTTTAACTCTTTGGCCAAAGTGTCGTAAGCCCATGAGCCCCTCCAAGGCAGACCACATCTCATGGGTTCCTAACACTAATATAAATTCTTAATAACCTGTACATTACCAGGATGAATGATTTATAATACATCTGTCAATATTAGTTGCATTGTTCTAAGTCTGATTGAAGCCCTTATTAACCTGTTCAATACCTGGAAAAGCACCCTATCCTCTGTTGCCAGAAAGCATATCTAGCAGAATTGATTCTAATGTCCCCTAGCCTCTTAATTACTTTAGCGGTTAATAACGCTATAGTAATTAAGGGGTTAACCCACCCTGCCCCGCTACTCATCCGGGAGGCCTAACCACCCACCCCGGACCCACTATACCCATCCTGTACCCATTGAGTGTCATAGTGGTAAATAAAAAAATAATAATAATAATAATGTGAGCATGATAAACCACTATAGCACTCAATGGGCACCTAGTCAAAATACATTAATGCACAAAAGACACAATAATAAAACATTTCAAAACACCGAGACACCCCAATTCACTAAATAAAAACACTAGCCAACAAATGTGATTAATACAAGCACTAACCAGCAGAACAATGAATTAATTAAACCATTACCCAACAAAGCAATTAATTCATAAAAGCACTAACCAGCACAACAATGAAGTCATTCAACCATTAACCAATCAAAGCAAATAATTAATAAAATCACTCAGCTAAACAAAAATAATTAATTCAACCATTAACCAATCAAAGCAATAAATTGATATAAAAAACTCGGCAACACAACCATTAAAAGCAGCACACAACGCAAGACATAATTAATCAATTGCAAAAAAATTAAAATAAGGCAGCAAAATCACAAACAATTACATCCACATAATAAACACACATTGAGTCCCATTCCAAAGCAGGGACCCCAACGGTGTTAATCCTGATGGACAATTCCCCTCTGCTCTGCACTTGACTGCGAACGCTCCATGTTTGGTGCGCGATTTACCAGCACACATTGTGTGGCAGGTTGGAGGTACAACTGGCTGCATCTGTTGTTCTCTTTTTCTCATGCACCCCTCTCTTAACTCCTCCTTACTTCCCTGCATTCCTTGGGAGACCCGACTTCTGATCCTTTGCACTGATTGACTGTTATGTCATGAGTCCCTATCTCAGAAGCAGGTGCTTCTAGGAGTTCTAGTCATAATGCTGCTGCTGTTGGTCTCAGTCATTGGCTCATTACCAGCAGCACATCCCAAGTCAGCCAGGGGACAGCATGCATACATAGCTGTATCATATCAAGGGGGTTACATACAGAAATATAATTGCTTAATCTTACAACAATAGGATAAAAACTTGCTCTCGTGTATCCTTCTTTTATTTAACAATATTGTACTTTGAATAATTTTTATCCAATTACATTAAAGTCCCATGTTCCTGTTGTCTATGATTTGTAAAGAATGTTACTTGTGGTTTTCTTCAATTCAATGCAATTCTATGGATGATTAAGTGATCTCCGAACTTTTTTCTATTGAATCTCCCTAGAAGTATATAATATAATATCCCTCACTGTTAAGTGGGTTAGGATAGGAGTACATTTGCTCCTGGTACTTTCCAGGATTAACATGCTGTAATTTTGAAATACTTCAGCATAAATAAAATAGGGATTTATGAATGTGCAAAGTTACATTCTAAAAAGAAGTAAACCAACACATACATGATTTACAGGAGCATGTCTGTTGTAAAAGTGCAGACAAATAACAGGCATGAAACATAAACTTTATTAAAATGTTTTGTAATTGTTATCTTATTACCATTTACCATGATGGTATTTACACATTGGAAGGGATTCATCAATCAACGATAATAGGTTTCAGAGCTTTATCTTTGTTAACTGCTATTCAAATCAATGGCAGTTAATGCAGATCAAGATATGATACTCCTTATTAGAGCTTTGTGAATACACCCCCATAGTAAGTAAGTAAATGCTTCTGATAATTTACTTAAAATGTATTTCCTCTTCTTGTTATACTGTCTAGCAAATGTTTCTATCAAAATGAATTTAATTGGTTTGTAATAATAACTACCATTAAGAATACTGGAAAAATAAGCTCTGCTAAATTTAAGAGACTATCACAGCAATTACCTGACCTTTTTGAGGTTATGTTGTGTATGGTGGAAATGTTTTTAAAAAATTTTAGTCTTCAGATTCTGTGATTTAAATGTACTAAGGGGGAATAAACCAATTTCACATTGCATTTCCTATTCTCTGAAAGCAGTTTCGCTAATGGCATTTTAAGAACTCAATAGGAAAAGTACAAAAGAGTGCATTTCATATTAAACCTATAGTTATGTATAAGAAGGAGCAAAGGAATGAAATTGGAACTTGGAAGTGAATTTTGTTTTTTATGTTACATGAACATTTTCATAAAAATGAATACAGGTTACACATTACATTTAAGATATGGGAACATGTTATGTATAAAAACATAGTAAAAAAAAACAACTTTAAACAATTGTGACAAAATGCAGACTTCATCTTTTCCAAATTTAAGATAAATACATCACCGAAAATGTCCCCTAAAAATAATATCCCAGAATTTTCACTGAAAAGATAATCCACATGGAACTATTTGCAAACAAGAATTTTTGGCTTGTATTCAATATACGTCAGAGTGTTTTCGGTAAAAATATTGGAAGATTGATTACGGTATTTTTGGGTTTTGTCACCTACATTAAATAGTCAACACTGATCCTAAATATATATGTAAAAAATAAATAATTATTAATTGCACACATCATATAAATGACCTATATACCGATGCATCAGATATTAATGCTCCCGCTGGAACATTGGTGTGAGTCTTGCACATTGCACCAGCAAGAGCATTAATATCGAATGCATCGGTATATAGGTCATTTATATGATGTGTGCAATTAATAACTATATATTTTGGGGGGTATTTATTGGGTCTGAATTAGCTGGGTGCATAAAGGGGTGGGTTGCTGCGTTAATGCAATAATTCCTTTTACATCTGTATATGCAAGTTGCTATCCACAATGCAGGTTTTCCAGAATGATTTCAGTCATTGAATACGTTTGGAAGATTCATGTAAGAAGGAGAAAAAAAACATATCTGAGAGAGAGCATGGTGAGTTAAAGAGAACATAAGAGTAGACCTGAGAGAGCTGATCTACTGCCCCTTCTCTATTATAAGATGTTTCACTGCACCTAGTGAGGTACAGATTGAGCTCAGATGGTATATTGGCTCTGTTTGAGGTTTTGAGGGTGCACATTGAGTCTTTAGGGCTTAATCAGTAAACTTCAATAAGTGACTTATCGACTGGTAATACCACTTTTCAAGCATGTTTGCATGTGTAGCTATTCAGAGAGCTCTGATTACATGTGAAACTTACTTTAAAACAGCATCATCCCGATTTATATCACTCTTGTTCCGACAAATTGAGCGATAGCTCTAAAAATGCCCAAATTTGCATTTTTTTCCAGTAACTGCTATTCACGTAACTTGGATATGCACATTGCGGCTTAAACTCTCATTTTCATATCTCAGGACTTAAAGTGGAGAGAGTGAAATCGCGATGAGCATATGAACGAGAAAAAGGTATTTTTACTACATAGGATTTGTAACACGTAGCTCACCACAAACGAGGGGTGACCGCGGGGCTGAGGTAGGGATGAATATAGAACGCCGACCACAACCGCGAGGGCGCGTCTAGAGTGTAGTCTTGCAAGTTGTGTCAGGGTTAAAGAGGACAGCGTAAACGTGATACTTGCTGGGTCTAGGAGTGGAGAGTAGCGTATTGTTGGGGTACGTAGCCGGAGTCAGGATTGGAGAGAGCAGAGTCGTCGTAATACAAAAGCCAAGGTTAGTGCAGGAGAGAGCAGTCGTCGTATCCAAAGTCAGGGTCAGTGCAGGAGAGAGTAGAGTCGTCGTATCCAAAGCCAGAGTCAGTGCAGGAGAGAATCACAAAGTCCAAGGTACTAGACAGGGTCAGGCAGCAGGGTAAGAAGCAGACAGACTAGGTGCAGTGAGGTTCAGCATCACAAACAGAAGTTATGCTCGGCAATGAAAGAGAGTTGATACAGTATATTTAAAGGACCTCCGACCAATGGGAGGCATCCAGGAAGCAGGAGCGCCCTCTCCGATAGGCTGCTGGGTCATGCAGGTGCGTCCCATTACACAGCCGATAGAGACAGAGGCGGATCTTCCAGGGAGTGCTCGCGTGCGCATTACCCGCGTATCATGCCAGCACCACCAGTGAGCGTCACGGCGCCCGCATCAGTACACGGGTGGAGACCGGAGGCGGAACCCGCAGAGACAGGGGAGGAGTGCGGGGTACTGTTGTGCCTTGTAGCTCTGATGTCAGAGCATGGGCAAAATCAAGAGACAGGGACCGCAGACCGCCAGGGACTCTGCGCACCACGCGTGCATCATGCATCAATGCCAGAGGCAAGAGGGTGTACCCTGGACACAGGAATCGTGGAAACCGACGGAGCCCGCACACTGCCCACTCGCTGTGCATGAGCACCACCGTAGAATGCCTTTCCTGAGTGCCACTGGATCCAGACGGGCAGGTGAGGGTTAAGGGGAAAGAACCACCAGAATAGCGAATCCTCACAGTACTCCCCCTCTAGGAGCGACCTCCGGGCGACTCCATGAAGGCTTTTCCAGAAAATTTAGATGAAACCTCCTGACCATTCTTGCCGCATGAACCCGATGACTGGGAACCCAAGATCTCTCTTCTGGACCGAATCTCTTCCAATGAATGAGATAATACAAAGAGCCTCTAGAAAATGTGGAATCCAGGATAGATTGGATTTCGTATTCGGGCTGACCCTGTACCAACCCGGAGGTGGTGTGTAGAATAGGAACATAGTGTGCATTCTGGATCAGTGGTTTGAGTAACGACACATGGAAAACTGAGGGAATTCTCATGGATGGAGGTAAGGACAAACGATAAACGACCGGATTAATCTTTTCGGAAATAGAGAATGGACCGAGGAATCTAGGCGCGAACTTCATTGATGGAACCTTCAGCCTAATGTTTTTGGAAGACAACCAGACTTTAACACCAGGTTTGAATTTAGGAGCTGGTCTGTGATGGCGATCAGCTTTTTATTTCTGTCTCTCGACGGCTGATTTGATATTCCTTTGGGTAATTTTCCACAGATTTTGAAGCTCCCTGATCCTGTCGTCGGCAGCTGAGAACCCTGAGGTAGAAACTGTAAGAGGAAGGGTAGTGGGATGGAACCCGTAATTAATAAAAAAAAAAAAAGGAGATACAGTAGTCGATTCAATACGAAGATTATTGTCTGCGAATTCTATCCAAGGAAGAAGTTCCGACCAATCGTCCTGGGAATCGGACGTAAAGCACTGAATTAATTGCTCTAAAGACTGGTTAGTCCTCTCCGTCTGCCCATTAGTCTGCAGGTGGTACCCAGAAGAAAAGTGAAGATATATGCTCAACTGAAGACAAAAAGAGCGCCAAAATTTAGATACGAGCTGCGATCCTCTATCAGATACGATCACTGTAGGAACCCCATGTAAATGAAAGATCTCCTTGATGAATATCTCTGCAAGTTTGGGAGAGCTAGGCAAACCTTTGAGCGGTACAAAAAGTGATTGCTTGGAGAACCGATCTACTACTACAAGGATAGTGTTCATACCCTTAGGGCCTTATTCAGTAAAGGTTGATAAAAATAATCTCCAAGACATTTAAATCGCCGTTTTTTTGAGCGTTGCTATCTCGGTATACAGCAAGCCTTCATTACCTTTCATAGCAAAATTCCCAAAACGAGCGAATTACTGCCAGCGATAGCATCGACCCTCTGAAAAGGCCTGACCCGGATATACATTTCTGCTGCAGAGAGAGCTGCTCTGAGAGGGCCGCCTCTGCCAGCGAAAATCTCGCCCGCAAATTATGTTTTTTAATATACATTCCTTTCATAGTGTAGATGTGCAGGGTGTCTTCGGAGCTGAACCGCGTTGGTTTTATATCCATGGACCCCCTGCTTCCCGAGATACAGGCCTCTTTATTGGGGTGCTGCTATCTCCTATGCTTTGAAATGTCCCGGTCACGTGAGGCGGAACATTTAAAAGCAGAGGGACACTGGCAACCCATAATGAGGCCTGTATCTTGGGAAGCAGGGGGTCCCCGGACATTAAACCAAAGCGGTTCAGCTCCGGAGACCGCCTGCACATCTACACTATGAAATAAATGTATATTAAAAAATATTTAATAAACATCAATACACGCCCCCCGTGTCTCCCCATAATGTAAAACCATTATTTATTTTTTAACATGCAGGATTCATACCCCAGAACTACGGTAGTCCCTGATGGTCCTGACAGGTGTCTACAGGCCCCACAGTGCAACAGAGGTGGGTGCCCACAGGGTCTGGAGGCCTACGGGTGGTTCCCGTCAGGTGCCATGGTCCTCCAGGTGGTCTCCGCGGGTCACCGTGGGCCCCAAATGGGGTCTCCACTGGTGGGCCCCGGGTCAGCCCCACAGGTGTCTGAGGGTCCACGGGTGGTTCCCACGGGGATCTGGGGGCCCTCGGGTGGTCCCTACGGTTCCACGGGGCCCCCACAGCTGTGGGGCCCCCAGTTCTTCCCCGCAGGTGTCCCCCGTGGGTCCGCAGCCTTGTACCCATGAGCGTCCAGGGAGTTCTCAGGTGATCTCCAGAGGTCCCCACAGACCTAAGGAACCAACCCTGTATGTTAACAAATTACCATGGCCTACATTTCAATCCCTCCCCCTCCACCGAAACACACACAGAAATGGGCAAAATAACTATTATCCAGATATGGATAATAGATTATTTGCCCATTATTAAACACAACATTAGCATGCATCAATAAAGTAAATAAATACAGTTCTACTTACCACACCAGCAGGTCCCTCTGTCCTCCGTTGCCAGAAAGCATACATACATAATAAATACATTCTAATGGCCCCTAACCCCTTAATCCCCTTAGCGGTTAATAACCGCTATAGTAATTAAGGGGTTAACCCACCCTGCCCCGCTACCCACCCTGCCCGTTACCCACCCGGGAGGCCTAAACACCCACCCCGGACTGACTATACCAACTCTGTACCCATTGAGTAGTATAGCTTAATACCCATATAATAATAATATGTGCATGATACGCCTCTATAGCACTCAATGGGCACCCTAATCACAATACATTAATGCACCAAACACACAATAATAAAACATTAATAAACTCCAAAAAACCACACCTCACTAAATAAAAACAGTAGCCAGCTAATCCAATGAATACAAGCAATAACAAGATCACCTATGGTTTAATTACACCATTAGCCAATCAAAACAATTCAGTCCAAAAACAACTCGGAATTATTTCAAATAGTAACCAATGAAACCAATTAATTACTAAACCAAATCGAAATTAATAGTAACAATAACCAATGAAACCAATTAATTAATACAAAATTAATGAATTAATTGAAACATTAAACTAAAAAATAAATAAAATAAAAACATATCAGAAACAACCATTAAATGCATTAGCCAACACAATACATCCTTTGTTAAAAAAGAAAAACAATCGCCAACATTTTATTTCAATCAAGCTGAAAAATATCAAACAATTACATCCACATAATAAACTAACATTGCAAAAAACAGCAGCAATACAAAGCCACAAATGCCCCCCAAATATGTCCTAATAATGTATTGATCTGTACCCTAAAGTGGTACCGATTAATATATTATCAGTCAATGTCCGTCCCCACCCAAAAAAAACACATCCAATGAAAAAAACTTTAAAAAAAAAGACATTTACAAACATTAAATATATTACTTACCATTAGAAGCGCTGGCCCTCCGACTCCCGGGGAAACAGGAAACTCACGTACCTTGAAGGCCTCAAACAGCATCCGATGCCATCCGTCATGAAGATCCGGATCAGGTACCCAAATCTTCTTTTTTCTTTCTTTAATCACCTTCTTCTATCTTCATCTGTCACCATTTCTTGATCTTCTTTATCTTCTATCTTCATCTGTCAATCCAAAAGGCCCCATGGTAGATCCCAACCGATGTTATCTCGTCATCTTCATGGGCTCAAATGAGGCGTCACGGCCTTAAATAGGGCTTGTGACGTCACATTTTGCCTCAAAATGGTTTACAGCCACCTGATTGGCTGTTAAAACCATGTGCCGACTTGAATTTTTTTTAAATTATGTCACTTAAAGGGAATGATGCCAGCCAATCAGAATGGCTGTGCTTCATTTGCCTTTAAGATGACATCACTAAATCCAAGATGGCTGGCGTCCCATGGTATTTCAGCCAATCAGATTGTGGAATATGTCCTCACGATCTGATTGGCTGAAATACCATGTGACGCTTGCTTCGTGATGTCATTAGCACCCGCAGTGGGGCACTCCACCGCGTCACGGCCGTCTCAGTCTCCTTCCAATCAGGGCTTCTCAGGAGATGGGTTCAGTGGCCTCAAAGCATCAAAAAAGGCCCAACATGTTTCGTCCCACCGGACTTCATCTGGGGTCATGTATAATGCTAACTTTAACGCACTTATATACCAAACTAGGCATCAGAAATAAAGCCAACTCAGCTGGATCCAACATAGTGAGCCAGTGATTAGCAGAGATGGTAATGCTTGTTCTAATCAGCACCTCCCTACTTGAATGCCTAATTAGTATGCACTAATAAAAGTTATGCAGTAAGCTAATAATGTTTTTAAAGGACATACAAATCTTTAATATTTAAAATACAATTAAACAATCAGCTTACAAAAACACAATACTGCACCGACACACTTTATTCGAGCAAATACCCAGTATGTACCTGGCAGATACCTGGAATGCGCCGCACCTCACCTCTGACAAGCCCCGTTGCGTTTGCCTTCCCAGCCTGGGTTCATGCCTGGCTGACGGGCGGCTGATCTGTTAAATGATAATGATTAGGATTTAATAGGCTGCAATGCTTCGCGTGTCTACCAGATGGCATAAATTCATGAATTGTAATGCTGTATATATATATATACTGTGCAGTATTGCAGCCAGCGGGAATAAAATGCTTCAATCCCTGCCTGGAAAATACCTCAATGCACTCGGGCAGAAAACAGTCACAAACCTCAATACACCCGGGTATACCCGAATTCGTGGGACTAGCCGAGCTCGAATAAAGTGTGTCGCCAGTGTATACTATAAAATAAAAAAGGATTCTATCATGGACTGTATGCAGTAACAGAGAAGTTTATACAATTTATATAAAATATTATATTATTAAACAAGTACTATAAACCCTATCTCATCCTACACATAATAATCATTCCAAAATTTAAAAAAGGATGTGCGGAGAAGGCTGAAACACATAAAAAGCATGGATTAGTAAAAAACAACAAGGGTTAAAAACAGACAACTCATAATAAAGCTACTCGATACTCTTCACTGATGATTCAATGACAGCAATGATATTGGAACGGGACAATTGTATAAAAAGGACAATTTCAAAAAAGATTATATCAAAAAAGATGAATAACTAAAAATTTAATTATAAATATATAAAATGAGGTTATAAAAAATATAATAAAAAGCTAATAAATAGGCTAATAAAAATAGCTACTGTAAAAAAAAGCTACCAAAGCTAAAAAAGGCGCTATAATAGGGAATGGACTTAAAAAGGGAAAATGAAAGATAAAACATTGAACCACCACTTGAGGAATGCAATTAATGTCAAATTCAACGTTCCGACCCAGAGGTTTCAAAGTTTCTAACTTGTAAATCCAGAGGCATTCTATCTGGGAAATAGTTTGCACTCTATTTCCACCATGCCAATATCTTGGAAAAAAATTATATTCCAATAAACTTAAGACCCCCTGGGTCTGAACCATGATGATTTTTAAAATGTAATGATACATTGTGTGACTCCAAGCCCTTCTTTATATTCCTCACGTGTTCTAAAATCCTGGTTTTTAGTTTTCTTGTGGTGCGCCCCACATACTGTAGACCGCATGGACATTCTAAAAGGTACACCACAAAATCAGTGCTGCAGTTTATTAAGCTGGAAATTGTAAAAATCTCACCCGTGTGTTTAGAGGTGAAATCCTTACTTTTATTGATACCAAATTTACATGCTGTGTAATCTGTACATGTGAAAAATCCCAAAGGATTTTCCTCCAACCATGTTGTCTGTTGCCATGTACTGGTAACTGTTTTTTTACGCTTAGTTCTTACAGCGCTAGGGGCCAACTTATCTTTTAGATTGGCAGCTCTTTTAAAAACAAGTTGAGGTTTGTCAGGCAGGATCTCTTTCAAAATATGGCCCTGTTGTAAAATCGGCCGGTGTTTTTCAATAATCCTGATTTGATTTATAATTGTATTGAGTTATAAAGGGGATGACATTTTGCATATCTTTAACTCTCTTTTTGGGCTGTAATAGATCTCTCCTCTTCATATTAGTTACCCCTTCTATCACCTTATCCAATGTTTTAGAATCATAACTTTTTTCCAAGAATCTATCTTTAAGGATGTTGGCCTGTTCCAAATAAGTCTGATCAGAGGTGCAATTCCTTCTGATCCTACTTATTTGTCCTTTGGGGATATACTGTAGTATAACCATCTTTTCAAATGGCAACTGTTCTTATGTAGGTATGTATTGCAGTCCACTGACTTGAAGTGGGTCTTACAGTTCACTCTATCATCCTGAATAAAAATATTGAGATCCAAAAATTGGATCTCATGCCTACTGATATTACGAGTGAACTTAAGGTTCAAATGATTACAATTTAAACTAGCAATAAAATCCAAGGATGTGGACTGCTCCCCCTTCCAGACAAAAATAATATCATCAATAAATCTGTGCCAGAGGACCAGACCTGCCGCGAGCTTATTACCAACACCCACATGCCTCTCCTCCCATAGGCCCATGAATAGGTTGACATAGCTCGGGGCAAATCTGGTCCCCATGGCCGTACCACAAATTTGTAAATAATAGCAGTTATTGGACCAAAAATAATTGTTGGTTAAAATATATTCTATATTTTTGATAATGAAATCCGCTTGATCAGTTGCCATATCTTTATCCCGCTGGAGAAACTTTTTACTGCCGCTTAACCTTGCATATGGTTAATGCTTGTATAGAGAGCAGTAACATCACAGGTCACAAAGTAGTAGTCATCCTGCCATTCCATCTGATCCAGCAAGTTTATTATATGATAGTATCTCTAATGTAGGAAGGCAGTTTGACCACCTACTTCTGTAGATACAGATCTATATACTCCGACAAATTTTGGGAGAGGGAATCAATCCCGGAGATTATAGGTCTCCCTGGAGGATTCTGTAAACTTTTATGAATCTTCGGGATAAAATAAAAAATGAGTACCTTAGGAAATCTATTGAAAAGATAATTAAATTCAAAGTTGGTCAAAATGCCCAAATCATTTCCTTCAGAAAGAAGAGTTTCTAATTTCTTTTTAAATGCTAAGGTGGGGTCGCTCCTGAGGACCTAATACGTTGAAACGTCTCCCAAAATTCTTTGAGCTTCTTGTAAATAATCTTGGATATTCATTATTACTGTCCCCCACCCTTAACAGCCTGTTTAATGACTATATCTTTGTTGGATTGTAATTCCTTCAATGCCTGATTTTCTCTTACTGTTCGATTGAATTTTCTTTTCTCCTCATGCTTAGACTTCTCAAAAAAAATTCTAAGTCGCTGACTACCATCTGGTGGAAGGTATCCACAAAATTTCCTTTGCAATGGTAGGGAAAGAAGGTGGAAGTAGGCTTAAGTTTTGAATGTACAGTATAAACTTATCCTTTTCCACCACTATCTCTCTCTCCATCATCATGGAAAGATTCCACCATCTGTTTATGAAAATATCTCTTGTGTCAGTTTTCGCAAAAATTTACTGGATCAATAAACAGCTTAAATGTGTTGGGTCCCTTTGTCGGTCCAAAATGTAATCCCTTACTAAATACTGAACTACAACTACAACAAACCATAAACTAGTTTTTAAAAAAAATATGCTGATAACTGACAGAGACACAAAAATCCAAGTGGGGTAGAGACCCTCAATTGGATTTTAATTAGAATAATTAGGAGAGCGATAAGCATTGTGTGTCTCATGATAACTGACAGATACAGTAATATCACACCCAAACATAATAGTGAATAACGGTTTCATATGAGGACAATATCATGTATAGCTAAAGTACAAAGTAATTTTTAATAGTAAAGTAATTAAGGACGGCCATAGATAATCTGCTCTTTAACAACATATAGTAGTCTAGTATCTGGAGGATCTCATCCAACGACAGGCCCACAGTGTGCAGGACTGACTGTGCCTCTTTTAAAGGTAGCCCCAGTGACACTTAACCCCTCTTTCATGAAAAGGTGATGTAATGCCTTTGATGCTTTTCATGTGCCTAGATAACTCCTCATTTTAGTTCCAAAACTGTTGCCAAGAGAAATGTAAGATCTTGTCTGATTTTAGAAAATGTTTTTGTAATTCACACCTGATGGTATTTTGGAGTCTTAAACGCAGCTTTTCGATGTCTCCTTTAGTTCTAGGTTAGAGGTTTATCTCCAGAGTTATGGAGCAATGACAGCCATGATAGGTGGGGATAACTGTGCCCTCTTATTAAAAAACATAGAGGCTCTTTCCTTGGGGAAGACTTTAGAAGGCCAAATCTGCCAATTTTGCAGAAATGCTTGGTGTGTTTTAATTAAATAGAAGAAAAGCCCAGGAATCAGTGGCAGTTCAACTGTCATTTTCAATCACACCATGTATGTACTCCACTGAAAAGAATTTTTAAAAATAATAATTTTGCCATCAATGATTAAGGAATGAACTAAAGGTAAACACTCACACATTACGATTCTGTATTTCACCCTAACTTAGGCCAATAAGTAAATTACTGTACTGTTGCTATCCGAAGGCTAGTAAAACAAAGAATTTCAACTCAATATTTAGATTTCAATATTTAGCATCTGGTCCAATACATATAGCTGACTTGATTGCTCCTGGTTATATCACAACTTAGCACAAAATAACACAGAACATCACAGAGTTTACATAGGATTCAACGGTATTGATGACACAGAATATCAAAGAACATCAAATATCTCACCATAAAGCGCCAGCGGGAGCAATAACCTTTGCTACATCTGTAGGTTGTGATCGTATGGTTCTTATCACTGGTACCTACAGTATAGTACAGTATAAAGTAGGTGTCAAGTTGAAAAGGATTCCACCAGCTAAAATAACACCTTTGTCTACAGGCCACATTTAAATGTCTGCACCAGATAAATTAACAAAAATCAGCTTCCTTCAGAATTTAGTATGTAATTTACTATAGGTTTTAGCGAGGCCTCCTATTACAAAAGGGCTATAAAGGCTGCAACAGAGGCTGGATTTCAAAACTGTTACAGTTAAACGCCGGGTGTCTCCGTCGTGATGTGCGTCCACTTCAGCTGCCCCCCCGCAGAATGAAAGGAGCGTGAGCTGTTTTAGCCGGGGGGGAGGGGGCACTGAAGTGGATGCACATCACGACGGAGACATCCAACGTGACAGAGAGAGATATACATGCTGCAGCCACGAGACTACTGTTCCTGACTAACAGCATGACCATTGGTGTTCTTGTTCGATGCGCATGTCCAATCTCATTGCTGTGAGTTTTTTTATTTTTGCTCGTGATTAATAAACCTGTACTATTTTACACTATGGAGCCAGCGCTGTCCCCTTTTGTTTATATATATGTGTGTGTGTGTGTGTGTGTGTGTGTGTGTATGTGTGTGTGTGTGTGTGTGTCAAAAGGAGTGCTACTGGGTGTGGCTAATTGTATAAAATAAGAATCAAAGAAGACCAGAGCAACATCCAATGTGACAAAAATACACAGTGAAATACCTATATATCTCTTGAAAAAAAGGTAATATAGTTAACCCTTTGGCCAAAGCGTATAAGCCTGCGAGCCACTTTCAAGGCATGACTTGATATGTATATATTGTATACCCTGTTCATTTATGTAACAGTACTTGTAACCATGTATTATTTGTCATTTTAACTATATGCCCAGGACATACTTGAAAACGAGAGGTAACTCTCAATGTATTACTTCCAGGTAAAACATTTTATAAATAAATAAAATAAATGACCATAATATCGCAGGTCCTAACATTAACTGATTAAAATCCTTATTTACCTCTATAATTAGAGGAACGATGGTCCTTACATTGAACCTGTCACAACCAGCTGCTTGGTATCTGTGTGTTTGTTAACTTTGTCCAGCTGGTCTCAGCTGTTTTGGAGGTTAGAGGATTCTAACCACCCAGGGTTTAAAGCTCGCCCCTCCCCACTGTCCAAGTAAGCAGGTTTTATTTCATGCAGCTGGTTGCGACAGGTTCAATGCCAGGACCATCCTTCCACTAATTATGGAGGTAAATAAGGATTTTAATCAGTTAGTGTTAGTATATGCGATATTATAGTCCTGCCTTGAAAGTGGCTCGCAGGCTTATACGCTTTGGCCAAAGTGTTAACTAAATGACCATTTTTTCAAGAGATATATAGGTATTTCACTGTGTATTTTTGTCACATTGGATGTTGCTCTGGACTTCTTTGTTCCATATTATATGGGCATGATGTACCCACTGTGCCATTCAATTATATGATTGGCATTAGTAATGTGTTCATTTTGCAATGTAATGTTGTTTTATTTGGGCCTGTTTTTTATTCCTTCACCATTTCATGTAATAGTGGTAAATCATGCACATATTATATGAGCATGATGTACACACTGTACCAATGAATGGGTGAAGGGTTGGGGAAGTTGCCTGGGGAGGGTGGTTAGGCCTCCTGGGTGGGTAGTGGGAGAGGGTGGGTTAACCCCTTAATTACTATAGTGGTTACTAAATGCTAAGGTGATTAAGGGGTTAGGGGACATTATATTGTATTTGTGATTGCACTGTATTGTTTTTGGCCAGGGAGGACATGGACGGTGATAAAAATGAGGACAGCTTTCATCATGGCAGCCTGGCACGGGAGAGTGCAAGTTTTATTTATTTTGTTTCTGCAGCTTAATATTTTATTTGTAATGGACAAATGCACTATTATCCATATCTGGATAATAGTAATTTTTACCATTAATGTACTGTATGAGTTAGGGGGCAAGGAGGGTATGGTGTATTTATTTCAAAGTATTGCCTGTTATTATGTTTTTTTGACCACACGATTGGTACTGGAGGCCAGCGGGGACCCCGGACTCCCACGGGGATCACCCGAGGGCAACAGACTCCCACGAAAATCACCCGAGTGCCTCAGACTCCAGCAGGGATCACCCGGTGACACCCGCCGGCCTGTTGTATTAATTATGTGGTGAAAAAAAATGTAAATAATGGCTCCATGTCTTTTGCGCCAGCCTTTAGCTGGTGCAAAAATCTGGCGTGCTTTTAAAGTATGATTCACTTATCAGTGCTTAGTGAATCGCGCTGACTAGCAAAAAACGGCGCATTTGCCTTTTTTGCCAGATCGGACTAATTTGTTTTCACATTTTTTGGGGGGGGGGGCTGAAAAAATTACTTTTACGGCCTATAAAGCACTGTTATCACTGCTTAGTGAATCACGCAGCAGGCAGTATTGTTCTTAAAAGCCATTTATCGTACTTAAAAGCAGTGATCACTGCTTAGTGAATCGCCCCCTATATATCTTAACTTTGTTTGGGTGTGCTGCCTGTAACACCATACTTTTTTTTAAAAGGGCTATAGAGTTCCAAGGAAGTACAGGCATACCCCGCATTAACGTACGCAATGGGACCGGAGCATGTATGTAAAGCGAAAATGTACTTAAAGTGAAGCACTGCTTTTTCCCCACTTATCGATGCATGTACTGTACTGCAATCGTCATATACGTACATAACTGATGTAAATAACGCATTTGTAACAGGCTCTATAGTCTCCCCGCTTGCGCACAGCTTCAGTACAGGTAGGGAGCCAGTATTGTTGTTCAGGACGTGCTGACAGGCGCATGCGTGAGCTGCCGTTTGCCTATTGAGAGAGATGTACTTACTCGCGAGTGTACTTAAAGTGAGTGTACTTAAACCGGGGTATGCCTGTACTATACATTGAGTTGAGATAATTTAGGGGAAAAAATAATTGGAACATGAATGTAGAATGGTCTATCCAGTTAATTCCCCCAAATCCAGAGTATTGGTAATATATAATTGATGAATTGTAATAAGAGTTCTATTGAAGATTCATTGGAGAGTATTTCTGGACCGCTTTATGTAATAAATTTATTAAAAAACATAAATGTAAAGTAAAGTTGTCAATCTGCATATTTAATTTAAAAAAAATAAAACTATGGGGAAAATAATAAAACTCCTTTAAATCTTTGCTGAATTTGTCTCCCCAGATTGTTTGACAAATTGCTGTACAGATTCAACTAAGATAACAGGGGTTTTGTTATTTTCCTTGATGTATATCCTTGTATATATATATATGTATACATATGTATATGTATATATTTCCTTGTTATATATTAGGACTATCAGAGTTTATTGTCAATGTTATTTATAGTATACTGTATAAAGGCCACATCCAACACATATGTTTATTATACTGTACTACTATAATAAGGCCATGCATTTTTTATTTTATTTTTACATTTTTAGATCTTTTTTTCATATATCAGCTTAATAAGTATTCAGTATGATTAAGATACTCTATGAAGACTTACCATCCCATCTATATAGAATCTGATCTATATCCTGTCCAAATGTACAAGGTGATAGAGCTATAAATACAGTATGTCCCCCTTTCTGTGGCTGTATGTAATAGAAAGGACCCGCATTTGTAAATGTGTTGTGTAGCCCCCTGTAAACAGCACAGGCTATACCTATCTCCCTTCTACTGTGGTAAGTCCTATTAAGATCAGGCACCGGTAATCATCATGGGTTTTCCCCCTTCATAGCAATGCCCTGAGTGGTAGATGCAGGCCTGGACTCTGCTGCAGGCATGAGCAAGAGGGGAGGTTCTGCTGACATCACGAGAGGTGGGGCTAGCTCTATATTTAGCAGCCAACTCCTGTAAGTGACTTGGTTGAGCTGTTGAGTTAGTATGCCGAGAGTCCGCAGTGGAACATGTCTGAGTAGCGAGTCCTGCGGATCGGTCCGAGGAGTGGAGAGACTCAGCCCTTTAGTAGAACTGATAGCGTTGTAGACCTGGTGGACCAATGCCCCTCACCCCCTGCCTGGGGTGATGGGGAGAATCCAAGCCCCACCGCGAGGATAACCTCGGAGGTGGGCCACGTGGTATTGAAGTCTCAGCCCAGACCATCCTGTCGGAGGAGAGACTTGGAGGGAAGGAGAGGAGGAGATATCTGTTTGGGAGGAGAGCGGAGTAATATCAAGGCTTTACTGTTGTTGTTGCTGCTGCTGGACATCCCTACCTTTGGGAGTTGCTGATCTGCCAATAAAGAGACTATCCTTTGTACAAAAGACTATGTGTGAATTGGAAGCTATTACACTGGGACCGAAGGGGTTCTTCTATACAGGTCCTGTCCCATATTCCTGGGAGAATAGAAGATGGAGGCGCTGCACCACTAAGAGATCATGGAGGCTACCACCCCAGAAGCCCGGTCCTTGCTCCCCCATAACATCGCGGGAAGCTCAGGCCCTCCTGTTCCTCACAGGTATGCACCACACCACATGTAATCTGCCCTCATGCACCCTAGACACCCCCGTAGAGTCTGGGGGAAGGGGGGAAGCAGGGTTACAGTTGTCTTTGCATTTGTGGGGACATACACTGTCCTGTACTTTATTTTACCAGAAACTATTTTCTAAAAATACTTGAACAAAAACATGGTAAAAGCTTGTCGGAAAGTACACATTGTTCTTTGTTCCTTAGTGTGCTACAGTACGTAACCCCCCTTCAGATATCCTGCATGGGTCACACTGCGTCACACTATATTTTAGGCTTGAGCAGTTGGAGCTCAAACAAGTAATGATGGAAAATAATAATTAGTATGAAGGAACAGGTACACTCAGTTGTTAAGAGGCATTTATTTGATGTCAGCCTTTGAAACTCCTGTGGATTTATTGGCAGAATGACTGCAATAATAAAAACTGAGTTATTCTGAAGGAAAACATCATTAACATCTTGGGCTTCAATTACCAATGGTTTATTATATATTTTCAATTAATTTAATCTGTTTGTCCTACATTTAAAGACCAGTGCCCTTCATTTAGGCAATTTACTCAGTTTTAAATGTCTATTATCCCATATTCTGTTTTTGGGAAGTTAATGTTTTTTTTTTTCTATTACAATAATAACTTGTCTAAAAATCAAAATAACATAATATGCACAAAAACACTGTTGCATGCTACATAAAATCTTATCATTAATTAAAAAACATTAAAATTCACAGTTTAGTAATTGAGCTCTACTGGGAAATTTGCATGCTGATTAATTAGTTTGAGCATTCCAAGAATGTGAATGTTATCATCATTTTCTGTTGTTGAGTGATGCAGACTGTGAATTCTCCAACCTCAGAACAGAATGTGCTGCACCGATTATCAGAAATATAATCCAGAACCTTTTCCTCTAAAACCACCTGTTTGTTTGCGAGAGAGAGAGAGAGAGAGAGAGAGAGAGAAAGAGAGAGAGAGAGAGAGAGAGAGAGAGAGAGAGAAGAGAGATTGATTGATTATCTATTCAGAAATTAGGTCTTGATGTAGAATAATATCTTCATTACCAGCCAAAATTAAATCTCAGATGTCCTGTGTTAAATTACTCTATTACATGCTGAAGATATATGAATATATAATAATATGAATATATACAAATATAAACAGACATATGAATATATAAGAATATGAATAGTTCTTGATGACAATCCATGATACATTAAAAGGATGTGTACTCCCAGTGTTTCAAATATTTCTGTGAATTTGTAAGAAATTTGCAAAGTTACTACACTGCATTCTTGCAAAATGTAAAGTGTAGCTCACCACAAATGAGGCGCAACACGGGGCTGAAGTAGGGATTAGTATAGATTAGTATAGAACTCCGACCACAACCGCGAGGGCGCGTCTAGAGTGTAGGATAGTCTTGCAAGCCGGAACAGGGTTAAAAAAACAGCATAAACGTGGTACTTGCCGGGTCTAGGAGCGGAGAGTAACGGATCATTGGGGTACATAGCCGGAGTCAGGATTGAAGAAGGTAGAGTTGTCGTATTGCCAAAGCCAGGGTCAGTGCGGTAGAGAGAAGGATTGTCGTATTTCAAAGCCAAGGTCAGTGCAGTAGAGTATCACAGAGTTCCAGGTCCAAAGCAGGGTCAGGCAGCAAGGTAGGTAGCAGAAAGACAGGTTGCAGTGAGGTTCAGCACCACAAAACCGGAGTTATGCTCGGCAAGGCAGGCGAGAACTGACAAGGTATGTAAGGAATTCCCTACCAATGGGAGGCAACCAGGAAGCAGGAAGCCTCACTGATGGGCTGCTGGATCATGCAGTGTGTCCTATTATGCAGCCGATTAGGAGTGGGAGTGATACCTCTATGAGCTGCGCACACCCTGTGCACAACCTGCGCAATACGTTGGCGACCCGGTCGCACGTCACTCGCGAGCGTCACGATACCTGCATCAGAGCAAGAGCGGAGACCGGAGGTGGGATCCGAGACAAGTGGGGAGGAGCGTGTGTGGTTGCTGCGCCGCGTACCTCCGTCGTCAAGGCCGGGGTGGAGATCAGAGGCGGGAGCTGATAAGCGAGGGGAGGAGCGTGTGCAGCTGCTGTGCCGTATACCTCCGTCGTCAGAACAGGGGCGGGAACCAGGGGCGGAACCAGGGGCGGAACCTGAAACGGGAGGGAAGGAACGTGTGCAGCTACTGCGCCGCGTACTGCACATCTGTCGCACATCACTGCTGCCGGGAGAAGAGCACACTCTGGACATGGGGATAGCAGAGACCTAAGATGCCCGCGCATTACCCGCATGCGCATGAATTACCACTGTGATGCCCTCCATGGTTGTCCCTGGTGTACCTCACAGTACCCCCCCCTCTAGGAGCGACCTTCAGGCGACTCCATGAAGGTTTCTCTGGGAAGTTCAAATGGAATCTTCTAATCATCCTTGCTGCATGAACCCGGTGACTAGGCACCCAAGACCTCTCCTCTGGGCCAAATCCCCTACAATTGATAAGGTAGTACAAAGTGCCTCTGGAAATCTTGGAATGCAGGATAGACTAAATTTCGTACTCGGGCGTACCTTGTACCATAATTGAGGTGGTGGGTAGAACTGGGACTGAGTGTGAATTCTGGACCACGGGTTTGAGTAGCGATACATGGAAGACCAACGGAATTCTCATGGAAGGAGGTAAAAACAAACGATACGCGACCGGGATAATTTTTTCGGAAATAGGAAACGGACCGAGGACTCTTGGCGCTAACTTCATCGACGGGACCTTCAGCATAATGTTTTTAGACGGTAGCCAGACCTTATCGCCAGGTTTGAATTAAAGAGCTGGTCTACGATGGCGATCAGCCTGACGTTCCTGCCTCTCGACGGCTGTCCTGATATTCCTCTGAGTCCTTTTCCACAGAGTTTGGAGCTCCTTGATCCTATTATAGGCGACTGAGACCCCTGGGATAGCAACTGTAAGAGGAAGAGTAACGGGATGGAACCCGTAATTAATGAAGAAAGGAGATTCTGTGGAAGATTCACTACGAAGATTATTGTGTGTGAATTCCGCCCAAAGAAGAAGCTCCGACCAATCGTTATCGGAATCAGACACAAATCACAGAATGAATTGCTCCAATGACTGGTTGGTCCTCTCCGTTTGCCTATTAGTTTGCGGGTGATACCCAGAAGAAAAGAGAAGAGATATGCCTAACTGAAGGCAAAAAGAATGCCAAAATTTAGATATGAACTGCGATCCTCTATCAGATACAATCACTGTCGGAACCCCATGTAGGCGAATGATTTCCTTGATGAATATCTCTGCAAGTTTGGGAGCGCTAGGCAGACCTTTGAGCGGTACAAAATGTGATTTCTTGGATAACCGATCTACTACTACAATAATAGTGTTCATACCCTTAAATATGGGTAAGTCCACCATGAAATCCATGGATAAATGTGTCAATGGCCGAACTGGAACAGGTAAAGGCTGAAGTAATCCAACAGGAAGATTTCTGTGAGTCTTAGTCCTGGCACACGTTTGGCATGCAAGTACAAAGTCTTTAACATCCTTCTGCATCCTAGGCCACCAGAAGGTCTGGGAGATGAGATCCAATGTCCTTTTTGCCCCTAGATGACCTGCCGATTTGGAAGAATGTCCCCACTCCAGGACTTGTCTGCGCAAAGGAGGAGAGGTGGACAAATGGCCTTCAGGAACCGTAAGATTGTCAGGGATCTGGTTTGTTGAAGAACAATATCTTTTAAAGCCTCAAAGTTAGTGGAAGAAAGAATACGTTTAGACGGGAGAATGGATTTGAGTTGATCCTCTGAATTATCTTCGAGCAAGAACTGACGAGACAAGGCGTCCACCTTAACATTTTTTGTTTCTGGAAGGTAAGAGATTACAAAGTTGAACCTTGAAAAGAAGAGTGACCTTCTGGCTTGGCGCGCTCCTAGACGATAAGCACCCTCGTGGTACAACAAATTCTTGTGATCCGTCAGAATTTTATAGGTACCTCAGTTCCTTCTAGAAGATGTCTCCATTCTTTCAAGGCAAGTTTCATGGCTAGGAGTTCACGATTATGATATCATAGTTACGCTCGGCTGCAGAGAATTTCTTGGAGAAAAAGGCACAACATGTAACCTGGGCTGAGGATTCTTCCTTTGCGAAAGAACAGCGCCTACTCCGATGTCCGATGAATCCACTTTGTGGGTAAAAGGGAGCTTAGGATCAGGATAAAACAGAACCGGGGCGGATATGAACGCATTTTTTAAGAGGTCAAAGGACTTGATTGCAGCAGAAGACCAAGACGATGGGTCTGCTTCTTTCTTGGTAAGAGCTGTCAGAGGAGCAACAAGAGAAGAGAAATGCAAAACATACTGGACACCTAACAAGCTCCTATTAAACCCCCAAAAATACCCACAACATATATATAAGCATATGAGTGTCAGAGGAGTGCTACTGAGCATGGCAATATGCATTAAAACCAGAGACATAACATAAAACACAGACAAAGCTCAGTTTTTAGCACATCTAGTGAGACTCATACACGGTACAGTGCCTAAATATATATGGATAAATATCTAATAAGTAAATGGTCTTTTAGTTTGACATTTTTGGCCAAAATTGTTGTAAGCCCCTGAGCCAACGCCAAGGCAGACCACATATCAGGGGTCCCTAACGCTAATATAAATTCTTAATAACCTGTTTAATAACAGGAAGAATGATTTATAGTAAATCTGTCAATATTAGCTGCAAAGTTCTGTCTGACTGAAGCTTTTATTAACCTGTACATTACCAGGAAAAGCACTCTGTATTAGAGATGTCACAGCCAAACTGCAAGCAGGCAAGTTCCCCTGAGTGGAAGATGCTATGGAGTGAGCCCATAACCATTTAAATGTGGGAGGGGGTGAGCTTAAATTAAGTAGGAGGTTGCCAACCTCCAATCAGCCATGACTAGCTGGACAAGAATTGCAAAACATACTGGACACCTAACAAGCTCCTATTAAACCCCCAAAAATACCCACAACATATATATAAGCATATGAGTGTCAGAGGAGTGCTACTGAGCATGGCAATATGCATTAAAACCAGAGACATAACATAAAACACAGACAAAGCTCAGTTTTTAGCACATCTAGTGAGACTCATACACGGTACAGTGCCTAAATATATATGGATAAATATCTAATAAGTAAATGGTCTTTTAGTTTGACATTTTTGGCCAAAATTGTTGTAAGCCCCTGAGCCAACGCCAAGGCAGACCACATATCAGGGGTCCCTAACGCTAATATAAATTCTTAATAACCTGTTTAATAACAGGAAGAATGATTTATAGTAAATCTGTCAATATTAGCTGCAAAGTTCTGTCTGACTGAAGCTTTTATTAACCTGTACATTACCAGGAAAAGCACTCTGTATTAGAGATGTCACAGCCAAACTGCAAGCAGGCAAGTTCCCCTGAGTGGAAGATGCTATGGAGTGAGCCCATAACCATTTAAATGTGGGAGGGGGTGAGCTTAAATTAAGTAGGAGGTTGCCAACCTCCAATCAGCCATGACTAGCTGGACAAGAATTGCAAAACATACTGGACACCTAACAAGCTCCTATTAAACCCCCAAAAATACCCACAACATATATATAAGCATATGAGTGTCAGAGGAGTGCTACTGAGCATGGCAATATGCATTAAAACCAGAGACATAACATAAAACACAGACAAAGCTCAGTTTTTAGCACATCTAGTGAGACTCATACACGGTACAGTGCCTAAATATATATGGATAAATATCTAATAAGTAAATGGTCTTTTAGTTTGACATTTTTGGCCAAAATTGTTGTAAGCCCCTGAGCCAACGCCAAGGCAGACCACATATCAGGGGTCCCTAACGCTAATATAAATTCTTAATAACCTGTTTAATAACAGGAAGAATGATTTATAGTAAATCTGTCAATATTAGCTGCAAAGTTCTGTCTGACTGAAGCTTTTATTAACCTGTACATTACCAGGAAAAGCACTCTGTATTAGAGATGTCACAGCCAAACTGCAAGCAGGCAAGTTCCCCTGAGTGGAAGATGCTATGGAGTGAGCCCATAACCATTTAAATGTGGGAGGGGGTGAGCTTAAATTAAGTAGGAGGTTGCCAACCTCCAATCAGCCATGACTAGCTGGACAAGAATTGCAAAACATACTGGACACCTAACAAGCTCCTATTAAACCCCCAAAAATACCCACAACATATATATAAGCATATGAGTGTCAGAGGAGTGCTACTGAGCATGGCAATATGCATTAAAACCAGAGACATAACATAAAACACAGACAAAGCTCAGTTTTTAGCACATCTAGTGAGACTCATACACGGTACAGTGCCTAAATATATATGGATAAATATCTAATAAGTAAATGGTCTTTTAGTTTGACATTTTTGGCCAAAATTGTTGTAAGCCCCTGAGCCAACGCCAAGGCAGACCACATATCAGGGGTCCCTAACGCTAATATAAATTCTTAATAACCTGTTTAATAACAGGAAGAATGATTTATAGTAAATCTGTCAATATTAGCTGCAAAGTTCTGTCTGACTGAAGCTTTTATTAACCTGTACATTACCAGGAAAAGCACTCTGTATTAGAGATGTCACAGCCAAACTGCAAGCAGGCAAGTTCCCCTGAGTGGAAGATGCTATGGAGTGAGCCCATAACCATTTAAATGTGGGAGGGGGTGAGCTTAAATTAAGTAGGAGGTTGCCAACCTCCAATCAGCCATGACTAGCTGGACAAGAATTGCAAAACATACTGGACACCTAACAAGCTCCTATTAAACCCCCAAAAATACCCACAACATATATATAAGCATATGAGTGTCAGAGGAGTGCTACTGAGCATGGCAATATGCATTAAAACCAGAGACATAACATAAAACACAGACAAAGCTCAGTTTTTAGCACATCTAGTGAGACTCATACACGGTACAGTGCCTAAATATATATGGATAAATATCTAATAAGTAAATGGTCTTTTAGTTTGACATTTTTGGCCAAAATTGTTGTAAGCCCCTGAGCCAACGCCAAGGCAGACCACATATCAGGGGTCCCTAACGCTAATATAAATTCTTAATAACCTGTTTAATAACAGGAAGAATGATTTATAGTAAATCTGTCAATATTAGCTGCAAAGTTCTGTCTGACTGAAGCTTTTATTAACCTGTACATTACCAGGAAAAGCACTCTGTATTAGAGATGTCACAGCCAAACTGCAAGCAGGCAAGTTCCCCTGAGTGGAAGATGCTATGGAGTGAGCCCATAACCATTTAAATGTGGGAGGGGGTGAGCTTAAATTAAGTAGGAGGTTGCCAACCTCCAATCAGCCATGACTAGCTGGACAAGAATTGCAAAACATACTGGACACCTAACAAGCTCCTATTAAACCCCCAAAAATACCCACAACATATATATAAGCATATGAGTGTCAGAGGAGTGCTACTGAGCATGGCAATATGCATTAAAACCAGAGACATAACATCCATTATGAGTCCGGTATCTGAAATGATGTATCCCAAGAAAACTGTATAAGATTGGTGAAACTGACATTCTCAAGTTTAGCAAATAAATGATTCTCACACAGATGAAGAAGTACTTGTTTGACATGTCCTACATATTCCTGCACAGATTTGGAGAAGACCAAGATATCGTCCAAGTAAAGAATTACAAAGGAATTGAGAAGATCCCTGAATATTTCATTGACAAAATCTTGGAACACAGCTGGCGCATTGCAGAGGCCGAAAGGCATGACCATATACTCATAGGGGGCTATGCACTAAGCTCAATGGCTTTTGCAGGTTCATTAAAATGTGAAGCCGGGGACGCGATGCACTAAGGCCTTGAGGCCATTTTTTAACGTACCTGCTCAAAATAGCTCAGAACAGTGCGTGATGCATTTTTTCCCCCTGCTAGCGTTCTGAACCTTTCCGTTCGCTAGCTGATAGAAAAAAAAGCCGCATGTAACATTTGCATGGAGATTTGCTATCTCCATGCAAGACTGTTACAGGCGATCGTACACTAAATAAAAACATTTTAATAATAGTGTACATGAGCAGGGGGTCTCCTGAGCTGAACCGCATTGGTTTCAGGTCCGAGGACCCCCTACTTCAGGAGTTACAGGCCCTGTTATGGGGTGCCGGTATCCCCTGCAGTTTAAAGCTCCCGCGTCACATGACCGGGTTATTTATATTCTGCAGGGGATACCGGCACCCCATAAAGGGTCCTGTATCTCCTGAAGTAGGGGGTCCTCGGACCTGAAACCAATGCGGTTCAGCTCAGGAGACCCCCTGCACATCTACACTAGTATTAAAACACACATAACAATAAACAACACACTGCCCCACAATAAACATCATTATATTTATTAAATACATTACCACCCCCAGTGCCCCCCCATAAATACATGATTTATCCTTTTACATACAGGGTTCATACACCTGCCCCACGCGAGTCCCCGGCGGGCTGGCGGGTCACCTGACAGACCTACAGGGTACCAGCAACTTGTTTCACACAGGTTCTAAAGGCCTGTTGGTGGGTCCCGCCAAGCACCATGGCCCCCAGGTGGTCTCCTTTGGTCACCGTGGCCCACAATTGAGTCCCCATGGTAGGCCCGCGGATGTCTGGGAGCCCCGGGTCAGACCCACAGGTGTCTGCGGGGCCTCGGGTGGTTCTCACGGGGTCTGGGGAACTCACGAGTGCTCACAACGGGTCCGCGGTGCCCCCACGGATGTGGGACCACCGGTTCTTCCCTGCACACTACGGGCTCTAGTACCATGTGACAGGCTTTCAAAGACGTCACATCCGTTCTCCCCCAAGCCTCTGTCACATGGTCTACTAGAGCTAATCATAGATGGGATGGGATGGAGTTCCCACGCTCTGATTGGCTACCGTACCATGTGAGACCGGCCATGTTTCTTTTAATGACTTCATCTTAAATCAATTAAAGCAAAGCCAATCTGATTGGCTGTGCTTTCATTGCCTTTATATGACGTCATCATTTTTTTTTTGGCTCGGCCAAATCACATGTTTTGCTCGGCCAAATCACATGTTTTTCACGGCCCAATCAGGACCCTGTGAAACATTTGACCAAAATGTGATGTCATAGGCCTATAAAAGCCTATGTCACCTCATTTTGAAGCTAGTCGCGAGGAGGGAACATCTCCCCTCCTAAGAAGAGAAAAAGGGCGTGGCGTAGGAAGACGGAAGAAGCCGGAGAAGACCCCAAAAGACCCCAAAGAAGAAAAGAAGACCCCAAGACAGACAGGAAGGACTACAAATAGAAGAAAAAGACACAGACGTGGATTTGTTATGGTTTTTTATTTTATGTCTTACCTGTGGATTGGTTCCTGTGCTTCCGGGTCACTTGGATTTCGGTGAGTGGGCATCTAATGGTGAGTAAACAAAAGAAAAGTTTATTATTTTTACTTTTACAGGTTTTTATGATTTTTCATTCATGTCTTTTATTTTTTTCAGTCCCATTTAATGCCCGTTAATGATATGTATATACATACATTCACGGACACTTAATGGGTGTATTCTATGTGACTTTTGTATGGAAATGCTTTGTATTTTATGCTGTATTATTGCCCCTGTATTTTATGTATATCTATCTATATGGATAGACAAACATGGATAATAATTGATTGGTTTGCTAATGTTTATGTTCTTTTCATGTATGGCTAGTTTATTTATCAGCTTTATTTTGTAATTGTTGTGAATAATGTAATTTGTATGTAGTTAAAGGTTAATTATAATGGCTTCTTTATGGTACTTACATAAGAATGATGGTGGTTACTTGAAATTAGAATTGTTTTGGCAATGGTTTGGCTTTAGGAATTGAATAGGGAATTGTATAATTGATTTGTATTGTATTGTAATTGTTTGAGGAAATGGATTAATTGATTGCTAATTGTATTGATGTTGCTTAGTTTATAATTGAGTTTCATGATGGCATTGGTGGTTAGGGGACATTGTTAATATTGTATTTTATTGTTACATATATTTTGCATAGTGTTATATGATGCACAGATTAATTGCATCATGTACACACTCAATGCAATTGTGTGACATTTCATAGACATTTGTGTAGCTGCAGTTTTGTTTTTTTATATTTGCAATGGCTGCTGGATTTATTTTAACATGCACTGTGATGATTTTAAGATTAAAAATGCATGTTTTGATTTATGCATGTTTTATGTGTTTAATAATGGGCAAATAATCTATTATCCATATCTGGATAATAGTTATTTGGCACATTATTGTACTGTAGGTGTTGGGGGGGGGGGATGTATGAATAGGTCCGGTTTATTTATTTTACATTCAGGGTTGGTTCCTTGGTTCTGCGTGAGAACTCTGGGGACCACCTGCGGTATCCTCGGGTATCAGGCTGGTGGTTCCACGGGTGACACCTGGGGGGATGAACTTGTGGCCTCACATCCGTGGGGGCACCGAGGATCCGTAGTGTGCAGGGAAGAACCGGTGGTCCCACATCCGTGGGGGCACCGCGGACCCGTTGTGAGCACTTGTGAGTTCCCCAGACCCCCGTGAGAACCACCCGAGGCCCCACAGACACCTGTGGGTCTGACCCAGGGTTCCCAGACATCTGCGGGCCTACCGTGGGGACCCAATTGTGGCCCACGGTGTCCCAAGGAGACCACCTGGGGGCCATGGTGCTTGGCAGGACCCACCAACAGGCCTCCAGAACCTGTGTGAAACAAGTTGCTGGTACCCTGTAGGTCTGTCAGGTGACCCGCCAGCCCGCCGGGGACTCGCGTGGGGCTGGTGTATGAACCCTGTATGTAAAAGGATAAAACATGTATTTATGGGGGGCAAAGGGGGTGGGTAATGTATTTAATAAATAGAATGATGTTTATTGTGGGGCAGTGTATTGTTTTTATTGTGGGTACTGGGGGAGGGGGTATTGGCCCCAAGGGTATGTGGGTAGGCCTCCCTTGTGGGTAGTGGGTGAGGGTGGTTAGGCCTCATGGGGTGGGGGGTTAGTGTGGGAGGGTATGTACGCCTCCCGAGTGGTGGGTGAGGGTGGGTTAACCCCTTAATGACTGTAGCGGTTAATAACCGCTATGGTGATTAAGGGGTTAGGGGACATTACATAGGCTATTGTAATTGATGTGCATGTTTTGCAGCACCGTAGGGGCATGGGCAGAATGAAGATGAGGATGAATATGGTCTTCATCGTGGGTGCCTGCAAAAGGTAAGTGTAATATGTATTGACTGTATTTATTGAATGTTATATGTATTTAAAATGGCCAAATGCATTATTATCCATATTTGGATAATAGTAATTTTTGCCATTACTGTATACAGGCATACCCCGGTTTAAGGACACTCACTTTAAGTACACTCGCGAGTAAGTACATATCGCTCAATAGGTAAACGGCAACTCACGCATGCGCCTGTCAGCACGTCCTGAACAGCAATACTTGCTCCCTACCCGTGCCAAAGCTGTGCGCAAGCGGGGAGACTATAGAGCCTGTTACACATGTAAATAACACATCAGTTATGCACGTATATGACGATTGCAGTACAGTAAATGCATCAATAATGGGAAAAAGGTAGTGCTTCACTTTAAGTACATTTTCGCTTTACATACATGCTCCGGTCCCATTGTGTATGTTAATGCGGGGTATGCCTGTAGTATGTGTTAGGGGGGTGTATTTAGTTATAATTCTTGTTTATTATTTTTGGAGGTGCAACATTGGTACCGCAGGCCCGCGGGTACCCCGGGACTCCCGCGGGGACCCTGGGATGGCCGCGGGGACCCCCAGACTCCCGCAGGGACCCCCGCACCCCTGCGGGGACCCCCGCTTGGTGAGCCGGGGACCCCCGGACACCCGCGGGGTCAGCCGGGGACACCCGCGCGACCCCCGGGCTCCGTCGGGACCCCCGCAGGGTCAGCCGGGGACACCCACCTGCCTCCTGTATGGGTTTTGTGCATGCAAAAATAAAAAGCAAGAATTTTTTCTAAGTCCAGATTTCTTTGCGTCTACTCTGACCTGGCGTGTTCTGATCAACACAACTTTCGCGTTTGCTAAGGTTGCGTTGCTCAGTGCATCCCGCTTAAGGGCAGAATTTCACGCAAACAGGGTTGCGATCGAGCAAAGTTGGACTTAGAAAAAATTCCTGAAAAAAGTCATTTTTAGAGCGCAAAGTGCCTGTTTGCGTTGCTTAGTGCATCGGGTTGAGCCAAAAATCACGATCGAAGAGCACTTTGCGGTCTAAAAGTGACTTATCAGAGTTTAGTGCATAGCCCCCATAGTGTCCATCTCGCATTTTGAACTCAGTCTTCCACTCATCGCCTTGACGAATTATGATGAGATTATATGCACCCTGAAGATCCAGCTTAGAGAAGATTCTAGCTCCTTGAAGACGATCAAATAGTTCTGAAATGAGGGGAAGAGGATATCGATTCTTAATAGTAATTTTGTTGCGCCCCCGATAGTCAATGCAAGGTCGCAAGGTCCCATCTTTTTTCTTTACGAAGAAGCGAGCTCCAGCGGGAGATGTGGACTTGCGGATGAATCCCCTCTGTAAATTCTCAGCAATATATTCTTTCATGGCTTTAGTCTCAGGCAAAGACAATGGATAAGAAGCTCCTTTAGGTGGTGAGGAACCGGGAAGTAATACGATAAGACAATCGTAGGGCCAGTGTGGAGGAATATTTCAGACTTGACTTTGTCGAAGATATCCTTGAAGTCGACATATTCCTCCGGCAATTGTACCCTTACTTTGTCTTCGGATAAGGTAGTTGCGCAGACACTACTTGGACCCTCAAGACAATTTTGAATGCAGTAGGGACTCCACTGAATAGGTTCCTTGTTCAGCCAATCAATCCGAGGATTATGGACTTGTAACCAGGGTAGTCCCAGGATCACAGCTATGGAAGGAGTGTGAATAGCATTCAAAGAAATATTTTCCAAGTGATTGTCTGCCATCTTCAGTTGAAGCATCAGAGTCTCCAAAGAGATGAACGCAGCAACTTCTGATCAATAAAGGGCAATAAAGTTGCCCCTGGATCCTGAATCAAGAAAGGCCAGAGTAGAGACAGAAAATCCCTTTCCAGACAAAGAAACAGAGACAAGTATCTTTGTGGGATTGGAAGTATCTATAGGGGATAAAGAGATCTCAATGAGACTCCCCTAGGCCTCATGGAAACCTTGCATTTCCCGCCTTGTTGGGGCAAGAGAATGCGAAATGTCCAGGACCCCCACAATAGAGGCACAGTCCAGCATCAATTTGGCGTTGCTTCTCCGAGCGTGAGAGAGTAGTAACTCCCAAGTGCATGGGCTCAGATGAGTCTGGAACAGGTATTTCAAACTGGCTCAACAAAATAGTGATATATGCGCTCCAACGCCAGATCTTTACAGTTCATATGAGATATAATTTCCAGAGGTACAGGATAGGACACAGGGGACACAGATATATAATGCAGAAAAGTCCCAAAATGGGCCAATGATCCCTGAAGGGTAAGGCTAATGGTGAAACCACAGTCAAATCCTCATTGGGATGGTCCCTGGACTCACAACTGACAGTTATAGAGAACAAAAGCAGTAGTACTCACAAATTCACCCCGTCATTTATTTCGTGGAAGGCGTGCAGCCAAGTGGAATTGCTTGTACTGGAGAAAAAGGGAGAACCTACCCACAGCCAATGGAGTGGGTCCCAAAAATGGTGTATAAAAAATATATTGCTTTATTGATGCATAGTAAAAAAGGAGGTAAACACCCTCCTACGAGTTTCTTGTACAAAATACACTTTATCAAGGAGTATGCAATTGTGTAACACAACTTCTTTATATACATCATTTGGATCTCCCGTTTTGCACCAAAATTCGTGATGTGGGCACGTTCCAGGCTGCGTGATAATGTCTAGCAAGCCCTGGTCTGCCCCCACCAGTCCCCTGACCGACACAGGGTAGGGGCACCAACTCCGAGACACGCATACTATCCCGCCCGATCACGGGAAGCGGAGGCGCACACGGCCCTCTCCCGATGGTGACCTAGCTACCAGGAGCGGCATCGCAAAGGAAAAATCACCTCCCATAACCCAGGGGCGGACCCATTCAGTCCGTGCCGAACTTTGACTCCGCCCCTATCCAATGACAGCCATGGACGAGTCAGGGAGGAGGACCTCCCCCCTAGAATCTCAGGGGCCAATGGGACCGAACCTTGGAGGAAACCTACCCACACATCATCATCTGTTGCTGGGGAGACCCAAATGTTGTACAAGCTAAACTAAAAACTGTATTAATTTAGAATCTTCAATATCATAAATCTCTTAACACAAATTCTAATGATTTGTGAAAAACATACATGAAAAACATGAAAAGCATACATGAAAAAGATACTGTACCTCCTAAACAACTATGCAGTCAATAATTAATATAAATTAATCATCCTTAGCAAAGAAAGCCATGTTTGAAACAATTTTTAGAATATCGGCAAGTCTAACATAATCCACTTTAAGGAAATATACATAGAAAATATGGACTCGAATGAAATATAACCCCATGAATTAAAGGAGAATTAAAAAAAACTCACACATCAGTTCCCCACTCTCAATATAAGATGTAATAAAATATGAAATAATTAATAACGATCAAAATCCATAAATATTGTAATATGGTTACTGAATAGCCTTTGGAGTTGAAAAAGCATATAAATATACATACAGGCATACCCCGCATTAACGTACGCAATGGGACCGGAGCATGTATGTAAAGTGAAAATGTACTTAAAGTGCAGAATTACCTTTTTCCCACTTATCGATGCATGTACTGTACTGCAATCGTCATATACGTGCATAACTGATGTAAATAAGGCATTTGCAATAGGCACTATAGTCTCCCCGCTTGCCGCACACCTTCGGTACAGGTAGGGAGCCGGTATTGCTGTTCAGGACATGCTGACTGGCGCATGCGTGAGCTTTCGTTTGCCTATTGAGTGAGATGTACTTACTCGCGAGTGTACTTAAAGTGAGTGTACTTAAACCGGGGTATGCCTGTATACTGTAGTATCTTCAACTTTGCATACCACACATATCATGTTATAACATAGGACAATAGTATATGTACGCAAAGAGTCCCTTCATGAATAAGCCTATAATGTCTAATAAGATAAATCATGATAATTATTATTCTTTGGCAAAACAACGAAATACCGAAATTGAGACTCTATTGGTAAATGGAAAGGACAATACGTTTTAATCTCAAAGAAAATGTCCCAGGTTCCATTCTACGTTGATACCCTCAGGTGATCTGGTTTTTTTTTTCAACTTCAAATTTTTCTTTATTGGGGTCACATCAACATACATTGTATCACATCCCATTGTGTAACTTCCCCCCAATAATGTTTTTTAATCATTTATCAGGCAACGATAACTGCCACAGTACAGAACAAGGACATCACATACAGGACAGACAAGACAAACCAGACGACGGGCAGGGGAGGGGGGGGGGGAAGAAGGGGGGGGGGGAAGAAGGGGGGGGGAGAGGGTCGACCCAGGGTGTTCCTGCTGACTTGATGTCTTTTACGGGCGTCCTGTCGTGCTGGTTGGCACTCCTTGCTTCTGTCTCTGGCGTAAAATGTTTTCTCCGCTGATTTGTTTTGGGGGGCTACTACTCCAGGGGCTGTCCACTAACTGTTCGTCGCTATTTGTCGTTCCGTCTCTGACCCCCCAAGGAGAACGCGCCTGAACCTATTAACGCAAGATTGCGGTGGCATCCACCCCGGGGATATCTGTCTGAGTCAGCCAAGGCGACCAGACTTTTAAGAAATTTGTGCCGGTGTCATTAACCAAACTCGTTAATTGCTCCATCCGGCATACGTGCCAAATCCTATTTCGAATCTTGGGGATAATTGGGATTTCTGGTTGCTTCCATAATGCTGCGATCTCGCATCTAGTGGCTGTTGCAAAATGCGCGATTAATTTGTGCGTCGCATTTGACATACCCTGGATCCGTCTGCCCAGCAGGAACAACCACGGGTCCAGGGGGATCTCCCAATCGAGCATCCGCTGTAACCAATCTCTAATCTGTTCCCAAATCGGGACCACTTTCGTGCATGACCACAGCATGTGTCGCAGGTCGGCCACCTCCCCGCACTGTTTTGGGCAGAGCGGAGAGTAGCCCTTAACAAATTTAGCCAATCTAGCTGGGGTGTAGTACCACCGCATCAGGACCTTATACGCGTTCTCCTTCAGTGTGGTACATATGGAGCTTTTAACTACTGCTTGTGTGATCTGCTTCCATTCCTCGTCCTCTAGCGTCTCCCCTAGGTCAGTCTCCCACTGTTGCATGTAGCTTAACCGGGTCTCACTTTTTGTCTCCGGACAGACCACTTACCTGTACATTCTAGATGTGAGTCCCCTTGTGTCCACGTCTCTGGAACACAGCTGCTCAAAATTGGTGCGTGCTGGTCTAATTGGGGTTTGGTTGTAAAAATCTCTGATCTGGAGATACCTAAAAAATTCTGTGTTTGGGATATCCTTTGCGGATTTAATTTGCTCAAATGTTTGAATATGTATCCTACCCTCCAGATCCTTCAGACGGATTATTCCCGCTTGTATCCAGTACGTCAAATTTTTACTGTTCAGCCCTGGAGCGAAATCTGGGTTGCCAATGATTGGCGTCATAAGAGAAGCTTTTGTAGTTAATTTACACTTAAATTTAGTGGCCTCCCACACTCGTAGCGAATTGTCAATGGCCTGAAGCGGTGTGCCTATTTGGCGTGCCCTACATTTGGGCTGCCAAATTAGCTTCTGGATGTCAATCGGTGCACAGCACTTTCTCTCCAACTCTACCCATCTCCGAAGGCTTGGGTCCGTGTGCCATTGGAGAATTTGAGCCAATTGGGCCGCTTTGTGGTAAGCAAACAAACAAGGTACCGCTAATCCTCCTCTCACTGTGGGTCTCTTTAATATACCCTTAGCAATTCGTGGGTTTTTCTTATTCCATATAAAATTCATAATTGTTGACTGAAGGGAGAGGATGTCAGAGTAAACTACTGGTATAGGCAGGCTCTGGAAAAGATATAGCATCCTTGGGAGGAGATTCATCTTCACGCAATGTATCATTCCAATCCATGAGATGCCCCCTTTTGCCCACGCTCTGAGATCCTCTCTCAACGCCTTTATTAACCTGGGAAAATTTGCCTTATATAAAGTTTTGTAGTCCCGTGTGAGATATACCCCTAAATATTTGATAGCGGAAGGTTGCCATTTAAAATTAAAGTTGAGATCAATCAGTTTTTCGACTTCTTTGGGAAGATTTATATTGAGGGCTTCTGATTTGGACTGATTAATCGTAAAACCGGAAATATGGTTAAATTTGCCCAGAATTCCAAATACATTAGGAAGGGACGTGAGCGGTTTAGATAGCGTTAGGATAACATCGTCCGCATACAGAGCGGCCTTATACTCGAGCTCTCCATCTGAGATGCCTGTGATATCTGGGCTGTTGCGTATGTGCGCCGCCAGTGGCTCTATACAAAGGGCAAACAGCAACGGCGACAGCGGGCATCCCTGTCTCGTTCCACTTTTTATGTGAAATTGCTCAGAGGGAAAGCCCTGGTGCCTCACTCTCGCCGTTGGGCCCTCATACAGCGCCATGATGGCCCTCAATAGACGTCCCTTAAAGCCAAATGCTCCCAGAGTTTCCGTTAGATAGGGCCAGTCTATTCTATCGAAGGCTTTCTCTGCGTCCAGACTTAGCACCATGGAATGTGTTTTTTTCTTTTGGGCCAGATCGATCAGATCAATAATTCTTCTGGTGTTGTCTGCCGCCTGTCTGCCTCCGATAAACCCTACCTGATCCGTATGGATTAACCTGGGAAGGACACTACCCACCCTGTTTGCTATGAGTTTAGAATAGATTTTGATATCGGAATTGATCAGTGAAATGGGCCGGTAGCTCTTGCAGTCTGCCGGGTCCTTTCCAGGTTTGTGGATCACAGAGATGGAAGCCTGAAGCATTTGTGCTGGAAAGGAGGCCCCTTCCAAAATATCGTTAAATAGTTTTAGCATATGTGGGGCTAGAATTTTAGCATATTTCTTATAATATAGATTAGAAAGGCCATCGGGCCCCGGCGCCTTGGCCGGTTTTAATGCTTTGATGACTTCCAGTATTTCCTCAAGAGTAAAGTCCGCCTGCAGCGCCTCTCTCTCGTCCCTTCTCAATGTTGGTAAATTTGCCTCTTTTAGGAAGGTGTTCAATAACTCTCCCGTTTTAGTGTTATGAGTGACCTTGTCTCCATTATATAGCTCTTCGTAGTAGGTTTTAAAAGCCTCTACGATTTTCCCAGGTATGGAGGTAAGGTCCCCCTGCTGGTTCCGAATTGCGTGAATAGAGTAATTTTGAAGCTTCTTTTTTAGCTTATTGGCAAGGAGTGTATCAGGTTTGTTCGCTTTTTCATAAAATTTACGCTTTGACCAAGCCATTTCCTTCTCCGCCTGGGAGGTGAGGAGAAGATTAAGTTTAATTTTGGCGTCTAAAAGTTGTTTAAGCGTTTTTTCCCTCTTATTCGTTTTATGCAGGGCAGAGAGCTCAGCTATTTGTGTTTCTAAGTCCTTAGTTTTTTTCTCTCTTTCCCGTTTCCGCTTGGCGGCCAGATTCATCAATATTCCCCTGAGGGTTGCCTTATGGGCTTCCCACAGCGTGGCTTGTGACGCCACGCTCCCCTCATTCTCCTCAAAATATTCTGTAATTTTTTCCCCTACTTCCCGTCCGAGATCCGGGATCTTTAAGAGGATCTCGTTTAGCTTCCAATTCGCTCTAGGTCTGTCCAGCGGAACTAATGTGCACCGCAGCTCTATAGGTGCATGGTCAGACCATGAAATATCATGGATCTCTGAACGAGAGACCCCAGGGACCAATCTGTTGGACACAAGGAAGTAATCTATCCGGCTGTATGTATTGTGGGGGTGAGAGTAGAAAGTGTACTCACGTACTCCTTGGTGTTGCTCTCTCCATATGTCTATAAGCTGACAACTTGTTAGGCCTTTTGTCAAAGTTAATACGTCCTGTCTGTGTGGTTTGTTAGTAGTCGTGCAACGGTCTAGGCTTGGGTTGAGGGTTCTATTCAGGTCACCCGCTACTATAATGTTCCCCTTTGCAACTTTACTTAGCTTATCAAAGAAACTACTAAAAAATGATGTCGCATTGTCATTCGGGGCGTATATTGTAGCCAATGTTATTGGATACTCCCTGATGGAGCCTGTGATTATTAGGTATCTCCCCTCTCTGTCACTATATGATTTGTCATGCCTGAATGGTATACGGTTATGGAGTAGGATAGCGACCCCTCTTTTTTTTACTCGAGCTGAAGCTAGGAAGTGAGTCCGAAAGTCCTTGTCAAAGTACTTGGGAAAGTTGTTTTGGGAAAAGTGGGTCTCCTGTAAGAAGAGCACCTCCGCACCTTTGCGTCTGTAGTCTCTAAATGCGACTCTCCGTTTAGCCGGACTATTGAGGCCCTTAACATTATGGGATACTAACACTATGTCCTTACTCATTAGTAGATCTGTGCTGGGCCTTCTGACGTAGCTTCATCTTGTCATTCCGAGTTTGTCTTGTCGTGGGTCTCTTGCCTTTTCCACCCGCTCGAATCTCTCCGGGCCCCTCTGCAAGGATACGGGAAAGGGAACAAACACCAAGGGACAGGGGGGTAGACAAATACACAACACAACATACATTAACAATTAATATTTCTCGGCGTATTCTTGCATCTCTCCTTTCGCCGATACTTCTGCCTCTGGGTTTTTGGCTCTTGTGCCGGATGTCCAGTCTTGGGGCGTGATGTTTAACACCCCTCCCTGGCCATCTAACCCCAAAGGTCGCGCCCGTGCACCTAGGGGTTTTTCTCCCCCGCCCTAGCGCCAGGCCCATGTAGACTTCGGAGCAGGCTTCCCCCCTCTGCTCCCCCCCGCTTCCCTTAAACTACTAAATCTTCCTATCTACCAAACTTTGGCTAAACCCAACAGGTCCCGTTCGCCTCGTTGCCCCTTCTTTCGAGGCTTCGTCTAAGTCCTCCTGAATAGACCCCCTGATATGTCTCTAATTTGTCCCTCCCCATAGTGTCCCCTTTTTGATATTTCTTTATTTTGATCTTCCTAGCTTCGGGCCCTACGACTGTCTCTCTCCACCTTCTACTCACGTCTCTCTCCTTGTCCCTTTTTCTTCTTTAGCTCACGCTCCTTTATCTACCCCATCACTTACTTTGTTCTCATCACTCCTGGTCCCCCCCTCTCTACCTTTCCTAGTACGACCTGCTTGTGCCTTCCACATCCCCCTATCCCTCTATCTCCTCTTATCTACCTCCCCTTTCCTGTTCTATCACTTTCATCTCTCTTTCTTCTTAAGGTGCCCCCCTCGGATGACTCCCCCCTCTATCTACATACTTGAACCTTCTACTTCCTTCGTTATCCTAATCCCTGCCCTGCGTTCTATCTATTCTTCGTCCTGCCTACTTCCTCCCTCTCTCAGTCTCCTACTTTATCCCACCCTAATCCTGCCTTCCTCCTTCCCTCTATTTTTCTATTAACCTCCTATCATCCCATTCTGATCTTACCTGCATCTGCCTTCGTCTCCGTCACTTCTGTGCTGCCCTCCTCATCTCCCCCCTTTCCTTTAAACTATCTGGGACCCCCCTTTTCCATTCCCCTTATGCCCTTGTCTCTCTCTCCACCTTCCTCCTCTGCCCCGCTACTTCCCAAACCTTCTCCTCTTGTCAGTTGCCGTCTTTTGCTTTCCTCCGCATCTTTGACCTGTTTAAATTTGCCCGCCGGGAGCTGGGACTGTCTAACTCGTGCCGGTGGGGGCCTTTCCGTTTCCCCCGCTCCGGCGCGTCTTGGTCACCTCTCGGGTCCTTCTGTTACTCCTTGCCTCCTCCAAGATGGCGTCTGTTTTGCCGGTTCCGCCCCCTTCCTGCTGACATCTTTCCGGCCGCCGCCATTTTGGATCCAGCTTTCTCCCGATGCAGAGGTGCTTGCGCGCTCTCCCGGCTCCCGCCCAAACCTGCCATCCGGCTCCTGCGTGTCACCGTGGACTCCATCAGCCTCGTGTTGCACCGCCATCTTCTGCGACGAGCTCCATCTTGGACACCATGGGGACATCTGTTTTTTCTTCATCTCCACGATCCGGACTCTCAGGGGGTAAGTGAGTTCGTAGCTTATTAACTAGCCATTTTCAACAGTCTATTAGGGCATAGCTCAACAGTGTCTCTTTCATCTGTGGGCATTGGGACCTGTTGTAGTTAACTTCGTAGCGCAACCAAACAGCTACTTAACTCTGAACTTTAGCTTTAACTCACATTTTTAGGTTTTATCTTTCTGCGCTCGGGGGGACTTTGGGGTCTGTGACCAGATGGGGTCCGGGGTTGGGTTCGCTGGGTCAGCAGCTATAGGGCCTTCTCCCAGTCCCAGTTTGCCCAAGAAAGAGGGTCCATCTTCCGGGACCTTGATGGTGAAGGATCTGCCTCCCCGAGCCACTTGTAAGCCGAAGGGGAAGGTCCACCGGTATCTGACTCCTTTCTCCCTCAGGGCTCTGGTGATGGGCAGTAGGTTTCTCCGGCGGGCCAGTGATATTGGGGACAGGTCCTGGAACACCGAGAGCCGCACTCCTTCATGTTCCACAACAGGTAGGGGCCTGGTTTTATTAAGTATGGTTTCTTTTGTTTTGTAATAGTGTAAATGTATTACTATGTCCCTCGGTTGCTCGTTTTGTAAAGGTTTAGCTCTCAGTGCCCTGTGGCATCTGTCCATTGCCAGGGTGTCTTTCGGGTTTTCAGGGAGCAGTGTCTCCATCCAGTGTATAATATATTCCTCACAGTCCAAGACACTCTCCGGGACCCCTCTTATCCTGAGGTTATTTCGCCTGTCGCGATTTTCAGCATCTTCTTGACGCTCCTTTAATTCATTAATTTGCTCTTGTAAGTCAATAGTTTTTTTATCCTGTCTCCGGATGGCTCTTATAGATTGGTCCACTTTCGTTTCCAGAACTCCTGTCCTTTCACCCAGTCCGGACACTTCCCTTTTCAGCTCTTTTATTTCAGCTTGAAAGAAAGCTTTAAGATCAGTGCAAAGTCTAGTTATGTCGCATTGTCTTGCCGGCAGTTGTTCCTGCAGGGTTAATTCCTCCTCCTCCCCGTCGGGTTCAGTTTCTGAGCCGGCGTTTGAAACCGGCGCCATTTCTGAGCCTGCACCGCGCGGCCCCGGTCTGCCAAAATATTCTGGTAACCCTCGTTTTTTCGTCGTTTTGGGGGTCTTCCGTGACATCCTGTTTAATTGTTTAATCTTTATATGAGTTTGTGTGCCGTTTGGTGTGGAATTTGGTAGATTTTACGTGATATATCGGGAAGCGAGGCAGGGAGCTCTCAGACTAGGCTGCCATACTCCTTGCCGTCGCGCATGCGCCTCCAGGTGATCTGGTTTTTAATAGAAATATCCATTTCGATTCTCTATGATCCAGAAGATTAGTTAAATCTCCACCGCGTTCTCTGGGTATTACTAACAATCCCCACGAAGCTAAAGTTATTGATTCCCCCATTCTTGCATTCGGTAAAATGCTTAGCAACAGGATGTGACAAGTCCCCTTTCTTAATTAATCTAATGTGTTCCTGTATCCTAGTTTTGAGATTCTTTGTCATCCTTCCTACGTATCTCATCCCACAGCCAGAGGTGAGTAGATATATAACAAAGTTAGAATTACAATTGATGAAGCTATTAATTCGAAAATTCCTTTGTGAACTGTGGGAGAAGAAACACTTGGAAGGTTTCATATGCCTACAGATATTGCAGGTATCACAACAATAGGAGCCCATAGTGACGAAATCATTCATCTTTATGTTGTCTTTAAAAATATCACTGGGAGAAACAAATCCTGCTATCGTCTTTGCTCTTCTAAAGACACATTTTGGGCCTGATTTAACATAATCTTTCAATGAAGGATCCATTTGTAATAGATTCCAATGTCTACATAAAATTGTTTTGACCTGATTACTTCTCTTATTATATTAAGAAATGAAAAGTGGTGTGTCAGGACAAATCTCAATTGAATTCCTACCAAAATTCCTCCTCCCTCTCCCCGACTTCCTGGGGCCAACAAGAGTTTCCCTATCTATGCATGAGACTTCGTCCAGTGTGATTTGTAATAGATCGGGTTCGTAACCCCTCTCTATGAATCTGTCTTTCAGCTCCCCAGACTGAGAAAGGAATCCCTCCAATGTTGAGCAATTCCTCCTCAATCTGAGGAACTGCCCCCTTGGGATCCCAGAGATTTCAAACTGGCTCACCTGGCTGGGGTTTATCCTGGTAGGAGCCGTGCGATGAAGGCGTTTCTTAGCCCTTCTCTCCTGAAGGCGGTGGTCCACCTTGATGGAGATTGCAAGAAAAAACAGGGATGCGCAAAACCAATAACAAAACAGTAGCAAAAAAACAGGTTACTGTATCAATAGTAATGACTAAACTCTCCCTGCTTCTGGCCCAAATCTCTCACCCAGAGAGAAAAAAGTCACACACGCCAGAAAAGGACCTAAAGCGCACAGGAGAGAAAAGACAAAAAATAAAACATAGTGTAATCTGTTTTGGTATAGAAAACCCTGCTAAAATAAATGTCTACACTTACAGAATAAAAGATCAATATGGGCAGTGATCATAAACTCAGATGAAATGGCCCGAGAACTCCTCCTTCAGCTGGCCTCATCTGCCAAACGTATTACTCCAATGAGATCCTCCTGTAATAATGGTCTTCCGAGACATATGCATCCAGATAAGGAAATTGTTTTGTACGTTCGTTCATCCTGGTTTGGTTCCTTATCTGGATGCATACTGTATCCCTGTGTAAAAGTCATTGAGGCGGTGTGCTGTCTCGGGAGACCATTATTACAGGAGGATTACATTGGAGTAATACGTTTGGCAGATGAGCCCAGCTGATACCTGAAGGAGGGGTTCTCGGGCCATTTCATCTGAGTTTATGATCACTGCCCATATTGATCTTTTATTCTGTAAGTGTAGACCTTTATTTTAGCAGGGTTTTCTATACCAAAACAGATTACACTATGTTTTGTTTTTTTGTCTTTTCTCTCCTGTGCGCTTTGTGTCCTTTTCTGGCGTTGATGCAGATTACAATGAGATCTTCCAGATCAGTGGGCCGGTCATGAGTCGCAAGTTAATCTTTCATGGTTTCAGACAGTCCCTGCCAGAAGGCAGCGGACAAAGATTCTCCATTCCAATCAGTCTCTGCGGCAATAGTCCTAAACTCGAATGCATAATGAGCGACTGGACGGTCGCCTTGTGAAATATAGAATAAAGCAGAAGCTGCAGATACCTTTCGTCCCAGTGTATAGAACACCCTGCGGAATTCCATTGTGAAGGCTCCTATGCTTTGGGTGAGGTCAGATCTTCGTTCCCAGATGGGAGTAGCCCAGGCAAGTGCATCATCTATGAGGAGAGAGATTATGTAGGCTACCTTGGAACAAGGAGAAGAAAAGCGGGAAGGATTAATCTCAAACTGAATAAAGCATTGGTTAAGGAAGCCACGACACATGTGAGGATCCCCACCATACCGATTCTTTTTTATTGTAACTTTTTATTCTAGTTTCTGAACCACTCTCTTGGTTTTGCGCCATACCCCTATTTTTGTCTAATTTACAGTAGTAGAAATGTGCAAACCTGCTCAAAATGCACTTTGCCTGTGTTTGTCGAATTTTGGAACAGTTTAAAAATGTGTCAAAAAGTTTTATTAGACTTCACAGCCCAAAATTGACAGATCGAAAGCAATTGTATAATTTTATTTGTTGAATTTTTCCAGAGAATATTATATCGTGAAATATGGAATTTACGTGGAAGGATAGAGAGGAACTTTTACAAAAGTTAGATTTTTCTAATTTAAAATAAAAAGCATATTTTCAAGATTCGCAAACATAGGTGATAATTTCCTCTATTTGTAATATCTAGCCAATACATTAAAATCTTTAGTAACCTTACTGGGGTAACAATCTTTATGAAAAAATATTTTAAAGAAAGTTCAATTAAAAGAAATGCATATTTTATTAATATAACACTGTCTTGTCAATATAATTATTACCTTTGGGAGGTCAATTCGCTACAGTGTAATACAAAACAAAAGAAAAAACAGCGCAAAAAACCCCATAGTGTAGTATATTAAAAATCAATTTATAGGGTAAAAGGTGAGTATTGCACGTACATCAATATAAAAATTACACAGCATAGCATGTTAGGGACATGTTACCACTCGGCGGGGACAGCAGGGCACGAGCAGACGTACAGCTGGAATGTCCTTCCTCTGGTCGCTGGTATCCAGGATCGGAAAGTTCAACTCTGTTTGAGAAGCCTTCCTGTAAACTGAAGATACTCCAGCCGTCTGTTCAGAGGGGGTGATCTCCTGATCAGTTCCAGGTTAGTCCGCGTGTGCGTGTGACGTCATCAAGTGGCGTCCCTCTGCCGGTCGCGTCTCACCACACTGGGTAGTATGTCGAGTTAGCAAAAGTCCCGAACAAAGCTTGTGCAATATATTTAAGCCACAATGGGAAACGAATAAGAAAATAAAGAAGTCCCTGTAGAAGTATTTCGATAGCCGCAAAACTTGTTGTTGAGGATTCCTATTAGTTCGCTGACCCATGAGATTTGGCTGCCGTATTGGTTGCTTTCTTTAAACCTGGTATTTACATTGGTATTTATCCCAGAAATTGAGAGGGTCCCCAAACTTGAAAGTACTGCTCTTTAGCATTGATGGCCGCCAGTTCCAATTATTTAAAAAGCAAAATAAAATGTAAAAAAATGTCTAGATGGGATTGCTGCATTATTGTAGCGTGAAAATCACCAGATACAAATGTACTCATATGGGGCTAAACTGTGCACAGGAAAATTAAAACACAAAGATACATGTGGTGAGCTACTCAAGGCTCTGGCATTCTTGGTTAGGGACAGCAAGTATCAGCTGTGAAAGCTCCTGGATGGAACTTGGACTCACAGCTAAGCCACGTCCCAAGCTGTCAGCAAAAGTTAATGGGCTCACCCCTGAGGAAGTTGCTATCTGTCATAAATTTGTTGGGAGGAGCAGCTTACCAATCCTGTTTGACATGTGAAGGTGAAGACTGCAGCTCAACTTGTACATACTGAAAACAGGGAGCCAAGTAGTGAGTGTGAGCGCAAGTTTCATTTTGGTGCTTTCCCTGCCACTAAAAAGCTTCCCTGTCAAGTATGCCAGAGACTTGCGTCAGCCCCCTAATATATCTATGTTTGTTTTGCACCGCAGGACTTAGTCCCATGTGTGTACCTTCAAATCCTACTTTAAACGGTACTACATTATTGGGCCCTTTTGTTAATTTTTGCACTCTATTTTTCAGTTTCAGTATATCCATTCAAGAGACACTACATAGAGAAGCGCAGGATTACCCCTTTTGCAATTAATTTTGACAACAAGGATTTTTACATTGCTTGGCAAAGGGATTTTTTTTTTACATTTCTTTTAAATGGACTCGTTTTTATACCTTTATTTAATTTTGGATCATGCTAAAACACATCCATTTTATTTTAAAATGTAAAACATGATATTGTCATTATATATACTGTATTTTTATTTTACTCATTTCCTGTTTTGATATTTCCCAAGTATATTACTTATTTCATGGATGTGCTTCTTTCATCTTCCTTTTTCTATACTATTTTCTATAAAGGCTTTTGCCTTTTGAGAAGCGCTAATCCTGCCACAGCTACTATGAGTAATTAGAATTGTCAATAGAAACAGGCTACTTTAGGCTACTTTTGGCTCAAACACATTTGCTAATTTATACTCCAAAATCTTTAAGAAATCTACAGTAGCAATAGGAAAATAAGGTTGCTATATCTTTGGTATTAAAGGTTGATGTCATTGCCACAGATCATTTATCCATATGGTATCAATTAAGTTCAAACATAATTACCTTTAGGAGAGCTAGAGACTGTCAGTAAAAATGCACACAAAAATAAAGATGCAGTGAAAGCAAATCGTATGCACTTCCTCTATGAAAGCTTCTCTAGGAAATGTACAATGTACTTTGAGCATTATAGGTTTTTTTTGCAGAACGTGTAAAAAATGAAACAGCGGTCTTATTTTATTCTCCTCAACAAACAAATAATTAACTGCTGCAGATGTATGGAAAATATAACTATGTACCTGACCATCCAAGATTTTACAGCCTACATTCAAAAAATCAATGCATGAGGAACTGTTGGTCTGCACATTGAATTAAAATTAATAATATTTTATAAATAAATACATTCTTCGTATAAAGAAATACAAACGTAACACACTTACTGCACAATAATTGCAATGATTTTCCCTTTATACCTTGAAAGCCAATCCACAAATTATATTTCACTACTGTAAAGGATGAAAACTGATGCACATTTTTCTATCTTGTACTATTGAACAGATAATAACAGAATAATAAAAGCTTTAGTACTACAATGTGCCGGGAAAAAATAAACTGGCACTCACCAAGCGCTTTTGAGAAGAGTAGCCTTTGTAGGTTTCTTGGTGTTTTGGTGCAGTATATCTGCCGCTCAGATATACAAATATTTCAACAGAACAATGTCCAGTGGACCTGCACTCAAAAATAAATATACAGTATTAGAAAAAAGAGATCAAAGGTTTTTTTTTAAATTGTCCAAATCTGTAGTAATTTTAATGCTCAACAGATTATACACAATTCCCATACGGTCTGTATCACCAGAAATGTTTCTGTGTCCCTGACTCCTTTGTCAGGCGTTATATAATGCGCAGAACACAAGTTTTAAGAACTTTAATAGTTTCCACTTTGTACTGTACTGTAATATAAAACCTATTTTTAATATATGGCTGTATAAAATGTGGGTAATTGAAAAGGGTTTTGCATTTACTGTTCCTCTGGTTTTATTTGAGTATTCTGTATCTTTATTTATAATCAAGTTTATCTTTCTGGTCTAGCATCTCAGACCATGTACCAATGAAGACATACAAGCAATGGGGGAGCGTGGGATTAGAAAAACATTTGACAATTAAAAACAATAAAATACAATAAAATTAATGTGGTTACAACAATATTGCTGGGGGTTGGTGAAAATATTAAATACACTTACACGGCCATGTGCAAGCGGACACGGTAATGTGGTTTCTTTAAGCAATTCCAGTCACTCCCAACAACAGGTAATGGTGGTTTAGAGGGTTTTGAAATAAATATATAAATATATCTGTACTCACACGGCCATGTGTGAGTCCTTGCAGGAAATTGGTAACTTTGGGGTTAAATTAACCCATCTGCATCTCCCCCCAGTGTAGACTCTTCTTTGTTTGCAACCAACGTGGGATTCTAACTCCAGTCTTGGGCATCAGATGGGGACTCTCCCCAGTGGTGGTAGTAGGGGGGGGGAGTAGGTAGAGAAAGTGAGGCACGTTGTCAGTGGGGTTTAAAACACATTTATTAGTTTTAAAAGCAATTGGTACAACAAGACTCACATACATACATAGTGGTTGGACCCCTGGCCTCCTCGTGCAGTCCAGGATACAGTTTAAGCAGCTGTTATTGCCAATCACGCGTCCGTGATGCAGGAGGAAAAAAAAAAAAAAAAAAAACTTTTTCTCCTTATCTGCAATGGCTGCCTGGTTGATCCGGCTACGGGAGCCACGTTGGGCCAAATTCAGCAGGAACTTTAGAGCTACGCGTTTCGTCGAATCATCGACTTCCTCAGGCTCATATTATGAGCTGCTTAAACTGTATCCTGGACTGCACGAGGAGGCCAGGGGTCCAACCACTATGTATGTATGTGAGTCTTGTTGTACCAATTGCTTTTAAAACTAATAAATGTGTTTTAAACCCCACTGACAACGTGCCTCACTTTCTCTACCTACTCCCCCCCCTACTACCACCACTGGGGAGAGTCCCCATCTGATGCCCAAGACTGGAGTTAGAATCCCACGTTGGTTGCAAACAAAGAAGAGTCTACACTGGGGGGAGATGCAGATGGGTTAATTTAACCCCAAAGTTACCAATTTCCTGCAAGGACTCACACATGGCCGTGTGAATACAGATATATTTATATATTTATTTCAAAACCCTCTAAACCACCATTACCTGTTGTTGGGAGTGACTGGAATTGCTTAAAGAAACCACATTACCGTGTCCGCTTGCACATGGCCGTGTAAGTGTATTTAATATTTTCACCAACCCCCAGCAATATTGTTGTAACCACATTAATTTTATTGTATTTTATTGTTTTTTATTGTCAAATGTTTTTCTAATCCCACGCTCCCCCATTGCTTGTATGTCTCTATATCTTTAAAAGGGTTCCGGATTAACCCTTCCCTGGGGTTGCAGCAGAGGGGAACTCCATGCTGGCTCAAAGCATCTGTCATAGAGCCGTGGTCTAACTTACTGCCACATTGTAAGCACACCTCATATATTAAGCTTAAGGTAAGCGCCAGGTTTTTTCCTATTGTCTCTCATGTACCAATGAAGTTGCTTTTGGGATCACAAAGCAAAACAATGTTGACTGTTCCTTGAACCACCTGACATTTCACTCATTATTTCCCCAAGTCCTATTGATTTACCTTTCTCCTCCGAATCCTCAAACTGGCATTTCTAAGCTCTTTCCTCTTTCAGGGCATATCTTATTGCAACCACAAACACAGACCCTCATATCTTAGAACTATCCATTTTGACCCAAATGAGGGAAATCTGAGAGTTCTGCACAAACATCAATTCATGCTTTGCTGCTAGAAAGGTCAATGAGCCATCTATGCCATGAACATCACTGAATAATTTACATTCAGATGTTTGTCATATGATTGTAGAAGTGTAGCAGAAACTTTATGAACATTTGGTAAGTTATGAACTAGCCTTGCCATAGTGATGTACCCTCAAACCTACAGTCCAAAAGTGTTGCTTTATACTACCACAGGCATCTCAATACTCAAATGGCACCAAACAATCTGCAAGTATACAGTAGCTCAAAACATTTCTATGTTGACAAAGTCACCTTCCAAATTGAAACCACACACAGTTTAATCATTTGCATTTTAGTATTGAGTAAAGATGTGCAAATCTCTTGCAGGTTGGTTGGCAAAACTTTTAGCATTTCACAAAATATTTAGTTGCTCTGAATCTGACAACTTTTGTTAGCCTTCTGTAAAGAGAGATTGAAGAACACAAAAACAAGTGCTGTCATACATGTTTAGTCTGGTGCTAATATTAATGGATATCAGCTCCAGAGATTCCCGGCATCAATCCTATGCAGGAAGAATGCATTTTATTTCTAAGTCCCATCTCGCCACTTCTCTGCAGGTTTCCAACACCTTCACGCCAACTTTTTCTGGCGTGAGGATTTTGTGATAAAATCACCATTCTAGAGCGTCGATAGGTGTTCACAGCCTAATCACTGCTACTAGAATTGAGCAAGTTTATGAACATGCCGAAAAGCGGAGATAAGTGGCTTATCACCGCTGCCTCTGTGATTTTATTTTTTATGAGCAATTTTTTGGGGGCGATTCTTTTATCACCCACTTATCGCAGCTCACTGAATAGCAGTAGGCATTTTGGCCAATAAGTGCTTGATAAGACGCACATGAGCGCTTACTGCATATGTCCCTATAGGTTGTGAGAGTCTGAGTGGTTTAGTTTACATTTCACAGATAAGACCTCATTATAATTTTATGCTTAAATGAAATCTAAGTTTTTTTTTTTTTACATTTTTTGATACACTAGGGATCGAATGACTCAGCAATGGTTAAATAGATGTAATAAGACTTACTGTTCCCATGACCATGCAAAACCACGTGCAATTCCCCGACACTTCATTGCGTGTTGCAGCCCTTGTGACTGTGTCTCAGTCTCGTCTCCCGAATTGTGTTTTGCAGCTGCCATAGTACTCTTCAGTAATGATAGGTAGTGCTAGTTTATTTAAGCTAAATTCAGTGTACTGTATTCCAAGGCTATTGGTACAATAATGCATGGTTCATACTGTTCTGTGTAATGTAATGTAATCCACCCATGTGCTAAGGTTGCTAGGAATCTTCGGACAAAGTTGAGCAGAAATTACATTAAGGGGGGTCTGTCGTAAACAGCACTAGGATCTATGCAGCCATTATTGTTCAGCATCCTTTTTAGGTGCCTGATCTTGTCATCCATTTTGTCTATTGTCTGCATGAATGTTGGAATGAGAAGTGAGGTTTAAAAGATACATTTTCTTTTTCTTCCTTTTGCTCCAAAGTTGTTTTTTGTGATAATAAGCCTTCAGCTAACCACAAAACCTTGGAGAGAAGATAACAGCCCCTTCTTACATTCATGGGGAGGGTTTCATGGTCAAATACACCCTTCCAAGAAAATCACTTATATAGAGAAAAGGTCACAACCTTGCATAATAATTTTGTAGCTGACTCAATTAATTTTTGGTACTATCTTACATTTATGTTATTAAATCAATGTTCTCATATTCATATTTGTTTATCTTATATGCCTATGTAATGACGCACAAGCCACCTCATAAAGGGGGCGTGGGCTTTAGTATTATGGTATAAATATGTCTTGTAGGCCATATTTCTGCAGGAGAGCTTTTGTTTTTAAGCTTTTCTCCTGTGTGTGTGCACCCATACGCAATAAACTCATTTGTCATTTTGCAATGTAACCCTCAGATTTGTTTCTTTATTCACGCTTTTCATACTTCAATAATAGGAAACTTCAGAAAACTGACGTCTTTATAAACGATTACATATTTATTGAAATAAATTAGAGAAATGTGGTGTACTGTACATCGGTGTAAGATTTATGAAAATATGTATTGCTTCAAAATAATACAATCCTTTTTAACCAACATGCCTTGGCTGTCTCTTGTACAGTTTTGTGAAAGAAAAGTGTAATCGGGTGCTCCTATTGAAATTTTGTAGTATAACATGTCTATATACACATATACAGTACTGTAGTGAACTTAGGGAAAACAAACTTTAAACAATCCTAACAGTGAACTCAAAGTGAACAAGTATTATCACATGTAAGTACAAACATTGATAAATCCAAACATATATATAACCAAATCAACACCATTAATATTGCAAGTGATCATGTTATAATAAGATGTAAAGAGAATATATTTATTTATAAAATGTTTTACCAGGAAGAAATACATTGAGAATTACCTCTCGTTTTCAACTATTTCTTGGGCATAGAGTTAAGATGACACATAATGCATGGTTACAAATACATAGTTACAGGATATACATTATATACAAGCCATTGCATGCACAGTTAGATATAATATATATTAAAGGCGTATGTAACATTTACAGACCAGATTAAAATGTGAGACAGCTTTAGTTTGAAAGAACTTAGACTGGTGGTGGTTGTGAGAGTCTCTGGTAGATTGTTCCAGTTTTGGGAAGGAGGAGTGTCCAGATAATTTGCTGAACCTTAGTACAGGTAAACCCCGTTATAACGCGGTCCTCGGGGTCCACCCCGAGACCACCGCGTTAGTAACGGGGTCGCGCAAAAACAAAATGGCCGCCGCAAAAAAATTAGTTAGAACAGTGTTTCCAAAAGGCCCGAGTTCCTTTCCCCCGGCCAAAACCACCACCCCCTGGCAGCATCGGCGCATCATCACCCTCCCCCCGCAGCACCCTTCACCCCGCGGGGCAGGAGATGGGAGCGGGGATGTCCCTCCGGTCCCCGCTTCCCCCTGTCATCGCGTGACAGCCCGCGGGGCAGAAGATGGGAGCGGGGATGTTCCTCTGGTCCCCGCTTCACCCTGTCACCGCGTGACAGCCCGCGGGGCAGGAGATGGGAGCGGGGATGTCCCTCGGGTTCCCGCTTACTTCTGATCCCCACCGCTGTCCCCGGCGCTCCCACTGCCTGCGCAGGAGGAGGGGGAAGTGGGTGGTGGTGCTGGTTGTGGCCTTTCCTCTGTTCCAACCCCCCCCCCGTCTGTGTATAGTGAGAGAGTGTGTGTGTGTATGTATATATGGGAGAGAAACAGTGTGTGTGTGTGTGTGTGTGTGTGTGTGTGTGTATGGATGTGTGTGTGAGTGTATATGGGTGTGTGTGTCTGTGTGTATATGGGTGTGTGTGTATATGGGTGTGTGTGTGTGTGTGTGAGTGTGTGTGTGTGTGTGTGTGTGTGTATGTGTATATGTGTGTGTGTGTGTGTGTGTGTGTGTGTGTGTATATGGGTGTGTGTGTATATGGATGTGTGTGTGTGTGTGTGTGGTTGTGAGTGAGAGTGTGTGCAGTGAGCAGTGTGTGCAGTGAGCAGTGTGTGCAGTGAGCAGTGTGTGCAGGGAGTGTGTGCAGTGTGCTGTGTGCAGTGTGTGCAGTGAGAGTGTGCAGTGAGAGTGTGTGCAGTGTGCAGTGTGTGCAGTGAGTGTGTGCAGTGAGTAGTGTGTGCAGTGAGCAGTGTGTGCAGTGTGCTGTGTGCAGTGTGTGCAGTGAGAGTGTGCAGTGTGCAGTGTGTGCACTGTGCAGTGTATGGAGTGAGCAGTGTGTGCAGTGAGCAGTGTGTGCAGTGTGCTGTGTGCAGTGTGTGCAGTGAGAGTGTGCAGTGTGCAGCGTGCACTGTGCAGTGTGTGCAGTGAGCAGTGTGTGCAGTGAGCAGTGTGTGCAGTGAGCAGTGTGTGCAGTGTGTGCAGTGTGCAAAAAAAAATACATTTTAAATGTAATTTTTTTTTTAAACGGGAGCCACGTGAAAACCGCGTTATAACCGATACGCGTTATAACGGGTCGCGCTATAACGGGGTTTACCTGTACCATGAACAGTCTTTTGGAGTCTGATCTCAGATGATAAGTGCTGCATGTGTTACGGGTGAGGAGCTTGTTCAGATAGACGGGTAGCTTGCCCAGAAAGTATTTGAAGGTAAGAAAGGAAAAATTAACTTTGAGCCTAGTCTCAGTGATGACCAATCTAGTTCTCACAGTGATATGTATTGTAGTTGCATTGGAGAACAAAATGGCGTATTGAATTGTAGAGTGTATCAAGTTTGCTAAGGTGGATTTGGGGTACCGAGCTGTATACTATGTCCCCATAGTCGATAATTGACATTAGCATCTGCTGTGCGATACACTTTTTGACCAACAGACTTAGGAGGCTTTGTTCCTGTAAAGTACACCTAGATAGGCATAGGTTTAGGATGTCAGGGTATCAATATGCATCCCAAATGTTAAATGGGAGTCAAATCATATGCGTTAGTTGGTTATGCATAGCGTTGGTTCTGATCTGGAGCTCAGTCATTGGAAGCTTTAAAAATGTAGGCTTGGTCCCAAATGCCATTCTTACAGTCTTGTCAGTGTTTAAAAACAGTTTGTTTTGGCAAATCCAATTTTAATGTCCCAAAAAGTCAGATTCAAGTATGTGTTCAAGGTTGGAGAGACACGGACTGTGTGCATATAAGATTGTATCATCTGCATACATGTGTAATGAAGCTCCCTTACAAGCTGTAAGAAGATCATTGATGAACACTGAAAAGAGTAGGGCCCCAGAACAGAGCCATTTTTTAACACCACAGCTGATATTCAAGGGGTTGGCGTTAGAACCTGAGATAGACACATATTAGGATCTACCTGATAGGTAGGAATGAACCCAGTCTAAAGCATGCTTCCCTATTTCAGAGCACTGGAGTTTGTTAAGAAAGAAACATGATCAACAGTACCAAAAGCCTTTGCAAAATCTAAGAAAATTGCACTAGTGAGTTTTCCCAGTTCCATTCCACACTGGATTTCATTGCAAACTTTTAGCAGGGTAGTTACCGTAGAGTGTTTGGGGGCAAAAAACAGATTGGAATTGGCGAGGGAAATTTATATTTGAAAATATAAATGAAGAAACCAATAGTGTAACCAATATAATGAAGTAAATAATTAAATTGTCAGGAATCGGCGTTCTCCTCGCTTCCCACACAAAGCATTCCCTCTCCGCAGGGAGCCCCTGCACACACAAAACAAGCCTGCCTTACCGTCCTCCACGGCTCCTCGCCCCTGCCGCCGTCGCGGGATCACTCCCCTCGGCGATTCCTCTGCTCAGCGCCGGGCGCGCCCACGCCCTCCTACACGCACACCTATACGCACGCCAGCCTCAGATGTTATGTGCATGCAGTCTCAGCTTACAGAGCACACGCCTAACAGAGCACTTTTAACCTCTGCTTCTGCAGTGAGGCGTCGCCCCCAAGCATCACACAGTTCAATGCAAATCAAGGATTACACTCAGCTGGGCTGTAACACCTCCCTCCTATCAGGGAGGACTCCTTGCAGTCCTCCAGGCCTGCCCCCTTTTCCCATTGGCCTGCCCAGCTTTATTATGCCTGTGCTTCCCATCACTCGTCGCTCGACATAGTTCTGTATGGAAGCATTTGACTATTCTCTCAGTGACTCCTCAGGTATTGACGCGGATTGGACGACTACCCCCTCTGGCTCTCGATTTTGGCTCTACTTGGACTTCGTGACTTCTGGCATCCCTGACCTTGGCAACGGCAATAACTACTCCTTCTCTACTACCGGTACCGGCAAGTATTGTCTTCCCTACTATACCTGGCCTGGCAACAATAACACCACACTCCGGACGCGCTCCCTTTGCTGCGGGTGCGTGTATCCCTACGTCCCACCTCAGCACAGGGGACGGGTCTGGTCTGCGGGCAGCACCGGTGTAACATTACGTCGAGCCCACAAGACGCAGACCAGACTGAATTACAGCAGTTTCTCTCTAATCTGCTTCAGCATAACCAGGCCATGGCGGATCAAATTGTGGCACTTACACGCCAGGTCGCAGTACTCTCAGACAGGGTACCGACCGCGACCCCGCCAGATGTAAGCCCCCACTCCGCAAGCGCAGTTAGCAGCTCAGATGTAAGGATTCCTCCTCCCAAGCCTTATGCAGGTGAACCACAAGATTGTAGGGGTTTCCTAAACCAGTGTGAGGTGCAGTTTGAAATGGCCCCCCATCTCTACAATACTGATCGCAAGAAAGTAGCCTACATTTATATCCTCCTCACTGGCAGCGCCCTGGCTTGGGCTTCCCTGGTTTGGGAGCGACGTTCTGACCTTACCCAAGTTTACCCAGCATTTAAAGCCGAGTTTCAACGGGTACTCGATTCCCCCGCTCGTTGGGAGATGGCATCTGTTTCTCTCCTCCAGATCACGCAGGGACGGCGAACGGTGACACAGTATGCTGTGGAATTCCGGACTCTAGCAGCCGAGACTAACTGGGAACAAGAGGCTCTCGTCTCCGTATTCTGGCAAGGCCTGGCAGATCCCATCAAGGACGAACTCTCTCGCCAATTCAGGCCGGATCAACTGGAGGTCCTGATTGATTTGGCCGACCGAGTGGATCAACGCATCCAGGTACGCCGCTCAGAGCGTCAGCGCGCTCGCTTTCATAACTTTCAAGTTCCGTTCTCCAGTACTCTCAGCAGCACTCCTGCTCCCTCAAGTGCTACCACACCTCTTCGTCCTGCACTGGAGTTGCCAGAGCCAATGCAATTGGGGGTACAACGCATCCGCACAACGATACGGCAGTTCCGCCACGCCGGGGGATTGTGTTTCAACTGCGGATCCATGGAACATCGGGTTCGGGAGTGTCCATTGTGTCCGGGAAACGGGAACACCCAGTGTACAGAGGGGCTCTCTCTGGGTGTAATGTCTCCACGTCCCCTTCTTAAAGGTGAACTCACTAAGAAACTTACATTTCCAGTCTTCCTTTCAGCCGATAAGTTCAAGACTTCTACCGCCGCTTTCATTGACTCAGGAGCTGGAGGAAACTTCGTGGATCTAGAATTCGCCAGGGTTAACCGCATACCACTAGTAAGGAAGAAGGTTCCCATCGCACTCGTCGGTATCGATGGACGTCCTCTTACCCCGGCCCACATCTCCTTAGATACGGCTCCCTTGCTTCTGTCTTCACATCTACACAAGGAGACCTTAGTTCTCGATGCCATTCATGCTCCTGGGATACCCATCACCCTTGGTCTTCCTTGGCTACAGCTTAACAATCCTCTCATTGACTGGACTTCCTCCGCTCCCATTTCCTGGAGGCCGAGGTCAGGTGAGACTCGTCAACTGCTGGCCAATACCTCTGTTCCCGAAGTTATTCTACCTTCCATTTACCATCAGTTCCGGGACGTTTTCAATAAGGTACAGTCAGACCTCTTGCCGCCACACAGGACTTACGATTGTCCAATCGATCTAGTTCCTGGTTGCTCCCTACCCAAGTCCAAGACCTACCCCTTGTCGTTACCAGAATCTCACGCTATGGATTAATATATCCAGGAGAATCTCAAGAAAGGCTTTATTCGTCACTCCAATTCCCAGCAGGGGCTGGGTTTTTCTTCGTCAAGAAAAAGGATGGGTCGTTGAGGCCTTGCATCGACTACAGGGGTTTAAACCACATCACTATTAAAAATCGTTACCCCCTTCCCCTTATTACCGAACTGTTCGATAAATTACAGGGGGCCAAGATTTTTTCCAAGTTGGATCTGCGTGGTGCCTATAACCTGGTGCGCATCAGGAAGGGGGATGAATGGAAGACGGCCTTCAACATGCATAGTGGACACTACGAATATCTGGTAATGCCTTTCGGCTTATGTAATGCTCACGCTGTCTTCCAGGATTTCATCAACGACGTCTTTCGTAAGGTACTCAATATTTTTGTTATTGTATACTTGGATGATATCCTGATTTTTTCCAAAGATCTCCAGGACCATATACGCCACACCTCCTACGTCCTTTCCCGTCTCCGTGAACACCATTTGTACGCCAAACTGGAGAAGTGCACCTTTCATACGACTTCTACTCCGTTCCTGGGATATATCATTTCCGATGAGGGGTTTATGATGGACTCCGGTAAACTTCAAGCGGTCACTGAATGGCCAAGACCCAATTCTCTCAAGGCCATACAACGTTTTTTAGGCTTCGCTAATTATTATCGTAAGTTTATACGGAGTTTTTCCACCATTGTGGCACCCCTTACTGCGCTCACCAAAAAAGGAGCTGATCCTTCTGCTTGGTCATCCGAGGCCATTTCCGCCTTCGAGACACTCAAGAAAGCCTTTAGATCCGCACCTATTCTCCGTCATCCTGACATTGAACTTTCCTTCGTCCTGGAGGTCGACGCTTCTGATTGCGGCGCTGGTGCCGTTCTGTCTCAGAGACCCACGTCCCAAGATAAGTTACATCCCTGTGCATATTTTTCCAAGAAATTCTCGTCTGCCGAGAAGAACTATGACGTGGGTAACAGGGAACTTCTGGCCGTGAAGATGGCTCTTCAAGAGTGGAGACACCTGCTGGAGGGGTTGAAAGAGCCGTTTACTATTCTCACGGACCACAAGAACCTTCTTTACATAGAGAACGCTCGACGCCTTGGTCCACTACAGGCTCGTTGGGCTCTTTTTTTTTCTCGATTCGATTTTCACCTATCCTATATACCCGGGACCAAGAACGTAAAGGCAGACGCACTCTCCCGAATACATTCTTCTGAAGAGAGGCCAGAGGAATCGTTGGAGACTATCCTTCCAAATGAGAGGATTCTCGCCACGTCTACTTTCAAGAATCTTGACAAGATTTTGCACTCCCAGAGACGCATTCCCAAGGACTTGGTCGTTCCCGACAACAAACTCTTTGTACCATCCAAATTTGTTCCAGAGGTCCTGTCTTGGGGTCACTCCTCTAAATCTGCAGGTTATCCAGGTTTTAAGAAGACTACTGATCTCATTCGTCGGAATTTCTGGTGGCCAAGGATGTCTCAAGATATTCTGGAGTTTACCCGCGCATGTCCCACATGCGCTCAAAGCAAGACTCTCCGTCAAAAGCCTCAGGGTTTTCTGTTACCCCTTCCAATTCCCGACCTCCCCTGGTCCCACATTTCTATGAACTTCATCGTGGAGTTGCCCAGGTCCAGAGGAATGAACACTATCTTGGTGGTTGTGGGCAGGTTCTCGAAGATGTCCCATTTCATTCCACTTAAAGGATTACCCACCTCCCCCGCCCTTGCTGATATCTTTACGGAGCAGATTTTCCGGATTCATGGGATTCCTTCGTCCATTGTTTCTGACAGAGGTTCTCAGTTCGTATCCAAATTTTGGAGAGCTTTTACGAAGAGATTGGGCATCTCTTCTTCCTTCTCTTCCGCCTATCATCCTCAGTCCAATGGACAAACGGAGAGAATCAATCAATCCCTGGAGAAGTACCTGAGATGTTTTATATCCGATTTCCAGGATGATTGGGCTGAACTCCTCTCTTGGGCAGAATATGCTGTAAATTCTGCAAAAAACGAGTCTACCCTGGAGTCTCCCTTCTTTATAAATTATAGGTTCCACCCTCCCTGTCTTCCCATCCCCAACATTCCTTCTGGAGTACCAGCCGTAGATGAACGCATTTCTTTCCTCCAAACCACATGGTCCAGGATTCAGTCTACCCTTCTCAACTCCTCCCGCAGATCGAAACTACAGGCCGATCGTCGTTGTCATTCGGCGCCCAGTTACAAACCAGGGGATTTGGTATGGCTCTCCTCTAGGAATATCCACCTCAAAGTACCATCTCCTAAACTGGCACCTAAGTTCCTGGGTCCCTTCCCTATTTGTGAACAAATCAATCAAGTGGCATTCCGGCTCCAACTACCACCCAGTATGAAGATTCCCAATGTCTTCCATGTGTCCCTCTTAAAACCATTTATCTCCAGTCAATTCTTTCCGGATCAGACTCGTAAACCGGATCCCATTACTGTACAAAATAACGAGGAATACGAAGTTCACTCTCTTTTGGATTCTCGCCTATCCAGGGGTCAGCTTCAGTCTTTGGCCCTGAAGAGAGATCCTGGGTACCTTCAAAGGACATTCATGCCCCGGCCCTTCTTAAGTCCTTCAGGAGAAAGTTTCCAGGCAAACCGTTCTTGGACCGTCCTGAGGCCGTTCCTGAAGAGGGGGTACTGTCAGGAATCGGTGTTCTCCTCGCTTCCCACACAAAGCACTCCCTCTCCGCAGGGAGCCCCTGCACACACAAAACAAGCCTGCCTTACCGTCCTCCACGGCTCCTCGCCCCTGCTGCCATCGTGGGATCACTCCCCTCGGCGATTCCTCTGCTCAGCGCCGGGCGCGCCCACGCCCTCCTACATGCACGCCTATACGCACGCCAGCCTCAGACGTTATGTGCATGCAGTCTCAGCTTACAGAGCACACGCCTAACAGAGCACTTTTAACCTCTGCTTCTGCAGTGAGGTGTCGCCCCCAAGCATCACACAGTTCAATGCAAAGCAATGATTACACTCAGCTGGGCTGTAACACCTCTCTCCTATCAGGGAGGACTCCTTGCAGTCCTCCAGGCCTGCCCCCTTTTCCCATTGGCCTGCTCAGCTTTATTATCCCTGTGCTTCCCATCACTCGTCGCTCGACATAGTTCTGTATGGAAGCATTTGACTATTCTCTCAGTGACTCCTCAGGTATTGACGCGGATTGGACGACTACCCCCTCTGGCTCTCGACTTTGGCTCTACTTGGACTTCGTGACTTCTGGCATGCCTGACCTTGACAACGGCAATAACTACTCCTTCTCTACTACCGGTACCGGCAAGTATTGTCTTCTCTACTATACCTGGCCTGGCAACAATAACACCACACTCCGGACACGCTCCCTTTGCTGCGGGTGCGTGTATCCCTACGTCCCACCTCAGCACAGGGGACGGGTCTGGTCTGCGGGCAGCACCGGCGTAATATAAATATCAGTGATATCGTTCTACTCACAGATTTCCCCTTATATTAAAGTATGTTAGAGACTCGTTCTTTCTCTAACTGGAGCAAAAATGGAGAAAGGATCTTCCCAAGGTAATGTTGTGTAGACACTCTTCTTATATCACTCCAAGATGAGGAAAGAGACTCACATAGTGTAGGATTATATATATCACACTAATAAAGTCTGATTGATTTAATACAAGAGGAAATCTGTGAGTGGAACGATTTCACTGACATTTAATAATTCACTACATTATATTGGTTGCACTATTTTTTTCTTCATTTATATTTTTATATACGCTCTGAACACTATTGTACAGTTTTAGCTGTAAGATAATATAAGATAATATAAAAATAGATGTATTAATGAAATACTGTGTTGTGTCAGAACACCACTGCATAAATGAGTGTTCTATGTATAATTTATGGAGCACATATGCTTTCCATTAAGTTTGCACACGTGTGATATATGTCAACTACATGAAATGCATGTGTTCCATTTAGTTACTGAACATGCAAACTCTAATCCTGCTGGATGGAATGCTTTGGCGATTTCTCACTCCTGCTCAAACACATCGAGCGGGAGCTGCAAAAATCCAAATAGCGCTGTTTCGATAAAATTCTGCTATTCTAGTAGCTCCGATGAGATCATTGAATCACTGGAATTGCGAGTTTATAGAAGATGTCATCTCGCCAGCAGTAGGGTGACAAGATGGGATCTGAGAGCAGGACTTAGAAAAAAAAATGCATTTTGTCCTGCATCGGATTGATGCCGGGAGTCTCCGGAGCTGATACACATTAATATCAGTTCTTTGCCGTGGAGGGGTTGGGGGTGGATTGGGGAGGGATTGCGGGAGTATCTAACCCCTTCATTACCTTAGCAGTTAATACCACTAAAGTAATTAATGGGTTAACTTCTCCCGCTACCCACCTGGTAGGCATAAACACTCACCACGGGTCAAATTTGCCCTTCACTAACCCCTGCTGCCCCCAATAAACATTACAATACTAACCAATATACCCATTCATTGCCAGTGTGGTTACCTACCATATGCCATCAATGGGAGCAAAGATTACACCAATAGGAATGAATGGTCACCCCCTCTACCCTCAATAACCATAACATTACAGTACAATAATGAGCAAAATTACTATTATCCAGATATTGATAATAATACATTTATATACAAACAAAACCTTTTTAACTTGGGAGGTTCTACCATTTTGCTGAATGGACAGGACTCACTGTAGTTGTTTCGCCTCATACAGAGGTAGAACGAAGAATTCACAGTTTAGTGTTAGGACCTGCATTAATTTTGGTTATACCTTGACGTGGTATGCAGGCTTATGACACTTTGGCAAAGGGGTATAACTAAATAACCAAATAAATATTATTATTATTATTGAAGTATTTAAACTTTATACTTATTACTTATATGTTTTGTCAATTGGATGTAGCATTGGGCATCCCTGTTTTTTGTTTGTATACATTGGCCACGCTCAGTAGCACTCTTATTGACAAAAATAAATATATATATATATATATATATATATTTATTTTTGTACACACATTCCCAGCACGCTCTAACTCCAACACCCACCACATTATATATATATATAAAATAAAAATAAAATAAATATATAGATATATATATATATATATATTTATTTTATTTTTATTTTATATATATATATAATGTGGTGGGTGTTGGAGTTAGAGCGTGCTGGGAATGTGTGTGTTAATAGTACATTTGCCCATTCAAAATAAAACATTTATCCAGCCAGCATAAAGTAAATAAAACTTCCACTTACCCCTTTCAGGATGAAGGCCATCCTCATCTTCTTCAATGTCCTTATTGTGTTCCTGCCAACAGAGGACAATACAAAATACAATCTAATGGCCCCTCACCCTTAATAAACTTAGCGGTTAGTAACCGCTAAAATAATTAAGAGGTTAACCTCCCTTCCCCACTACCTACCCGGGCGGCCTAACCACTCACCCCGGGGCAACAATCTCACCCTCTACCCATTGATTGGCACAGTGGAACATCATACCCATATAATATGGAGAAGGGGGGGGATCCTCCGGCGCTGTCTTTTGCTACCAGCCCTGGTGCCTGCTTGTACTCATCGCATACTGTTCCTGTCTGGACCTCCTTGGGACCTTTACTTATCTCCTGTGGATTCCGGAAGACTGGGACAGTCACTCTTATACTACTGAGTGTCAGATTGGACAATGCAAACATTAGAGGATATATAAAGTGCTGCTGACCCCCATGTATCTACGTCACTGAGGAAGCTTTTAGCGAAATGCGTCTGACGGTCTTTTGGTCCTCGCAAGCCACCGTACAGAGAAGTGAAGCAGAATCCCATTTTGATAAACACTACCACCGGAGCGCATGCGCATGCGCGGGACGTGGAAGCAACAGCAAGGAGGCTGACTGACAGGAGAAAGACCAGGCTGTGCACAAGTCTGGGCAAACCACCCGATTTTCATCCACATCCCTGCACTACCATCTTATCGACTGGGACAGACTCCACGCGGACACCTAACCACCTGGGTGGAAGTCTGGCAGAGACTGAAAACTTCTCCTTTCTATGCCATTTTTTAATGGTCGCTTGTGAGTTGGCAATCTCTTTTTTAAATCAATTTTGTTCAATAAACAGTGTTATACTATGTTTTCTCTGTTTTCTCCCTTTCCCTGAGGTCATACTAAGAAGTATACACTGCACTTAAGGGGGAATCTAGTGTTTCAATGTAAGTGTGCCTGCTGTATATCTCACTCCTAGCATACTACTGTGATTTAACCCTTCCTGATTGCGGTCCCTTGTCTGTCTTATATTGCATGTGTCCTGTAAATCTGAGTGAAGCACAGCGCCGGAGGATCCCCCCCCTTCTCCATTCATTGACTAATACAGAGGTTGGTGAATCACCTCTGAACGAAACTCTGGCAGCAGGACTACACTCTATGAGGGACTGAAACTCTGAACCCATTTTTATACGGTTGGCGCAGTTATTTTATTTTTTCCATATAATATGGGCATGATATGCCACTATAGCAGTCAATGGTGACCTTAATAATAAACATGAAGGCCAAAAATACACAATAATAAAAGATATACACATACATGTAACTCGGGAAGCAGGGGGTCCCTGAGGCTCAAATCAATGCGGTTCATATCAGGACATCCCCTTCTCCCGCACACTATAATAAAAATTACATTAAAGCAGCTTCTTTACCATAGCGGATAGCCACTACGGTAACAAATATGTTTGATTTTTAATTTTAATGTAAATACTACTGTATTGTAGCTGGGGTTCTCCAGAGCAGGACCTTGTTGATTTGATATCTGGGGACCCCCAGCTTCCCGAGATACAGGCCCCATTATGGGGTGCTTGTATCTCCTATGCATTAATTTCCCAAGGTCACATGATGCAAGACATTTAAATGCATAGGAGATACCGGCACCCCATAACGGGGCCTGTATCTTGGGAAGCAGGGGGTCCCCAGACCTTAAATCAACAAGGTTCTGCTCCGGAGACCCCATGTTCATCTACACTAGTATTACATGTTATATTAAAAAATGTTGATCGCTGGTGAGATTTGCACAGGGAGAGGTGGCTCTCTCTGAGCAGCTCTCTCTGCAACTGAAATAAATCACCAGTAAGGCCTTTTCAGAGAGTTGATCATCATGCCGTTGGCTACTCACCAGCTTTGCACACTTTGCTATCACAGGTATTCAGGGATTTCTGAATATCGTGATAGCAAAGCTATCAAAACTGGCGGTGTAAATGGCACAGCGATTTTTTTTATCGGGGCTTATAGCATGGGCCCTTATATGACATAAATTCATTAAAAATAATAGATTTGAAAGAGGCAAAGGATTGAGTACATTTACAGATAGGTCCAGAGACCATTTTAGTGAAAGAGGGAATTTAGAAATATTGTGATATTTACTCCTCCTGACCTTGAACCATCACTGGTTTAGGAGATGCTGGTGACTTGTGAACACAGGTTTTAGCAGGGAGATATGGAAAACTGAGGGTATTCTCATGGATGAGGGGAGCTGCAGACGGTATGCCACCGGGTTAACTTTTTCCACCACTGAGAACAGGCCCAGGTACCTGGGGGCCAATTTGAGGCTAGGGGTCTTTAGTTTAATGTTCCTGGATGAGTGCCAGACATTGTCTCCTGGCTTGAAGACAGGTGCCTTCCGACGGTGGCGGTCTCTCTGTGCCTTTTGTTTGTGGGTTGCCTTCGCCAGTGCCTCCTGGATCTTCCTCCAGGATTCCTGCAGCTCTTTAATTCGGTCATCTGTTGCTGGGACCCCAGAAGGAAGTGAAGAAATGGGAAGCCGGACCGGATGAAACCCGCAGTTTATGAAAAAGGGAGATTCCTGTGTGGAACTGTTCTTAAGAGAGTTATGCGCAAACTCTGCCCATGGGAGAAGGTCTACCCAATCATCCTGGCTGACCATGATGAAACACCGAAGGTACTCCTCCAACATTTGGTTTGTCCTCTCGGTTTGCCCATTAGTCTGCGGATGGTATCCCGGAAGAGAAGCGGAGAGTGATATCCATCCTTTGGGCGAAAGCCCGCCAGAATTTAGAAATAAATTGTGTCCCACGGTCGGATATGATGGAGAGTGGAACCCCATGAATGCGGAATACCTCCTTGATGAAAATGTCTGCCCAGGTAGAGGAATTGGGCAAGCCTTTGAAAGGGATAAAATAGGCCTGCTGGGAGAAACTATTCACGACCACTGGAAGGGTATTCATTCCCTTAGAGGCAGGGAGCACCACAATAAAATCTATAGACAGGTGGCTCTAAGGACGTATTGGCAGGGGTCGCAAAAGACCCTGAGGCTTGTTACGAATGGTCTTGACCTGAGCGCAGGTTTGACAGGCTTTAACGAATTCTGTGATATCTTTAGACATGGTAGGCCCCCAGAAGGTGCGGCTAATGAGGTCGGAGTTTCTACTGGTACCTGGATGGCCGGCTAACATTGATGAGTGGCCCCACTCTGGATTTTTTTTTAGAAAGCGCGGCACTGCGTATAGACGATCAACCGGCACCTCAAGGCCTCTCAGAAGGATAGTTTGTGCTGCCAGAACTTGACCCAGTATATAAATTACGTACTTGGGGGGAGGATCATCTCGGCGACGTCTTTTGACTTGTTCTCGACCTGAAATTGCCATGACAGTGTGTCAGCCTTTTGGTTCTTTGACCAGGGGATGTAGGAGATGAGATAGTTGAACCTCCAAAAGAACCCGTAGGGGTGAAGTTTGGCTTGTGGGGACTGCCTATGTGAGAGAATGGTGTCTGCGCCGATATCAGATGCATCTACCTCCAAGGTAAAGGGAAGCCTGGGGTCTGGGTGACGCAAGATAGGGGAAGAAGCAAAAGACTTCTTAAGGGACTCAAAGACCCTTACAAAGGAGTACCTGATGAAGCAGTCATTCAGAACGGCAAAACGCGTAGAGCGTGACCCTACAATCGAGAGGGAGAGAGACTGCTGGGAATCCCGTGACGTCATCTTCAAATCGGCTGCAATACCGGAAGTGACGTGTCGGCTCCAATAACGGAAGTGACGTGTTGGCTCCAGGCAGTGATGCACGATGGTGGCTTGAAGCAGCAAAGATGGCGTGATGTGATGTTTTGATCACCAACGTTCTATGCTTTTATCCCATTGGGATCTTGTAAGCCTCCACTTTTATTGTTTTTGGATAAATTGTGTGATTTTACCTTGGCTCCGTGTGTGTCTCTCTCTTTAGAGATTACACCTCCTCCATATAGCCTCCATCTGTGGCCCTATAGTCTGTTATTTTTCAGCTATAGAGGTGCTCTTTTGGGAGTTCCATTTGTCTCATATTGCTACAGTGTTGCACTATGTATTTTATTTCTTTTTAAGGTACCAACACTCCCCTGGTTCTTCTTTGTCCTTGTGGACCTTGAAACAGTCCTTCTAAGGGTTTGAGTGTTTATCTGTTCCTTTTTATTTGCATGTGATTTCATTTTGCATTTTATTTTTTCTTCTAGTCTTTTGTTTACACATTATTAGTATTCACTTGCACTATGTTTAGTTGAAAATATATTGGGCGCCATCTAGTTTGTTTGCTCCTAATGGACAATGCCACTATTGTTTTCCGGCTAGGAATAGACTTAGATTATGATTAATTTGTACAATTTTCTGTCATTATATTGATATTTATTTTTTATGATTTTTCCAGATTATATCTATTATCCCAATTTATCATGATGGCCTCCTTCATATGTTGTACATTTATGCATTTAAGTTTTTTTAATTAGGTACCCAAACACTGTATTTTTAATGATATAAGATTTTCCAGATCTCATTGACCATCTCAATTTTTTAATACGGTCTTTTCTATATATTTTATATGTATATTATGATTTTAGTAACACTGTATCTCACTATTATATAGTTTGTGAGTTAACAGCTATATTGTGTAATTTAAATATGTCCACATGGAATTGTTCATTTAAGTTTTTGTATAAAATTAGTTTACAGTAGATATATCCCATATGTTTTTTAAATGTTTTCACTAAGGGCTATAATTTTTAAATGACGTTATTGGTTTCTTACTAAGAAAAATACGTCACACGAATTATGAACACTAACCATACTTACAGTACACTTATATTAAGATAGTTCACTTCCCTCACAATCGTTTTGTATTGTTATTGTAGCTCACTTTCTATTTGTATAAATTTCACTCATTATGACTATGGATGTAGGCTTTTGCCTATTGTTTTAATGGAAATAGCACTCCTTAACACAGTGACACACCAACATCAAATTGTTCACTACTTCCACAATTGTCTAAATTATTTAATTAATTGACACGTTTTCAATTATGTTTGTAGATTATTTTATTTCATATTATGACTAGTTGTACACTAAACACTTCACATGGCCAAAACTGTGATTTAATAACTCAGAGTTTCAAATGGCCTTTTTTCTTTGATTCAGAGCGCTTATGTATCACTTATTAGCTCTAAGTATTTATCAGAGGGAGTATGCTTATGGGAGTATGGGATTGGTTAAGATTTGCCTATATATTGTTATGACCCTAACCCTAACCCTAACCCTAAACCTTCCCCATCTACGGAGCCTGAGGAAGCCCAAGAAAGGGTGAAACGCGTTGCTCAAAATCCCTAAGCTATTTGAACTAGTTCAGCCACCGTCAGGAGCAGGACAACGGAGGCTCAGCACTATACCCAGACGCGGGCAGAGTTAGCTGCGCACTACGCGCCCTGCATTAATATCATAAGGACTGGCTGTTATTCTCTATCTGGCTCTTATGTCTTTAGACCTAAGTGCTTTTTAAACTGCTTTTTAAACTGTTTTATTTTCAATAAAGAACACGGTGGTTAACTCCATTTTAGAGTTTTACTATTCGTTATATCATTGCACAGAAAGCAACCCCAACAGACTTTGGGGGTAGTACTGAAGTTCAGAGGAGAAGCAGAAAGATACCAATTCCTGCGTGAGCTCACACGTGGCCATGTGAGTATCAGTGTTATATTTCCTTTTATATTTCATTTATTAATCACTCTTTCTCACCATCTATTTAGAACTTGAGGGTCTTTTTTATTGAGAGTCTCCTCATGTGAAGAGGATAAAGACACCTCTTGAAGACTACACTCACACCTGCCCGTGTGAGTGATTGCAGTTTTTTTCTGCTTTTATATATATCCTCTCAACCATTGGAGTCAGGCATTGGTATGAATATTTATATTGTCCCTTAACATTTGTATGTACTTTTGTTCATTTACTCTGAGGAGGATACCGCAATCAAGAGTTGCTGGTAAACTGAAGAGGCCATCATTTGGATCAGGAGAGAAGAAACACCATATTAGGAGAATATAGAAGTAAAGAAGAAGAAAAGAAACCTTGATGCGACAGCATTTGCACAAGGCCGTGTAAGTGTTTATGTTATTATACACTCCAACACCCCCACGTTTATCAGTTCGAGAACTTACACTCTCGAGCTTAATTATTTTGAATCTATTACCCCTTTCATCCCTCAACCTGTGCTCTTTTTTTTTTTCTTGTATTTCAGCGCCATACCAGCCAGCAGAGCGATGATGTAGGCAACCCTTAAACGTGCAGAGGGAAAGCGTGATGGGGTTAATTCAAACTGGATATCACACTGGTTGAGGAATCCCCTGCACTCATGAGGATCCCCTGCATAGCGGTTAGGGGTAAGCAGGCGAGGCTCAGAGACCGTGGGAAGGTCCAGAGGGAGCGGTTCTGCTGCCGCTGTGGCAGCGGAGCTAAGGGGGCGTTGGGACAGAGTCATTCTTGAGATCACTTGAGATAAGGAGATGAGTTGTGCCTCCAATCGGTAGAGTCAGTCCATGGCACTGGATTGTTCTGCCTCACCGGGGTCCATGTTCGTTGGGCTGAGCATAATGTAACGTTGTGCTCACCACGAACAAGGAAGACCCCCGGAACTGAGGTGGGAAGGATGAAATCCGCACCCACAGCTGCAGAAGCACGCCTGGAACGTGGACAGTCAGTGTAGCCGGGTCTGATCGGAAAAGTTAGCGTAAGTCCAGATACTTGCCAGGTAGTAGGGAGGAGCCAGAAGAGTGGTCAGTGCAGAAATCCGTGATCGTGGGTTGGAGCCGGGTGGTTAGTTGGTATCCGATAGCCGAGGTCGAGGGTTGGAGAAGTCGGATAGTCAGGAGGCAAGCCAGGGTCGATTCCAGAAAGGGTCCTAAGTCAAGCCAGGTCAGTACACAGGAGCGAATACGAGAGCGAGGAGAAAGCACAAGGACAAGGCAAGGCACGAGCATGGGTAACACAAGGCTACAGGGAACTATGCTCAGCCAAAGAAGGATTGGCTGAGCAGGCATATAAAGGACCAGGGACCAATAAAAACCGGGGCCCCAGCAAAAGCAGTGATAGGCAAAAGAGAAGGTAGCAGGTGAGGTGGAATAATTACCCCTGCGGTGTGCGAGGGAGACACGCGGACCAAGAGGGAGGCAGGACCTATAGGGTGAGAGCAGAAGAAGCCCTGAGTGCAGGCACACACGCGCCCCCACAGATGCCTGGAGATGGAGCGACAGCAAGGGGAAGAGACCGCTGCCCATGGCAGCACAAGTTGAAGCGGTGCCGCTGAGTGCAGATCGGCGGTAGCGGAGGACAGCGTGGCGGGAGGGGGTCCCCGGCAGCCAGACCCTACCGCGGGACGCCGGCCGGAGAGGGGTAAGGGGGAAACCCTCCTTGAGGGAGGAGTTCCCCGGTTTCTTACACAGATGTTAAGGAGCAAGAGGTTCCTGCTGCAGTCGGAAATTGGAGGGTGAAGACATCAAAGTTAAGAAAAAAAATGATTGTATGTTGTTTTTGTATTTTGGTAATTTTATTGTATTTTTTTATAAATTGCCCATTGGCTGCACATGTGTTTTTCTAGGCCCCTTTGGGGGTATAGATAAACACAGTGACAAGCAATGCAATTTTAGGCAAATGTTATTTTTTATTTAATTGTTATATTGTATTTCTGGTTCTTGGTTTTATTTACTGTCCGGCCAGCTTTAATCAAATGCGGCTGCCTCTGTGGGTTAAAAATAGCCACGGACGGTGCGCGGCTATCTTCGGCCATTTTTGGTCTGTTTTCCCGCGCCTCGGGCGCTTTCAATAATAAGCGCCATTAGCGCTTATCTATTAAAGCGGCCGCCGCGTGGGAAACTCCGTTCAAAATGGAGAAAAGCACCGCGGTTGGCCCGCATTTAACCCGGCCAGCTTTAGAATAAAGTTGGCCGGGACAGTAATTGTTTTGTATGTTTGGTTCCTGGTTTTATTGAATTGTTTTGTATTTGTGGTTTTTGGTTTTATTGAATTGTTTTGTATTTGTGATTCTTGATTTAGTTTTTTTTGTTTTAGTGGTTCTTGGTTTTATTTAATTGTTTTGTATTTTTGTTAATTGTTTTTTTTTAGGTTGTGCATTGACTGCCATAGTGGCAAACCATGCCCATATTATATGGCAAACCATGCCAATAAACACTATGCCAATAAATTGGTTTATTGGCATTTCTATTTTTTTAATGTAGTGTTTGTGGCTGTTTTTTAAATTTTTTATCTTGCCCATTTATTGCCAGGCAAACCATTGTCATATTATGGCCATAGTTTAACACTATGCCAATCAATGGGTAGCGGGGGTGCAGGGTGGGGGTAGATGTTCCGGGGAGGGTGGTTTGGACTCACAGGTGGGTAGTGGGAAGGGAGGTTAATTACTACCCCCTTAATTACTAAAGCTGTTACTAACTGCTACGGTGATTAAGGGATTAGTGGCCATAAATTTGATTTCTATTGTAATGTTCCTGCCAACAGAGGACATGGACAGGGAGGTAGACACGGAAGACTTCATCCTGGCAGGGGTAAGTAGAACTTGTATTTACTTTATGCTGGCTGTTTTTATTTTTACTGGGCAAATGCACTATTATCCATATCTGGTTAATAGTAATTTTGCCCATTACTGTGTTGGGGATGTGTTGTTGTGGGTTCAGAGGGTGCATTGACTATTGGTAGATAGTAGGTGTTTTATTGTTTATTGGCGGATTGGGTGAAGGGGGTGTGACCGGCAAGGGTAATCAAGCTATATAATAAAGGTTAAGCCCTCTGGTTACCCTTGGGTCCCGTGGGTACCTGGCAGAAACCTAGCACTATAAGCCAGGGGCCAGGTATCATTACATGAAAAGTTAAAGTGACCCCTGCTTTTCCAATTTCCATGTTTCCTTTGCCCCAGACTCATGAAACTTTCTGAGTCTAAGTTTTAGGTGGGATGTTTGGGTAAGAATACTATTATTTTGTTTGCAGGAAATGGGGAATGGAGCTACCGGTACCTTAATTCTACACGGTGAGCAGGCATGATTTGCCGATACGCGGGTGGAATTACATCAGGACTGCCCAGTGTCCCCCAGACTCTTGGTTTTCGAGCCCTGATAACTTAGTCCTAATTTCCCTACAGTCAGGAGTCTCCCCAAAGTCCCCCATGTATTAAAATATGTTTTCTGTGTTTTATACAATTATTATAAGGCTCTATGCGGTCATCCAGGGCATCTGCTTAAGGTGCCAGCAAGTCTGCATAGAGTTTGTAGTTCAAAGAGGAGATGGGATGTTGAGAGGTGTTGGGGTGCTAAGTGGCCGGTGCAGGGCAGAGTACTGAGTCTGGAGAACAGACACCCCCTGCGGGGAGGACCATCTGGTCTACCAGACTTAGTGAAGCCTGCCAGGTAGGTGGCAATGGGTTGACTGGAGGAAGTGGCAGAATGTCGTCACGTTTCCCATTGGTCAATTTGTATGTCCCCCCCACAGGGCCTCCCGAGCCGGCTTGGCAAGCCTCTTCCTCTGACGTCAGCCAACAGACGAGCCCCTGTTTCTATTGGCTAGTGGGATATGGTTCCCACGCTCTGATTGGTCGCCCCTCCTACCTCCATGCTAAGGATAGCTTAGCAGAATGTATGTAAGGAGATTGCCGAGGCAGAGAACCAGACCATCAAGTGACTTGTGTCGATGAAGCTAAGGCTGGCTTTTCAAAGGTGCTCTGTTGCAAATAGCAGAGCAACCAGCTTAATTTTGAAGCTAGGAAAATCTGCCTCGCAGAGACTAAATCCCGTCTTTTGCGGCCAAGTTCTACAAATTGAACATAGCGGTCGCGACTAGGAATTGAAGCCGAAAATGGGACCAGGAGAGCCGGGTATATATCCTGGGTCAGGGTAAGCTCATCCAAGTGGGTGCCCTGCACCTAGAAAAGCCTAGATTTTCCCCCCAGGCCCCCCAGTAAATTAACGTTTCCTGTATATTGTGTAATTCTACTTGTCGCATGTGGATTTACTGAAATAAACTACATTTTGTTTCTGCTACCATGTTTTGCCTAATGCATGATCCTGGTACAACATCTTGGGGTCTCCTGAGCTGAACTGCATTAGTTTCAGGCTCTGGGCCCCCCTGCTTCCTGAATTATAGGCCCCGGTATGGGATGCCAGTATCTCCGCAATGTTTACATCTTCCACGTCTCGTTACCGGGAGATTTAAATGCGCAGGAGATACCGGAACCCCATACTGGGGCCTGTAACTTGGGAAGAAGGCGGTCCCGAGGCTGAAATTAAAGCAGTTCAACTTAGGAGACCTCCTGCTCCCGTACACTATTAGTAAAATTCACATTTACGCAGATTCATTACCTTAGCGGCTAGCCACTATGGTAATGATTTTTTATTTATTTTTTAATATTAGTGTGCGGGAGCAGGGTTTCTCCTGAGCAGAACCGCATTGATTTCAGCCTCGGGAACCCCCTGTATGGGGTGCTGGTATCTTCACCAGTATTTAAATCCCCCTGTTACGTGGGCCGTGAAGCAGAGGATTTAAAAATGGTGGGAATACTGGCACCACATAATGGGGCCTGTATCTCCGGAAGCAGGGGGTCCCCGAGGCTGAAAATAATGCGGTTCAGGTCAGGAGACCCCCTGCTCCTCTACACTATTAGTAAAATTAATATTGAAACTACACGATCACCTGTAAGAGCTGTGCATGGAGACCCAGCTCTTCCATGCTGCAAAGAAACTGTACATAATACAGTGCTCCTCCCTATAGAAGTGTAACATACGTGCTTGCCACAAACTGGTACCGGACTGCGGGCTGAGGTGGGGATGTATAGACACTGACCTTAAGCCACGGAGTCAGGTCCGGAGTGCGGATTCCATAATCAGACATAGCCAGGTCAGGATTGGAGAAAGTAGGGTTAACGTTATCCAGGCAGGGGTCAAGGCAGGCGGCACAGGAGCGGTGGTCGAGGAAACAAGCCGAGGTCATCAACAGGAAATCTTGGGTGAAGGTACTTCAGCACAGGAGGCTAGAACCTTCAGAGAAGCCACTGCAGCGGAGATGCTTCAGCGAAGGTGCTGCAGTGCGTCAGGAAAAGCCAGGAGTACACTCCACTTGGAGGAAGCAGGAACCAGAGGTGCAGACACGCCAAACGAAACGCTGGGGAAACCAGCGTAGCCGCTACAGCGCGGCAAAGGCGAAGTCTGCCAGGAACAAGGAAAGCAGCACCGGGGCTGCTATGCAAGAAGGCCTTGGGATGCAGGGGACTGGAAGCAGGGTACAAGGCACAATGAGTCCAGCAGACCAAACAGAGTCTGTGACAAGCACAGTTACTTGCAACTAGGATTGCAAAGTCTATGTCCAGCCACTTCCTGAGGGCGGGGCTGGAACTAAATAGCACAGGAGGCCAATCAGGCCAGAGCTGCACAGGAGGCAGCAGGAGGCAGGTGAATGCAGAAGCAGGGAATAGTTTGTCTGGAACCTGCAAAGCTCTGGATGGATGGGCTCCAGCCAAACCCAGGAGTGGGTTCCTGACAAGAAGTTTGCTTCTGGTAAAAAGATAGGCCTTATATATAGAAAAATAAAAAGAACGATTCCTGCGCTCCTACCAATTAGGCTAAAATAAAATAATAATCTCATGAAAAGGGGTAATTTTGTTAAACCCTTTGGCCAAAGCATTTATAAGCTTGCATGCCACGACAAGGCATACCCGTATGCAGGTACCTACACTGAATATGTGATAATTGTCCCATGGACAGGTGAAAAAATGTGTGAAAGGCCTGAAAGGGTTAAATAAAGCATAAGCTTATGTGAGTAGTGCAATTAAAATCTGGCCAAAGCCAGTAACATAGTTAGCTTACTGTATTATATTGTATGTCTTATTTGTATTGCGCCATTAATGTACATAGCGCTTCACAGTAGTAATACACGTGGTAATCATATAAATAACAAATAATATAATATAAATAACAGGTCATGGGAATAAGTGCTTCAGACAAACGTAACATTTAGGAAGAGGAGTCCCAGCTCTGAGGAGCTTACAATCTAATTGGTATGTAGGAGGAACGTACAGAAACAGTAGGAGGACATTTTGGTAAGTGATTCTGGAGGGTTCCAAGTTTTATGTATCATGTTATCTATGGTGCTACTCATATGCTTCTTTAAGCAAGTGTGTCTTAAGGTGGGTCTTAAAGGTGGAAAGAGTGAGTGCTAGTCGGGTATAGAGGGGAAGGGCATTCCAGAGGGCATTACTGTAGAGGTAAACGGTGGGTGCACAAATTCCCTGGAGTGAATATAATAAAACTTACACATATTTCTTTCTGTCAGCCTTATACATTCAACAAGCGACAGAGAAGCCCAATGCTACATCCAATATGACAAAAATACACAGTAAAATATATTCTCTTGAAAAAGGGTCATTTAGTTTAACCCTTTGGCCAAAGCATTGTAAGCCTGCGAGCCACGAAAAGGCAGACCCAGTTCACAGGTCCTAACTACCAGATAAAATACTAATATCTATGGGGTATGGACCCCAGAAGCCTGTGTCCCAATGTCATCGCGGATGACTCAGCCCACTTGTTACCAGCAGGTATGCAACACACAAACCCTGTAATGGCCCTATCTGCGATTGGGGGTGGAGGGGGGAACACTGTTACACATAGTTACCTTACTGTAGAGGTAAACGGTGGGTGCACAAATTCCCTAAAGTGAATATAATGAAACTTACACATATTTCTTTCTGTCAGCTTTATACATTCACCTATTCTTCAAAAGAGGGTGATGTCCAGACTTACACTGGGGTGTATTATACCTGCACTAATAGGAAAATTGGTAGGGGCTCTGTAACTGCTATGTAAAGCCGATGAGCCAATAAACCTACCCCTATGACGTTTCATAGATACAATATTTAAAATGCCGTTAGGGAGTTAAAAGGGTTTAACAAAATTACCCTTTTTCATTATTATTTTATTTCAGTCTAATTGGTAAGAGCGCAGGAATCGTTCTTTTTGTTCTTCCATGCTGCAATTTGAACAACAAGTTTCAATGCAATAAACAAAAAAACAAGTAGTTTGATCTTGCATTTTTTGACCACACTTTAACATTTTTCATTTTTTCTTATTGAATACCATTTTGGCACACATGTTTTAGTGTGTGGTTAAACAATACAAAGTCCCTTGGGAATGCACTGATTTTATCTAGGTTTAGTGAATAAGCCCCTTAGGCTTAACATGTGCTGTATTGGGGTATTTGATATAATTTACCATTTTAATTTATGGTATGTGTTCTGTTAATAAATAATGTTGTAATACATTGTAAATCTGTTTCAGTATTTCTTTGCAGTGTGTGCAGGGCACTCTACAGGGGTCATGGCTCAGTATTTACAGATGTAGTAAGTATTATTGCACAGGATTGAATGAAATGGTGCAATTTGTGTTACTGCTCCAATTATTGGCATTGCAAAACACACAAAAACAATAGATAATCATACAATATAGGTAATGCATTATCGTGCGATATCAGGTGCAATAACGTCCGCTACCTACAGTATGTAATTACTTAGAGGTACAAAATGTTTCACTGGGGACAATACATTCTAGGGAAATTACCAGACCCTCCAACACCAGACAAATAGTAGGTAAACTTTATTTCTTCAATGTGGGATTATGGTGTTTACAAGCAATTGAGCACTTTCTATGGAGGCACAATAATATGTTATTTAATATATGCGAGGCTCATTTCAATAATGCATGAATATGGATTATTCCCATCTATTTTATGTGAAAACACATTTTTGAATTTTATCCTTTTTATCTTGAATGTACATTAAAAATTAGCGTGCTAATAAGCACATATTCTTTCACTAAAACTTCACTTAACACTTTATAATAAGTATAATAAGGAACACAGACACCCAAGCCCACTGTCGTATATATATATTTATTAATCATAATGTATAAAAACATTCATTTACTTAACCATTCACAAAAAACACCTTAGAAATAGTACATGCACACTAATCACACATGGAATTTTATCCCAGTCACAGATGGAACAATCAGCATTTATTAATCACGCAGGCATCTTCACAGAGTACACAGATTTATTTGGGACATCACATACCATTTCACACTTTATGTAGAGCACGTCACTAATCACTTTCTATGTTATGTATTAACTTTATTCTTAACTATGATTCCATTCATATGTATGAATGCTCGAGATTCTAACCAGTGAATGCGTCAATTTATTTAATTATTTATCTACTATGACATACCTAAGTAGAAAACGGAGTGCAGCACTCATTAGTTCTAATTGAACAACAGAGGACATTGCCTAAAGTAGAATGGGGATTGGCTGACATCAATATAAATATCTGCCACGAACCTTAACCCCAAACTACGGAGCCTGAGGAAGACCAAAAGTCGAAACGCGTTGCTCTCACCACTAGGCAATTTTGACCCAGCACAGCCACCATCAAGGAGTGGATCTGAGAGGAGGCAGCACTATATCCGGACGCGGAGCAAGTTAGCTGCGCTCCACGAGACCCACGAGCAATTTCCTTTAGACGGCTGGCTTTTTCTTTTTATGCATCTTTCTCATTGTTTTTAAATATGTTTTGTTTTCAGAACTTCTTTTATAATAAATTTTGTTGTAGTCCACGAAAATCGTGACAGTGTTCAATTTTACATCTACACCAAGGAGGGGTCATCTACCTACACTGGCTCACTTGGAGATTAACACTATCAGTATCACAAAGAAGTTAAAGATACCCTGATGTGCATTTACTCACACAAGGCCGTGTGAGTATCATTTTTATTTCTATTTTTATTTTTTATAGATCTATACCTATCAGATCACTATCACCCTCACAGGGCACCAGATTTAAAGACACCAACAGAAAAAAGATACCTTCCCCTAGGATTGCACTCACACTTGCCCGTGTGAGTGCCTGCACCATTTTGCTGCTTTTACGTATCTGCTTGGGCTTTTCTAGTGGGTTATCACAGAATTATGTTGATGTTTCCCCACTAACAATTGTTTTCCAATTTGTTCACACCGAGGGGGATTACCACACTGAAAGTTGAAGACCACCGAAGAAAACCAGGAAGAAGCTCACAAACCTGAAAAGGAGACTTTCAAGATAAAGATACCTTGATGTGTATTTACTCACACAAGGCCGTGTGAGTATTATTTGATTTATATATATCACTAAATACCGGACCCTTATTACACCTATAGATCACTACGTGTAAAGACCAGATTTGGATAAAAAGATACCTTCCCCTAAGATTGTACTCACACTAGCCCGTGTGAGTGCTGGCAGTAATTACTGCCTTTATATATATGCATTTAGAGTTAAAATATTGGACTTGATCAGTACTGTCTGTATTCCCCTCTAAACCACTGTTTTTCAATCTGTTCACTCCGAGGGAGACATCCACATTGTAAGCCGAGGACTATTGAAGATATCCAGAAAGAAAACCAAGTCCTGAAAAGAAGAAGGCAACCGACCAAGAGAACACTAAGACAAGTAAACCTTGCTGTGAGAGCATTTACACAAGGCCGTGTAAGTGATTTAATATATCTTTCAAGCACACCCACAAATATCTATTTAGATACTCTAGATACCCCAAATTCTTCAACCTGTGCTCCCCCTTTTTTCTCTCTATATCATTTCAATAATGCAACCTGTGTATTTCTGGATTTATTTGTATGTAATAATACAGTACATACAGTACATAAATAGTAGTAGTGATATCTCCCCCTGATCTTCTGATCCTTTATCATATCAGCTACTGTATTGTATAGTCATTTCAACTGCTATAATTTGCTGAATATTCTGAGCTTCAACTAATGGGATACAGGCAGCACTACTTGGCTTTCACATGATCAGAAACAGATACAATAGATAGAGCTAGTTTGTAACAAGTACAGAACATCAAACATAATGTAGGAACAGTACCTGAGAAATAGGCACAATTGGATGGTATGTATTTCATAAAAAAAGTGGTATTGAAATCCAATTTGTTATTTTGTCATGTAAATAGTCTGGAAAAATGTGTACTCTGTGGAGAAATGTAATAAACGATACATACAAATAAAGAAGTAGATTCTGTTTAGAAGCCTCATTTTGATAACTCAAACTGGCAAAAGGCAAAGCACTAAATATATATGTTAAGTACAGTGCATTTCTTGTTTCAAACATTATATATTAATTTTTTGTTAACAAACCAAACCTCCACCCACTCTGTCTGATACAGTGTTTCTGACTTTTTCATGGGGGAAGAGGGTCTGGCTGATTGCCCTGGAGAGATGATACAGCGTAGCTGTGAGGTGATAAAAATAGCTCTGCAGATAGAGGATGAATCAGAAGCATGTACTCATGGTTACTAAACAGCAAATGGAAAGACAGAGAAATCAACAGCCCAGCTTGCTAAAGCTAAATTGTATTACGCACAGCAGTACTTAGATCTTTATTTAATAAAACAAAGGGAAAGACAAATACAGCACTATTGTTGCATAGTATTTGTTTCTGGTATTCATTTTGCATTTAAAAATGTGTTTTCTTTTAATTGCTTACTATTAATTAATGTAATTCCACTCATGTTAAGATTACTTGGATATAGATCAGAACTACATTAACTTGTCATATAATAATTACTAATACAGTAAATTTGTTTTATTTAGGGTTATTACAATTAACATTAATGACATGAAGCATTCTAATTTGTTATACCTTGTGCTGCTGGTTTACAATCCATATACACAAGTAAGTATGAGTGTCTTACTAACTATATATTTTCAACTATTAGAGAAATGAGACCGCTTACACCATATACGTCCTACGATATGCAAAGATTCAAGCAGGTGCTTAGGGAACTAGTACAGCTCAACCCCCTTATAACGCTGTGCTTGGGGTCCAAAGAATCACATTGCGTTATAAGCGGATTGTGTTAGAAATAATGTACAATTGTATGCATTGTACAATAAAGTATTTAAGATCCCAATAATCGTGTTGTAAACTATTCCTAAATATGAAAATTGGGAGCCACGCTTGCATCATTTTATAAGCGGATTCGCGTTGTAGCAGATCGCGTTATAACGAGGTCGAGCTGTATACTGTAACTATTTTTACAGAGTTGATCTAAGAAAGATCAGAAAAATTTCCCATATCACTAGCACTCAATTCTGGATAATAGTAGACAGACAACAGTGGTCTTACAGATAATTTCTGTAAATCGATCTAATGACCCAGGAGAACCAGGAAGATAAAAAATAAAAAATAATAAAGTTTTATTTCATAATCACAGTAGAAAATTCATGTAAAGGTTTAAAAACATATATGTAGCGATAAAATCCCCATAATCAAGTGGCTTATAGATAGGCTGTTTAAGGTAAATACACCTCTAAGGCCTCGGCCATGTTACGTGCTTGCTGGCGGAAGCGCGCTGAGGCGCGCTCCCGCTCAGCACTGAGCCCCTACAGCCGCAATTAGAGCGGCTTTAGTAGGGGCTCACCTGCGCTTACGCGCGCTTGCGGAAGCGCAGGTCTTGGGGGAATTTAAAATTCCCCCGCTTGCCGGCGAGACAGGCCGGTCACGTGAGCGGTTCGCCCAATGAGGGCGAACCAGCTCCGTGACGTCACTGGCCCGCCCCCGGCCAGTGACGCGCCCGCCCCCGGACCGCCCCCTGACGGCTGCTGAGAGCGCTTGCGGTAAGCAACCGCAAGGCCAGGGAAAGCACCCGTTTTCCCTGCGCCTCAGCGCGCCTCAGCACGCCAGCAGGGACCGTGGACTCGGCCTAAGGGTTTAATGATATGTAGCCTGATCTATATTGACATCGAATTGCACTATAATAGTTTCCTCTCAGGATTAGCGGTCTTCCTATGATACAATGTATATATGTAGAAAGGTATCAAAGGTTATTGCATTAACAGGTGTATTAATGGTATATCCCTGAATGAATATCTCAATATACATATACCATCACCATTTGGATGATTATGGGACATAGGTATTGGTGTGCGACCGATTTGATAACATATTGCTACAGTGGACTCTGTATATAGGATGGTATATGTAGTAAAATCAGAGAATAACATTCTATTGACAGATATTAAAATATGGCAATATGATCCTAACTTTGATTCACTAGAAAGTAAATTGAAAGCTAATATTAATAAATTGACAAAATAAATCAAAGAGAGGAAACATAAAAAGTTTTTGCTTGACTTGGAAGATTTCAAAGAAGGGAAAATCTTTCGCTTTAAAACTAGATATTAACAGAACAGAACTCATTCAAAACGCCAAGAATCATCTACTGAATGGAAGCGTCTGCCAGTGATACCGAACAAGATATAGGCACACGTACAAGATGCTTCCAATTCAGGTGGTGAAGTCTTTTTTCCTCTGCCAGGAAAGATCAGGGTCTTTTTTAGAGAACACAGGCATTTTCCCTATTACAGCCACAATAGGAAGACAAGGAGGGGAAAGGGCCGATTTTCTTAGAGACCGGCATAGATGGGCGTATCAAGAACCATTAAAAAAGAGAGCACCACAGAGATAGACAAGACGACACAGGTGATTAACCTTTCCCACAAAATGCTGAATCCAATCCATGTAAGTTTATTATCTAATGGTCTGTCTTCCTGCCCTATGAGTCAGATGGTTCTATTCGAATGTATTGAAGATCTAAACTTATTCTTGTCGTAAATTAACGCTACATAAATCCTTCAAAAAGCGTAGACAATGCCAGAATTTGAACACACCCCTAGAGGACCTTAATACACAAGACATGGATAATATTGACACTTTGGAACAGCTTATAGAGGAAGGTATCAGACCCCCTGGTGAAAGCCCTTTCACTGATCTCAAAAATAAATCGTCATTTGTACCTCCAAACGACTGTAGTATCAACATTGATGTTTTTAACAAACTTGTTACGAGGGACCTAAGGAACCTATCAGTTATTAAAGGACCTCAGAATCCGACATACCCTGAGAGATTGGCTCTTCAAGATCTAGAACCGGACAATACCATCATAGTCAAACCATCTGACAAAAGTGGTAATGTGGTCATCTTAGATCAGGAAGATTATGTACAAGAATGTAAGTGTCTTTTATCTGACATTAAGGGGGTCATGCACTAAGTGGCAAAAAATTGCTCTCGCCAGGGGTTTGAACTCGCCATGTTTTGTGTGTGTTGCCCTCGCAGTATGTAGGAATTGTCAAATCCCTGGCGAATCCCTGGCGAATCCCTGCTAGAGCAACATTTCAAAACATGGCTTGTTGCCGGTGGCGAGACAGTCGGCCTGGCGAGAAGGATTCCCCTGCCGAGATCAGCCTGCTGCAGAGAGAGATCCACCACTTTCTCTGCACAAACCTCGGCCCAAATAAGTTATGTGGTAAATTGGTGCATCACCACAGTAAGCTCACAGCAAGCATAAGTCCTTTCAAAATGAATCCAATATCCAGGACCAATTGTATTATAACAGGAGTGATCTTCCCAGGGTAGAATGGGGACCTAGTGTTGCCCACACAGCTACCACAACGAGTGGTCCCTAGTATGAAATCACTGACCCATGGGGTATAATATTTGAACAATCCAGCCCTAGAAAGGTAATAACAGAGGGGCTACTGCCCTTTACCTGACTTTATGTTCCAGATGAGTTGAATTCTTCAGCGTGCAGTCCTCAGAAGTGAGAGTCCAGGTAAGTAGAAGAGAGAAGGAGCACAGCTATCTACATCCAGGATGCAAAATATGAATAAGGGCAACTCCAAACGAAAATAAAAATATTTATTTGATCAGCTTTGCAATGGAATAGGACAATGCACCAAAGCGTTTCGTCCCGCAGGACTTTCTCGGCCCAAATAAAAATATTTTTAATAAAATGTTATTAATAGTGAAGATGTTCAGGGGGTCTCCGGAGCTGAACCGCATTGGTTTTAGGTCCGGGGACCCCCTGCTTCCCGAGATCCAGGCCCCGTTATGGGGTGCCGGTATCCCTCTACATTTAAATGTCCCGATCACGTGACCGCAGGATGTAAACAAAGCAGAGACCCACTGCACATCTACACTATGAGTAAAACACACATATCAATAAACAATAATTCATTACCATAGCGGCTATCCGCTATGGTAATGAAGCAGCATTAATGTATTTTTAATAATAGTGTACGGGAGCAGGGTTTTTTTTGAGCTGAATCGCATTGATTTGTGGCTCAGAGACCCCCTGCTTCCCGAGTTACAGGCCATGGGGCATTGGGTGCCAGTGTTGACCGCCATCTTTATAGGATCCTTGACGCGACGGGCCCACTGTAAAAATGGCGGCCACGCCAGGAGATGACAACACGAATAAGGTGACTAAGACAGGAGGAACAGGAGGAAAGCATCCTCCCAGACCTCCTAACCTCACCCGCTGCCACAAGCACACCCGCTCCCAAAAGCACACCCACTCCCAGAATCACACCCACACATGCTTGCATTGAAACGGTGCCCGACATCAGCTTGCGCGACCTGCCCCAACAAATCAGGGACAAATATAGGGTTGCAAGTGCTGGTATCGCCCAGAGATATGCCATGTACATCTTCAAACACCACGTAAGTTACGAGGTGTACTGTGGGTGGACCCACAACGTGAATTACGAAGGGAGTGGCGTCAAAAAGGCTCTTCCTGAAAATTTAAGGAGAAATTGCGGCGCTATTTTAAAATTACCGATCATTTAATGAGAATCGTGAGAGACTCCATAAATGGAATTTTGAGGCACACAAGGGCTCGTCCCTGGAAGGACAGACTGGTGGGGATCGAATTCGCTGCGTGATTGTTCATCTGTTCAAAAGTTATAAATAAATGTTTTTACTTACTGTACTCCAAATAAATAGAAAAATAAATAGAAAAATTATGATTCTTTTAAATTGTTTCATTGTGTGACCTTTTATAACAATGTTTGTATACTGTATAACAATGTTCTGTATACTGTAGAATAAATACATACTGTATAGAATAAAAGATTATAATTTTTTATTTTTCGGGTTTCTTATACAGTATGTAAAAAAGTATTGTATATGAAAACAGCAGCATACTTTTTAAGGTTTTCTATAAAGCTCACAGTTATTCTATCCTAATCAATAAAAACGGCACTGTCCCAAAATTGTTGCCTCCAGTACTTGGATTTTTACAACGTTACTAAAAGCGATATTATCCATCGAAATTCCTCCATTTGCTGTTCTCCGCTTGATAACAAAGTTCTTTTCTGAGGAAAAAATAAAAACAAAGTGCAAAAAAATAAAACAAAGTCGAATATTTTTCAGTCCTCTCAGTCAGTCCCCACAATAATTTTCTCGGGGGCGTCTCTTGTTCCTATACACGCGTGCGCCTAAATGTGATGACACACATATGCGTTTAAACAAGGTTCCAATGAGACATACAGTACGCACATGCGCCTAGCTGTCCACCAATTGTTCAGTACCTACTGTAGAAGCTTCTCAGCCAATGATATTGCTGGTCTACTGTACTGTACATTTTCTCGAATTGTGACTAAAATAAGAGAAGTAAATATTCATACGCAAAGCGATTGATTACAGGAGAACAGACCGATCTGCCGTAACTAATCGCTTGACTGTGCGCATACTGTATTGATATTTTAAAAACAGAATAAAATACGGCAGCTGTACTGTACCCTCACCCTAAACTTAATAAAAGTGATGACACGCATATGCTTTTCAACCAGGTTCCAATTTGACATACACGCATGCGCATAAATGTGATGACACGCATATGCGTTCAACCAGGTTCCAATTTCACATACACGCATGCGCATAAATGTGATGACACGCAGATGCGTTTCAACCAGGTTCCAATTTGGCATACACGCATGTGCATAAATGTGATGACACGCATATGCGTTTCAACAAGGTTCCAATGAGACATACACGCATGCGCCTAAATGTGAAAATACGCATACTATGCGTTTCAACAAGGTTCCAATGAGACATATAAAAGGAAACTTATCAAAATGTGGCGCTCTAAATTATCAGATAATACACAGTGATACTGGTGCAAAAAATACTGGTGCAAAAAATATATGCAAAAAATACAGTGATACTTATACAAATGTTTAGGAAGATGCAGCTGTAACCCGGTAGAGATTGCTCGGTCAATCCTCGTGATGTGAAGTATGATGAAGTATCCGGGAAGCGCAATATGTGAAAAGAAATATAAATCGTAATAGTGCAATATTGTTATGATTATGATCAGAATAAGATGTCTTGGCTCAATATTTAATACTCACAAACGTGAGAGGGTATAAGGCACATAAAGGTATCTTTCAGGATGTTGTTTTCACTCAGTGGACAGGAGATGCAGAACTCAATGTTCACCCAAATATGTGGACTCCCGAGGACCTTAATAAAAAATACAACTGGACATAGTGCAGACCGTCTGTACAATTTATGATTGGTAAGTAGAAAAGGGAGTTACACTCACATGGTATCAGTTAAAAACAAGCATTTAGATCTCTCTGGATCTCGCCAGCCGAATGGATGATGTCTCCTATCTCCTCTCTCGTGGCGTGCGTTCCAGCGGTGCGTTCCACTCAACCGGAAATGATGTCATCCGCTACGTCCACTTCCTGAGGTTTCGGCCGGCTCAGGAGAAAAACATCACTCTACGCGTTTCACCACATAGTTTCATCCTGATGAAACCTATGTGGTGAAACGCGTAGAGTGACGTTTTTCTCCTGAGCCGGCCGAAACCTCAGGAAGTGGACGTAGCGGATGACATCATTTCCGGTTGAGTGGAACGCACCGCTGGAACGCACGCCACGAGAGAGGAGATAGGAGACATCATCCATTCGGCTGGCGAGATCCAGAGATATCTAAATGCTTGTTTTTAACTGATACCATGTGAGTGTAACTCCCTTTTCTACTTACCAATCATAAATTGTACAGACGGTCTGCACTATGTCCAGTTGTATTTTTTATTAAGGTCCTCGGGAGTCCACATATTTGGGTGAACATTGAGTTCTGCATCTCCTGTCCACTGAGTGAAAACAACATCCTGAAAGATACCTTTATGTGCCTTATACCCTCTCACGTTTGTGAGTATTAAATATTGAGCCAAGACATCTTATTCTGATCATAATCATAACAATATTGCACTATTACGATTTATATTTATTTTCACATATTGCGCTTCCCGGATACTTCATCATACTCCAATGAGACATATGTATAGTACACACATGTGCATAAAATAAAAACAGTATGAAAAGAAGAGTAATCCTAGAAAAAGTATTCATTAATAAATAATAAATAATACATATAGAAATATGATGACACGCATATGCGTTTCAACATGGTTCCAATTAGACATACCGTACACGCATGCACGGAATAAATATTTTACATTTGGAAGAAGAGGCAACGTATTTTGGCATTACTCATTTTCCCTTTATTATCCTGTACAAATACAACATTTAGGGGCTTATGCAGAGAGGAACGTTATATAATTGTAAAACGGCAATAAAATAGCCACAGAATTGCCGTTACTTAAGATCATATGCTGAAAACTTCGTTACCCTATTTTACACATGTGGTGTCAATTTCGGCGAGTTCCGATTTACCTTAAACTCGCCATACCGTAGCGCGAGCTGTATAGCCAACTATTCCTGGATACCTAAAACTCGCCATACTATGGCACATATTGGCGCGTTCACGCGATTCGGACCTTCTGGATTTGCACGCTATATTAGCATGGCGAGTTCCAGGTTCTCGCCACGTGTTTGGCGACTTTTACACTTCAGAAAACAGTTCTGGCGGATTTTAAAAATCGCGCCATTTTCTCACGAGTAAAATGTTTTGTGGCGAGTTTTTTGGCCAGAAGATGGCGCAATTTCCATATCTATCCTCTCTGCATAAGCCCCTTAATTTGTTAAAAATACTTTTTGTTGTGTGTGCTCATATTTTTAATCTTCTACAGTTAGAGAATTTGTGAATGGCTAAGGAGCCTCAGAAAGGATTTATTTCTCATGTACAGTATACAATATGAACTTGTAACATTAATCTTCAAATTACAATTACACACACACACTTGCAGAACTGTACGGCAATAAAAGTCGAATTGTACTTAGATTTTAAGACAACAACTCGCGATCGCCCACTTGAGTTTCTCGATGGTACTGCAGACAATGCTAAAATGCCATTTTCTACACCTGATAAAAACACTAGTAAACACGCATCTTAACACGGGAAAGTTTGAAGAAATCATGCGGCATGACCTGGGTATGCCCAGGAATACAAATCGTGAAATGTTCGGATAACGGCCGCTGCATGTGTACATGCCAGTAGCATGTCCATAATGCTGTAACACAATGGGCAAAACACTGAAAATGTGTTTAATATAGTTGTTGCATTTTTCTACATTAAGAATGTTTGCCCAGAAAGCTTGTATTCCCTTTACTAGTTGGTCCTAGTTGTCAGGTTTCATGACTTTCCTCAGGTGATGTTTCATCTCATGCCACACCATCTATGGGGTTTAAATTGGGTGATCTGCAACATCAGGTACATAAAAGGGAATGTAAGAGAAAATATCAATACAGTAGAAATTAACAAGAAACATTTACAATGCAGCACTTACAGTACTCTGGGAGAGTCTTCACCCAGTTAATTCCACATGTGTGAATATGGGTAGGAGTCCTTATGTTTTGGGTCACTATCCTGGAAGAACCGATAAACAGATGAGAACTGAGCCTGAATATGGTCAGCTATGGAGTCTATAATCTCTTCTTGAAAAACTTTTTATCCATGATTCCTGTAAAGAAAAATGTATATCATGTCATACAGTATATTCTTACGGCACATAAAATTTCATTATTAAAAATGGTAAACTGTCAAATATTATTATGGACCGTAGTCAAAGTCTAGAGATAGTACCCCAGAAATGGACCTTGAGTTGCTGCTTGGGACGTGGCTTCAGGGATAGACTTTTTTTTGTAAAAGGCAAAAGTGGCAAATCTTTCTAGGTCAACTGACGTCTCAGCTGAAAATATTGCACTGTCAAAAGTTTCCCCACTATTGATCCAAGTTTGTGCTTGCTGTACTCTCTTACTCTTGTTGGGCTCCCTTATCATTGGATACACTCTGTAATGACAAGATAGAATTGTACAGGTAATGTTAACTCGCACATGTGCATACTGAACAACAACACTATTGCATTATACAATATTGCAGCAAAACACTTTACTTGACATGTCTGTACTTCCAGCCCAATTCATGTCTCATTCTCTGATGCTTGACTCAGATATTGTCAGATTATGATCCTGCTGCAGAACTTCTTTAACTGCAGAAGCACAACATTTATCATTTGAATTGTTGATCTCATCCACAAGCCGCTTTGCCACCCTACAATCATACCAAAATATGAGCGATTACAAGTGTAAATACGCATTTGTCACACGACTGAAGTTAAATATGACAACAGATAAACATTTTTTATTTCTACATAATTGTCTCAAAAATTGTTACAAGAAACGAAGGAGAAGGGGAAGAGGGAGGTGGATGAGAGAGAAAGGAGGAAGGGAGGATGAGGGAGAAAGAGGAAGAGGGGATAATGGAGAAAGGAGCAAACAGAAACAATAATATTCTCATTCAATAATATACAGTTAGACTGTCAATACAGTACAGTACTTACTCTGTTCTGACAGAGCGAATCTCTTTATAATGTTAGTCTTTGCATGGTCATGATAGCAGATACAGGTATGAGTGACGTTGAGGCCCGAGCTCTTTAACAAGGCTTGGATATGGCTTATTTATTGTCCATTCAGGTACATCTGCTGTATTCTCATTCTCATCTCCTTTGAAATAACTGTTCTGGACATTGCTGCTTTTGAAAAGAAATTATTCGAAGTACAGTGAACATACAGATGCAACGGCCATTATTCGGTCATTTCTCTGCGCCGTTTTCATAAAGTCTGCTGTATTCCACGTGGCATTCCCTCATTAATCTTCCGTGAAGGCAGTCAATCACATGCATGTTTACCGTTGTTGATTTTCCGTGATTACTCTGATTGTGATTTGTTTGGGTGCAGTTCTGCGTGTTTCCACCAGATGGCAAAAGTGAATCCCTTTGCACGGGGCAACCAGTGAGTGGTGTGCAGTCAATTTGCAGGTGTTTAAAAACTAGATCAATAGAGTGGATATTACTGTACAATCATCCATTGTAAATTGATCTTGATCGCTGAAGACATTATCAAATTTAGGCGTTTCATAATTAAAATCTCCACAGTATACACAATGCTTGTCCCATTATTCTACATTGCTATCCCTGCGCTTGTTCAATGGACATCATGTCAAGTCCTTATACCAAACCACAATGTAGTTATGCATTTCTCATATTTTCTACAATTAATGCTGGAACAGATAAGAAGGTGACTTTAGCAGAGATTTACGACTATATAATTGAAAAATATTAATCCTTCAAATTTTTACCGAACCAACGTTGCTGGAAGCATTCTTTAAGGCAAACATTAACTAATAATGATTGCTTTTTTCTCACAGCCCCTCCTCTGGGAGATACCTTTACAAGAGGATATTGATCTGTGCTCCCAGCTTTTGCCATTATGTTTGCTCATGGCGACTGCAAAAGAAGAAAAGTCGGGTTTCACCCATTTAAGATTCGTACTTTACATATTTCCTGACCCTGCTGTGTACAGGTACCAAAACCGACTTCCCAGTACTATTGCAATAACGAGCCGACCATGACTGAAAACCTGGTGAGCAATAATCCTTGCTACCTTGCCTTGCCTGATTACCAGCTTAAGCAGGCACCTGTCAACTATAATGCTGATTACATGACTGATACCGGGTGTTACGCACAATGCTGTTCACCCCTGACATTGGGTAATCTCCACCTGGTTGGTGTAACGGTCATGCTTGCCACAAACCGGGACCGGACCGTGGGGCTGAGATGGGGATGTGAATATACCGACCTTAGACCACGAAGCCGGTTCAGGATTGCGCAGTTCGTAGTCATTCGTAGCAGGGTCCGGGTTGGAGAATGTAGAGTAATCCATAGACAAGCTAGGGCTGACCCTTTGGAGAGGTTGGAGAGTCAGGGTAATCGATATCAGGCAGAAGTTCGGCAACAAGGAATCAGGTATGCAGCACTTCAGCGTAGCAGCCGTACTGTGGGAATGGCCTCTACGTGAGGAGAGGGAGCGGCCCATAACGAAGACCTATGCAAGGCAGGAATGCAGCAGGCCTCAGGAAACAGGAATGCAAACACAAAATACAACAGGACTGGCGCTAAGGGAAATGCCCAAGTAATATTAGAGACAAAGTGTGCAGTGACCCCCAGTAAAGGAACAGGGTACCAGAATTTAACCTCGAAAATACAGTAAAATGGTGAGAAATAGTGAGAGATAATGAAAATATACAATATAGTGAGCCCACTCAACCTTCATATGAGGAAAAAGTCTTCTTGGTCCTTGATGAACAGTGCGCAATGGGATGAGGGAGCGGGATCACATATGCATATAAAGAGAAAAATTGCAAAATAGTACAGCACAGTTTGGAATAAATAACCAGTAGAAACAGTAATCTGCAGATCAACGCGTTTCGCTATCTCAAATAGCTTTGTCAGGAATCGATTCCTGACAAAGCTATTGGAGATAGCGAAACGCGTTAAATCGAGGCGACGGAGGAGGTGATATCAAGGTGTACCAATGCCGAGCTTGGAGTTGGTGTTACCTGTGGCCGCATCTGGAAATACCCCCTGCAAGGTGTCTCTTGGGTTCCATCAGGTACGGAGTGGTGAGGACGTCTCTGCTCCGCATGCCATTTCATATCTGCTTGTTTTAACGTTTCAAATTGTAAGTGCACAATTGTGAAGTGCTTTTATATTAAATTGATTTATATACAGTCTACACTATGGTGTCTCTCCACCTTCTGTTCTAGTACAACCACATCCATCTTCTACGTATAGAGGGTCCACTACGTGGAGTCTCAACTTCCATACACCACTGAGTATGACATGCTGACTTGTTTCCCACGTATGTGAGTATAACATCTGCAGAATACTGTTTCTACTGGTTATTTATTCCAAACTGTGCTGTACTATTTTGCAATTTTTCTCTTTTTATGCATAATTGATCCCGCTCCCTCATCCCATTGTGCTCAGGATACAGGAAGCAGAAGGTTAGCGCTGGGGATCCAATGCTTCAGCACAGGAACCAGGACACGGCCTCTGCAATGAAGATATACAGCAGGCCCCGGGAACCAACCCTCTGCAAGGAGAGAAGGCAGCAGGCCTCAAGGAACAGGCAAGGCTGGCGCTGGGGATCCTGCGCTTCAGCACAGGTACCAGGAAGCAGACCTCTGCCTGGGGTGAATGCAGGAGGTCTTGGGAACAGGGTAGAGTAGCACTGGGGATCCAGTGCTTCAGCACAGGAAGCAGACCTCTGCAGCAGGTCCCAGGAACACGGCAAGAGTAGCACTGGGGATCCAGCACTTCAGCACAGGAAGCAGACCTCTGCAACAGGTTCCAGGAACAAGGCCAAGGCGGTAGTGTGTGGCAAACACTGTTACATCCAAGTGAACTTGAATTATGCTCGGCAAAGAGTCAGAGAAAGAGGCCAGTATAACAAGGGCAGATAGCCAATCCCAAGACAGGAGTGTGTGGGAATTCTTCCAATGCCAGAGCAGAGAGACAGAGCAGCATGATTGCAAACACAAGTGACAGTGCTTGCAATTGCAAGGGGAGGTTTTTTTGAGAGCACACCAGCTCTGCAAGAGTGAGCTCCCGCCAAACTCAGGAATGGATTCCTCACAGTTGGCAATGTATATAATGAAGATAAATATAATGCAAACTACATGGGTGAACCCAGCGTGAACGGACAATACACCTCATGTGGCTCATCTCCACCCTGTTGGCAAAGTTTATAATGAAGGTAAATATAATGTACTGTACTATACAGGATTAACTTTAATTCCTCTGGGTGGGGGCACTAGATTTTATGGGTGGGCACAGCAGTTATACAGTACAGGTCCCGCACTCTTCCCCCTAGGCATTTAAATTAAATACCAGGGGATCGCACAAAGCCTCCATAATCCACGTATACTATAGTGCCTTCCCTTCCAGCAATGCATCATCATGGTAAACCGGAATCAAATTACCATGGTAACGTGACGTCACATGACCCTGCGCGTCATTTAATGCCAGAGCCGATCTGGGGAGGTTGCGCGAGGCGCCGAGGAGAGCAGCCTAGTATAGCGTACTGTATGCCTGCCATAGCCCATCATTGCATGTACACATGCGCACTAGAGAGTGACTTGACGCATGCACACTTCTGGAATTTATAGCATAATTTTTTTTCCAGAAACGAAACTTTGAAATCGAGCGTCAAAAGATAAGGATGAAGTTCGATGGAACTCTAATATCGCCTTTTTAAAAACTTTGCCTTTTTTAATTTTATACAGTCAGTATTACCAGCTTCTCTCTTTTAAAACTTTGCCACGCTACAGTATTATTTTGGACAACACACTATGCACTGTGATTCAATTGCATGTCATAACCATAACATTTCGCACTGAGATGTTGTTTGATTTTATTCCACTTCATGGTTAATGGAAATCATTAAGTGATACTATTTTTACATATTTAATAAACGATAAGATTTTGAAAATATCTACATTTGCAAACAGTTCAAACAGTTGTTTTTTAATCCTTCACGATCATCCATGCAGTACTGTAAGGTAGACCAATTGAGTTGCATCTCAACTCCTCCCCACCGCCACAAAGCAAAGCCTTGGGACTACAGTAACTACTGTATCTAAAAGTCTAAGAGAGTTTCATGATTTGTCTGCAAGTATAGAAATTTAAATTTCCTGGTTCCTCATGCATGCACATTATGAAATAGTGTACAATAGAAAGCCTTCACTGCCAATCAGACATACTGTAGAAATCCAACGGTAAACAAAAAAAATTAAAGTAACATTTTTTTTGAGAAGGAGAGAAAAATTGTGAGCTGTAAAAAAACCTTATGCGATGCTTTTTTTTAATACTTAATCAATTTTTACATTTATAAAATCACTATGTTTTTATTTCTCTACGACTCTTCAAGGGACTGAAAATGTTTGTTTATATTTTACAACATTTCAAATGATTTCTTTCAACTGTAATCCTGTACGCTCATCACAGCATTATGTACACAAGATCAAACATTTTAGTTGCACCTCCCCCTTACAAAGCCAAGGAAAGGCATTTAACTCGTTATCAACACCTGCCCTGGGAGATCCAGGACATTCACCCAGAAAGACACATTATGTATGCTTCGTCGTCTTGCATGGCTGATAAGAAGACCCGCACTGTAATTTGGCTAGAATTACTTCACTGCAAATGTGAATTTCAACTCAAGAAAAAAAAATGCATATCCTTTTTTTTTCTTGAGAAGGGATTCATAATTAGTGATTTGAAGAAACACTTATGTAATGATTTTTTAAAAATATTTCATCAATTTCAACATTGTTCAAATCCCAACATTATTATTTTAGCAATGAGGTTGCTTTTTACTGCATTATTGGTCTTTGCAGGTGTAATTTATTCAGGCAAGAAAACCATTAAAAAAAAAAAAATTATGATGTTTGGGGGAGGGGGGAGATTCTATTCATTACCTTCAACTTTGGGTCATACAGTACCTTTTATTATATTTTACAACAGTTCAGTTCAAATGATTCCTTTCAAGTGTATTCCTGCACGGTCAAACAGATTTAACAAAGATTAAACTATTTATGCGCACCTTCCCCCACACATCCCTCAGTAAACCAAGCAAAAGACATTTGGCTCCTTATCAACACCTCCACTCCCCTAGGCCATAGGACCTTAAACAAGAAAGTAACATTATGTTTGAGCCTTTTGTTCTTGGCCTGGTTTCACACACATGCACATGCCTGAGAAGTCCTGCAGTCTACAGTAAATGGTCTAGAATGACTTCACTGTCAATGGGATTTTCAAGTCCAAAAATTTAAAGGGAACAATTATGGAGGAAGTGAAGTGCAATTTTAAAGCTATTCACAGGAATCAGGTCTCAGTATAAGCAGCATATGTTGAAAAGAAAAGAGAAGAAAAATAGTGCAACACAGTTTTAATAAATAAACACAACTAGAGCAAGGAGCTCCAGGATATATAACAGCAGTTTAACCACTCTGGGTTCAGGAACGGCGCAGCTCTGCTTGTCTGCTTAAATCTGCTGAATGGAGTCCTTCTCGTGTCTCTCACTCCCGCACACTGACAGCGTCTGACGTCATGGACCTTCTCCTTCATTATTTCACTGGTAGGGGAGGAATTGCCCGGCTGGATAGTCAGCATCAGCGCGAGATTTGGATCTCTCAGTGGGGAGACACCTGTCGGCGAGGAAGAGACTCCAAACTGCTTCACAGGTCACAGCGCAAGTGATATCTCTACGCGTTTCATCTGGATGACCGGACTTCTTCAGGGGTGCAAGAATATGACGCAGTGTATCTTAATTATATAGTCCCCACAAAGGGAGGGGAAAAGAACATCACAGCACAGGTTGGGCCTTATAGGCTCAAACACATACTATTACAGGTGGCAGCATACATAATTAATACAAAAACAGACAATACTGTATATAATTGTGAGAACACCTAATTATACAAACAGCTCTAAATCTGAATATTTATACTGAATATACACAATATAAATACATAAATAAATTATATTATGAAAAATCAACAATTCATAATAAAAATAAATATGTAAACATCCAAAGTAGAACCATAGAATCTAAATAAAGACAAGAAAGACAATCAGTGCAGATAATTAATTAAAAATACCATAGAGGAATAAAAGAAGACCCTCAAAAAATGTGTTAAGAACATTAAAAAGGCACCTAAAAAACATGCATATATTACTTATATATTACTTATAAAAAATATATGCATTAATTACTTATAAAAAAATAAAAGACATCAGTGCTAAAAGAAAGCCAAATCTATATCAATGTTTAGACCCCATGGTTTAAGTGTATGCAGTTTATGTATCCAGAAGGTCTCCTTTTGAGAGATCTCCTGGATACGATTGCCTCCCCTCCAATGCATAGTGACTGTATCAATGCCAAGATAACTGAGGCCCTCTGGATTTGAGTCATGGAACTTTTTAAAATGTTATGGAACACTGTGATTTTTCAATCCATTCACAATGTTCCTAATATGTTCCAAAACCCTTACCCGGAGGGGTCTAATAGTGCTGCAGTCCGCACGGGCATTGTAATAAATAAATAACTGAAGTACTTTTACAGTTGATAAATGTATTAATTTTAAATACTTCCTTGGTCACATGGGATGAGAAGCAATCAGCCTTACTAATACAAAATTTACAGGCTTTACAACCTGTACACTTAAAAAAGCCTTTAGGTTTTTGGCCTAACCATGTATCATTGGTTGACATGGGCTTCAACAAACTCGGAGCAATTTTATCTTTAATATTGCGTGCATTGGTGTAAACAACCTGGGCGTGATCTGGTAAAAAATCCTTTAAAATGTGCCAATGTTTGTTAAGAATTTTGTTAATCTTAAAATGTTCGCTATTAAATTGAGTGATGAAGGGAATAAATATTAACTTCATCTCTTTTCGTCGATGTGACTTTAAAAATAGGCTTCTATCAGTTTCCCTCACTCGTTTTTTGCCTTAATAAGATCCAGGGGTGCGTAATCCTTCTCCAAAAATCTTTGCTCTAGCATAGCAGATTGCTCTTCAAAGACCTCTATATCTGAGCAGTTCTTACGTAATCTCATGAACTGCCCTGAGGGAATATTAGAGGTCCATTGTGGATGATAACAACTGCTCTTACTAATATGTGTTGGAGTTTGAATGGGACTGCCAGGGACCCCCGCTGTGTTAATCCGATGGGCCATTAGTCTGCCTGCAGAAATGTCACAGAAATGATGCAGCATTACTGGGGTATTGCCCCAGATTTTCCCAGGCAAGTGTTCGGATACTCGTGGCTGCATCAGTATCTGTCTCTGAAACGACTGCTTTCTGTCCAGATACTGTATTGTGCTTAATCTTCTGACATGGATCAGTCCCAATTCTACACACGCAGTAAGTGTCTAACTGCTTCTGTCCTGAGAATAGAAAGATAAATACAGCAGCTGTCTGCATGCCAAAGGCAAACATGGCCAAAAAGCCTACAGTGCCTAAAGAAAAAAGCACTAAAAGGTCCCAAGGCAAAACAGGACTGGGGACAGGACAAGGCAAAACAGCCCAAGGACTGGGCTTTTCCAGGAAGAAAATTGAACCATCATAAATAAGGACATTGAATGGGTTCAAGCGAACTTTGCCAAACCAAACAATAATCGGTCTACCCAAGCTGAAGATTAACAAGAAGTCCCCAGCACCACCTATGCACAGCCAGATGTCCACCTGGCAACAGAAGCTGAACCAGATGTTCCCTGCCACAGTGATGCACAACCAGACATACCCCTGACAACAGAAGCTGAATCAGACAGTCCTCTGACCACAGAAGCTGAACCAGACACCTGCTGCCACACTGATAAACACAAGCAGATGACGCTCTGACAACAGAAGCCGAACCAGGCGTCCCCTGCTGCAGATGATGCACAACAAGACATCCCTCTGACAACTGAAGCAGAACAAGACGTTCCCTTTCTCACTGATGCCCACCTCGGATCACCCAGCCTCTTAGAGAGAGAACACTATTGCACTCTCACACCTTTTGTCAGCTCAAAATCCATAGGTCGCATACTGGAATCTTTAAGTGACTACGGAAAATTTTGAACACAACACAGCAATACAGGGAAAGAATGGAGGCAAAGTTGGTTCAACTTTGGAGAGAATGGAAGTGATGGAGAGGGGCATGGGCAACATTGACAATGACATTGCTGGGCTCTATTATTTTGTTTCTGTCCCTTGCCCTGTATGTCCGACGCAGGAGGGTGACCTGGAGGAATGTCATCCACCAGCTGCTCCTCCTTCTTAACCAGAGTTGGCCTGCACGCTGCCAAGTCAATGCACACCACCGGAAGAACGCATCCTACCAGACACTCTACCCTCACCCACTGATAGAATCACACATCTTCCACCAACACCCGCTGCACCCAGATGTGTACAGGTGCAAATGCGAAGCCCTACAGACCATCTATCCTCGCCCAGTGAAATAAGAACACCTGCTGCATGACCCGCAGTATCCAGGATAGTACAGCTTCAAATGCAACTCGATCCGGGCACAATCCCAGACCTCCCGCATAGCATACAGGAAAAATACTTTTCCAGAAGCGCTGGAAAAGTTACCATACTAGCCCTTCTCATTATGAAACACCATATTAGTTATGAGCTGCATCTTCAGTGGTTTGAGGTGGTTAATTATGATGGCAATAGGGGCGAGAAAGCACTGCCTTCGAATTTGAGCAGAAATATTATGGACACAATAAAAAGGCATTTCATTATGACCCCGGTTCTTTTCCGATCTGTGAAAGAGATCAAAATGCCTTTTTAAGGCATAAAATGCATCTTCCCTAGAACAGCCACGGCTATAGGGACGAACACTTGTTTAATTAATTTCACAATAATCAACTAAAAATGTACTGGGATTGTTTTGCTTATAATAACAAATATGTTTTGTTTTATAAATTGTTCACTGGTTTCATTGTTTTAAGACGTTTTTGCTCTTTAGCAGTAAATTGAATACACTTAAAGTAGTACTGTACATAAAGTACTAAGGTTTTCTTGCCCTTGTCAGCATGTAACATGCAGTACAGTGAGTGTCACTCAACCTAGCCCTTGTCAGCATGTAACATACAGTATACATTCAGCCTAGCCCTTTTCAGCATGTAACACGCAGTGCACATTCAGCCTAGCCCTAGTCACCATGTAATATGCAGTACAGTGAGTGTCACTCAACCTAGGTCTTGTCAGCATTTAACATGCCATACCTAGTTACATAGATACATAGTAGATGAGGTTAAAAAAAGACATCCATTCATCAAGTTCAACTTAGGCTAAATTTAGACAACAAATACTTTATCCTATATCTATACTTTCTTATTGATCCAGAGGAAAGCAAACAAAAAAAACCCAGTGTTATTTCATCCAATGATATCTTACATAGTACAGTGAGTGTCATTCAGACTAGCCCTTGTCCTCATGTAACATGCAGTACAGTTTTTACTACAGCTACATGGGAGGGGACACAATAACTCACCATCACCGACTTGAGATTCTGGCTGGTATTGCATATAACACCACATATCGAATTTCTGCCCAACTCCAGGTCTCACTTCACCCAGGTTAAATCGCAGATAACTCACTTAAATTTCTTGGGAAATTTCCTGTAAGGGACAGGCTCGGGTCAGGTAAATCCCTGATAGAAACAGACTACGGGCCTCATGCAGTAAGCGGTGCAAAGTCACTTTTCGTCTGTTTTGCACCAAAAATGCATACCCTGATTCAGTAAGGGCCGAAAACTTGGCGAAAAGCAAAAAAAACACTAAGTTTGTTGGCGGTTTTTTTCCCGCCATCAGCGAGGCGAAAAGGCTCTTTGCGCCGCAACTAGCCATGTTTTGAAACCTGCTCAATTGTAGTAGTGGCGAGTAGCTTTGCGCCGCTATTCGCCAATCTAGAATTGAGATTTTCACGGCAATCAGTCTCGCCCCAAAAAGTTGTGCGGAACGGCACTTAGAAAAAATCAGGCCTTTTTCCTGCCTGGGATTGATGCCGGAGGTCTTCGGAGCTGATACCATTAATACCAGCACCGGACCCCCCCCCCGGCATGCATTCGAGGCAGGAAAAATGCATTTAAAGGCCGCTTCATTACCTTAAAGGCTAACCGCTAAGGCAATGAAGGGGTTAACCAGCCATGCCAGGTTTAATGTGGGTAGCGGGGGTGGGTGGGTGGAGGGGATATTTGGCACTTGGTGGTTGTTTAGGGCTTGCGGGGGGGTTGCGGGTGCACTTAACCCCTTCATGACCTTAGCCCCATTATGGGGCTGTTTTAACACGGTGTTTTCCAGCATATTTCCTAGCCTAGCCATATATCTAAAAACAGTGTAGCAGAGAGGGAATGGTTCCACGGATACAGTGTTACTAACATTTGGATTTACAATCTATCTATGGGCATTTAGGGCCTCATGCAGGTTGCCCCGATACAAAATTTTCGGCACGAATTGCGAAAATGTTTTTTTTGGGCGATTTGCCCTCGCAGTATTCAGTAAGGGCCGAATCCTTCCGATCCCTGCTGAAGCACTGCGAAAGCAAAGCTGCCGATGACCTGTGGCGATACAGCCTGGCTCCCGATAAGGCTCCCGATAAGCCTTTGGTGCCGATAGATGTTTGCAGCTGAGAGAGACAAGCCGCTCTCTCAGCGCAAACTTCGGCACCAAAAAAAGTTTTTAAAAACAACTTTTATTCATAGTGTACATGTGCAGGGGGTCTTCGGAGCTGAACCGCGTTGGTTTGAGGTCCGGGGACCCCCTGCCCCCCGAGATACAGGCCCCTTTATGAGGTGCCGGTATCCCTCGGTGTTTAAAGGTCCCGATCACGTGACCGCGACCTATAAACAAACCAGAGGGATACCGGCACCCCATAAAGGGGCCTGTATCTCGGGGGGCAGGGGGTCCCCGGACCTCAAACCAATGCGGTTCTGCTCCGGAGACCCTCTGCACATGTACAGTATAAATAAAACACACACACATCAATAAAGACTCGTTCCTTACCTTGGCGGCTATGTGCAACGGTAATGAAGCAGCATGAATGTCTTTTTAATTATACTGTACAGTGAGCAGGGGGTCCCCTGAGCTGAACCGCATTGCTTTGTGGAGCAGGGACACCCTGCTTCCCGAGTTACAGGCCCCGGTATGTGTCATCGGGTGGCAGCGTCGCCGCCATGTTTATAGCGTCCCCGCAATAAACATGGCGTCCAGACTGTAACCGATGGCCCAAACCGGGGCCTGTAACTCGGGAGGCAGGGGGTCTCTGAGCCACAAATAAATGCGCTTCAGCTCAGGGGGCCTCCTGCTTCCGCACAATATTATTAAAATACATTAATGCTGCTTCATTACCATAGCGGATAGACGCTAAGGCAATGAAGGGGTTAACGCATAGTAGCATGTTTATTGGGGACAAATGCCCCCAATAAACATAGCAGCAATACACAACATACAGTATAGTAATGGGCAGAATGACTATTATCCACAAATGGATAATAGTGCAGTTGTCCATTTACAATACATACACAACAATAAAGACTTTAAATACATATAGCACTCACCCATGTCCCACTGCCACGATGAAGGCCATCCTCATCTTCATCCTGCCCATGCCCCATCCGCTTCTGCAAAACAAACACAAGAATTACAACATCCAAATTAATGTCCCCTAACCCCTTAATCACCATAGCGGTTATTAACCGCTACAGTTATTAAGGGGTTAAGCCACCATCACCCACATACCCTCCCCCACAAAGCCCCCCAACCACCCTCACCCAATACCCACAGGGGAGTCCTACCAAATACCCTTGGGCCTAATACCCCCTCCCCCAGCACATACAGTACAATAATGTGCCAAATAACTATTATCCACATAGGGATAATACATTATTTGGCCATTATTAAACACATTCAATACCGTAATAAAATAAAGAAAATTGTACTAACCTCATCAATAAGAAGGCTCCGTCGCCAGCATCATCCTTGGGGTCCGTTGCCAACATTAGTAATAGCCACAACATTTGAATATCATTAACATAACACTGAACCCCTTAATCACCTTATCGGGTACTAACCTGAAAGGTAATTAAGGGGTGAAGCCATCCTGCAATGCCTACAACAGTTATGCATAACATCCTCAGTGAAATTAAAACCAATTGCCTAACCAAATTCCATTTAATCATTCAATCTGTAGGCTCACATGCCTCATAAAACATTGCATTTACAGTGTATACATGTAGCATAACATGTAAACTGCATGTACACGCTGCAAATCAATGTTAACAATACAATAATCTCACTCAAATCGCCATACATCACAAGAAGTATATTATTTAATCCAATAAACTCACCATCAATGAATTACCACACATCACTTACATCCCTAAACAATTAAAATACCATCCATACCAATTACACAATGAACTAAAGCTATCCTAACAGAGAACAACTTCAAAACATAGTCAAAAGAACACCAACAATTACAATATACTCAAGCAAGGCTTTCCATATCCTACTGTACGGCCTGGAAGCCCAAAACTTACATCTGTCTAAAAATAAAATACATTTAGCACACATCAATGCATAGCCACAATGATTCACAATACAGAATTAGAAGCTTTAACAACACTATCATTTCTTACCCTGTATATATATCTGTACACATACATACAGACATACATACAGTGGGAAGAAATGATATGCATTATAAAAAATGAAAACATGAAAAAGCAACACAAAAAACAGTTACATTAAGTACATTTCTTTATTTAACTTACCATTACTTGCCCCCACCGACTCCCGTTGATCAGCTTACTCACGAACCAATCCACGACACCATCCAGGAACAAATCCACGACACAATCCAGGAACAAATCCACGAACCAAACCAGGAACCAATCCAAGAACAAGTGCAGGAACCAATCCAGGAAGCAAGCCACGAAGAAATCCAAGAAACAATCCACGACACGATCCAGGAACAGGAACCCATAAAAGAAAAAAACATAACAAATTAAACATTAAAATAATAAAACATGACAATCAAGGGTTGTACTAGTTTTATTCTTAGTGAATCTGTATTAAAATACCTTGTTCCGGGGTCTTCTTGACGTCCGGTGCCACGCCCTGGTCTTCAATCTTCAGGAGGAGGTCCGTCCTCCTCGGCATCTGCCTTCAAAATGAGACGACATAGGCTTTTAAAGGCCTATGACGTCACATTTGTCGTCATATGGTTCCCACGGCCCTGATTGGGCCGTGAAAACCATGTGTTTTGGCCGATGTAAAAAAATTGATTACGTCACTTAAAGGCAATGCCAGCACAGCCAATCAGAATGGCTTTGCTGCTATTGCCTTTAAGAAAACGTCATGAAATGACACATGGCCGGACTCACATGGTACTTGAACCAATCAGAGTAGGGATGGAGTTCCCACGCTCTGATTGGCTGGCTTACCATGTGAGTCCGGCCATGTGTCATTTCATGACGTTTTCTTAAAGGCAATAGCAGCAAAGCCATTCTGATTGGCTGTGCTGGCATTGCCTTTAAGTGACGTCATCAATTTTTTTACATCGGCCAAAACACATGGTTTTCACGGCCCAATCAGGGCCGTGGGAACCATATGACGACAAATGTGACGTCATAGGCCTTTAAAAGCCTATGTCGTCTCATTTTGAAGGCAGATGCCGAGGAGGACGGACCTCCTCCTGAAGATTGAAGACCGGGGCGTGGCACCGGACGTCAAGAAGACCCCGGAACAAGGTATTTTAATACAGATTCACTAAGAATAAAACTAGTACAACCCTTGATTGTCATGTTTTATTATTTTAATGTTTAATTTGTTATGTTTTTTTCTTTTATGGGTTCCTGTTCCTGGATCGTGTCGTGGATTGTTTCGTGGATTTCTTCGTGGCTTGGTTCCTGGATTGGTTCCTGCACTTGTTCTTGGATTGGTTCCTGGTTTGGTTCGTGGATTTGTTCCTGGATTGTGTCGTGGATGGTGTCGTGGATGGTGTCGTGGATTGGTTCGTGAGTAAGCTGATCAACGGGAGTCGGTGGGGGCAAGTAATGGTAAGTTAAATAAAGAAATGTTCTTAATGTAACTGTTTTTTTTTGTTGCTTTTTCATGTTTTCATTTTTTATAATGCATATAATTTCTTCCCACTGTATGTATGTCTGTATGTATGTGTACAGATATATATACAGGGTAAGAAATGATAGTGTTGTTAAAGCTTCTTATTCTGTATTGTTAATCATTGTGGCTATGCATTGATGTGTGCTAAATGTATTTTATTTTTAGACAGATGTAAGTTTTGGGCTTCCAGGCCGTACAGTAGGATATGGAAAGCCTTGCTTTAGTATATTGTAATTGTTGGTGTACTTTTTTCTATGTTTTGAAGTTGTTCTCTGTTAGGATAGCTTTAGTTCATTGTGTAATTGGTATGGATGGTATTTTAATTGTTTAGGGATGTAAGTGATGTGTGGTAATTCATTGATGGTGAGTTTATTGGATTAAATAATATACTTCTTGTGATGTATGGCGATTTGAGTGGGATTATTGTATTGTTAACATTGATTTACAGCGTGTACATGCAGTTTACATGTTATGCTACATGTATACACTGTAAATGCAATGTTTTATGAGGCATGTGAGCCTACAGATTGAATGATTAAATGGAATTTGGTTAGGCAATGGGTATTTATTTCACTGAGGATGTTATGCATAACTGTTGCAGGCATTGCAGGATGGCTTCACCCCTTAATTACGTTTCAGGTTAGTACCCGATAAGGTGATTAAGGGGTTCAGTGTTATGTTAATGATATTCAAATGTTGTGGCTATTTATAATGTTGGCAACGGACCCCAAGGATGATGCTGGCGACGGAGCCTTCTTATTGATGAGGTTAGTACAATTTTCTTTATTTTATTACGGTATTGAATGTGTTTAATAATGGCCAAATAATGTATTATCCCTATGTGGATAATAGTTATTTGGCACATTATTGTACTGTATGTGCTGGGGGAGGGGGTATTAGGCCCAAGGGTATTTGGTAGGACTCCCCTGTGGGTATTGGGTGAGGGTGGTTGGGGGGCTTTGTGGGGGAGGGTATGTGGGTGATGGTGGCTTAACCCCTTAATAACTGTAGCGGTTAATAACCGCTATGGTGATTAAGGGGTTAGGGGACTTTAATTTGGATGTTGTAATTCTTGTGTTTGTTTTGCAGAAGCGGATGGGGCATGGGCAGGATGAAGATGAGGATGGCCTTCATCGTGGCAGTGGGACATGGGTGAGTGCTATATGTATTTAAAGTCTTTATTGTTGTGTATGTATTGTAAATGGACAACTGCACTATTATCCATTTGTGGATAATAGTCATTCTGCCCATTACTATACTGTATGTTAGGGGGTTATAGGTGTTGTTGGGTATATATATATATATATATATATATATATATATATATATAATTATTAAATTATTTATTTAATTCGTTATTGTGGGGCTGGGGTGTGTTTTTTTTTATTATTGTGGGTAGTGGGGGTGTGTGAAGGGGGCATTAGCCCCAACGGTGGTTGTTTAGGGCTTGCGGGTGGGTAGCGGGAGGCCTTAACCCCTTCAGGACCGTAGCGGTATTAATCGCTACGGTCGTGAAGGGGTTAAGTGCCCCCGCATCCCCCCCGCATCCCCCCCGCAAGTCCTAAACACACACCCAGGGCCAAATACCCCCCTCACCCATCCCCGCTACCCACAATAACGCTGGCACGGTGGGTTAACCCCTTCATTGCCTTAGCGGTTAGCCGCTAAGGTAATGAAGTGGCTTTTAAATGCCTTTTTCCTGCCTCGGATGCATGCCGGGGGGCTCCGGTGCGGGTATCAGCTCCGGAGACCCCCGGCATCAATCACAGGCAGGAAAAAGGGCTGATTTTTTCTAAGTGTCGCCCTTGCCGATGCTTCTCCTTCAGCAAGTTGCCAACTTTAGTTGGCGGGCTGGATTGGCCATAAAATCTCCAATCTGGCCTGCCGATCAGCACAGAAAAGCTGATCGGGGCTTACTGAATTCAGGCGGGAAAAAAAAGTCCCGATAAGTGGCTTATCGGCAGCCGGGTGGCGAAAAATTTTTTTTCGGAAGAAAAGTTGCCGATAATTCCCACTTATCGGGACTTACTGAATCAGGAGGGCAAAAAACGGCTATAAAATGCCGAAAAAGCCTTATCGGGGCTTACTGCATGAGGCCCTTAGTGTTCAATCCCTGCTGCTGACTTTGTTGATTCATTTATTGGGCTAGTGATTCAAAGTGATGGGCTTTTATGCTCTCCATGGCTGGTTGCTCCTTTTCTAGCCTCAAAGACTTCAGTTGCAATTATATACTGGAGTACTTATATATGAGAGTTGTTTCTTGATGCATATGTTCATATTATTTAATTTATTTTTATTGCTTATTACACCACTCTTTCGGTAATATATGTTTTAAGTATTTAGCATTAAAAGTTATATTTTAAATATAGGTAATGTGCATTTAAGTGAATTTTCTTTTGGCGTACAACCATTTTGTACTCCGTATCTTTCTCAAATAAAAGATAAGCTTCGTTTATTATTTTATGGTTTATTATTATATGTTTTTTATTTTATGGGTTCCTGTTGCTGTGCGTGGATTTGTTCGAGAGCTTGGTGTTCAACTGGAGTCGGAGAGTGGGGCAGCTCAGTTTTGTAAGTTAACAAAAGAAATGTATTTTTTTTTTAACTTTAACTGTTTTTTGTAATATTTTATATGTGATACAATTTTTTTTTCATTCTCATTTCTTGCCACTGTATGTAAATATGTATGTATGTATGTTTGTGTGTATGTATATATGTCTCTATCGATATATACATACAGGGTAAGAAATGATTTGGTTGGGAATGCTTGTTTTGCACTATGTAAATGTTTTTTGATATGCTGCTATTCTTAAATGTGTGTAATGTTATTATTAATTAGATAGATGTAATTTTTGGTGTTGTATGCTGTACTTTAGGTCAGGGTGAGGCTTGCTTTTTTATAGTGGTTTATTTTGGTACTACTATTTTGTCAGATGTTAACTTTGTTGGATAATGGTTTTGTTTAACGATTAAAAGAGTTAATTGTGTAATTGATTTGGATGGTATTTTAATTGTTTTGGGATTTGATTAATTAATGGTAATTTATTTTGGTTGCCTTGCTTGGTTTAAATAGTATACTTGTTTGGATTTCAGTGTATTTTCTTTTGAATATTTTATTGTTAACATTGATTGGCTGAGTGTACATGGTGCACAGATTTTATGCATCATGTATACAATGTAAATTCAATGTTTTGATTGGTATTTGGTGCTTTTGATTGGCAGATGCGAATGATTTTATTAGGAAATAGGATTTTGTTAGACTGTGGCTGATATGGAGAAGTGGTATTTTTATTTGTGCATGTTTTTGTTAACTCTTAAACATTTCTTTGTATATTGGTTCATCATGTTTATATATATATATATATATATATATATATATATATATATATATATATATATATATATATATATATATGTATGTATATAATATCTATCTATCTATCTATCTATCTATCTATCTATCTATCTATCTATCTATCTATCTATCTATCTATCTATCTAGTTGCATGATGAAGCCACTGTACAAATGAATGAGTGAAGGGTGGGTATCGGGCCAGGGTGGCTTAACCCCTTAATTACCTTTGCAGTTATTATCCGATAAGGTGATTAAGTGGTTAATTGATATCAGAATGTAATTGCAATTTTGCTGGCGACGGGGCTTCTTATTGATGAGGTCAGCAGAACTTTTATTTATTTTATTATGTTACTTAATGTGTTTAATAATGGACAAATAATCTATTATCCCTATCTGGAAATAATTATTTTGCACATTATTGTACTGTATGTGTTGTGGGGGGGGGGGAGGGATTGATGTATTTAATGTATAGGACATGTTTATTTATTTTACATACAGGGTTGTTTCCTCAGGTCTGTGGGGGACCTATGGGGACCACCTGTGGTCTCGTCGGGCTTCTCACGGGTAAACAGCTGCTGGGTGCACGGGGGACACCTGCTGGGAAGAACCGGTGGCGCAACATCTGTGGGGACACCGCTGACCCGTAGGGACCACCCGAGGGCCCCCAGACCCCCGTGGGAACCACCCGAGGCCCCTCAGACACCTGTGGGTCTGACCCGGGGCCCCCCAGACAGCCGCGGGCCTACCCGTAGGGACCCCATTGTGGCCCACTGAGACCCGTGGAGACCACCTGGTGGACCACGGTGCCTGGCTGGGACCACCCGAAGGCCTCCAGACCCTGTTTTAAACATGGTGCTGGGCTACTGTAGGTCTGTGAGGTGACCCGTCAGGCCCACTGGGGACTCCCGTGGGCCTGGGGTAGTAAACCTGTATGTAAAATAATAAATCATGTATTTATGGGGGGGTACAGGGGGTGGGTATTGTTTTTATTGTGGGTACTGGGGGTGGGGGAAGGCGGTATTGGCCCCAAGGGTATGTGGTAGGTATGTGGTAGGCCTCCCGGCTGGGTATTAGGTGGATGAGGGTGGTTAGGCCTCATGGGGTGGAGGGGTAGTGGGGGAGGGTATCTTGGCCTCCCGAGTGGTGGGTGAGGGTGGGTTAACCCTTTAATGACTTTAGCGGTTAATAACCGCTACAGTGATTAAGGGGTTAGGGGACATTACATTGGCTGTTTTTATTCTTGTTCATGTTTTGCAGCATCGGAGGGGGCATGGACGGTGATGAAGATGAGGATGGCCTTCATCGTGGCAGCCGGATATGGGTGAGTGCTATATGTATTTATTGTATTTATTGTTCTTTATATATTTTAAATGGGCAAATTAACTATTATCCATAGTGGATAATATTAATTTTGCACATTACTATACTGTATGTGTTAAGGGTGATGTTTTTATGTGTTGTAATTTTTTTAGGGGTGCGCTGAATTGGTACTGCAGGCCTGCGGGGAACACCTGAGGGCCACCGCCGGCCGATAGTATCATTGCTGTGCATCCCAAAAATGTGATATATGTAATGGGGGTATAGGGGTTGTTTGGGGCACAGGGGGTGTATGTTGTTTATTGCAATGTTTATTGGGGGAAATTGTCCCCAATAAACATGCTATTATGCCTTAACCCCTTCATTGCCTTAGCGGCTATCCGCTATGGTAATGAAGCAGCATTAATGTATTTTCATAATATTGTGCGGGAGCAGGGGGTCCCCTGAGATGAACCGCATTGATTTGTGGCTCAGGGACCCCCTGCTTCCCGAGTTACAGGCCCCGGTTTGGGGCATTGGTGCCAGTGTCACCACCATCTTTATAGCGGGCACGTCGCGTATGGGACGCTATAAAGATGGTGGCGACACTGGCACCCGATGACACATACCGGGGCCTGTAACTCGGGAAGCAGTGGGTCCCTGATCCACAAATCAATGCGGTTCAGCTCAGGGGACCCCTGCTCACAGTACACTATTATTAAAAATATATTCATGCTGCTTCGTTAGCATAGCACATAGCCGCAAAGGTAAGGAATGATTGTTTAATGATATGGGTGTTTTATTCATAGTGTTGATGTGCAGAGGGTCTCCGGAGCTGAACCACTTTGGTTTTAGGTCCGGGGATACCCTACTTCCCGATATACAGGCCCCTTTATGGGGTGCCAGTATCCCTCTGCTTTTTTACATTCCGCGGTCACGTGATCGGGACATTTAAATGCAGAGGGATACCGGCACCTCATAATGGGGCCTGTATCTCGGGAAGCAGGGGGTCCCCAGACCTGAAACCAATGCGGTTCAGCTCCGGAGACCCCCTGCACATGTACACTATGAATAAAATTGCATTTAAAAGATTTTTTAATGTGCCGATGTTTGCACCGATAGATAGGGCTTTTCAGCAGCTTCTCGCCAGGCAGACTGTCTCGCCACCGGTTATTCGCCATGTTTGGCAATGTTGCTCTCGCTGTGATTTGCAAGGGATTCGGCCCTTCCTGCATACAGCGAGGGCAACACGCCAAAAACATGATGAATTCAAACCCCTGACGAATGCAAGTGTCCGCCGCTTACTGCATGACTCCCTACATCTGTAAGCAGATAGCAGCTGCCAGCATTGCATTTATTTAATTTGCTTTGCTATTTATTGCTAGACATATTTTATCATCCAATAGGATATTTATCATCATAATCTCTATAGAAAAGGTGGAATGGCCTGCAAAACCAAAAACATTATCTGTGCTTGTCTCTCTCTGGAAATTGATTTGCATCATTTCCTATAAACAATTATGCCATTAATGTAATGAGAAATTCAATAATGAATGCAGAGGAGCAGACATTATTCATCACTTCGTCACTATAAAATACAATTTTTTCTAGTGTTCTCTATTATTATCATAAAAATGAATTCTGGCAACCATTTCGTTTTTAAAGTTCACAAAACAATTATCTTACACATATTTATAAATCATACATCTTTATATAACAAAGATGATAAGAATACCTTACCATTAAGCAGTATTATTATTATTTGTCATATCTTTTTTTATATGGTAGGATTATTTACCTAGCCAAATAATAAACACTGAGATTAAAATCAATTTAATCTTTCCCTAATATTGTGATTTTCAGAAACAACATTTCTCCTATAGCCTTCTCCACTGCAATTTCATATATTTTCATTGTCAGTACATTAACCCCTCTTCCAGACACATTACATCTGACATTTCTGATTTCTCACCCATTAAGGATCATGATAATCTCTTTACATAATTAAAACCTAAGTGGCCTACAAAAGGATCCTAAAGTACTGTAATCCTAAATGATCCTAAGACTCTTTAATGCTTAAACCTTTCACAGGAATTAGCCATATTTGTTTTATGATGTCTGAGAGGCAGTAACAATCAGAGACTAATTATTACTTTTGTTATCTTCTGCTACACTTGGAATACCACAAACCTATCATCAGTCCAAAGTTTTGCTTTTCAGACCCTTGCTTCAAATGGATCTGAATAAAAAGATGCACTCTATGAATACATAAACTTATGTAGCCCCGAGGTAAATTTAAAATCCCTGACCTTCTGCCGTGAGTGCCGTGGGGTCGCGGGTGCCGCCGGAGGCAGCGGTGGACCCGCCGGCGCTTCACGAGGGTGGGGGCCAGTGAAGGGAGCGCTCGGCATCCCTGGAGGTTCGGGCGGCTCCGAGAGCAGGGCGCCGCCATTAGCCGTTAGGTCGCGCATGCGCAAGGACCGGCAAGCTCAGGGAAGGCCCCAGACAGGTCGCGCATGCGCAGGAGGGACTCGGCGGCTAGAGGTAGATCGCGCGAGGGCAGGGAAGAGTAGAGGGAGATTGAGGCGGCCATTAGGCGTTCGCGCATGCGCGGGAGAAGCGCGCACGCGGCCCCAATGCTTAGGCAGCCCCCTGGGAACTACAACTCCCAGGAGGCTTAGGGAGACAGAGGTCAGGTGCTCCCTTGCGGCCAATAGGGCTGGAGGAAGCTCAGCCCGGGAATATAGATAAATTTCCCGGGCTTTGCTGCGTCAGTCAGGCAGAGGAGAAGGAAGGAGTAGGAAGGGTGCAGGGAGCGCGTGGCTCCTGTACCAGGTAAGGGTTCTCCCTAGATCCCCAGGCAGGCCCCAATTCCCGGTAAGGGCAGGGGGTAACTGAAGAGGGACGGCCCTAGCTAGGGAGGTCACCCATAGGAGCGGAAGGTGCAAGTTTGGCAGTGCCACAGCGGAGAGGGCTGTGGGCACTGGCAAAGAGGCACAGTGTGCAAGCAGTGGAATTGCTGCGGGTTCCAGTGAATGGTGTGTATCATTCAGGTAGCTGTGTGTGCGTGCAGCTGTGTGTATGTGTCGCTGCATGTGCTGGGCGCAGTGTGTGCAGCGTGTGTGGATCCCTGCAGGCTGACAGTGTGAGCGGTGTGTCAGCTGCAGGTGCTTTAGGAGTAGCTAGTTAATAGCTAGTTGTTAGTTACAGATAGGACTGGGTAGCTAGGGGAAGGGGGGCAGGTTATTGTTCCACAGGCCCTAGGAGTTTTCCCCAAGCCATCCCAGGTTGCGGTTCATCAGGGACAGGCCCTAGGTTAGGGTTGCTGTCACTCTAGGAGTAGTTAGTGATAGGAAGGGATAGCGGCGGTTGCTGTTCCCATGCGGTTGGTGTTGCCGTGTTCCGGTTGCAGTTCCCGTGGAGCGGTGGGACCCTCGTTGGGGTCTACCGGCAGAAGTACCTGGAAAGGATCAGACGGACGTCTGACCCTTTGAGAAGTGTGTTGCGGTCCCGAGCATCGGAGTGCTCGGAAGGTACCTCTGAAGTATTATAAGTGCACCAACTGGGCCCTAGCTTAATTTAGTGACTGCGCAGTCACCCACGACCTCCGTAGGATTACGGGACATTGAGTGTGGGGATCACAGGACACTGGGTGGGAACACCAGACATTGGGCTGAGGTGATGCGGATAGAGCATCAGGTTATGTTATGTGATGTTATGTAATGAGTTATATGTGTGTGTTAAGTAAAGTGTTAGTTATTGGTTTATCGTATACAGTGGCGACAAAGTTTATTAGAGCAAATGCCGCCGGTTCACCGGGATTTACTCCGGCTGGTGCTGAGAATAGTCAGCGCATCAGCCGCATCCAGCCGCGTCCCCTTCGTTCCCCCCCCCCCTCCAATCCGCACACAATTTATATTCCTTCCCGACCCCCTAGCTGCGCCTGCTGTGCCCCTCTGCTTCCCCGCTCCCCCGCTTACCTCACTTCAAACCTGCAGGGGAGTCGGGGAAGCCGGGGAAGCCGGGGAAGCCGGGGAAGCCGGGCGCTCACGTGACTGTGACGTCACCGACGTCACGCGAACGAGCCGCTTGTCAACGCTACTCCACGCTGCCGCCACGCATCCTGCCGTGCGGTTTTTGCTTCAATAAACTTTGTCGGTGCTGTACGTGTGTTATTGTATTTCTTACCCAGGGATATCTTTCATAACGGGGATCTTGGGTAAGTGGAGGCGCTGCACCAGGTAATGGTAAGGGTTTCCCCAGGCTCCCAGCTAGCGGAGGCTCAGATCTCCTGGAGCCACAGGTGTTATACAGTTACCAGTAGTCCCTTAGAGCAGGTGTGTTGCGGGGAAAGGAACCGGTTAGACCACGAGGGGCCAAGGTGAGACTGGGTGGGTCGGCCGGTTCACAAAAAGGGCTACATTTGGAGGCGCTTCTGAGATATCAGACCTGGGGTGCCCTGTATGTTTTTTTCTAATTTGTGTCCTATTTTTGTTTCGCCATGGGGAAGCCCTCAAGGTGGAGAAAGCCACGTGCTACGTTCCCGGCCGCGCGGGAAAATGTTGCCAACAGTTATCCAGGACTGGAGGGAAAACCCGAGCCCCGCCCCTACCCTGTGAGTGACTCAGTACCGAGTTTGCAACATTCCCCAAAAGACTGTGCTGCCCCTCCTCTAGAGTCCACCAGGGGGAGGGAGTGTCTTGAGCAGAAATCAGAAATTTCTGTTCCCCCTAAGGAAAGCAAGGGATGCCGAGAAAAACACCCTTGGCTGTATAGAATCGTACGGGCCCCCCATTTAATCTTGCCAATGGTGGTGTGCCCGTGTGCGTTAAAAGAATGGAAAGCGATGGGTGGCTGGCTGGACGGAGCATCTGAGTCACCAGTTGCTCTCACGATGACCGTGGTAGATGGGGAAGAATGCCTGCACGGCCGTCTGAATGAATGTGAGTGTGCCGTTGGCGAGCTGACCCAAGGGCCTAAGTGTCCTGACTGTGCGGCGCAGTTCCTGCAACCCAAACCGCCAGCGGCAGAGGACTCTGTTGCAAAAATGGAGTGTTCCCTCCCCGAGGATGAGAGAGACTGCCAGGGGTTACACCCTGATGTGTATGAGCCCTGGAATTTGCCAGGAATGGAGGTCACGACGCTAATGTGCCCCTGCCTGAGTGAAGCCCTCAAAGATGGAGTCGAACCATCTCAGTTACAACTAGGTTTCAGGTCAACTGAGGTGGATGGAGAAACGTTTACCCAGTGTTGGAGCCTCAAATGTGGCTGTTCCCGGAGGGAGGCACTGGCGTGGGAGCCCCAATGTGAGTGTTGCGGGGCCTGGTTCCTAAAGCCTATCCTGCCCCAGGCGGCGGAACCAGCCGAGAAAGAAGAGGAGGAGCCGGACCTCCCTCTTACAGTAAATGATACTTGTCCTCAGTTTGTCTTAATTCCAGAGGCCTCCGGGGACCCGTGTGTCCAGACCACTGTTGCAGACCCTCTCAAAGGTGACGTGCAAATGGAGGAGCAGGAACCTCTGATGGCGGAACCTGCGGAGAAAGAGGCGCCTGATGGTGCTACCGAGGTGGGTGAAGCCGCTACTAATGCTTCTACTTCAGCAATGGAGGTGGTGGAGGGCCCGTGTGCCCACATGACCTTACCAGACGCTGAGGCGGAGCTCCAGATGTTGGAACCCCAGATGTCGGTTCCAGACCCGGTTCCCGAGCAGGAACCACCGAGACCAGAACCACAGATCCCGGAAGGCCAGGGTAAGGTGTTTGTACCCCCGCCCATGTGTGATGAGTCCAGCGACCAACCGAGCGTGGTGATGCGCCTGCCGGCGGACCACTCCAGTGAGATCATCGAGCCAATCACCTCAACTGATACAGACCATGATGTGGGCCCGTGTGCCCTGCAACGGCCAGTCCGGCCTACCACCGAGGTACCAGCGGTCCCAGGCTCGGGATCAGTACCTGCCGACAACGACAGGGGTAAGTTGACTGCCCCAGGGGTGTCGGGTGTGAGCTCCCCGGTGATCGTGGAGCCTGGTGACTCCAGAGGTAGGGTCACCTGGGCGATGGGCTCACCCCGTCATTGCGTTCTGGTGGAGGTGTCTCCCCCAGAAGATCTCTGCAGATCGTGGAACGAATCCGACCTCATCCAGGTATCCGGTATAACGGACCGGAGCGACACATACTCCTGTGAGAGGAGTCTCCAAACGGGCCTACCCGAAGAAGTGGTGCCGTCCGCGGAAGAAGTCACCGTTAAGAGGATTGTTGGAGCGGACAAAGACTCTGTTGAGACCGCTCTGGTAGTTGTGGCCTCTCCCAGGTGCGCGATGGAGCGCTATGTTCGCCATGTGGTGGACCGAGGAAAGAGACTGAGCCTCCCTGTCTCCCGTGAGACGAGACCGGAGGATCCGGAAAGGGTCAACACCCAGGACCCCGTACATTTCTTTCTGCGAGAGGGAGAAGGTGGGTTGGTGCAAGGGACAGGTCTTGAACTCCAAAAGACTCACAGGAGTCAAGGTGGGATACCCTCACCCAGTCTGTTAGGGGCACTCCACTCTGAGACTCAGCTGGCCTCGGGTATCCATGCGGGTATGTTGGGTACAATTGGGGAATTGCTTGTGTTTGATGTACAGGTTACAATGCATTTTCTATTATATAACCCACTGTATGGTTGCTACCCAAGCGAGGGCGTTGGGATTCTGCGAAAGGGAGAATGTAGCCCCGAGGTAAATTTAAAATCCCTGACCTTCTGCCGTGAGTGCCGTGGGGTCGCGGGTGCCGCCGGAGGCAGCGGTGGACCCGCCGGCGCTTCACGAGGGTGGGGGCCAGTGAAGGGAGCACTCGGCATCCCTGGAGGTTCGGGCGGCTCCGAGAGCAGGGCGCCGCCATTAGCCGTTAGGTCGCGCATGCGCAAGGACCGGCAAGCTCAGGGAAGGCCCCAGACAGGTCGCGCATGCGAAGGAGGGACTCGGCGGCTAGAGGTAGATCGCGCGAGGGCAGGGAAGAGTAGAGGGAGATTGAGGCGGCCATTAGGCGTTCGCGCATGCGCGGGAGAAGCGCGCACGCGGCGCCAATGCTTAGGCAGCCCCCTGGGAACTACAACTCCCAGGAGGCTTAGGGAGACAGAGGTCAGGTGCTCCCTTGCGGCCAATAGGGCTGGAGGAAGCTCAGCCCGGGAATATAAATACATTTCCCGGGCTTTGCTGCGTCAGACAGGCAGAGGAGAAGGAAGGAGTAGGAAGGGTGCAGGGAGCGCGTGGCTCCTGTACCAGGTAAGGGTTCTCCCTAGATCCCCAGGCAGGCCCCAATTCCCGGTAAGTGCAGGGGGTAACTGAAGAGGGACGGCCCTAGCTAGGGAGGTCACCCTTAGGAGCGGAAGGTGCAAGTTTGGCAGTGCCACAGCGGAGAGGGCTGTGGGCACTGGCAAAGAGGCACAGTGTGCAAGCAGTGGAATTGCTGCGGGTTCCAGTGAATGGTGTGTATCATTCAGGTAGCTGTGTGTGCGTGCAGCTGTGTGTATGTGTCGCTGCATGTGCTGGGCGCAGTGTGTGCAGCGTGTGTGGATCCCTGCAGGCTGACAGTGTGAGCGGTGTGTCAGCTGCAGGTGCTTTAGGAGTAGCTAGTTAATAGCTAGTTGTTAGTTACAGATAGGACTGGGTAGCTAGGGGAAGGGGGGCAGGTTATTGTTCCACAGGCCCTAGGAGTTTTCCCCAAGCCATCCCAGGTTGCGGTTCATCAGGGACAGGCCCTAGGTTAGGGTTGCTGTCACTCTAGGAGTAGTTAGTGATAGGAAGGGTTAGCGGCGGTTGCTGTTCCCATGCGGTTGGTGTTGCCGTGATCCGGTTGCAGTTCCCGTGGAGCGGTGGGACCCTCGTTGGGGTCTACCGGCAGAAGTACCTGGAAAGGATCAGACGGACGTCTGACCCTTTGAGAAGTGTGTTGCGGTCCCGAGCATCGGAGTGCTCGGAAGGTACCTCTGAAGTATTATAAGTGCACCAACTGGGCCCTAGCTTAATTTAGTGACTGCGCAGTCACCCACGACCTCCGTAGGATTACGGGACATTGAGTGTGGGGATCACAGGACACTGGGTGGGAACACCAGACATTGGGCTGAGGTGATGCGGATAGAGCATCAGGTTATGTTATGTGATGTTATGTAATGAGTTATATGTGTGTGTTAAGTAAAGTGTTAGTTATTGGTTTATCGTATACAGTGGCGACAAAGTTTATTAGAGCAAATGCCGCCGGTTCACCGGGATTTACTCCGGCTGGTGCTGAGAATAGTCAGCGCATCAGCCGCATCCAGCCGCGTCCCCTCCGTTCCCCCCCCCTCCAATCCGCGCGCAATTTATATAACTTCCCGACCCCCTAGCTGCGCCTGCTGTGCCCCTCTGCTTCCCCGCTCCCCCGCTTACCTCACTTCAAACCTGCAGGGGAGTCGGGGAAGCCGGGGAAGCCAGGGAAGCCGGGCGCTCACGTGACTGTGACGTCACCGACGTCACGCGAACGAGCCGCTTGTCAACGCTACTCCACGCTGCCGCCACGCATCCTGCCGTGCGGTTTTTGCTTCAATAAACTTTGTCGGTGCTGTACGTGTGTTATTGTATTTCTTACCCAGGGCTATCTTTCATAACGGGGATCCTGGGTAAGTGGAGGCGCTGCACCAGGTAATGGTAAGGGTTTCCCCAGGCTCCCAGCTAGCGGAGGCTCAGATCTCCTGGAGCCACAGGTGTTATACAGTTACCAGTAGTCCCTTAGAGCAGGTGTGTTGCGGGGAAAGGAACCGGTTAGACCACGAGGGGCCAAGGTGAGACTGGGTGGGTCGGCCGGTTCACAAAAAGGGCTACACTTATATAAACTTAGATATCCCCTTTGTATCTAAAGCCCTCTCCCGCCTTAAACCCTTAAACCCACCTGCCCCACACCTCTGGAATGCCCTACCCCTCAATACCCGAATTGCACCCTCGCTATCCACCTTTAAGACCCACCTTAAGACACACTTGCTTAAAGAAGCATATGAGTAGCAACGTGGATAACACTAGACACATTATACATAAAGCTTGGCCCCCTGCAGAAGCACTTACCAGAATTCCCTCCTACTGTCTCTGTACTTTCTTCCTACCTACCAATAAGATCGCAAGCTCCTCTAAGCAGGGAGGAATCCTCTTCCGAAAAGTTACTTTAATGTCTGAAGCACTTATTCCCATGATCTGTTATTTGCTTTATTTGTTATTTATATGATTGTCTAGTGTATTACTACTGTGAAGCGCTATGTACACTAATGGCATTATATATGTAGCCATGCATAATAATGACTGCGTACATCTTCTCTGTTGGCAGTAAGTCCTGGTAAGTACAGGCCTGCCAACAGTAGTTATGGAGGTTTTCCCTCACACCCTGGTGTGGTGCCCTGTGTAAGGAAGGGAGTGGCTGTATGCTCTAAGTCCCTGGATAGTGACATCAGAGATGCGCCTGCCCCCTGAGGTATAAAGGGCACAACACTGTCAGTTAGTAGTGTTAGTCGTGGTTGGTTGTGGAAAGTGAGCGACCCCGTCAGGAATACAACATGTAAATAAAAAGCATATAAAACAATAATTGTGCAGTATTGTGATTATTCTTTGACTTGTTTAAGAATCTTGGCTCTTGGGGAGAACCTACTTACAGCAACAAAGAATAAAATTCGCATTTGTCTGACTCTGTCAGATAGTAGAGAAATGATGAGGTTTCTTTAAGGTGTACTTATATCCCCACTCGGTCTTCACACATGTAGATTAGTTCAGAGATGGTGAGACTCAAATTCCCATATGGTATATGTGGACAAAGAGCAGAAATTAGACCGATGGTGTAGGTTGCAAAACAGGATTTATAAATAGTAAGGTTATAGGACATGTACTCACACTCTGTACATTTGTGTAATGCACATAAAGGTATCTTTAGCGCTAGATGCGCCCGCTATCGCGTCTCCCCGTCCTCCTCTATCCCCAGTCGTGCCGCCGGCAATGGCGTCTGACGTCACTTCCCTCTAACGTCTGTCCGCATCCAGTGGTGGTAGGCTGTGACGCGCTGGGAGAGGAACCGCGGGTGTATTCGAACGTCTGGAGTCTTCTCTTCAAAGCAGCTCAGTAGTATAAGAGTGACTGTCCCAGTCTTCCAGAATCCACAGGAGATAAGTAAAGGTCCCAAGGAGGTCCCGGCAGGAACTGTATGCGATGAATACTAGCCAGTATTCATCGCATACAGTTCCTGCCGGGACCTCCTTGGGACCTTTACTTATCTCCTGTGGATTCTGGAAGACTGGGACAGTCACTCTTATACTACTGAGCTGCTTTGAAGAGAAGACTCCAGACGTTCGAATACACCCGCGGTTCCTCTCCCAGCGCGTCACAGCCTACCACCACTGGATGCGGACAGACGTTAGAGGGAAGTGACGTCAGACGCGATTGCCGGCGGCACGACTGGGGATAGAGGAGGATGGGGAGACGCGATAGCGGGCGCATCTAGCGCTAAAGATACCTTTATGTGCATTACACAAATGTACAGAGTGTGAGTACATGTCCTATAACCTTACTATTTATAAATCCTGTTTTGCAACCTACACCATCGGTCTGTTTTTCTGCTCTTTGTCCACATATACCATATGGGAATTTGAGTCTCACCATCTCTGAACTAATCTACATGTGTGAAGACCGAGTGGGGATATAAGTACACCTTAAAGAAACCTCATCATTTCTCTACTATCTGACAGAGTCAGACAAATGCGAATTTTCTTCTTTGTTGCTGTAAGTAGGTTCTCCCCAAGAGCCAAGATTCTTAAACAAGTCAAAGAATAATCACAATATTGCACAATTATTGTTTTATATGCTTTTTATTTACATGTTGTATTCCTGACGGGGTCGCTCACTTTCCACAACCAACCACGACTGTACCTGTGGGAAATCAAAGCATATTTCCCTGGAAGGTTTGAGAAGTATCCTGTTGGGTAACACCATTTATTTTATTGTATTTCTTTGTATTTCATTTTATCACAACACTGTGTAATTAATAGGGAACTGTGGCGCCTAGGCAAGTCATTTAAGTATAGTTAGTAGTGTTAGCCAGCAGTTGTGTGAAGCAGCTGGTAAAATGTATGCTCCGGCATAAGGGATTGGAGGAATACTTTTGTGACCCTAGTGCTGTAACTAGCGGTAGCAGAGTGACCAATTAAGTCTGTCTAAGCCACACTGTGTCCAGGGACCTGGCGCAGGGGTGATCTCCCTAGGAGAAAGGGAATCCCACTTCAATACGGGAGGGCGTACCTGGCAAAGGGACAGCACGGAAAGATGTGCGGCTAGAGCCGGCAGCTGCATGGGGCAGTCTGCTACATCCCAACCTACAATAAAGATGTCATGTTCAAAGATACCTCCACTGTGTGAGTGTGAAGTTACTCAGCAGTGGCAGTCACCACCGAGAAGGAGTTCCTCACCAGGACCATCTCCCTGCAGAAGCATAGATCCTGATGAGGTGGAGGCGCTGCACATGAAGTAAGTTGGACTCGTAACCACTACCTCAGCTACCTGTCCTGATGATATCCTCTATAACACCAAGCGGGAGACTCAGGAGTCCTGTTACTTGCAGGTGCACCACCACACACGGCCTTGTAATGGGGACCGGTTAGACCACACGGGCCAATGTGAGATTGGGTGGGTCAACAAGGGGGGTCCAGCCGTTACATATAAATAAAGACATACACACATACAGCTCTGAGATATTACACATTTGGCTCTACTTTCCAAATTCAATATTTAATTGTGATGTAGAGGGTAACCAGGATATATAATAAAGGTTAAGCCCTCTGGTTACCCATGAAACTGTGGGGTTTCTGGTAGCTACATAAGCACCATAAGGCAAGGACCAGGGATAATACATGCTGAAAATAAAGTGACCCCTGCTTTTTTCTGTTTTCATGTTCCCTTGGCCCGAGAAATGTGAGATTTCTTGTGTCAGTTTTAGGTGGGATATTTGGGTAAAAATACAATTATTTTGTTTGCAGGATTTCAGGGGCCGAAGTTACTGGTAGTACTTTAATTCTCCCATGGCGAGCAGGAATGATTTGCTGGTATGCAGGGTGAATTACACCGGGGCAACCCAGTGTCCCCCAGACTCCGGGATTTCAAGCCCAAATATCCCAAATCCATTTCCCTTATAAGTACAAGGTTCCCCAAAGTGTATACGTTATTAAAGTGTACTTTATAATGTTTTAGACATTTGCTTTAAGACTATTCACACTCAGCCAGGGCATCAGCATAGGCTCCGGCATGTCTGTATAGAGTCCTCAGTTCAAAGTGGAGAGGATGTCCAGAGATGAGAAGACCATTTGGTGGATGAGGAAGGGTGAATTGCCAAGTGCGGAGAACAAAGGGCACCCTGTGGGGACACCTTTTATATCTACCACACTTGGTGGAGCCTGCCCAGCGGGTGGCAACAATTTAGGTGGGGGACATACAGCTCGTAGGCACTTCTCCCATTGGCTAAATCATATTTCCAGCTCACTCGGCTTTTCGAGCCAGCTTGACATGCCTCCTCCTCTGACGTCAATCCAGAGACGAGCCCCTGTTTCTATTGGCTGGCGGGGATGAATTTCCACGCTCTGACTGGTTACTCCTCCTGCCTCCATGCTTAACATAGCTCATCGGAGGGTATGTAAGGAGAAGCCCCAGTCAGAGAACAGACGATTTTGTAGCTTGAGTCGATGAAGCTAGCGCGGGCTTTTCAAAGTTGCTCTGTTCCATTTAGCAGAGCAACTGGGTTCGTTTTGAAGCTAGGAAAGTCTACCCTGAAGTGACTAAGTCAGTCGTGAGGACCAAGTTCTCATTTTAGAACGTAGCTATCGTGGTCAGGATTTCTTGCAGACAACAGTTCCAGAACTATCGGGACTAGGTCCTGGTCAAGATTTTCAGCTGAATCTCGGTCCAGGATGTCCGGAAAGAGGTTCTGATCGGGGTAAGCAGTGTGTATATAGCCTTTAAGTTAAGCAGTCATATGACTGTTCTCTTGATTCATGTTTTACAAGCTTCGTCCAAAATGCTCTCCTGTGGTTTTGAATAATTTCCATCACAGCCAACAACATTAATATATTACGCACATCCAACTATATTTTTTAATTATGAAAAATCTAAGTAAGCACAGATGAACTAGGAAGATGGAATGCTAGCAACAATACTGCACCGGTGTTATATCCTTTTGTGCATTATTGTCTGTCTCAACCCGTGGTTGCAGACACTAAAGTTACAGATGTATAAACATTATGGGAACCCCTGGTGTGCTTCCACAAGTAAAATGTAAAATAGCATGATAGTCCCCCATTCCCCCTTTTTGCACACGGCTTATTCAAACAATGGGAGCTTCTTTCACTGGTGCATTGTATATATACCACTGCAGTGTGTTATAATATTGGCTACATTTATACTATTCACTTACTTTAAGTGGTAAAAACTGTGGCTAACGTTTCAAATGAAAATATCCATTGGATATTTGCAATCTGGAGAATTTTGGACTTTCAACACTTGGGAACATTTTGCCAAGACGTTAACATTAAAAAATAGTCACAAAGATTTTAAAAGTTCTCATTTACAGTATTGTAAGTTTGGTATGTAAAGGGTCTCCAACAAATTTGCTTACATTTTTTACTGCAAATTGTTAATGTGATGAAACGGGCAGCAGGGCTGCTAAAAATAAAGATCAAGCCATTCCTGCTGTCATCCAGGTTATTATGGGTAACCCTAGGTTTAATGTTGGGCACTGGGATTTTGTCTATGTATAGTGTATATGTGTTTCAAAGGCACTGTAAGAATGTAACACTTTATTCCAGGTGTCTCCAAACTCACTCAAGGGCCGACTGAAGCACTGATTGAACCACCTGTGCTGAATAGGGGATATCCATAAAAGCCGGCCTGTTGACGGCCCTTGAGGACTGAGTTCGGAGACCCCTGCTTTATTCGATATGAAAGCACTGGTGCTAACTAGGCTATGTTTGGATGCTTTAAAACATGTGGGTGCCAGTAGAACAACCTTGTTGAATATAGTGCGCCAGGACAGACACACTTTCACCCTCAGCACCATGCCTCATTTCCAGACATCTGTTTTCATATTCTGTAGATAGGGATGCCCATGTTTGTAGGCCCCCATTTTTGGGCTGTTTTTAACTACTTGGGAGGATGGGAAACAAATGTCAGTATCCAGGGAGGGTTGTGTACAAAGGGCTCCAGCTGGAATTGCACACTGACCAAAGTGGAGCTGTTTTCATCACAGCCAACTCAGCGCCATCTCATCCACCCTCATGGAACTCCAGCTCTAAAGACCATGGCTCTCAATGGTGGTCGAAGGAGCTCCTCTGGCTGGTCGATTCATTTATCCCGCTTGCTCTGACATCACAATCGACAAATGGTTAAACCTGTAGCTCTGCCCCACTCACGTGTGATTGTTCAATTCATCCTTTCCACATGCTTTAATTGGCTGAGCTCTGTTCTACTATGAATTCAAAGGGGAGCAGTGTAACTATTTAGGTGGTGTGTGGTCTCGTGGGATCCGATGGCGGAGCACTGCAAATGTAAGCAATGGGGGCTGCAAACCAGTTCCGGATTAAAAAGAATTTATTGGGTGGTCATATGGAGTACAAAAAAACACTCTGACGCGTTTCAGGACCTGCGTCCCTTTATCAAAGAGTAAATGCGCGTCTGCTAGGTTCCCCGTTATAAGCTCTGGCTCCCGCCCCCAACGATGAAGTCACGGGGACTCTAAATATCGCGCAAGTTGCTGGATAAGCTAGCTCATTGGTAGGTATGACAACCAATAGTGCTATTGGTTGTCATACCTACCAATGAGCTAGCTTATGCAAAGTAATGCAAAGTAATGCAAAAAACGCCATACGGCTTCAGGAATGTTGGAATAGTAGTTCCTTTTGTTGGACTAAGCAATTCTGTGGTAGTGGGTTGTAGTGTTCATGCTTGACTCCTCTTTGGATTTTCGCTGAAGCTGGTGGAGTCTGTGCCATCAATTCCAGGTCATTCTCCTTGTCCTCGGCCCCAAGAACATTTTTCAAGAGTTGAACAGTCCGAATTGCGTTTTATTTTGCAGCATGGCGTTTTACCCAGAAGCATGTGGGAGGGGTTATCACCTTTAGAAATGGCTCCACAAGTCAAGCAAGCATTCAGCTATGACCGAAGGTCTAACTTTAGAGTTGTATTTTACGTTCCGGAACTATTGTCGGTAGGCCTTTGGGGTCAGGCCTAAGCAATCCAGAATGGCTGATTTTAGCTGCTTATAGTCCATAGCTTGATCTGCAGGCAGGCCCTGATATGCAGACTAGGAGCGGGGCCAAGGTGGTTGCCCAGCAATCTACGGGCCAGCCTTGGGCATTGCCGCCCCTTTCAAAGGAAAATCTCTGGATACGTTGTCGACTTCATTTTACCCAAGAGAACCGTTGAGCTGTCCAGAAGTTCTGGTTTGGCAAACTGAGGGGGGTGGAACAGCAGTAAAGCCAGCCTTTCATTCTGTGCTGACTGGTGCTGTGTTTGGAGCTGAGCTAGCTGCTGTAAATGCTGCATTAGTAGTACAATTTGCTTGGCCTGTTCATGCAGAAGTAGTTTATTTTGCTGGCCTGCTCACTGTTTTGCGTTGCCTACTCATGTTGTAGTAGGCTGTTCTGCTTTGCCTGCTTGCTGTTTTTCCTGGCCAGCAAACATGGCCTGCTCAAACAGAAAATCTTCTAAAAAAATGTTTCATTTTGTTTGTGGTATTTCTGATTAAGGATGTAAGGATCTCACTTCAAACATCATATGTTGCAGTTAGACTGTGAAGACAGTGGGTGATCTGAGTAGGCTTTTATATTCATCCAAAAATTGCATAAAGTAATAGAGCTTTAACTACAGCATATATATACAAATGAAAAACTAAGTGCTAAGAATGGCTTTGCCCTTTTTAAAGCAAGGGTCGGTTCAAGTCCAAGATTCACACAGAGCAAGGGTAAGTGTCCCAGTGTAAAAGCCCTTGTTGCATGATTCTCTTCCTCCAAAGTTCTATCATGTGTCTCTCTCTGGTTCAGAAAGGAACCAGGAACAAGTGGGTGCTCTGGGTTTTTAAAGCCCACAAATGTGGCACCTGGTACCTGGTTAATTAACCAAGACTTCTCTCTAACTGGGATTAACCAGGTCACAGCTAAACTCATGAGCTACACATAAGACTCCCATGCATAATATTTTGACTATGAATCCATCCTGTCACAACCCCCAATATGAACGGTGTGCAGCGAGACCCCTTTTCTTATAAAGACCTGAGGGGCATGTGTGTCCACTCCAACACCAGCCTATAGTCCAGGCCTGCACAACATACGGCCTGCGGGCCGCATGCGGCCCACGACGGCCCACGACGGCTTCCTCCAACCCCCCCACTTCACCCCCCCCCCACTTCACCCCCCTTTCCCTGGTAGGGAAGGAAGGAGCGCGCTCAAATAGGAGTGTGCTCCAGCAGTGTGTGACAGCGTGCTCCCCCTAGGGTTGCCAGGTGTCCGGTTTTCACCCGGACAGGCCAGTAATTCCGATGCCTGTCCGGTATAAAATCGGAGGTAATACCGGACACCTATGTGTCCGGTATTACCATTTTTGCGGCGAGGGCAGGCAGTGCTAAGACTGCAGGTGGGGGCAGGAGGAGCACTCGTGAGTCTGTGCAGCATGTCCCTGATTGGAGGAGCGGAGAGCCAATCAGAGGACAGCGGGGGTGGAGACCACACCCCGGCGGCCCAGAAAATTGTATCCTTCCTGGCATTAAGGTAAGGACACAGATTGGGGGATGGGGGTAGCCAGGGTGAGAGGATGGGGGGAGCCAGGGATAGATGGTGACAGTATGGGGGGGCCTGGGTGAGATGATGACAGGATGGGGGGCCCAGGGTGAGATGGTGACAGGATGGGGTGAGAGGATGGGGGGACAGGGTGATATGGATGGGAGGGACAGGGTGAGAGAGATGGGGGGACAGGGTGAAAGAGATGGGGGGACAGGGTGAGAGGGATGGGGGGACAGGGTGAGAGGGATGGGGGGACAGGGTGAGAGGGATGGGGGGACAGGTTGAGAGGGATGGGGGGACAGGGTGAGACAGATGGGGGGACAGGGTGTGAGGTATGGGGGGGACAGGGTGAGAGGGATGGGGGAGACAGGGTGTGAAGATGATGATGGGGGGAATAAGATGATAATGGGGGAGGGGGGATGAGATGGTGATGGGGGCCAGCCTGGGGAGATGAGATCATGATGATGGGGGATATTTTAAATGTATTGTGGAGGTAGGGGTATATTTGATATGTATTGTGGAGGTAGAGGTATATTTGATATGTATTGTGGAGGTGGGGGTATATTTGATATGTATTGTGGAGGTGGGGGTACATTTGATATGTATTGTGGAGGTGGGGGTATATTTGATATGTATTGTGGAGGTGGGGGTATATTTTATATGTATTGTGGATGTGGGGGTATATTTTATATGTATGCTTTTTTATTCTAATAGTAAATTGACATTTCGTTTTCCCTATATATACCAATCCACATGCACAGCTAATTTTGGACCCTATGAATATAGACACAGTTTATAAAGTTATTGATTTTATTAACACTACCTGTACTGTAGATGATTTGAAAGTGTTTTTAGACTGGGAAAGTCCAGGATTTATTTCAGCAGATATGTGAGTACTGTATCTTTTTTTAAATCTTTAAAGTGATTGGAACAAGTCTGTATTTCTTGAGGTCTTCTTTGTCTCATTTCTTATAAGTGAGGATTACTATGGCATTGATCAATTGTTTTGGAATTGTCCTATTCTTCAATCAACACGTAAAGAGCTTTGATGGATTTCTCTACTTCTACTCCAATTTATTTCAAGATTTAAATTGTAATTACATCTTCCCATTCTTCATTGATTTTATTGCCTTTACCCTTCTATCTTGGAGATGCTACATCATTGGTGGCTTCGTCTCACTCTTTTGGGCCTATTCACTAAATTTGTTTGTGCATTAATGCTGGCTAAGTGCCCTTTTCACGAGATATTGCATGTGTAGATATTCACAAAGCTTTGATAACATGCCTACAGATGCAGCAGCCCTTATTCGAACAAAACTCAAAATGAATTTCGAGATTTGTCCGTGATCCGCACAAGTTTTGCCGGGTCAGACTATAATGGCCCACCGGATTAACACAGCAGGGGTCTCTGCTGTGTGAGTCCTACCGGGGTCTGCCTCTCTGTAATAGACGCGCAGTAAGAGGCTGAATCATCACTCTAACAGCGCGCCTCTAACAGGCGATCGCAGGTTTTTTTTTAATTTTAAACACTACAGTAATGTAGCAGGGGGTCTCGGGAGCTGAACCGCATTGATTTCAGGTCTGGGACCCCCTGCTTCCCAAGATGAAGGCCCTGTTAGGGGGTGCTGGTATCTCATATTCATTGAAATGTCCCAATTACGTGACGCGAGACATTTACATGCATAGGAGATACCGGCACCCCATAAGAAGGTCTGTATCTCGGGAAGCAGGGGGTCCCCAAACCTCAAATCAACAAAGTTCTGCTCCAGAGACCCCCTGCTACAATACACCAGTAATAAAATTTAAATTAAAATATGTAATAACCCCCAAAACACAACCCACCCCCTGTACACCCACATAAAACCATATTTTATTTTTTTGCACACAGGATTTATACCACAGGCCGGCGGGGGTGCCCAGGTGGTCCCAACATGTGTACACAGGCCCTACAGTGCACCCCAGGGGTACCCACAGGTGTCTGGGGGCCCTCGGGTGGTCCATTCAACTTACCCCTGCCATCATGAAGGGCATCCTCATCAGCATACTGCAGGTCCATGTGCTGCGATACCAGCAAGAATACAAGAAAAAATACAATCTAATGGCCCCTAACCCCTTAATCACTTTAGCGGTTAATAACCGCTATAGTAATTAAGGGATTAACCCACCCTCCCTCGCTACCCACCCGGGAGGCCTAACACCCACCCCTGGCCATCTTTAAACCACCCTCTACCCATTGATTGGCATAGTGGTACATCATACCCATATAATATGAGCAGGATAAGCCACTATAGCAGTCATTGGTCACCCTAATAAAAAAGCATGAAGGTGAAAAATGCACAAAAAATATACACAAGCACCTAACACACCAATTCAAGAAATAAAAGCATTAGCCAACCAATTAAATAAATAAAAGCACAATCCAACAAATTAAATAAATAAAAGCACTAGCCAACCATTCAATTTAAGAAATAAAGCACTAAACAACAAAACAGTGAATTAATTTGAAACACTAGCCAACAAAAAAAAAATATTTTAAACCAGTAGCCAACAAAACAAATAATTAATTTAAAACGCTAACCAATCCAAAAATGTACCAGAAACAAGCCATCCAAATTCAATTTTTTTTTATCCAAACAATAAACAGAAATCAAAAAAATAACTATCAATAGAAAAAAAGCATTTGCCAAAAAATGCATTGGCAGTCACTGTATTTATCTGTACCTTTAAGGGGCACAGATTAATACATAAACAGTCAATGAGCAAGCAAATACATAAAAATAAATAAATACAATAAATAAATCCTGAAAAATAACAATTTCATACCTTCAATATTTTACTTACCCTTAGAAGTCTTCACCCTCCAAATCTCTCATACCGTGACATCATCACCCTCAACCCCACACCATCCACCTTTTTGACAAGGCATCAGTTGATTGAGAAGTTCGGAAATATTTCACAGAATATTTTTTCCATTTACCATATGTATTCTCTCTTATCTGAGACTACAACCTTATACAGTTCCCACTATATTTGAGTAGCCAAGTCTCCCTACCCTGCCTCCTGTGTGGGGGAGCTGTTTAGTGGTTCCACTGAGCTCTGCACGATCGGGAAGTGGGGGCGGCAATTTTGTGAGTCGCGCATGCACAGAGCGGCGAGGCGTGCATGTGGAGAGTAAGGCCTGGGACATAGTAAGCACTTAGGTGCTGCTGCTCACTCTTGCTTGCTGCCGTTCGCTCTACCAGGAGCTTTTTGCTGTCCTGGCAGAGGAGACAGCAAGCGCGCTTGGGAGGCGGGTATCACTGTGTGTGTGTCACTTGGTAGCTGTCAGTGTGTGTGTGTGTGTGTGTCACTTTGAAGTGGTCTGTGTGTTTGTGTGTATATGTGTGTGTGTGTGTATATTATATAATATTTTAAAAATAAAAAAAAACGACATGTTGTGAGAATAAATTATTTATTAACATTGTGCAACTTTGATAAATTTATTCACACGCACACGCACACATGCACACATGCACACATGCACACACACATGCACACACACACACACACACACATACACACACACACACACACACACACACACACACACACACACACACACACACACACACACATATGCACACACACACACATACACATACATGCACACACACACACACACATGCACACATACACACACATGCACACATACATACACGCACACGCACACACACACACATGCACACATACACACACACATACATACAGGCACACACACACACACACACATGCACACATACACACACACATGCACACACACACACATGCACATATATGCACACACACACACATACATACACACACACACACATACATACACGCACATGCACACACACACATGCACACACACACACACACATGCACACACATACACACACACACCTCTGTGCTTACAATGCCGGACCGGCTGCAGACCCATTGGATGGAAGCGGTCACGTGACCACTCCTCCGCTTCCCCGAGAGGCAAATTTCAAACTTGCCTGTCTCGGGGAAGTTTCTCAGCCTCCGCATGCATCAGCAAGCATGCGGAGGGAGAAACTATAGCCGCGCTGATAACAGATGCAGGGGCTTTGTGCATCTGTTCAGCGCGGCTCAGCCCGGCTCAGCGAAGCTGAGTGCACTATGTCCTGGGCCTAAGGAGTGCGACGGCCCTATTAGGTTAGCTCCACACATGCAGCCGCGGGACTACATGTCACAGAATCCCTGGAGGGAGGGACTGCCCAATGGGGTTGCCCCAGCAAATGGAATTTGCACAGGAGGGAGAGACAGGATATCGTCCACATGCAGGTAGTGCTTGAGTCAGTCCTGATGGAGGAGGCAAAGAAGAAGGTAGTGTCCACGGAGCAGTGCTTTCTGACCTAGGCCTAGATCTTGCCCCTTAAGCCCCAGTTAGGCCCTGAGCCATAATAGAGGAGTGTTGCAGAGAAGGCCCCAGATAGGGACTCTTCCCCTTATGGATATTTCTGTACCAGTGACCGGATGGCCAAGTGGTGTTCTGCGAACTGGGATCAGGCTGCAGTACTCCAGAACATTCAGGTGAGACCCTCCAGCTGGAGTTCACCTCAGGAGGAGGATAAGGACCTTAGGAGAGAGGGGAATTATGTTGGAGGTCATGCTACATGGGACCCTCTCCAATCCCTCTCGACAAGCAGCACCGTGGTACTGGAGTACCCAGGCAGGTTCCCAACATGCACCTACACCCACAGGTTACCTCACATTTGGGTGGGAATTGTTGGGACAGGACACCAGGAGTATTGGTGTCACAGCACCCTCAGTACTTTGGGTCACCACCATGTGTTGGGGTACTTGGTTCTTACTGTGGGTATAGTTATTATATGTTATCTGTGTTAGTGTATATGTGTGTACAGTAAACCTTAGTTATATACATTGTGTGGTGTATTACCTATTACTGTATATCGGTTCTTGTGAGGGGTTATCCCACAAACACTGGGATCCCTCAGAAGTGGAGGCGCTGCACGCAAGGAGAAAGAGCTCAGCCCAGGCACCTAGAGGCGGAAGCTTAGGCCTTCTGTGAGCAAACAGGTACAGCAGCACGCATAGTTCCCTTACGCATAGGAAAAGGGGGCTACATATGTAAAAGGATTACATTTTGATTAGTCTTTTTAATGAGTTAAATTAAACCCAATATATCTTTATTTGCTTACCCATGACTACAATTTTTGTGTAAACTGTTGAACCAATAAAATTCTTATTATATTAGAATTTATCTCTCAGGTACTTGTTTTAGATCTTTGGCAAATAAAGAGTAAAATCATAATATCATTCTAGTAACCACATTTACATGCTGTGGCCATACATAATTTGTGTAGCAAGATCTGTGTTAACTAATATATTAAATTAAAGTCCAATGAAATGCAGGCTGAGATATGCATATATTTTTTTTGCCAAATTTTCTTTGAGTAGACATTTTTAGTGACAACTTAAGCAGTAAACTGGGTTGCAGTACTTGTTTAAATAGACTAATTATCGTTTTTTAAATTGGTAATGAAAAATTATCACTATTCATCTGCTCCATCTGTTAACATATTTTCACTGTAAATATTACATTAATTCAAAGTAAAGGTACTTAAGTATATTGTATTGCAATACGTAAAAACAATATTTGTGCATACAGTACTTGTATAATCTCTAGAATTTGTGTTATTTTTAAATTGAAAGTCCGTTATCCCTTTCTTTTATAAATACAATTTTGTATGTATGATTTCACATTTCTCCTTGAAACACACATATGAAATATGATAATTTGAAATTAATTTACATAAGCACATTTAAATAATTCAGTAAAATAGGTCAAGTGTTCTGCTGAATAATTATATCAAGCCAGTTTGCTGATTGCCATGATCTTCTTTAAAGGGGTCATACAGTCTGGTTTCTAGATGCATTCTGATACAATAAATCATCCCGGCATTTTTTTAAAAATCTATTGTTGGAAAGGAAGTACCTGTACTGTACAAAAGCTTTTGAAAATAAAATACATGTTCCACCTTTACATGCACCAGTTTTTAAACTGTATACCAATGTTAATTAATAATTTTAGGCTGAGATACCTCTGTACTAGTTGAAGGTTTATAGGTTTATTCCGTTACTTTTGATGGTGCCGATGATGACACCATAGCACGAAAACTCCCATTGAAGTCAACGGCACTTTATGTGAGATACAGTACTAGCCAAATTGGAAAAACAATAAATAGAGGAATACAGATTCAGCCACCAGTATCCAATGATAAAAATTAACTAAAAAATGATTAACCCTATATCTCAGCGCAAAAAAAAAAAAAAATATATATATATATATATATATATATATATATATATATATATATATATATATATATATATATGTGTGTAAATACAATAAATGAATAATAAGCTTACTGCTAAGTGAAAGCTGCCAAAGGGTCTCTGCCTAACAAATTCCTCACAAACTCATTTCAGACAATAATACAAAAATGCAATGACCCGGCGCTCCAGGCTACAACAATACCCCAGTCCAATGATTAGTCCAAATGGATATGGAAAGTTCTTTCCAATATTCCAGCTGATGGAGAGATGATGATCCAATTCCTGCCTGTTAGTTCAGGACTCCTCCTAGTGAATAATAGACAAAAAGGAAAAGACCATTGCGGAGCCACAAGAACCAATAAATGACTCCACGACAGATTAAAGTAATGAACTTACAGACTTTCTGTGTTGTTGTTCCTTTGAGTCAATCTGTGCTTTAAACCTCTTCTCTTTCAGATATCACGAATCCCACGTGTTGTATGTCATTCATCCAGGTTTTCTATCTGTTCACATACAACACGTGGGATTCATGATATCTGAAAGAGAAGAGGTTTAAAGCACAGATTGTCTCAAAGGAACAACAACACAGAAAGTCTGTAAGTTCATTACTTTAATCTGTCGTGGAGTCATTTATTGGTTCTTGTGGCTGCGCAATGGTCTTTTCCTTTTTGTCTATTATTCACTAGGAGGAGTCCTGAACTAACAGCCAGGAATTGGATCATCATCTCTCCATCAGCTGGAATATTGGAAAGAACTTTCCATATCCATTTGGACTAATCATTGGACTGGGGTATTGTTGTAGCCTGGAGCGCCGGGTAATTGCATTTTTGTATTATCACCAGTATCCAATAACTTGCCTGGGAAAATACTGTGACTATCTCGCAGTAAATGCTGCAACATTTCTCTGAGATTTCTGCAGCCAGACTAATTGCCCATTGGATTAACACAGCAGGGGTCCCTGCAGTCCCATTCAGTTTGAATGGGATCTTCAGGGACCCCCACTGGTAGAATAATCACTTTAAATAGGTTGAGCGCTTAGTATATGTATTAGTTAATTTTTCTTCACAAGTGTAGTCACAGTACTGTGGGAGCTAAGGAGAGTGATAATAAAAAAAGGTACCAAAACTGATTTGTGAGGTTAGCATGGTACAGGTTACCAAGAGATTCAAAAGATAGTATAACATCCAATACGATACTACTGTAGCATACAAGCCAGTTTGAAACAGTGATAAAGGTTTTATTAACAGAATTATCCGAACATGGTGGGCTACGTTATGCCTGTCCTTGGTATGAACCCTTTTTGAAATCATAGATTTTGAAGAGCATTTATCATCCATGTGATTCATGAAAATTATTATCCCCTAAAATGGGCACGCAGGTTTTTTTTTTAAATGGTGAGAGCTATCACTAATGTGGATCTAAATATCACCGTTTCAGAACTCCTAAGATCTAAATATACCCACATAAAAACAAAAAAATATAATAACTTTTGTCTGATAAGGGACAAGTCAACTTCAAACTTGAGAAACCTTAATCAACATTTCTGTGTGTGAAAAGCCCTCTCTTGAACATATTGGGAGGCCAGAAGGACCATACCTGTATGTACCTTAACCAGGATTCAGTAAGAGTCATGGTCACTATTTTCAGTTTGTGTTGCCCTGTATTTAGTGGGCAAGATGTTTCCATATCCACCTTGCTCTCTTGGGATTTCAATTTAGCAATGTCTCCATGTATATATTTCCATTCTATCCGCACTCCAAATTAATTTCAAAAAGAGTTTGTGGTTGTGTTGATCCTCTCTTCCATATAATACTATTACTCGATGAAAAACCCTGATGGGCTTGAAAGATTGTAACATATTAACTACACTACTTGTTGGTCCAATAATAGGTATCATACCCTGAACTTCCTCTCCCTCCTTTGTTACTTCAAATAACTTAGAGAGACGCATGTGCTCAAATAAAAAATGTAGTTTGTATGGCAAATTTGGAAAATTTTACATTTACATTTTCCAATTTTAAAAAAAATACCCAGAGAAGCAAAATTTTTACACATTTGCCCATCTATATATGCAATACCAAAGTTTAATGAATAGGCCTCATAGTGTCAATGGACCTTAGTGCACAAAGAAGAGTCAAACTTAACTGAAATGAATAGTACAGGATGTGACTCCACAGCATATTGAGTAAGGGCCAATGTATAAAATATTATGCTTTATTTAAGAGATTTTTGAAGTATCAGATGGAGGAGTTAGAGAGAAGTTACTTGACATACTCATGACATACTCATGCCGGGATGAAGGCTTTTATCCTCCGCATCCACAATGGCACCAATCTCCGCACCCTTACTCCTGAAGCAATGATCCTTAGCTTGACCCCAGGCGCAATGTTCCTCAGCTTAACCACCAAAGCAATGATCCTCTGCTTGATCCCAAAGCAATGATCTGAAAATTGACCCAGGAAGCAATAATGCTCAACTTGTACCAAACTTGAAATCCACAAACTATAAAAAGGAATCCATGCCGATGGTACAAAATAATAATAAATAAAATAAATCAGGGAAATAAAAATCCAAAAACCATAAAAAAAACATTCCTTGCCCGATGGAAGGAAAATAAATCCAGATTGATTAAGAGAATTCCAGGATCCTCCATTTCTTGAAGAGGTCACCAGTGAGTATTCTTTTAGTCTTTCTTTTCTTCTTTCTGGCAGGTGTTGCCTTGTCATCTCCTTCTTATCAAATGAGACGAGACAGGCCTTGTATACATCCTGTGATAACACATTTGACAGACACATAGTATGTAGAACAGGCATAAGGTTTGGCTAAGAATGCCCGCTCTACCAAACTTGATGAAAATCTGATTTGTGGATGTACTACGGGGGTCATGCACTAAGCTCCGTTAAGTCATTTTTAGAGCGCAAAGTGCTCTTAGAACGTGATGTTGTGCTGAACACGATGTGCTTTGCTGCGCAAACAGGCACTTTGCGCTCTAAAAGTGACCTTTTTCAGGAAATTTTTCAAAGTCCAACTTTGCTCGTTTGTTACTCAGTTTGCGTTAAATTCTGCCCTTAAGCGGGATGCACAAAGCTACGTAACCTTACCGTACGCAAAAGTTGCGTTCAACAGAACAAGGTAGACGCAAAAAAAGCTGGACTTTGAAAAAATTCTTGCTTTACATTTTTGCATGTGCAACACTTATACAACAGGCCGGCGGGTGTCCCCGGCTGACCCCACGGCCATCCCGGGGTCCCCCCGGGAGTCCTGGGGAACCCGCGGGCCTGCGGTACCAATGTTGTGCCTACAAAAATACTAAAGATTAATTCTAACTAAATACATCCCCCTAACACATACAGTACAATAATGTGCAAAATAACTATTATCCAGATATGGATAATAGATTATATGCCCATTATTAAACACTGCATTAGCATACATAAATAAAGTAAATAAATATAGTTATACTTACCACAACAGCAGGTCCCTCTGTCCTCCTTTGAAAGAAAGCATATACAGTATATACATAATAAAGACATTCTAATGGCCCCTAACCCCTTAATTACCTTAGCGGTTACTAACCGCTATAGTCATTAAGGGGTTAACCCACCCTGCCCCGATACAAACCCAGGAGGCCTAAGCACCCACCCTGAACTGACTATACCCACCCTGTAAACATTGAGTAGTATAGTGGTACATCATACCCATATAATAATAATATGGGCATGATAAGCCTCTATAGCAGGGTTTCCCAAACTTTTTTTTCTGTGACCCGGATATTTTTTAACTTTTTTTTCGTGACCCACTAAAAATGTTATCGCCTATACTGGCCTATAGGGCCTGCACAGACACCCACAGCCACTGATACACACACACACACACAGTCACTGATACACACACAGACACACACACACACACACACAGCCACTGACAGACACGCAGCCACTGACACACGCAGCCACTGACACACACACTGATACACACACACAGCCACTGATACACACACATGCAGCCACTGACACACACACGCAGCCACTGACACACACGCAGCCACACAGAGACACTGCTACACACACACACTGATACACACACACACACAGAGACACTGCTACACACACACAGACACAGATACTGATACACACACACACACACACAGCCACTGACAGCCACGCAGCCACTGACACACGCAGCCACTGACACACACACTGATACACACACACAGCCACTGATACACACACACGCAGCCACTGACACACACACGCAGCCACTGACACACACGCAGCCACACAGAGACACTGCTACACACACACACTGATACACACACACACAGAGACACTGCTACACACACACAGACACAGATACTGATACACACACACACTGATACACACAGACACTGATACACACACACTGATACAGATACACACAGATACACACACACACACACACACACAGACACTGATACAGATACACACACACACGCTCTCCCCTATACGCACACAGACACAAACAGTGAATTACAGGCAACGACAGATGTGAGTGACTGGAGGGGGGGGGGGCAGGGACACTTGGGTGGGATGGGGGGGGCAGGGACACTTGGGTGGGATGGGGGGGGCAGGGACACTTGGGTGGGAGGGGGGGGGAAGGGACACTTGGGTGTGAGGGGGGGGGCAGGGACACTTGGGTGGGAGGAGGGGGGGGCAGGGACACTTGGGTGGGAGGCAGTGACTGGGTGGAGTGACTTACCTTGCCGCCGGACGCTTTCCCCTGCTGCCCCCGATATCCCCTGCTGCCCGGGATGGAGGTGGGCTTGGGGGCATGGGAGGTGGGCTCGGGAGGGGGTGCCACGGGAGGTGAGCTCGGGAAGCTGGCACGGGGAGAAGCGGGCCGCAGTAGGAGCTTGTACTTCCCCCTCTGTCCCACGTAACGTGCGGGCCGCAGAGGAGCTGGTACTTCTCCTCTGTCCCACGTTGGGAGCGGGGGGGGAGGAAGGGAGCGGGGGGGGAGGAAGGGAGCGGGGGGGAGGAAGGGAGCGGGCCCTGCTTGCCCTGCGCAAGCGCGCGGGACCGCGGCGGGAATTGCCGCCATTTTTTTAAACTTGAGCGGGGGGGGGGGACGGTTGGCACCGCGCGGCCAGCCTCGCTACGACCCGGCAATTTTGGTGCCGTGGCCCGGTGCCGGGTCGTGACCCACCATTTGGGAAACGCTGCTCTATAGCACTCAGGGCAACCTAATTACAATACATTAATGCACCAGATACACAATAATAAAACCTAACTCCAAAAAAACATACTTCACTAAATAAAAACAGTAGCCAGCTAATCCAATGAATACAAGTAATAACAACATCAACAATTAATTAATTAAACCATTAACCAATTAAACCAATTAATTCCTAAACCAACTCAAAATGAATAGTAACACTAACCAATCAAACCAATGAATTACTACAACATTAATGAATGTAAACATTAAAAGACAAAGAAATACTGTACATTCAAACAATCTCTGAAATAACCATAAAATGCATTAGCTAACATAATACAACATTAACTACAAACGAACACCAATCGCAAACATTTTATTACCATTTAGCAGGAAAAAAATAAACACATGACGTCACATAGCACGCGTCACATGGTTTTTCAGCCAATCAGATCGTGGGAACCAATTCCACACTCTGATTGGCTGAAATAAAAATGTGACGCCGGCCATCTTGGATTTAGTGAAGTCATCTTAAAGGCAAATGAGGCACAGCCATTCTGATTGGCTGGCATCATTCCCTTTAAGTGACGTCATGTAAAAAAAAAAAATTAAAGTCGGAACATGGTTTGAACAGCCAATCAGGTGGCTGTTAACCATTTTAAGGCTAAATGTGACGTCACAAGCCCTATTTAAGGCCGTGACGCCTCATTTGAGCCCATGAAGATGACGAGATAACATCGGTTGGGATCTACCATGGGGCCTTTGGATTGACAGATGAAGAAAGAAGATAAAGAAGATCAAGAAATGGTGACAGATGAAGATAGAAGAAGGTGATTAAAGAAAGAAAAACAAGATTTGGGTACCTGATGTGGATCTTCATGACGGATGGCATCGGATGCTGTTGGAGGCCTTCAAGGTACGTGTGCTTCCTGTTACCCCGGGAGTCGGAGGGCCACAGCTTCTAATGGTAAGTAATATATTGAATGTTTGCAAAAGTCTCTATTTACAGGTTTCTTCATTGGATGTGTTTTATGATTTTTTAGGGGAGGCACATTGAAGGATAATATATTAATCTGTACCACTTCAGGGTACAGATTAATACATTATTATGACAATATTTGGGGGGCATTTGTGGCTTGGTATTGCTGTTGGTGTTTTTAATGTCAGTTTCTTATGTGGATGTGATTGTTTGTTTTTTTCCTGCTTAATGGTAATAAAATGTTTGTGATTGGTGTTCGTTTGTAGTTAATGTTGTATTATGTTAGCTAATGCGTTTTATGGTTATTTGAGAGATTGTTTGAATGTATTTCTTTGTCTTTTAATGTTTACATTCATTAACGTTGTAGTAATTCATTGGTTTGATTGGTTAGTGTTACTATTAATTTTGAGTTGGTTTAGGAATTAATTGGTTTCATTGGTTAATGGTTTAATTAATTCATTGTTCATGTTGTTATTGCTTGTATTCATTGGATTAGCTGGCTACTGTTTTTATTGACTTTATTTAGGTATGCTAATGCAGTGTTTAATAATGGGCAAATAATCTATTATCCATATCTGGATAATAGTTATTTTGCACATTACTGTACTGTATGGGTTTGGTCGGAGGGGGGGTCGTGTATTGATGTTTGTTAAATCTTTTTTTAATATACAAGTGTTACATAGTGTAGATGTGCAGGGGACTCCGGAGCTGACCCGCTTTGGTTTCAGGTCCGAGGACTCCCTACATCAAGAGATAAAGGCCCCGTTATGGGGTGCCGGTATCCCCTGCACTTTCAAGCGTCCGCGTCACGAAACCGGGACATTGAAATTCTGCAGGGGATACCGGCACCCGATAACGGGGCCTGTATCTCCTGAGGTAGGGGGTCCTCGGACCTGAAACCAATGCTGTTCAGCTCCGGAAACCCCCTGCTCATGTACACTATTATTCAAATGTATTTTTTTAGTGTGCAATCGCCTGTAACAGCCTTGCATGGAGATGGCAAATCTCCATGCAAATGTTACATGCGGCTTTTTTTTCTAGCAGCTCTCGTACGTGAAGTTTAAGAACGCTAGCAGAGGAAAAAAAAACAACACGTATGCTGTGGGTGTTTTGAGCACGTACGTTAAAAAATGGGCTCAAGGCCTTAGTGAATCACGTCCCCGGCCTCACTATTTAACGTACGTGCTTTTTTGGAACTTCAGAACGCAAACCCATTGAGCTTAGAGCATATCTCCCTATGTGATACCTTTCCTTTTTTGGGAGATGTGATTTCACCTTAAAGGGAGGAAATTACAATCAATCGGGTACCATATACATAACTCCCTTTAAGGCAAATTAACATGGCACCTGATTAGTTCATAAGTCAAGCTGAGGATCATTGCATCAGGATCAAACTGAGGAGATTGGTGCAATGTGGATGAGGAGGATGAAAGTCTTCATTCCGACAAGGGTAAGTAAGACATGTATTTACTATATGATGTCAATGCATTGCCAATGTTGGTATCTGTGCCCCATTGAGGAATAAATGGAGAGAAGAAGGCGGTGCAGCTGCCTACGTCAGTAAAACAGACCGGGAGTCCTCTGGATCAGCAAACTATAAATTTATTGGCACATTAAACAGCAAAAAATGTCCGCTATGACATGTTTTGTGCTAGGGGTCACACTTCATCATATTTTCGCATATTTTGATGTGTATATGTCATGTGCAGCAAAACTTTGACCGAAAGGAGGGTGTCACACACGGGCGTGTGTCAGCCACAAGGAAAGGATCATAAGTCAGCCATTTTGACCATCGCAGACATTGTCTGTTCTGATATTCTGAGTGAATGATGTATATAATGCGTGCAGGGGTGAGGATCACGGATTCGCTTCCACCGATACCAACCCCCTTCAATTCTCAGTAATAGAATGTTGTGATAATTCTGAAAATATATGATAATAGAGATAGATGCCATTTCCTTTATCTAGCAACTGCATACCCAAAGAAAGGTTGCTTGCATAAAATAAGGTTTTTAGTATTATGTGTATAATTTCTGTATTTTCCCATCTTTTTAAGGGAACCTCTTTAAAGGGTGTATCACACACTAGGAACAAGAATCAATTTATGGGTCAAGTGTCTCCACCAACCAATGTACCTGTGTAAAAATGTATTTTTAGACAGATAACAATTTACAGTAAGGATGTGGCCTTAATTTTGCAGTTTTTAATTTCATCATTAAACCAAGAACAGGTTCAGATTAGGCTTATGGCCTTGCAAAAAAGAATTGCTTTAGACTATGTTTTAGCTTCAAAAGGAGGGGTATGTGCTTTGATTAAAGAACAATGTTGTGTTTTCATTCAAGATAAGTGTAGCAATGTGCAGCATGAACTAGATGAAATACAAGAGATTCAAAAAAGAGGCTTACAAAGGGAAGTGACAGAATATCACCCTTTCAAGTTAGGTGGATGGTTTAGATCACTTGGAGCAAAAATTTATGAATGCTTGGTGTGTGTGGGGTGTTACTTGTTGTCATATATGTGTGTGTCACGTGTTGCAGAGGTATGATCCACAAATGTGCTACCCCCTCCTCCAATCTGATGCCACTCTTTTCAGATGCCGGAGACTGCAGTCCCTTGAAGAAAGAAGATGCCGATCACAGTTATTCAACTCCAAAGACATGTTGGGGGCCAAGGCGCCTTACGAGACTATGACAGTGAAGGGCACGTGCCCTTGTCCTCTGAGTTATACCAATGAGCACTATCAGATGATGGAGCACCCCAGTATACAATACGAGTCTGTCTATGTATCCCTGGACTAACATCATAACCTTAATTCTCAAAAGCATGTTTTAAGAATAAAAAAAGGAGGGAACTGACAAAGTGAGAATATGATGTAAGGAGGGGGGAGGTCGGACATAACAGCACTAGGATATAAGCAGCCATTTTAAGTCAGCATCCATCTTAGGTGCCTCATATTGTCATGTCTATTTGTCTGCACGAGTGTTGGTATGGAAGTTAGTTTAAAGACATTTTTTTCTTTTTCTGCTCCTGAAGTTTTAAATGATATTAAGCTGTCCAGCTAAGCCACAAGACCTTGAAGAGGGGAGAAAAGCGCGAATGTTATGAAAATAAAATATAGATAACAAGAACGTCTCGCATTCGGAGGGAGGTGCCCATGAAGTCCAATGTAGAGGAAAGGTCACCGGCCTGTATAAGGAATATTAGCTGAGTCATTTCATTTTTAATATGAATCTCATAGTAATGCAATTAACTCAATGTGTTCATGTTCATATTTTGTTTATCTTATATGCTTATGTAGTGACGCACACGCAACCTCGTATGGGGGGCGTGGGCTTAGTGTTTCGGGTATAAATAGGGCCTGTTTTCCAGTATTTCATTGGGAGAGTTTTATTTTGAAACTCTTTCCTGCATGTGCACCGTACACTGCAATAAACTTATTTGTCATTCTGCAATATATCCTCAGAGATGATGTGTCTTATTTATTCACACTTTTCACAGCACTATATAAATATTATTATTATTATTAGTATTATTATTATGTATGTTTAATGTTTTACTATGTTTCATTATTTTTATTTTACTATACTGTTCTGAAGCAGGTGGTCTCCGGAGGTGAACCCCATTAATGTAATCTCTGGAGACCCCCGGCTTCCAGATATATCGAAATTTGTAAGGGTTGCCAGTAGCCGTTCTAGATGGCTCAGGTGATGTGGTGTGGGAGCTTTAAACTTCAGCTGGAGTGGTTACTGGCATCCTCTATGGATGTCTATATCTACGGAAGCAAGGTTCCCAAGAGCTAAAATAAATGGGGTTCACCTCCAGAGAACTCCTGATTAAATACAGTAAAGAAAAATTAAACATTGGATCACTTTAAGATCTGCTTAGTGAGACATAGAGAGAGACCCTGAGGAACCAAGGACTCCCTGTGAAATGCGTAAGGTGATGGAGGTCTGGAATCGGGACAGACGGCAAATCCAAGAAGTGATATCAGATACCGGGTTGAGATGATGACGGACACACAAGAGAAGGGTATCCTATGATGCACTGACTTCAAAACTCTGTAGTAAGCCTATAATAACTGGTAATCTATTGTCCCATGGAGAAACTGCAAGCCAGAGAAATGAAAATTAAAGATACCTTTAAGTACTTGTGGCCTGGGCACTTTATGTAAGTACATATCTAACTACTGTACCATAACTATTGCAGTTTTCAAATTTGGACATACAGTACTTTACCATATACTGTATATCTTTCAATTTGTTTTGAGGTTGTGCTGATATTATTGCGGAACAATAGAGAGAGACTACTTCTCTCTCTGTGACTTCCCTGCACAGCTTTTACAGACTGTCTGGCATGAGGTGAAAAAAACGGTTTCATCCACGAGACATCAAAATTTACTGTTTTCGGCTGCTGCAGACATGCCAATGCCTGCCACAGTTTTTAGTCTGTGAAAACGAGCGCAATAAATCTTACAACATTTGTATTTATACCCTAAAAAATACAAAACTATTAGATGTGTTACTATTGAAAAACAGATGTATCCAACATGTTGTCACCCATTGGAAATCTGAAACAGGTGATATAGCATGTTAGCCCTACCATGGCTGATTCAAAATAATGTCTGCTTCTCTTGCTGTCACTTTGTGCAGTATATGTCCCACTGAAACGCATGAGTGTGAGAAAGTACATTAGCTACATCTGTACTGTGTGTTGCCATGAGGGATAAGAGGAAATAAAAACAATTCATACAAAACAACTAGCTTTCAATTGCTAACTGTGGATGCATCATTAAACAAAAGCATGTCTTTATGAAAGCTGTAATACCTGCAGTTAAAATTATGTTGGTTATTGGGGTGCTGATCCCTTCAGTTAGTCGTTCAATCCATTTTAATGTGCTTTATACCTAAGGTAAAACCTAAAATTAAGAGATTTGTTTTATGCAATAAACCCAGAAAAGGTCTGATATATGCTATGTCAAAATTCACTACCTCCAGGGTGCTCATCCACCATAAAACAAATCTATTATCTCACTCTTTACATGAATGAAATGTGAATATAGTTCCCTTCTTTCAGAAAACTATTACACTGATTGGTTTGTGTCGGGAAGCAATACAATGAGTTTTTTCACACAATTATTTTCAGAAGATTGAAAATGTATGTTCTCCTCTCAGGTGGTGAAGGAACACGTTTTTTAATATTGTAGAAAAAAATAGTTTCACCCATAATCTTTTCTAACATCACAATGGGGTAATAAATCTTTTAAATAATTAGAAAAATATTAAATTAACTTAAATATATTGTTAAAAAATGTAATATTTGTTTGTGTTAAATGTACAATTCTTGATGGCTTAGAGAGTGGCTTTAAAATAGCTGTGATTTATAAACTATGTATTTCTCATTTAGAAAATGAGAGAAAATGTGAGGGTTTCATTAGTACTGTTCATATTTTTAATAATATCAAATTTCATTGACGTTTTATCAGGGAAAATGTGTAAAATAAATGTGCAGTCTTTAAAGCATTGTTAGAAGAGCACCCTTATCAGTGCATACGCTTCGGTAATACATTTAAAAGAAATAGGTCTAAACCAATGTGGCTAAATAAACAGGTAGTAGAGGAAATGAAAAGGAAGATGTAGGCTTTTAGAGTCTTCCATCAGAAGGAACAGAAGGACAGAGGCATCATATCAGAATTATAAGGAATGTAACAAAACTTGCAGAAGGGAAATCAAATTACCAAAAATCGAAATTGAAAAAAGTAGGTATTAAATACATTATTTGCCTCTGAATTTACCAGAGGAATCAATTACAAAAATAGTGCAACAGGAGGAAGCCACAACCTTCTATTTTAACAATTTGTACCTGAAGAAGAAGTGCATAGGCAGTTTGATAAAATGCAAGTAAATAAGGCACCAGGCCCTGATGGCATGCACCCAAGAGGTAGCCAAGTTCAGTTGAAGCCAAAAAATGACATTTAAAATTCAAGGACTCAATTTCCACAGGCTCAGTACCCCAAGATTGTTGTAAAGCTGAAGTTGTGCCTACTGCATATTTCAAAAGGGAGCTAGATCACAACCAAGGAATTTAAGACCTGTAAATTTACATTAATAGTGCGGAAGCAACTTTAATTTATAGAACGGGAAACAATTCAGGACTACCTAATGGATAACAAAACTATTAATAATAGTCAGCATGGATTTATGAAGGATAGGTCATGCCACACTAACCTTATTAGTTTCTTTGAGTGGGTAAGTAGGAATTTAGTCCAGAGTGATACAGTTGATGTGCTCTACTTATTTTTTGCAAAGCCTTTTGATACAGTGCCACACAAAAGGTTAGTGTACAAATTAAAGCAAATTGGACTGATAAAATATTTGCACCTGGATTAAAAACTGGGTGAAGGGTACACAACAGAGAATTGTAATAAATGGATGTGTTCAGGCTTGGCTCAAGTTGTGAGTTGAGTACCTCAAGGATCGGTATTGGGACCCCTGCTTTTTAACTTGTTAGTTAATGACCTTGAGGTTGGCAAGAGAGTCTCCATATTTGCTGATGACACTAGAATGGGTAAAGTAGTAGAATCAGAGCAGGATGCAACTTCTCTCAAGAAGGACTTGGATAGACTGGAAAATTGGGCAGGTAAATTGGCAGATGAGGTTTAATACAGATAAATAAGGTTATGCATTTGGGAAACAAGAATAAACAGGCTACTAACAGTACACATTAAATGGGATAAATTTGGAGAATCCTTGATGGAGAAGGATTTACTGTAGGAGTGCTTGTAGATAGCAGGTTTAGCAACAGTGCCCAAAGTCATGCAGTTGCTGCAAAGGCAAACAAGATCTTATCTTGCATTAAACGGGCAATGGATGGAAGCAAAGTAAACATAATTATTCCACTTTGTAAAGCATTAGTAACCCACACCTTGAATATGGAGTACAATGCTGGGCACCACTACTTAGAAAATACATTATGGAACTAGAGAAAGTGCAGAGCTGAGCAACCAAATTAATTAAGGGACGGATAATCTGATTTATGAGGAGATGCTAGCTAATCTAGATTTGTTCACATGTGAAAAGAGCCATCTAAGAGGGGCTATAATAACTATATAAAAATATATTCGGGAAAACACAAGCAGCTCTCAAAAGAACTATTCATCCGAAGGGCAGCACAAATAACACAGAGACTTCCCTTAAGGTTGGAGGAAAGGAAACGGCACCAGCAACAAAGGAAAGGATTCTTTACAGTAAGGGAAGTTAAAATGGGGAATTTGTTACACATAGAAATTGTATTGACAGATACAATTGATTTTTCACAAAAACGTTGGACATCTTTTTAGAAAGGAAAGGTACTGTATACAGGGATATACCAAATAAGTAAACATGGGGAGGATTTTGATCCAGTAATCTCATTGCCAATATGTGGAGTCAGGAAGGAATTTATTTACCCCCTTATGAGATATCATTAGATGTTTCACTGGGGTTGTTTGCCTTCCTCTTGATCAATATACTATAAGAATAAATATAGGATACAGTATCTGTCATCGAAATTTAGCATACTGTAGGTTGAACTGAATGGATGGATGGATTTTTCAGCCTCATATATTAAGTGACTATGGGCCTCATGCACTAAACGCCGAAAAAGTGCAATCGCCAAGTGTTCCCTATCGGCATGATTTTGGAGATTTGCCTTCGCAGTATTCAGTAAGGGCCGAATCCATGCCAAATCCCTGCCAAATCCCTGCAAAAGCAAAACGCAGATGAGCGGTGATAAAAAAGCCTGGCTCCCGATAGCCTGGTGATAGGCCTTTTCTGCCAATATGTGTTTGCAGCAGAGAGAGACCCGCCGCTCTCTCTGCCCAAACATCGGCACATTAAAAATCTTTCTAAACAACTTTTACTCATAGTGTACATGTGCAGGGGGTGTCCGGAGCTGAACCGCATTGGTTTCAGGTCCGGGGACCCCCTGCTTCCCGAGATACAGGCCCCTTTATGAGGTGCCCGTATCCCTCTGCATTTAAAGGTCCCTATCACGTGACCGCGGAATGTAAACAAAGCAGAGGGATACCGGCACCCCCTAAAGGGGCCTGTATCTCTGGAAGCAGGGGGTCCCCAGACCTAAAACCAAAGCGATACAACTCCGGAGACCCTCTGCACATCTACACTATGAGTAAAACACACATATCAATAAACAATCATTCCTTACCTTAGCGGCTATGGTAATTAAGCAGCCTTAATGTATTTTTTATAATATTGTGCATGAGAAGGGGGTCCCCTGAGCTGAACCACATTGATTTGTGTCTCAGGGACCCCTTTCTTCCCGAGTTACAGGCCCCCTGCATAATATTATTAAAATACATTAATGCTGCTTCATTACCATAGCGGATAGCCGCTAAGGCAATGAAGGGGTTAAGGCATAATAGCATGTTAATTGGGGACAATTGCCCCCAATAAACATTGTATTGTATTGTATGTCTTTATTTATATAGCGCCATTAATGTACATAGCGCTTCACAGTAGTAATACATGTGGTAATCGAGTAAATAACAGATACTATAAATAACAGATCATGGGAATAAGTGCTTTAGACATAAACATAACATTAAGGAAGAGGAATCCCTGCCCCGAGAAGCTTACAATCTAATTGGTAGGTAGGGAGAACGTACAGAGACAGTAGGAGGGATTCTGGTAAGTGCGTCTGCAGGGGGACAAGCTTTATGTATCATGTGTTCAGAATGTTCACAGTGCTATTCGTATGCTTCTTTAAGCAAGTGTGTCTTAAGGTGGGTCTTAAAGGTGGATAGAGAGGGTGCTAGTCGGGTACTGAGGGGAAGGGCATTTCAGAGGTGTGGGGCAGTCAGTGAAAAAGGTTTAAGGCGGGAGAGGGCTTTAGATAAAAAGGGGGTAGAAAGAAGACATCCTTGAGCAGAACGCAAGAGTCGGGATGGTGCATAGCGAGAAATTAGGGCTGAGATGTAAGGAGGGGAAGAAGAGTGTAAAGCTTTAAAAGTGAGGAGAAGAATGAAGTGTGAGATGCAGGATTTGATTGGAAGCCAGGAGAGGGATTTCAGGAGGGGAGATGCTAAGACAGATCTAGGAAAGAGTAGAGTGATTCTGGCAGCAGCATTTAGGATAGATTGTAGAGGAGACAGGTGAGAGGCAGGAAGGCCGTACAGCAGGAGGTTACAGTAATCAAGATGGGAGAGAATGAGGGCCTGAGTCAGAGTTTTAGCAGTCGAGCAACAGAGGAAAGGGCATATCTGTGAGGATTCTGGAGTCACGCCGCTCACGGCGTGCTCCTCACTTACCTGCAGCTCCGTCTGGGTCTCCCGCGGCGCACGTGGACTCCGGAGGCAAGCCGCCGACAGCTGTTCCTCCTATGCGCGCGCGCGCACGTCTTCCTCTCTCTTCTGCTCTCGGAGCAGGGCGTGGGTCCGCGCACGCAGCTGATGGCACTGATTCACGGAGGCGCGGCCACACGGAGGCGCTTCCGCCTCTTAAAGGCACAACACCTCTTTTGATGGCCATCACCAAATACAGTCAGGCTGCTGGGCTTTATGGCTCCTCCCCTGGGACTCCTTCTGGACCTATACCTGCTGTAACCTGGCCTTTCCACAAACCTCCACCTTGCTGCGCTGCTATTGGATCCTCTCTCTTATATATACCTTGCAGAGTCACTGACTCGTTGGCTGAGCATAGAACCAGTTGTTCTCACCTCTCTCTGCCTCCTTATTCTATTTCGCAGACTTCCTCGTGAACTGAACCGGCTTCCGCTACGTCTTCCTGTACCTCTGGCATCCCGAACTCGGCATACGGCTACACGACTCTCCGCACCTCTGGCATCCCGATCCTGGCTTACGGTAAACGACAACGTCCCTCTCTCTAACTCCGGACTTGGCTAACGGCCTCTCTACCTACCGTACCTCTCCTACCCCGATCCGGAATCCCAGACCACTCTTCAATCAAGACGTGCCCTCGTGGCTGTGGGTGGCGTTATTTCCTATCCCACCTCAGCACCGCGGTCCCGTCTCGTTTGTGGTGAGCACATCCTTACATTATGCTCAGCCCAACAAACATGGACCCCGCTGAGGTGGAGCGCACTTTAAACGCCCATACTGCTCTGTTTTCCAGACTAGAGACTTATTTAGACCAAGCAGATAAACAGACGGATTCGTTGCAGCAAAGCGTCCATGCCCTTACTCTTCAGGTTCGAGCCCTCACTCAGCAACCGTCACCCGTGGCAGCTCCTGTACCGGCTAGTCCTGCTCCGACACCTCCGTCTGCCCCGGAACCACGAATTCCACCTCCCAGACACTATGCGGGGGATCCCCAAGGATGCCGGGGTTTCATTAACCAATGTCTCGTCCAATTTCGTCTCTCTCCCTCTCGCTTTGTGTCTTCTGTCTCCAGGGTTGGTTACATCTACTCCCTTCTCACTGACCAGGCACTGGCGTGGGCCTCCCCCATTTGGGAACAACAGGGTGCTATCACACAGGACATCGATCTCATCGTCGAGGAATTCCGAAGAGTCTTCGATACTCCCGCACGGAGGTTAACGGCAGCTTCTGCTCTTCACCACATAACCCAGGGAGATCGTTCGGTTGCCGTGTATGCAGTGGAGTTCCGCACTCTTGCTGCTGAGACAGGTTGGAATAATGAGGCCCTATCTTCTGCATTCTGGCAGGGTCTGTCTGAGGCCCTTAAGGATGAGCTTGCCGCGCGAGATCGTCCCACTAACCTGGAGGAGTTGATCGCTCTGTCCATTCGTGTGGATCAGCGTCTGCTGGAGCGGAGATACGAGCGTTCTCATTACCGTCAACGGGTTTCAAGAACTCTTTCTCCCTCCTTCGTGGCTCCGTTACCTCCTTCCGGGGACATTCCAGAACCCATGCAGTTGGGAGGCAACAGGCTGTCTCCTGCTGAGAAACAGCGTCGGCGCAAGGCCGGTCTTTGCATGTACTGTGGCAATTCCGGTCACGCTGTACCCCAGTGTCCTCACAAACTGGCAAACGCCAGCTCCCAATGAGATCCCGGAGAGTTTCGTTGGGAATATTGACACTTTCTCCCATCGTCCAGAGCATCCTTCCCACCAGGATAATCTTGCCCATTACACTTTCTGGAGAGGGGTTTCACACTCAGGCACGAGCGTTCATTGACTCCGGTTCTGCAGGTAATTTCATTGATGAGACTTTTGCTAGACTGAACAATATCCCTTTGATCAACAGGAGGACGCCGGTAGGACTGGAGGCCATTGACGGTCGACCGCTTAAACCAGCATTTATCACGCTACAGACGGTGCCTCTTCTACTGCAGTTCGTCAACGTCCATACGGAGATCATTACCCTCGATGCAATCCACACTCCTTCTGCTGAGCTGATTTTGGGTCTTCCTTGGCTTCAACTTCATAATCCTCGCATCGACTGGACGGATCAGGAACCCATCCAGTGGGCTCCTTCTTGTGCCAAGACATGTACCCAGATTTTCCAGAGGATTGGTGGATTGTCTACCCTATCTGAGAAGATTAACTCCTTACCCTCTGTGTACTGGGAATTCCGTGATGTATTCGACAAGGCACGTTCCGAGGTTCTACCTCCGCACCGTTCTTTTGATTGTCCTATTGACCTACTTCCGGGTGCACCTCTTCCCAGGGCAAGATCCTATCCTCTCTCTCTCCCAGAGACAAGGGCCATGAACACTTACATTGCTGAGAACTTAGAGAGGGGTTTCATCAGAAAATCGTCTTCCCCGGTCGGAGCAGGCTTCTTCTTTGTCAAGAAAAAGGACGGTTCTCTCCGCCCATGCATAGACTACCGGGGTTTGAATAATATCACTCGTAAAAATCGCTACCCTCTGCCTTTGATTCCGGAACTCTTCGACCGTCTCCAGGGAGCAACTATCTTTTCTAAGCTGGATCTAAGAGGTGCCTACAATTTAGTAAGGATACGAGAGGGGGACGAGTGGAAGACTGCTTTTAACACCCATGACGGCCACTATGAATATCTGGTTATGCCGTTCGGTTTGTGCAACGCACCAGCAGTTTTCCAGGATTTTGTCAACGAGATTTTTCGGGACATTCTGAACTCATTTCTTATTGTTTACTTGGATGACATCCTCATTTTTTCTAAATCCACTCAAGAACACATCAAACATGTTCAACAAGTACTGTTACGTCTTCGGGAGAACCATCTTTTTGCGAAGCTGGAGAAATGTCAGTTCCACCTCAAATCAGTGGCATTTTTGGGTTACGTCATCTCGGACTCCGGTTTCAATATGGATCCAGAAAAACTTAAGGCTATTCTGGACTGGCCTCGTCCGACTACTCTTAGAGCCGTGCAACGCTTTTTAGGTTTTGCAAACTATTATCGACGTTTCATCCGCAATTTTTCGTCCACCGTATCTCCCATAACTGCCCTCACCAAGAAGGGTGCAGATCCTTCATCTTGGTCGGAGACCGCCATTAGGGCGTTTGATCTGCTAAAGAGGGCTTTTGTGTTTGCTCCCATCCTCACCCACCCAGATCCTAAACTACCATTTACCTTGGAGGTGGATGCATCGGACATTGGGGCTGGGGCTGTTCAGTCCCAGAGAACATCTCCCTTAGCCAGACTGCACCCATGTGCGTTTTTCTCGAAGAGATTTTCGTCCGCTGAACGGAATTATGATGTCGGGAATAGAGAGCTTTTGGCGATCAAGTTGGCTTTAGAGGAGTGGAGACATTTCTTACCCATCTGACTTACCCTCACTAGTACTTTCTCTCACTAGATTGCTAGAGCAAGAAACTAAAGCATTCTGGGAACTTGTATCCTTTGAGGAATACATTAAACATAAAAGGATCCCTAGAGGTCTGCGACTGTTAATCATACCCACATATGGCAATGAAAACCCAGCTTTCTTAGCCATTTGGGAAGAAATTCTTGAAATTAGTTCTACCAACCTCATTAAACTCCTTATGGGAGAGAGGAAAAAAGAACTACAAGAATTGTCTGTCAAAATTGACAAAGTTAAGACAGACATTATCAGTTTACCAACACTAGATGGGCTACCGAAACTGGTGGAAGATATGGTGGGAAAACTGAAAAAACATGAAAAGGGCATAATGATGAGGAAAAATAAGAAATTTTTAAGAGATAAAATTGATTATTTGGAAAATAGGCAAAAAGATTGGAAAGATAAATCAGTTAAAAGTGCGAATAAAGGAAGGCGCATGCGCGAAGGAACGGAGTATGGTAGCATAGAATACTAGCTCCGTCCCGCGCGATCACAAAATACCGAATAACACTACCTAAAAATTAAATTTGGGGTTTCAAACTTCTAACCGGAGCACTATTAATATACCAGGATGGCACCAAAGAAGTCGGGAGGGCAAAAAAACCAAAAGCTGGCAGATGTAAGGACATATTTTGGTGGAGCAGCAGAAAGTGCCCCAGCCAGAGAAATGGCCGACACGGACACTGAGATAGAGGGAGAGGATGAGGATACCAATAATCAATCTCAACTCCCAGTCAGACGCTGTGACTTCGAGCGATTATATATGGACCTGAAAAAACTGCTTCAAGCTGACATTAAAGAACTCAAACGTGAACACACAAAACTGGGGACGCGCACAGACGACCTAGAAACTAAGGTGGATCTTACAATTAAAGCAGGGAGAAAAACTGATAAAAAAGTGGTGAACCTACAACAACAGATTGATGACATAAAAGACAGACAGGAAGACGCGGAAAACCGCGATAGAAGGAACAACATTAGGATCCGTGGAGTCCCTGAAGAGATAGGAGACTGCGAGGCCTACACTGAAAGATGGCTGGAGTCCATCATGCCGGACAGCCCAAAAGACAAACTACTAATGGACCGCTGCCACCGGGCCCTACGATCACGTCCGGCACAGAATGAGCAGCCGAGAGATATAATTCTCAGACTGCACTATTACTCCACCCGGGAAGCACTACTGCGATTAACAAGAGGACTGCCAGAAATAGTGTTTGAGACCAATAAAATACAAATATTTCAAGATCTGTCTCCCCTTACCTTAGCGAGGCGTCGCACCCTGTTCCCGGTAACCAAAGTGCTCCGGGATTCCAACACACGCTATCGCTGGCTATTTCCGTTCGGACTCCAAGTCACGCAAAACGGAAGATCCCTTATACTAAAAACCATCGGAGAAGGCCAAGGATTCCTGAAAGCACTTGGCCTACACAGCCCCCCGATGGGTGCAGTGGAGGAAGAACCAGCCCTGGAACCGGAATGGTCCGGCGGACCATCCACCCCAAAACCAAAGCGCACAAAATGAGGCCAGAAATAAAACGCAATAGTTTGTTACACAGAACACGTTGTTTGGAGTTCTCCCAAGTTTATTGTTAAAAAACCACGTTGTGCCAAGGTGGGTACGGACTAGAAACAGTCCTACACCCACACAGTGAAAGCAGCCCCATGCGGTCTATCAGTAACAAACCCCTGGAAAAAGAAGAAAAATCCAGGCCTTCTCGCCACGTCCGCCCAAGAAAGAGCCAAGGTCTACGGAAAGAACCAAAGAAACTCACTTTTTAGGGTCCGCCATGCGGGCTGAAGAAGATGGCTGACATGCTGGAGCTTCGTGCACCTCACCGTGAAGCGCAAGGTGAAGAGATGGCCGACGCGCGGGAGCAGCAAACAGCACATCCTACTCGAACTCTCCACAGATCCAAAATGGCCGCCACCGGAAACCGGAAGCGGATGTCTCCACACAGCGGAAGAGACACCCACGCCATCTTGGAGGTGGCAGAGCTGCCCAGCACATCCACAAGCCGCGATAGCCCCCACAGGCAGCAGAAGACACCTATGAGACACCGGCCTGCATACCTGCCGAAAGTCAGAGACCGGGCAAGCCTCATGCTGAGACACGGAATACGGCGCAGAGGCAGGGGGACACGGTCGACCAATAACGGCATCAACACCATGTTAACACCCATACCGATAACATTGAGGGAGCGGAAAAAGAGGGATCCCATTCGGAGGCAGATAGTCACTTTAGTGATACTTTAGTGATACCGCCAGCAGCATGGGTCACAAGAGAGGGGTAGGGAGAAGAGACCTAAGGGAGAGTTACAGAAATAACTACGAGCAAAGTAAATAAGACAACAAGGGGTTGCAACATCAGATCGAGGAGGGAGAAAGGCACAACACAAGTTACAGTCAGAGGTTATGCTCCAGAAACACATAAGACCCCATACACTTATACAGGTCTATGTACATGTAAATGTTACAATTATCTACAGTTACATAGGAGTTAAAGTTGGTATCTAGATATACCTTTCGATGGTAGTAGACAAAAGAGCGCGGGCCGGAGGGTACGAGGGAGCTCTATACCCCGAGGTCGGCATGTGCCTTAGGCAGGATCCGGGAGGGAGGGTCTCCCAGAATCTTGTCAAAGTCCTATGGGGAGGGAATGAGGGAAAGGGCCCTAAGGGAAGGGGGCCACACTCCCCCAAGGCGCTGGACTCTATATCAGGACTGGGGAGTCTTGATGGGGAGCCCATACTGTTTGAAAATGTTCATTTAAACAGTGTTTTTTTTGTTATGTCATGTCTGTACCTACCCTCTCGTGTCCTACCTTCCCTCCCCCCCCCACCTCCCATCCCAGCGACTGCGGTCAGCAATGAAGCAGACGACGAAGCCCCATCAGACCGACAAAGGAGCGGGACGTCGCAGCAGACACCCAACCAGAGGTTAACAGCTACCTTACAGCTACCACCAGACGCAGATCCAAATGGGTAGAGAGATATGTTGCCTTTCCCATAATGTAAAGGGACTGAATCACCCAGCTAAACGTAAGTTAGCCTTTAAAGACTATAAGAGATACAGAGCTGACATCCTCTTCTTTCAAGAGACACACTTCTCCAAAAAGAGTTACCCCAAATATATAGACAAGGAATATCCCACAATCTATCTAGCCTCCGCCTCACTAAAAAAGAGAGGGGTGGCCATTGTATTCCACAAAAACCTACTGTTCGAGCTAGAAAAGAAAGTTATAGATCCTGAGGGCAGATACATTATCTTAATAGGCTCCATCCAGGGTCAAACTATCACATTAGTCTCGCTGTACGCCCCATGCGAACAAGCAACAGAATTCTTTGCTCTTTTTTTTAGGCGCTTACAGAGGGAAGCAAAGGGCCAAATCATATTAGCAGGCGACCTAAACAGAACGTTAAACTCAAAGCTAGATAGATGTACAGCCCCTAACCAGTCCAATAAACGAGACATACTAACAATCTCCCACGGACTTCGAGAATGTCAGCTAGTAGACATCTGGAGGGAGCAACATCCACAGACCAAGGACTATACTTTCTACTCCCACCCCCATGACAGATATAGCCGGATAGATTACTTCCTGGTATCCAACAGACTGGTCCCAATGGTCTCCCATACGGGCATACACGACATTTCGTGGTCAGACCATGCGCCGATAGAGTTGCGGTGCGAGCTTCAGTTGCGAGATAGACCGGGAGCGAATTGGAGAATAAATGAACTACTGCTAAAAATACCTAAATTTGATCTCGAAATCGCAGACAAAATCAGAGTATACTTTGAAGAGAACGAGGGAAGTGTATCCTCACCTGCCACTCTGTGGGAGGCCCATAAGGCTACCCTCCGCGGTTCTCTCATGTGCCTGGCTGCTAGACGCAAGAGAGAACATGAGAGTCAGATTAAGGACCTGAAAGGGAAATTGACCTCCCTGACAGCAATACATAAAACCTCAAAAAACGAGGCAATCTTGACCCAGATCCAAGATACCAAAAAGCAACTAAATTTAAAACTGACATCTCACGCTGAAAAAGAAATGAGCTGGACGAAACGCCGATTCTTCGAGAAGGCAAACAAGCCAGACACGCTTCTGGCAACTAAACTTCGAAATAAACAACCAAATTACCAAATACAATCAATTCGCACGCAGGGGGGAGAACTTACCTCCAATCCTACGCGAATCGTGGAGGAATTTAAGCACTACTACGAGTCGCTGTACGATGGGGGTAAGGTTATCCACAACCAAAAAACAAACAAAAATCTCCGAGAATTCCTGAAGGAGGCAAATTTGCCCAAATTGAGTAGAGTGGAAAGAGAGGCACTACAGGTAGACTTCTCTGTAGAAGAGTTGACAGATGTCGTGAAGTCTCTTAAGCCAGCCAAGGCGCCAGGTCCAGATGGGTACTCCAACCTCTATTATAAAAAATACATAAAACTCCTAGCCCCATACCTATTGAAACTTTTCAACTCAGTACTGCAGGGAGCTTCCTTCCCGGCGCAGATGCTCCAAGCGTCCATTTCACTGATCTACAAAGCTGGAAAGGACCCGGCAGACTGTAAGAGCTACCGGCCCATCTCTTTAATCAATACAGACATTAAAATTTTCTCAAAACTCATAGCCAATAGAGTGGGTATCGTCCTTCCCAAGCTGATACATCCAGATCAGGTAGGGTTCATTAGTGGCAGACAGGCGGCAGACAACACCAGACGAATAATTGACATTATTGATCTGGCCCAAAAGCAAAATATTCCTTCGATGGTGCTCAGTCTGGACGCCGAAAAAGCGTTTGATCGGATTGATTGGCCGTACCTGAAAGAGACGCTTGGGGCGTTTGGCTTCGGAGGAAGCTTATTGGAGGCCATTATGGCACTGTATGAAGGGCCGGCAGCTAGGGTGAGGCATCAGGGTTTCCCTTCAGAGCTTTTTCAGATTCATAGTGGCACGAGACAGGGATGCCCGTTGTCCCCCTTGCTGTTCGCCCTATGTATAGAACCCTTGGCGGCACATATTAGAAACAGCCCAGATGTCAAGGGCATAACTTTTAAAGAGCAATCCCATAAGGTTGCCCTGTACGCAGATGATGTGATCCTGACATTATCGCAGCCCCTTACCTCTCTGCCCAATGTGTTCTCAATCCTGGGGAGATTCCATCAAATTTCGGGTTTCAAAATTAACCAGGCCAAATCAGAAGCTCTCAATCTTAATCTACCTAAATCAACTGAAAAACTAATTGGACTCAACTTCAATTTTAAATGGCAGCCCTCTACGATTAAATATTTAGGGGTTAACCTCACCAAAGATTATAAAACCTTATATAAGGCAAATTACCCACAGTTATTTAAGACACTAAAGGAGGACCTACGGAGATGGGCAGAATATAGCATCTCGTGGATAGGCAAGATACAAAGCGTAAAAATGAATCTTCTCCCACGAGTGCTATATCTCTTTCAGACCCTCCCGATTCCCCTGCCAAGAGAAGAGATCCTCTCTTTACAGTCCGCAATAACAAAATTCATTTGGAATAAAAAAAGGCCCAGAATTAAACAAGATATCTTGAGGAGGCCAACCTCAAGAGGGGGGCTGGGCGTGCCGTGCTTGTTGGCTTACTACGAAGCAGCTCAATTAACGCAGATTCTGCAGTGGCACACAGACCCGACCCTTAGGAGATGGGTGGCACTGGAGAGGGAGTGCTGCGCCCCGGTGGATCTGAGGAACTTGATATGGTTACCCAAGAGTAGTCATGTACGGATGTCTACACCACTGCAGGCCATGACAAATTCCCTGAAAGTATGGGGGGCCACTAAATTTAGATGCTCTCTTACATCACAGCGGTCATTGATGACCCCCATATGGGGCAACCCAGATTTCGCTCCTGGCCTAGACAGCGCTCAGTTCACAAAGTGGATCTTAGCAGGCTATCTCCGATTCTATGATCTTGGCAGCAAGGGTGTAATTAAATCCTTCGCTCATGTAAAAGAGGAAAAAAACATTCCGAATACTGAATTATTTAGATACTTACAGATCAGGGCCTTCTATACCAGGACCCCAGTTCGGCCACGGAGAACAAATTTTGAACAGCTGTGTGCCAGACAAACGGACACACGGGGACTAACCTCTCGAATGTACAGGGAAGTGATTTGTCCGGAAACAGCGGACACACCCAGACTTAATTATATGAGGCAATGGGAAGCTGACTTAGGGGACACACTAGAGGACGAAGACTGGGATAGGATCCTACAGGCAGCAGCGAAGAGCTCTATCTGTACCACGCTAAAGGAGAACGCCTATAAAGTCCTCATGCGTTGGTACTACACCCCAACAAAACTCTCGAAATTTGTCAGAGGCTACTCCCCGCTCTGCCCCAAACAGTGCGGGGAGAGAGCAGACTTGCTACACATGCTGTGGTCGTGCGCAAAAGTGGCCCCAATTTGGGAGGAAGTACAGAGGTGGCTGCAGCGGCTACTAGAGATTGAGGTCCCCTTGGACCCGTGGATGTTCCTGTTAGGCCGGCGGGTTCAGGGGTTCTCGAACGCAACACACAGACTCGTGGCGCACTTTGCCACTGCCACCAGATGCGAGATCGCAGCATTGTGGAAACAACCACAAATTCCAATTATCCCCAAAATCAGAAATCGAATTTGGTTCGTATGCCGGATGGAACAGTTGACAAGTCTGGTCAACGACACCGGCACAAATTTTCTAAAAGTTTGGTCTCCTTGGCTGTCTCAGACAGACATCCCTGGGGTTGATCATACCAACATATTGCAATGATAATTAGCAAAGGCGTTCTCCAGTGGCGAAAGGGATCCTGGACATTAGGCTCTTGGATAGGTGACGTCAATAGGGAGAAAGGGCTAAAGGATATTACGAACTAAAAGAGGAAAGTCAGCATATAGCTACATAAAAAGCTGCAGTCCAGGACCTAATTAGGTAAACCTAAACTAGCACAAACCACATACCGCCAGTGTCGCTCACCACCCCCCCCCCCACCTCCTTCCTTCCCCCCCTCCCCTATCCCTGGTTCCTTTGTTCGTCCGGTATGTCATGTCATGTCATGTTTTGTATGTTGAGTGGAGGAGATGTACGGAAAAAAGGTGACGCTTTGTAAGCTAATGGATTGTGTTAACATGTCTGTATTGCTTCACCTAATAAAACGAAAGTTATAAAAAAAAAAAAAAAAAAAAGTGCGAATAAAGAAATTACTTTATCTGATCAGACTCCACAAAAGTCACTAAGCACGATTCCATCTAAAAAAGAACCTACAAGCAAGGATCAAAAACTATACTTGCAAGGTGCCATTCCAAAAACAAATAAGTCTCAAAAAAATCCTCAGAATAAGGAAAAAACCCACAAAGTGAATACTAATTCTAATAGACCACACTATGTGAACAAGAAAGATCACTCTAAGGAAAGGCCTCACAAGCAAAACAGACCTAAAGAGAGAAGCCATAGTGACAATTGGTCAACAGTGGGCAAAAATGGGAAGCCAAATGATATTAAACACAAATACAAACATCAAAGGAGAGAACAGTATGCTCCCAAGGAAGAGAAACGTATAGAATTTGAGATCCCGGTTTCCAATAAATTCTCTAAGTTGAGAGGTCAAGGTAGTGTAAGCGATAATGATGACAATTGTTTTTTTCAGAAAACATCCAAAAACAAGCTCAAAAGACCGAGCTGGGATCTAGACAACCCTCCCTCAAACCCTATGACAAAAGTGAATTGCAAAAGGGGATACTCAGACGAGGTAAGAGAGGAGGGAGAAAGTCCACCCACAAAGAGGGGATCCCTGAGTCATTAACACTGATTTCAAGTGGGATATTTAATCTATCTTCGCTTATAATAGATCAGCATCTCTTTCAGGTCCTAAAAAAAGGGCTCACGTTTGCAGCTACAAGGGATGCGAAAGAATTTGATCTATACATAGACCTCCAAAAATATTTGAGGAAAATGACTCTACAACGTCATTTTAGCAGCTCTAACAACACAGCAGCTAGTACTCAAATAAATACACAGAACGAGTTTAACAGTGAAGAAGAGGCTCTCATTGAAGATCTGGAATCTCTTTTAAGAGAAAGTGATCCAGATTTTGTTAATTTTAGTGGCTATCTACATTCGGGATTTAAGCCCAATTCAGTTTTCTATCCATACACCTCCAGAGGACCCAATATTGAAATGTTTGGAAAATTGGTGGAGAGAGATTTTAAAGAAATGTGTAAAAAGAGTTCCTCTAAACATCATTCCAACCTTACTTAGGAGGAATACAAAAGCATTAACACCTTGAAAGCCAACCAAGATATAGTGGTGAGATCAGCGGATAAAGTGGGTGGAATAGTCCTCTTGAATAAAGATGACTATTTTGGGGAGGCAATTCGTATTCTGGGAGACAGAGTCACATATGCCCCCTTAAAAAAGGACCCCACAGAGGAATATTTAGGCCTCATTACAAAGCATCTGACTGAGGCGTTTGCCATTGGGATTCTGTCTAAGGCAGAATACGAGTATATGCTTATTAAGACACCCACAGTTCCCATTTTTTACTATATCCCCAAGATTCACAAGTCCCTCACTTCACCGCCTGGACGCCCTATTATTTCAGGGATTAATTCTATCACATCTAATTTATCCACTTATATTGATTTTTACCTACAACCACTCGTCACATCACTACCGTCTCACTTAAAAGACACTACTATGGTTTTACAGGTTTTGGATAATTTTGTTTGGAATGATAGATGTAGATTAGCCACCTTAGATGTGCAAGCCCTATATACCAGCATTCCCCATCAAAAAGGATTAGAGGCAATTAAGCACTTTCTCTTGACACCACAAACACTACCGATCACACAAATAGAATTTATTCTTACATCTATTAATTTTATTTTGGGTCACAATTATTTCATGTTTGAATCCCTTTATTTTTTACAAATCTTGGGGATGGCGATGGGGACAACTTTTGCCCCATCGTTTGCCAATTTGTATATGGGACTGTGGGAGTCGCTTGAGGTTTTTCGATGTCCTCCTCCACAGCTTAGGCTGTGGAGGAGATATATCGATGACATTATCATTGTGTGGGAGGGTTCTGAGGAATCATATCTTCTATTTGTTGACCAACTTAATGCGAATGACTGTAACCTAAAATTTAGTGGTGTTAACAGCTCAGTTAGCATTAATTTTCTTGATTTGGAGATATATATTGAATCCAATACTGTTCAAACAAAAACGTATTTCAAGGCAACAAATGTTAACTCCTACCTTGATCCCTTTAGCTGTCATGATAAAAGATGGGTCCAAAATATCCCCTTCAACCAGTTTCTTAGATTGAAGAGAAATAACTCTAAAATTGAGGATTTCGACAAACAATCCCAATTCCTCAAAAATAGGTTTCTTGACAAGAATTATAATGAGGAACTGATAGATTCCTCTATAAAGAAACTTGAGAAAATACAGAGGAAGTCACTGACACAATATAAGAAAAACAAGAAAGTTAAAGGCAAAAATATAAAAATTCCTGCTTTTATAACTCAGTTCAGTGACATGCATCATGGGGTTAGAAAAATCTTAAAAAAACATTGGGGGATATTGAAAATGGACCCCATACTGGGCCCTTAGCTAAACTCACAACCAGGGGTAGTGTTTAAACGTGCGCCAAATTTAAAAAACATGTTAGCCCCTAGCCAAATCACCAGAAAAACTGCTGTATCTGGTGACATTAAAGATCGCTTGGGCATTAAAGGCACGTATAAATGCGGGAAGTGTAAGGCGTGCAATCATATCTGTAAAGGGACAACTGTTACGTCCTGTGCTACAAAAAGGATGTATAATATCAACAGTTTTATCAACTGTCAGACTACGCATGTGGTGTATGTCCTGCAGTGTAACTGTAATTTACAGTACATTGGCAAGACAAAAAGACCACTAAAAATGCGTATGTTAGAACATATGAGAAATGTAAAAAACATACCTAAAACTTTGGCTAAAGGTATGCCGCTCACCCCTCTATTAAAACACTTTAAAGAAATACACAATAATGACCCCGCTTGTATCACATTTAAAGGGCTTGAACATATACAAATGAACAGCAGGCAAGGAGATAGAGAAAATCATTTATTGAAACGTGAACAGTATTGGATTTACGAAATGCAAACTAGACACCCCATTGGTTTTAATGAACTCATTGAACTTAAACCTTTTTTAAGATAAATCATGTTTAATTTCTTTTCTTTTTTATTAAAATGAAATTAATCTCTCATTTTTATAATATATGTATTAGGATTATGTATTGCCTTCTATATGTACATTTATTATGTCTAACTAATATATATATTGGCATTTGTGTGTTCTTATTCATTTTCTGTCTGTATACTTAGTGATGGTCTTTGGCAGTGCTGATATTGCTGTGTTACAGTTCCCGTTTTGTATACACTCTGATAGACCTGTATCACGTGACTATCGCACATGTGACACTGTCAGAGAAAGAGGTAGCATCACTTTAAGTATTCAGCTGCCCATCTAAGGGCGTTGGATCTGGCGTCTGAAGGGGCTGTCCTTACTAACTCCCTTCCTTCCATAAATACGCGCGGATGACGCTGTACGTGACCTCCTGACGAAGCACGTGGTGCAAAACGCGTAGAGGTCACGACAGGTCATCCTGCGCGTGTTTGCTGAGAGGCTGAGACGGAGCCTGCCTGAGGCTCTAGTGGTGGCTGTTCAATCTTCCCAGGTGCCGCGATCCGGATCCTGTGCGGTCAGCTGTGGACCCCCACCTTTGCCCTAGTGTAAGTGTCCGTCTCCCCCTGTCAGCGGGTATTTAGTCCTCTATGGCGGTTTTTATTTAAATCCCCTTGGGCTGTTAGTACTTTCTCTGTTTACTTTTACATTGAATGTTTTTTGTTGTATGTGATGTATTTTTCCTAGACATTTTATGTTAAGAGACCATATGTATGGCTTTAATTTCTGGGCATTTTACTTTTACCTTTTGAGCTGAGAAGGGGTTGGATCCTCTCAGCCATTTATGTGTTTGTTTTATTAAAATACTGTTATTAACTCCATCCCTTGTGCGCTTCTGTGCAATTTTCTTTCTTTCTTAGAGGGTACTGAGACACCCATTACCATTCTGACGGATCATAAGAATCTCCTCTACCTAGAAGGGGCACGGCGTTTGAACGCTCGACAAGCCCGCTGGGCTTTGTTTTTTCCACGATTTAATTTTCTCATCTCCTTCATTCCTGGCTCCAAGAATCTAAAGGCGGACGCCCTATCGCGACAGTTCCTGGCGGAGGACAGGTCTGAAGAGCAACTTGAGTCTATTATTCCTTCTAGTTGTATCCTGTCCGCTAATTCATTTGATATCATGGGCAAGATTCAATCCGAACAGTCACGGACTCCTGAGGGACTCAAGGTTCCGGAGGGAAGACTCTACATGGCACCTCAACACCGCAAGAAGGTTCTCGAGTGGTGTCATTCCTCTAAATCAGCAGGACACCCAGGGATACGGAAGACCAACGACCTGGTTCAACGTACCTTCTGGTGGCCAGAGAGGGCTAAAGATGTGGAGGAGTTTGTCAAAGCGTGTAGTATTTGCGCTCGCAACAAGGTACCTCGGGTCAGACCTGCTGGGCTTCTGCTACCTTTACCCATTCCAGACCGTCCCTGGAACCATATTTCTATGGACTTCATTGTAGAGCTTCCAGAATCCAAAGGAAAAAATACGATTCTGGTGGTCATCGATCGTTTTTCCAAACAGTCGCACCTTGTTCCTTTGAGGGGTCTACCGAATTCCTCCAGGCTGGCAGATGTCTTCATTCAGGAGATTTTTCGTCTTCACGGAGTACCTTCTACCATTGTCTCGGATCGTGGGTCTCAGTTCGTGTCGAGGTTTTGGCGTGCCTTTTCCCAGAAGTTGGGGATTTCGCTTCAGTTCTCTTCTGGGTACCATCCACAGACCAATGAGCAGACGGAGAGGGCCAACCAAAACCTGGAACAATACCTTCAATGTTTTATAACTGATACACAGGAGGACTGGGTGGATATGCTTCCATGGGCCGAGTTTGCTCTGAACTCTCTTCGCAATGATTCTACCCAAGAATCTCCATTCTCTATAAATTTTGTATTTCATCCATCTCGGTCACCTTTCTCTTCTCTCTCCTCAGGGGTGCCAGCAGTGGACAAGCACGTCTCTCACCTGAAGGTATTATGGTCCAAGATTCAGGAGAACTTAAGGGTGGCTACAGGGAGACAGAAACTCCAGGCTGATCGACTTCGACGCCAAGTGCCGGAGTTCGCCCCAGGAGACAGGGTATGGCTCTCGTCCAGGAATATCCGTTTGAAGGTTCCTACCATGAAGCTCGCTCCCAAGTTCCTCGGTCCCTTTACCATAGTTAGGAGGATTAATCCTGTGGCTTACGAGCTACGTCTTCCACCTTCTATGAAGATACCTTCGGTCTTCCATGTGTCCTTACTTAAACCAGTGTTTCGGAGTCCTCGCTTTTCCAAAATACTTCTTCTCCACGTCCGCTTATGATTCAAGGTCAACAGGAATACGAGGTGCAGTTTGTCCTGGATTCTAGAATTTCCAGAGGAGGAGTACAATACTTGGTTCACTGGAAGGGGTTCGGACCAGAGGAACGTTCATGGATTCCTCACCGGGATCTTCACGCACCTCGTCTTCTACAGGCTTTTCATCGCAAGAATCCCTCCAAGCCTTATCATGGTCGCCCGGAGGTCGCCCCTGAAGGGGGGGGTACTGTGAGGATTCTGGAGTCACGCCGCTGACGGCGTGCTCCTCACTTACCTGCAGCTCCGTCTGGGTCTCCCGCGGCGCACGTGGACTCCGGAGGCAAGCCGCCGACAGCTGTTCCTCCTATGCGCGCGCGCGCACGTCTTCCTCTCTCTTCTGCTCTCGGAGCAGGGCGTGGGTCCGCGCACACAGCCGATGGCACTGATTCACGGAGGCGCGGCCACACGGAGGCGCTTCCGCCTCTTAAAGGCACAACACCTCTTTTGATGGCCATCACCAAATACAGTCAGGCTGCTGGGCTTTATGGCTCCTCCCCTGGGACTCCTTCTGGACCTATACCTGCTGTAACCTGGCCTTTCCACACACCTCCACCTTGCTGCGCTGCTATTGGATCCTCTCTCTTATATATACCTTGCAGAGTCACTGACTCGTTGGCTGAGCATAGAACCAGTTGTTCTCACCTCTCTCTGCCTCCTTATTCTATATCGCAGACTTCCTCGTGAACTGAACCGGCTTCCGCTACGTCTTCCTGTACCTCTGGCATCCCGAACTCGGCATACGGCTACACGACTCTCCGCACCTCTGGCATCCCGATCCTGGCTTACGGTAAACGACAACGTCCCTCTCTCTAACCCCGGACTTGGCTAACAGCCTCTCTACCTACCGTACCTCTCCTACCCCGATCCGGAATCCCAGACCACTCTTCAATCAAGACGTGCCCTCGTGGCTGTGGGTGGCGTTATTTCCTATCCCACCTCAGCACCGCGGTCCCGTCTCGTTTGTGGTGAGCACATCCTTACAATATCTTTGTTATATTGCGGAGGATAAAGCGACACGTTTTAGAAATCTTTTGAATGTGATGGGTGAATGAGAGAGAGAAGTCGAGTGTGACCCCTAGGCAGCGTGCTTGGGCTACTGGGTGAATGATCGTAGCTCCAACAGTAATGTGGAAGGAGGTAGTAGGGCCAGGTTTGGGAGGAAGTATGAGGAGCTCTGTTTTAGCCATGTTGAGTTTAAGGCGACGGAGGGCCATCCAGGGTGATATAGCAGAGAGACATTCAGAAACTTTGGTCTGTATAGCAGGTGTAAGGTCGGGTGTTGAAAAGTATATTTGTGTGTCGTCAGCATAGAGGTGATATTTAAACCCAAAATATGTTATTAAGTCACCTAGAGAGAGTGTGTACAGAGAAAAGAGAAGAGGTCCCAGGACAGAGCCCTGGGTTACCCCCACAGAGAGATCAATAGAGGAGGAGGAGGTGTTAGCAGAAGAGACACTGAAAGTACGATGGGAGAGGTAGGATGAGATCCAGGATAGAGCTTTGTTCCGAATACCAGGAGTATGGAGTATGTGAAGGAGAAGAGGGTGATCCACAGTATCAAATGCTGCAGAGAGGTCGAGTAATATGAGCAGAGTGTAATGACCTCTGTCTTTGGCAGCATGGAGGTCGTCAGTTATTTTAGTGAGGGCTGTTTCCGTGGAGTGAGCAGTGCGGAAGCCAGATTGTAGAGGGTCTAGGAGAGAATAGGTGTTGAGAAAATGGAGCAAGCGAGAGAATACAAGACGTTCAAGGGGTTTAGAGGCAAAAGGCAGGAGGGAGAAAGGTCGATAGTTAGAAAGACAGGTAGGGTCAAGCTTGCTGTTTTTGAGTAATGGTATGACTGTTGCATGTTTGAAGGAGGATGGAAAGGTTCCAGAGCAGAGGGAGGAGTTAAAAATGTGTGTGAGCGTAGGGATTATAGTAGCAGCAAGAGGTTTTAGGAGATGGGAGGGAATGGGGTCAAGAGGGCAAGTGGTAGAGGGAGAAGAGGCGATCAACAGCGACACATCCTCCTCTGAGACAGTGGAAAAAGAGTCAAGGAAGGCAGGAGGAGAGTTAGGAAGAGGTGTAGGATGGGAAGAAGAAACAGAGGGGATGTTCTGACGTATGGATTCCACCTTTTCCTTAAAATAGTCAGCAAAGTCCTGAGCGGAGATGAGGAAGGAGAGGCAGCTGAGGGTGGTTTGAGTAGAGTATCAAAGACAGAGAACAGTCGGCATGGTTTAGACTCGTGCATGTTGATTAGTGCAGTTAAGTAGGCTTGTTTAGCTTGCGAGAGGGCAGAGTTGAAACAGGATAGCATAAATTTGTAGTGAAGGAAGTCTGCGAGAGTGTGAGACTTCCTCCACAGGCGTTCAGAGGAACGAGTGGAGGAACGCAGCATGCGTGTGTGGGAATTTAGCCAGGGTCTAGGGTTAGAAGGGCGAGTGCGGCAGAGAGAAAGTGGGGCATGTAGATCAAGAGAGGAGGACAAGACAGAGTTGTAGTTCCTGACCAGGTTGTCGGGGTCTGTAGCAGAGCTTAGAGAGGAGACGGAGGAGCGTAAAGTGGACTCAAAGTCAGGTAAGTGATTGGAGCGCAGACTTCTGCAGAACCGGGGTGTAGATGGAGGTGGAGAAGGGGAGAAGCGAGATAGAGAGAATGAGATGAGATGATGGTCAGAGAGAGGAAAAGGGGAAATGGAGAAATCGGAAGGAGAGTAGTTCTTAGTGAAAACCAGGTCTAAGTAGTGGCCATCCTTGTGGGTGCTGGCTGCAGTCCACTGTTGAAGGCCAAAAGAAGAGGTTAGAGAAAGAAAGCGGGAAGCCCAAGGGAGAGTGGGGTCATCAATGTGGCAATTGAAGTCCCCAAGGAGAAGAATAGGGGAGTCTGAGGAGAGGAAGAAAGAGAGCCAGGATTCAAAGTGAGAGAAAGGCAGAAGGGGGATGAGTAGAGGTAGGTGGGCGATAGATGACCGCCACATGAACAGGGAGAGGAGAGAAAATCTGGACAGTGTGAGCCTCAAAGGAGGGAAAAGCAAGAGAGGGAGGAATAGGAAGGGTTCGGTAACGACAGAGAGAGGAGAGCAGGAGCCCCACACCTCCACCCCTGTCATCAATGCGCAGAGTGTGGGAGAAGGAAAGGCCACCATAGGAGAGGGCAGCTTCCAGAGCAGAGTCAGACTGAGTGAGCCAGGTCTCAGTTATAGCAAAGAGAAGCAGGGAGTGAGAGAGAAAGAAGTCATGCACAGAGAGGAACTTGTTAGAAAGGGAGCGAGCATTCCAAAGAGCACAGGAGAAAGGAAGAGAGGAGGGAGGGTGGCAGGGGATGGGTATGAGGTTGGAGGGGTTGACACCAGAAGGAGTAGAGGTTGCAGTTGGCAGGCGAGGACGAGCACATGTAGGAATAAGACAGGGACCAGGATTGGGAGAGATATCCCCAGAAGCAAGGAGGAGTAGCATGGATAGAAAGAGAATGTGTGAGGATGATTTGTAGGGGTGTTTTTTAGTGCAGGAGAAATAGCTGTGTGGTGTCAGAGGACGCAGGTAAGAAAGGAGTTCATGTGAAAAGAGAAGTGGTGAAGTAAGGAGAGATGGAGATATATGAATAGAGTTAGAGACATACTGAGGCTGGTAAAAAGAAGTGCATAATTTGAGAAGAAGTGAAGTCACAGCAAATATAAATGGTAAAGGCAGCATCACAGCAGTAATGATGCAGTCTGGTATTGATGATATCCTCCTTTCCAGCGTAGTTCAAATGCAGGAATCAGGGACAATAAACATTGCAATACACAACATACACCCCCTGTGCCCCCAACAAACCCCTATACCCCATTACATATATCTCATTTTTGGGATGCACAGCAATGATACTAGAGGCCGGCGGGGGCCCTCTGGTATTCCCCACAGGCCTGCAGTACCAATTTTGTGCCCCCCCCCAAAAAAAATACAACAACATAAATACTTTACAAGAAATACACCCCCCCTAAAACATACAATACAGTTATGGGCAAAATTACTATTATGCACAAATGGATAATAGTGCATGTGTCCATTTAAAATTCTCTAAAGAACAATAAAAACAATAAATACATATTGCACTCACCCATGTCCGTCTGCCACGATGAAGGCCATCCTCATCTTCATCCTGCCCATGCCCCCTCCGATGCTGCAATACAAAAACAAGAATAAAAACATCCAATGTAATGTCCCCTAACCCCTTAATCACCATAGCGGTTATTAACCGCTGCAGTCATTAAGGGGTTAACCCACCCTCACCCACCACTCGGGAGGCCAACATACACTCCCCCACTAACCCCCCACCCCATGAGGCCTAACCACCCTCACTTACTACCCAGCCGGGAGGCCTACCCACATACCCCCTCCCCCACCCCCAGTATCCACAATAAAAACAATACACTGCCCCACAATAAACATCATTCTATTTATTAAATACATAACCCACCCCCTGTGCCCCCCCATAAATACATGATTTATCCTTTTACATACAGGCTTCATACCCCAGGCTCACGCGAGTCCCCGTGGGCCTGACGGGTCACCTGACAGACCTACTGTTTACCAGCAACTTGTTTCATACAGGTTCTGGAGGCATGTTGGTGGGTCCCGGCAGGCACCATGGCCCACCAGGTGGTGTCCGCGGGTCACCAGGTGCCACAATTGGGTCCCCACGTTAGGCCCGCGGATGTCTGGGAGCCCCGGGTCAGACCCACAGGTGTCTGTGGGGCCTCTGGTGGTTCCCACGGGGGTCTGGGGACCCACGGGTGGGCACTACGGGTCCGCGGTGCCCCCACAGATGTGGGGCCACCGGTTCTTCCCCACACACTACGGGTCCACGGTGCCCCCACAGATGTGGGGCCACTGGTTCTTCCCCACAGGTGTCCCCTGTGGACCCACCAGCCTCATACCGTGAGATACCCAAGGATACCGCAGGTGGTCTCCAGAGGTCTCATGCAGAACCAAAAGGAACAAACCCTGAAAGTAAAATAAATAAACCTGACCAATACATTCAATACATCAATCCACCCTCCCCCCAACACATACAGTACAATAATGTGCAAAATAACTATTATCCAGATAGGGATAATAGATTATTTGCCCATTATTAAACACATTAACTAGCATATTAAAATAAATAAAGTACTACTGACCTCATCAATAAGAAGCCCCCATCGCCAGCAAAATCCTTGTCTTCCGTTGCCCACAAAATACATAGCCAATACATTGCAATTACATTCAGATATCAATTAACCCCTTAATCACCTTATCGGATAATAACCGCAAAGGTAATTAAGGGGTTAAGCCACCCTGGAGATATATATATATACACACAAGATGAACCAATATACAAATAAATGTAGAAGGGTTATCAAAAACCTGCTCTACTACAAATACCACTTCTCCATACAGACACAGTACAATAAAATCATATTTCCTTTAAAAATCCAATCTCATCTTCCAATCAAAATCCTCAAATGCCAATCAAAAGCCTCAAATGCCAATCAAAACATTGCATTTACATTGTATACATGATGCATACAATCCATGCACCATGTACACTCTGTCAATGAATGTTAACAATAACATATTCCAAACAAAATAACAATACATCCAAACAAGTATACTATTTAAACCAATCAAGTAACCATAAATCAATTAGCATTCATTAATTAAATAACTAAACCATTTAAATTCCATCCATAACAATTAAACAATTAACTATTTCAATTGTTAAAAAGAACAAGTTACCATCATACAAAATATAGGTACTGTGGCAAGACAGCCTCGCGGCGGGGTCAGTAAGACACTAGACACGTTGGGAAACGTTAAACACTAGTGGTTTATTAGCCACAACCAAAATAAAGTACGGGTGCACTGTCCCTTTAAGAAACTACTTTCTTGAAAATTAAAGCCTAGTCCCGTTAGGGACACTAACTCACTTCTTGAGCCCTTACTAACAGAACAGCCAGCTAATCTGGTCATGCCCAAAACATGCTACACAAAGGATAACGATACGTATAAGAATAAAGTCTTATCTGTTTTGCCGCTCCAGTAGCCAACAGGAACACGGTTCCGGGGAGCAGGCTATGTCCAGCCTCGCAGCGATCTTGATCTTTATCCTGGGTTGGGGTCCCAGCTGGTCCCAGCAGCCTAGCTCCTCGCAGGACTGGGGGACCAGGCAACAGCAACGGCTTCCTAGCCGGGAGAGTTCTCTCCACCTTCCTGTGGAAAAACAAGCTCTTCGCAACAATCTGTATCTGTATCTTTATCCTGGGTTGGGGTCCCAGCTGGTCCCAGCAGCCTAGCTCCTCGCAGGACTGGGGGACCAGATCAACAGCAACGGCTTCCCAGCCAGGAGAGTTCTCTCCACCTTCCTGTGGAAAAACAAGCTCTCTGTGTGTGTGTAACTTCCTGCTTTTAAACCTGCAGTCTCTCAGGCCTCCTGCTTAATTAGGCTGCAGGTGTGCTTCTTTCTGTCTGAGGAGATTACCACTCTGTGAACTGGCTGCAACGTCTCTCCATTCACTATTCCAGCCTACTGAGTTAGTGACTCTGTCACATATCCCTCTCCCCAGCGAAACATTGTCCTGTGGAGCGGCCCGTGCACCATTCCCGTGCACCAGCATCTTTGGCGAAACCGTCTGACGTCAGCCCTTCCCTCCCCCTTTTTCTTCTTGCCTTCCAATTTAGGCATTTTCTTTTTGGGGTAATTACCAGGCCATCTGGGCCTGAGGACTGGTACCTCACAATCTCCTTGTGTTCAGAGACTCCTTCACTCTGTAAAAGAGCCTTGACTTTGGTCAGCTCATTGCATACTCTTGCCAGTGACTGTTTGGCCTTTTCCTGTGAAGACAGCCACTCCGCTTTAGCGGTGATGGGTTTTGGACCTTTTTCCATCAGCATACCTTCCGTGTTGGGTTTCACATCCTTTATTTTCAGAACTTCAAATTGGGTGGGGGTCTTTTTAACCCCAAGTGCACCCCATGATGCCTCTCTTTTACAGTCGGCAGACTCGAAGGCTTGGGCCTGTCTTTCTTGTCCCCTTAACTTACTCCGTTGGGAGTGTTGCTGAACAAACTGTGAGGTCTTTTTCATCTTACCAACATGGACACTCTTTAGTCCCATTCTCGACTGTCTCTTCACAGCGGCTGCCTTCCTTGCAAGGAAACCACCATGGGTCCCATAGTACAACTGGCTTCTTACTGTGCTACTAAGTAGCACCTTGGTCTTCCCATCCCGTGCCTTGTGAAAAGTAGACTGTAACACTGCAACGGTATTGCAGTCACGCTTCCTGGTGCGCCTCACTTGCTTTATCTCTACCACCGTTTTTCCCATGGACTGCTTCTGTGACCCAAGGGTCTGTCTAAGGGTTGTAACCTCTTTCTCCAACTTCAGCTGAGGAATCTCCTGCTGGGCAGCATTAGAGTCCAACGTAGCATCCTGCTCAGTCTTCAGAGCCTCGAGTATCTCATCCAGGTCACGCTTTTGTTTCTCTGCCATCTTGCGGCCAGCACGCTCAGACTCCAGGTCCTTCCTCAGGTCATGAAGCTGTCCTTCTGCATTTCTTTTTTCACTCAATGCAGCTGCCAGTTCATCTTCTTTGGCGTCGAGTCGCGATTTCACATCTCCTAGCTGGTTCAGCGCAAGTCTTAAGTCTGTTTCTTTCGCTCTATTTCTGACCTGCCACTGCCAGTACTCCTCCCGGACCTTGTCCAGCTCCAGCTGCAGTCGGGCCATCTAATTGGACGTGTGGTCCAGAAGCTTGCGGGTATCAGCCATCTCGGTTTCATAGCGCAATGACAGGCAAGCCACCTGTCGGACGGTCACCTTCTCCCGCTCGGCGAGCTGTATCTTGTGCTCAGCAACCTGCGTTTGCAGCTCTTCAATTTGATCCTGAAAATCCCCTCTCAGGGCCCTCACCTCTTCCTGGTGCTTGCTCTGGGCTTGCATCAGATCCTCCTTCATCTTTTGGAGCCCTGCAGTTTTTGTCGCCAGTATCGCTGTTGCTTCTGTCTTCCAGGCTTCTTTCTCCTTGGCATACTGACTCATGGAGATGGAGTTGCCTCTCTGCTTCTCCAGCTCTTGCTCCAGTCTTTGGACCTTCTCATGTTCCCTCTCACACGGAGTCACCTGGCTTCTAAGCTCCGCCTCCAGCGATGTTCTTGTGGCGCTCAACGTGATCTTCAGCTGCTCCAGGGTGAGGCATTCTTTTTCCAGCATTTTCTCTGCATTCTGCAGAGCAGCCTGTACTTCAATTTTTTCTTGCGCCAATTGCGTCTTCACTTTCTGCGCTTGGTGAAGCTTCTCAGTCCCATCACTGACCTGACCAGTCAGGTTTAAAACCTCTTCCTTCAGGTTTATATTCTCCATTTTCACAGTCTCTACATCCCTTAGGACCGTTTCATTGGCTTTCTCCAAAGTACCCAGCTCTGCCCCTAGCGATGCTCTTGTGGCATACAGCGTGGCCCTCAGATCCTCATGCTGTTCTGTGGGGACATACTGGGTACTCAGCCGTTGCTGTAGCACTCGCTGCTTCTCCTTGGCTGCTTGCAGACTTGCATGTAGCTCTTGCAGCTGGCTCTGCCATATGTGCGTTGCCTGTGTGTGCTGCTGCAGGGAGACATGTTGCATCCTCTCTGCATTCTGCAGTGCTTCCTGCACCTCTAGCTTTTCCTGGATCAATTGCTTCTCCACTTTTCCGGCTTGGTGGAGCTTCTTATCACCTTTACTGATTTGATCAGTCAAGTCTGAATTTTTCTGCGTCAGACTTACATTCTCCTTCTTTACAGTCTCTAAATCCCTCAGGGCATTCTCATGAGTTTCCTTCAACATACCCAGCTCTGTGTTTAGACTGTGGCCCTCCTGGCGTGAGAGCTCCAGCTCTGTTTTGAGCGTGCTAGCTTCTTGGTGAGAAACTTCTAAGTCTTTGATGAAGTTTTGCACATCTCTCTGGGACATCTGATAGCATAGTCTCCAGTCAGGACTTGTTCTCTCAGATTCCATGTTAGCAATTGTGGTGTTGGCCTTATTAAAACTTGTCGTCAGCTCCTCCAACTCACTCCGCAAGAGATGCTCTGTTTTCTTTAATGCCGCATACTCTTGTATAGCTGGGAGTATACACCTCTGTACCTCGGCATCAGCTTCTTGCTCCCTATTCAATTGTTCCTGCAAGACATCATAATCACGCTGGGCAGTTTGGAGCGCAGAAATTAAGGCCTCTTTTCCCTGGATCAAGGATTCAGCTTCCCTTTGCTCCTCCTTTTCCTTTGCCACCGTTCCTGTGACAATTCTGCCCATCACTCCGGTCTGCAGCACATCTCGGTGGCTTGCTGACGCCTGTTGTCCTGATATCGCAGGCTCGAGTGATTTGGTCACTTCCTCTGTGACTTGAAAAATATTTTTATTTTTCTTCTTTCTCTTTGTTTTATTAGTTCCAGAGACATCAGTGGTACTGGGCACACACACACTGGATACATTTGCAGCTTTCATCTGCGGGTACGTCTCTCTTCTCGGGGCCACATATGCGTTGTCATCATAATCATCATATGGCCTGAAGGGACACTGTTTTGTATGGTTAAGTACATTGCAAAACTGACACAAGACGGCGGCCATTTTAAAACCCCGTTTTTTTTTTTCACACCCGACGAGGCAAATTTTGCACAACACACGTAACTTGTATGGGCTTTACAATCTTTGAACCTTCTGGGTTCTTCTTAGGGCAACATCTATGCCAAAATCCATTTTCACTTTCTTTTTTACCAGGCAGGGCAAACTTTACCTCACAGCACTTGCTAGCTGCAAATTCACTCACTTCAGCAAAAGGCATTAGCTTTACACAGCAATCCTTTCATACCCGACGGGGCAAAATTTACACTCAGCGCTTGCTAGCTGTAACTTCCATGCTTCAGCAAAAAAATCATTTTTTTCCCCGCTTGAGTTCAGTGTCTCAACACATTTTCATCTATTGACCCCCAGAGGCGTAGCATCCCATCGCTTCCACCACCTGTGGCAGGATGGCCTCGCGGCAGGGTCAGTAAGACACTAGACACGTTGGGAAACGTTAAACACTAGTGGTTTATTAGCCACAACCAAAATAAAGTACGGGTGCACTGTCCCTTTAAGAAACTACTTTCTTGAAAATTAAAGCCTAGTCCCGTTAGGGACACTAACTCACTACTTGAGCCCTTACTAACAGGACAGCCAGCTAATCTGGTCATGCCCAAAACATGCTACACAAAGGATAACGATACGTATAAGAATAAAGTTTTATCTGTTTTGCCGCTCCAGTAGCCAACTGGAACATGGTTCCGGGGAGCAGGCTATGTCCAGCCTCGCAGCGATCTTGATCTTTATCCTGGGTTGGGGTCCCAGCTGGTCCCAGCAGCCTAGCTCCTCGCAGGACTGGGGGACCAGAGCAACAGCAACGGCTTCCTAGCCGGGAGAGTTCTCTCCACCTTCCTGTGGAAAAACAAGCTCTTCGCAGCAGTCTGTATCTGTATCTTTATCCTGGGTTGGGGTCCCAGCTGGTCCCAGCAGCCTAGCTCCTCACAGGACTGGGGGACCAGATCAACAGCAACGGCTTCCCAGCCAGGAGAGTTCTCTCCACCTTCCTGTGGAAAAACAAGCTCTCTGTGTGTGTGTAACTTCCTGCTTTTAAACCTGCAGTCTCTCAGGCCTCCTACTTAATTAGGCTGCAGGTGTGCTTCTTTCTGTCTGAGGAGATTAACACTCTGTGAACTGGCTGCAGCGTCTCTCCATTCACTATTCCAGCCTACTGAGTTAGTGACACTGTCACAGTACCAAAAAGAATACAATATACAAAAGCAAGCCTCACCCTGACCTAAAGTACACCATACAAGACCAATAATTACATCTATCTAATTTTAAAATACATTAAACACACATTTATGCATTGCAGCATAGCCAAAAACATTTTATGCACAGCAAAACAAGCTTTTCAAACAACATCATTTCTTACCCTGTATGTATATATCGATCTAGACATACATACATACATACATACAGCGGCAAAAAAACTTTGAAATTTTTTTTGAAGAGAGGCTTGCCATATTCGCAATTTCTGCGTGCAATACGGATCACAAGTGACCAATCACAGCTGGACGAGGCGCTAATAGAGATGAAAGAAAAGTTCCTGATGCGGGGATATGCATATAATGATGTCTCTCTTGCCTTGGAGCAGGCCAAAAGTGTGGACAGAAGCAGGTTGCTGACACCCAAAGACCAAAAGACTGACGATAACCGGTTCAACATTAGAAGCACCTTCAGTACGGCATCTGGCTTCATCAAGAGGTGCATACGTAAGCATACCCACATCTTGACCAATGACAAAGTGATTGGCAACAACTTTATCAAACCACCCAGATTTTGCTATCAAAGGGGCCGAAACTTGGGCGACTACCTTACAAAAGCAGATCCTATCGCCAAGTATGCTGCAAAACCAATGTGGCTATCCAGACTAGCAGGCGTGTATAAATGTCACGGTTGCATCAACTGCCAGTACTTGATATTGGGGAATTCCTATCAACACCCTCACACTGGAATCCGCCAGAAGATCAAGGATACAATGAATTGTGAATCCAAATACGTTGTATTTTTTATACAATGCCCATGTGGCCTTTATTACGTGGGAAAGACAATGAGGATGCTTAAAGAGAGATTAGCCCTACATACGGAAGGCACTGGCTGATACTGAAAACAAGGAGGATTTGTCACATCAACCAGTAGCAAGACATTACAAAGAGAAGAGGCATGGGCTCGCCACCTTGCGTTGTATGCCAATTGCCCAGGCACGGATGTCGGGGAGAGGAGGGAATCGCAACAGGACACTACTACAGCTTGAAGCCAGACTCATCTACAGTTTGGGCACATTGAGCCCACGGGGTCTAAATGAGGACTTCAGATTAAGCTGTTTCCTGTAATCTCCGCAACTGGCCCATTGAGCTGCCTGCTGATACTAGGATTCATCTTTAACAGCAAAACCAGCGCATACTGCCTTGGGGTGTCAGCCAGTTAGCCGCATTTCCTCCATCATGTTAGGCACCTTAGGTCCCTTGCAGTCAAGATCCACCTGTGGCAATGTTTGCTGAGAGCGAGACACACAGCATTTATTCTGCCTTCAATTTATCACTAGTTTCTCCATGTGACAGTGTCTGCATTATGTGTTTATGTTAGTATTTAAGGTGTCGCTTCCTGAAAGGATACATAGTCATCAATGCATTATCATTTCTTACACTACGCATTATGCGTTCTATGGCTGAGTGCTTTCAGCATTTATATACTGTCTTTTGTGTTTGTGCAAATTATTACGCTTTGATGCACTGTTTCACTTTCTATGTATGCTGGTGCATTACAGTGTGTCAGATACCTCAGGTCCCTTTTAGTCAAGAGCCACCTGTAGTAATGTTTGCTGAGAGTGTGACACAGCATTTATTACCAGTTTCTCTATTTGACATTATCTGCATTATGTATTTTTGTTGGTTTTTAAGGTGTCGCTTCCTGACAGGATGCATAGAGTCATCATTGCATTATCATTTCTTACACTATGCATTAGGCGTTATATGGCTGAGTGCTTTCAGCATTTATATATTGACCTAGATTCCAGTCAGCCACGTCATCCACACGTGTGTATATATGTTTTATTCCCTCACATTTTTTTGCACATTTACGGTGAGCACATCAGGTGTCTCACATGTTTCGCTTCACTTGCAGTAACAATGTGTATTTTGCACGCCCCTGAAATAGTTAATCTATCCAGGTATCAGCTCCAGATCAGTTTAGCCCATGCGCACTCTCTCCGGTTATCCAAGATATCGCTGGGTCTGGCAGACTTATGTAGTCTCTCATCAGTAATATTATGCAATTCCTGAGCCTTTTGCGCATGCCTCAACACATATCAGGTAAACAAATATAGAGTTAATATATTCAAAATAGACGCTCTTTACCTGCTGATACTGTGGATGCATGTCACATTGGCAGGTGAGGCTTATTAACTGTGATTGGTTTTGTTGAATTGCACTGGGGTTTGGGGTATATATATGTATTGTGCACTGCATTCAATTGCACCACCTTGAGAAAAGTCCCACTGGGGGACCGAAACGTCGGTTTTTGTGTCTTCTATCAAATATAGAACATTTTTGATTTACTTACCTGCTTGCTGTCCCTTGATGTCGTGCTGCAACCGGTATCGTATGATCTATATATATATATATATATATATATATATTTATTTATTTATTTAGTGTGGGGCTGTTGTGTGTGTATTTTTTTTATTGTGGGTAGCGGGGGTGGATGAAGGGGGTATTTGGCCCCAACGGTGGTTTGTTTAGGGCTTTCAGGTGGGTAGCGGGAGGGCTTAACCCCTTCATGACCGTAGCGGTATTAACCGCTACGGTCGTGAAGGGGTTAAGTACACCCGCAAACCCCCCCGCAAGCCCTAAACAAGCAACAAGGGCCAAATACCCCCTTCACCCACCCCCGCTACCCACAATAAACATGGCACGTCGGGTTTACCCCTTCATTGCCTTAGCGGTTAGCCACTAAGGCAGTGGTTCCCAAACTTTTTCCGCTCAAGGCTCCCCAAGGCGATCAGGATTTTTTAAAGGCTCCCCAAGGCGATCAGGATTTTTCCGTGGCACCCAAAGTAAAAACAAAATTGTATATACATACCTAACAGTTGCAGTGCGCAGTTGGTATCTCTCTCAGACACACTCTCTCTCTCAGACACACTCACACTCTCTCACACACACACTCTCTCACACACACACACACACTCTCAGACACACACACACTCTCAGACACACACACACTCTCAGACACACACACACTCTCAGACACACACACACGCTCAGACACACACTCTCACTCTCAGACACAGACTCTCACTCTCTCTCAGAAATACACTCTCACTCTCTCACAGACACACACTCTCACTCTCTCACAGACACACACTCTCACTCTCTCACAGACACACACTCACTCTCTGACACACACTCTCACTCCTCTCTGACACTCTCACTCTCTGACACTCCCACTCTCTCAGACACTCCCACTCTCTCAGACACTCCCACTCTCTCAGACACTCCCACTCTCTCAGACACTCTCTCTCACAGACACTCTCACTCACAGACACTCTCTCTCACATACACTCTCTCTCACAGACACTCTCTCTCACAGACACTCTCTCTCAGACACACACACTCACACACACACTCTCACACACACACTCTCAGACACACACACACTCTCAGACACACACACACTCTCAGACACACACACACACACACGCTCAGACACACACGCACTCTCAGACACACATGCACTCTCAGACACACACCCACTCTCAGACACACACACACTCTCAGACACACACACACACACACACACACAAAAACACACACACACACACACACACACACACACACACACACACACACACACACACACACACACACACACTCTAAGACACATACACACTCTCAGACACACACACACTCTCAGACACACACACACACTCTCAGAAAGCGGTGCTTTCCCTGGCCTTACACAGCGCGCCATCAGGGGGCAGGCCGGGGGCAGGCCAGTGACAACACGGAGCTGGTTCGCCCTCATTGGGCGAACCGCTCACGTGACCGGCCCTGCGCTCCGGCAAGCGGGGAAATTTCAAAACGCCGTCAGACACATGCTTCCCCAAGTGTGCTGACGCGTGCGCGAGCCCCTGCTAAAGCCGCTCTCATTGCGGCTGCAGGGGCTCAGTGCCGAGCAGCAGCACGGCTCAGCACAGGTCAGCGCATAAGCGATGACCATGTCCAAGGCCTTAGACACACACTCTCACTCTCTCACAGACACACACTCTAACTCTCTCACAGACACACACTCTCACTCTCTCACAGACACACACTCTCACTCTCTGACACTCACTCTCTGACACTCTCACTCTCTCAGACACTCTCTCTCACAGACACTCTCTCTCACACACACACACACACACACACACACAAATTACCCCCACACCCCCAATACATTTAAAAATTACCCCCACACCCCCAATACATTTAAAAATTACCCCCACACCCCCAATACATTTAAAAATTACCCCCACACCCACAATACATTTAAAAATTACCCCCACACCCCCAATACATTTTAAAATTACCCCCACACCACCAATACATTTAAAAATTACCCCCACACCCCCAATACATTTAAAAATTACCCCACACTCCCCAATAGATTTAAAAATTATCCCCAAGCCGGTGATGCGGGGGGCAATTCTGCAGGGGGCAATTCTGCAGAAGTGGAGGGCAGATGGCCCAGTGCTGCATGGGACGGCGGCAGCGTGGGGTGGCTGAACGGCCCGGTCCCTGCATGGGGTGAGGGGAGCGGGGGTTCAGTGCTGCAGGGGCCTGTGCCACGTTGGGGGAGGGCCGGTGTGCGGCGGGGGGAGGGTGATGGTGCACCGATGCTGCCGGGGGGTGGCGGTTTTGACCGGGGGGGTGGGGTTTTAGTGCTGCTGGGAGACATCTGTTTCCCGGTGCTGCTCCTCTGTTTCCCGGTACTGGCCTTTGTTTCCCTCTGCTGGCGGTCCCGATCACGGTGCCCCTCTAGCCAAGCCACGGTGCACCAGGGCGCCACGGCGCACAGTTTGGGAACCACTGCGTTAAGGTAATGAAGTGGGCTTTACATGCATTTTTCCTGCCTCTGATGCATGCCGGGGGGCTCCGGTGCTGGTATTAATAGGTATCAGCTCCGGAGACCCCCGGCATCAATCCCAGGCAGGAAAAGGGCCTGATTTTTTCTAAGTGTCGACCTTGCCGATGCTTATACACGTCCAACCTGCCAACTTTAGTTGGCGGGACGGATTGGCGTTAAATTCTCAATTTGGGAGTGCCAATCAGCAGCGAAAAACTGATCGGGGGTACCTGAATTCAGCCGAGTTCAAAAAGTGCAGATAAGTGGCTTATCGGCACCCGGCTGCCGATAATTTTTTATCAGGAACAAAAATTGCCGATTTTTCCCACTTATCGGCGCTTACTGAATCGGGAAGGCATTTTTGGCGAGAAAATGGTGATAAAAGCCTTTTCGGCGCTTAGTGCATGAGGCCCTATGTCACTATGTAGCTGCCGAATTTTGCTTCCTCAGGGCTGGGACAGAAGCAGCAAGCTAGTTCATACATCCGTAGAAGCGGAATCTATCCATTGCACAAGATAAAGTACCTAAATGCAAATGAGAACAAGAGTAATTGCAAATAAAGATCAGTGTGTAAGGCTATGCAATTTGTGTGAGCTTTTATGCACAGTATCGCTGATGGCATTCAGCGTTGAGCTGGGCTATGTTGGAAAGTTGTCAAAAGTAGACGTATACTTTACTTGTCGCTTTACCTTTTATATACAGCCTAATTTATGTAGATGCAACACACATCGAATATACATTAATTAGTGGTTCAGTCCTTTTTTAAAGCAGCAATGCACCCAAAAATTATTTCCATGGATTGTAACATGTTGATAAGGCGTATGTATAAGAATGGAAACAGAATAATGCAGATTCCACAGTGGCTAACGGAAGTGGGTACAGTATCCTTGTTACAGAGCACTGTGTTCAGTATCATGCCCATTGGAAGACTAAAATTGTAAAATGGGCCTGCCAGGTAAAAACCTAATAATTACAGTACTGTATACATACATGCTTCTAATATTTTCTTCACAAAGCCACACAGTACTTTATGCCTATGCAACTGCATGCTTTTAGGGGCCTAGACTAGTAGCCTCGATAACTGACTTATCGAGGAATTTGAGCAAAAAAAATCTTGTAGCTATTCAGAAAGCCTTACATAAGGCCTATGAAGTAACATTTGATTGTCAAATGATATACCCCCAATCCAATTGTGCGTGTACCATTTGACAGATTTTTTTTAAAGGATGTGATGTCATAAAAATGGAAGCCATCCAATCAAGAAAGCTATGCTTTCCTCCCTTCAGATGATGTCACCAAAAACAAAATGGCTTTCCATCCCATGTTTTCACCAACCAATTGGATTGGGAGATATACCATGTGAGGCAGGATGTGACATCATCTTAAAAAATAGAATCTGCCACATGGTACACCATCCAATCAGATTGGTGTATCATTTGACACTCAAATGTGACATCACAGGCCTTATATAAGGCCTGTCCCATCTCATTTGAAGCCAAGAAGCTGACGAGAACATATCCACCCCCAATTGGATTACAAGATACAGATATGCCAGGTCCTCCGGTTTCCCCCCTTCGTCCTCCGGTTTCCCCCTTACCTCCGCTGGGTGTTGGATAGCTGCGGTGGAGGCCCCGTCGCCGGGGGCTAACGCCACCATAAGATGCAGGGTGCCGCCATGTTGTTTGGGATTCTCACGCATGCACGGTGAACACGGGAGTTGCTGCGGCCCTCAGACAGCTTGCGCATGCGCAGTAAGAAGCACGCAAAGCTCAGCCAATCAGGGAAGGCTCCTGGTGGGGAACTACAAGGCCCATGAGCCTTAGGGATGACCACCTGATGCCAGGGAGCCAATAGGGTGCAAGGAATCTTCAGGAACGAAGTAGGAGGTTGTGCAGGGGACCACGTTTAGTCAGTAGGTGCCAGAAAGGGGAAGAGGACAGAGGTGTCTATGCAGAACGGCAAGTAGCCTCTGCACTAACAGAGAACCTCCTAGGCCCCATATAAGACCTGAGACACTTACCAAGCTTGTGGTTGCTTCAGGGAAAGGCCCTAGGCTAGGGAACCAATCCCATTAGCACCATATTAAGAGTGAGAAACACAGCAGATGCTGCACTCCCTGAGGCCCAGCACGCAAGAGAGAGTGACATTATCTGGGTGGGACCAACCTGGAGGAAGAGGTCGCGGAGGAAGTTGGGGATTGGCAGATCCTTTTCGAAGTATTTTTGGCCATGGTGCTGGACAGGTATCGTTACTGAAGTGCACCAACATACCGGTTCAATGCAGGCACTGATCACACATATAGGGGTGGGTTCTTTGGGGACTGTTGGGATAAGTCACCAAGGGACTTAGCATATACTGTTGACACGGTCTTGGGGAAATAAAGGTGTGGGGTGAAGGCCCTGCGAGGTATGTGGTAGTTGTATATTTAGTCGCAATAGATTATAGTTTTAAAAGTTATCTGTTATATCTCTGTTACAGTAAAGCCCTTTCTATTTTTGCTAAGCGTATGTATTAATTGTGAATGTGTCCTGTGAGGGGCTCCTCCCACTCTGCTGGGATCCCTCTCAGGTGGAGGCACTGCACCATATTGTAAGAGTGAGTCACCCCAGGCTCTCTGTGGCAGAGATTTAGGCTCCTGTGAGCCAACAGGTATAATGGCAGCATGGGTAGTCGCTGTGGTTCAGGGGTAAACAGAGCTACACAGATAAAGATACAGATGAAGATAAAGAAGAAAAGAAAAGAGCTTACCATCGGCTTTTGATTAGCATTGCAAAATGGTCAAGAGGTTGCTGCTGTTGCTGTTGCTGTTGCTGCTGGAGTCGGATTCGGAGGGTGAAGACATCAAAAGTAAGAAACAGATGGATTGTATTTTATTTAAATGTGTATTTTTTTTAGGTTGGTATCTGCATTGGTATTTTTTTTTTCAAATGTAATGTCTTTAATTTGGTGCTTGTTTTTTGATTTGCGGGTTGATTTTTTAGGTTGGCATTTGCATTGGCATTTTTTTTTAATTCAAATGTAATGTCTTTAGTGCTTGGTTTTTAATTTGCAGGTTGCACATTGACTGCCATAGTAGCCACCCAAACCCATAGGTGTGCCACTGTGCCAATCAATTGGTTTATAGGCATTTTTAAAATTGAAATTGAATGTAATTTTTATTTGGTGCTTTTTTTTTTATTTGCAGGTTGCATATTGACTGCATTCCCAGTAGGCCTAACCACCCACCGTGGGGCAACTACCCCATTCACTCACCCAATTACCCACAATAAACCAGGTAGTCTGGCTTAACCCCCTCATCGCCTTAGCGGTTAGCTGCTAAGGTAATGAAGCTGCTTTTATTTTATTTTGATAACATATTATTGTAGCAGGGGGTCTTCGGAGCTGAACCACATTGATCTATTGATCCTGGGAACCCCTGCTTCCTGAGTTACAGGCTCCATTTTAGGGTGTCGGTACCACTCTTGTTTGTTTAAATGTCCCGATAATGTGGGAATAGCGCCAATAGTGGTTCAGAAGACAAGGAGTTAACCAGTGGTGTAGCGGGGGTCGCAAGGGGAGTGGGTACATTGATGTGTTCTACCTGTACCGTGAGGGTCTGAAGGTCCTGCTATAGGGAATCCACACGGTGGCTAGACTGATCCAGAAACTTATCAAGTTTGGAAAACATAGTGGTGTGGGAAGCCAAGATGTTTCCCACATCAGATGGGTCTATGTTTGTGTGGCTGAGCATACTGTCAAGCTGTACTCACCACAAACAAGACGAGACCCCAGTACTGAGGTGGGAGTAGATATAATGCTACCGACAGGTAAGGGGGCAGGTCTGGAGTGTAGATAAGTTGAGATAGCCGGGTCTGTGGTTAGAGAGGTCAGAGTCATCGTTATACTTGCCAAGGTTGGTGCAGGAGAAGTCTGGAATGTATAGGGTACTAGTAGCCGAGGTCAGAGCTGGAGATGGTAGAATGGTCGTGGTACGGATGCCTAGGTCAGGGTAGGAGAGTTGTGGTTGGTCAGAGAAAGCCAGGGTCAGTAATCCAGAGAAGAGTTGGTCCAAAGACAAGCCAGGTCGGTAAACAGGTAGGTATCAGCAGGACAAGACCGGACTACTGAAACTCAGGTGAGGTAAGCACAGGGAGCAAGAATCTATGCTCAGCCAAAGTGCTAGTGTGACATCTGAGCATAAAGATTCAGGAAGAGCCAATCCCCAGAGAGGGGTGGAGCAGAGGTGAGGCCTCCGCGGAGATTGTGATAGGCAGAGAGCGTGGCACAGGTGAAGGTGATAAGGGCTGATGAGCTAGTTGTCATGGAGCTCGGTGCATCGTACACGCACCATGTGCGTGCACCATGCACCATTGACGTGCGGTGCAACTTGGGGGCAGAGATAACATTCGCAGTGTCAGGTGATGTCAGGGGTCTGTGCATGCGTGCCGCGTGACTCACAGGAGAAATGCTGTCTGAGGAAGCTCCGTGCGTGCGCGGAGGTGGTGCAGTTGCGCACGTGGAGCGGCGAAGATCTAGACGCCTCAAAGTAATAAAGCAGAAAGAATGTTGGCAAATAAACTAAAAGCAATGCCTATCTAGAATGCACAGTATTAACACACAAAAGGGTGGCATAACCAATGATCCTAAACATATCTGCTACAAGTTCAGAGATTTTTATACAGCTCTTTACAACTTACCATAAAGACGAAAGGGGATCATGGAACCTCAATTGTCAACAGACATTGATTTCTTCTTGTCCAAATGCAATCTTGCAAAACTTTCAGGCGAAGTTATTTTGCTGTTAGAATCCCCAATTACACAATTGGCGATAACTGATGCGATAACTGTAAATCCCTTAAGGGGGAAAGGCTCCTGGTACGGATGGATTTTCCCATCTCTATGATAAAAAATTTGCAATGGTCCTTATCCCCCAGCTCACCAAATTATTTAACATCTTTCCAACAGGTCAAGCCCCTCCTAAAACAATGCTGCAGGCGTCCATAGCAATTATTCCCAAAGAAGGTAAAGACCCCTTAAATTGTTCCAACTACAGAGCCATATCCCTACTAAATACAGATATTAAAGTATATGCAAAAATTATTACAAATAGACTTAATCCACTCTTGCCTAAATTGATTCATCCGGTGCAAGTAGGATTCATAAAAGGGAGACAGGCTCTAGATAACACCAGACATCTTATCAATCTTACTCATACAGTATAGCTCACCAATCCAAATCTCCGGCCTTCCTATTATCCCCAGATGCTGAAAAGGCTTTTCACAGCCTTAACTGGCAGTTCATGTTTGCAACCCTAAAAAAATGGGATTCAGCAAAATATTTATAGATACTGTAGTATCAAAATTCTATATAGCTCCCCTTCAGCCACAGTCAAAACCAATGCTAACAACTCCTACTTATTTCCCATAAATAACGGAACTCGCCAAGGATGTCCCCTATCCCCTCTCTTATTTGCAATATCCATTGAACCATTAGCAGCCCTAATTTGAAACAAGAACAAAGGAGAGGGCTGCTCAAAGCTCCAAATTGGAGAGTGGGACAATAAAAATAATAAAGTCAATATGAAGTGGGACAACTATGGTTTGCTAGTGAGGGAAATTCTAAACGTAGGATCCGTTTTAGTCAGCTGAGATGGATAACCAGGAACAGGTATGCAGTGTCGGAGTTCCAATGGAAAAACGCTATCTGGGATAGACATGAAACAGAGGAAAAATATGTTACCTTCGTAGATCCTGTTTATAGCACTCCGTCTTCACTGCGTCTCCTCGTGGTGTCGGGCGTGGATGTCCCAATATCCTTAAATCTGGTGCCAGCTTCCTCTCTCTCACACCGTGGAGCTCCCGAGTGCCGGTGGTGTGTGTAACAACCTCCGGTCCGTCCGGGAATGCTCCACTCGCTTTGAGGGTTCCACGTGAGCTTCCTATGTGAAAAAGGATCCCATGTAGCGTGCCCTCACAGCCACAGTCCGTCTCTCCAATCGCGGGTAGCATGTACAAAAAAATACAACAGAAAAAAACCTCCTTGTTGCTCCTTGAGAAAGGGCTTTTAGAGCCTGATAGGAGGTTTTTTTCTGTTGTATTTTGTTTGTTTTTTGTTTTTTATGTAGTTCAATAAACTTTTTTATTCCCTTCATCCCCTGGTGAGCTGATTGTGCTTATTATTGGGATGCTGCTGTTTCATACCAATCCTTTTGTCTGTACTAATTAGAAACAACCCCAACATCTCAGGAATTCACATAAAAAATCAAGAATATAAGATAGCTCTATTTGGTTATGATATAATAATGTCTCTCACAAAACAATTAATTTCACTCCCTAAACTTTTCAAAAATGTGGATTCCTTTGGTAAACTCTCAGGCTATATAATCAATAATACGAAATCAGTAGCTCTAAATTTAAATTTACCCTGCCACACAGACAAACTCATCCAAACCAATTTTGATTTCAAATTGGATCCACAAAAAAAATGAAATACCTAGGTATCCATATCACCAAAGATTACAACACACTGTATAAATGTAATAATTCCCCTCTTTTTAAACAAATCTACAAAGATCTGTCAAATTGGGATATCCTGGTTCGGTAGGATCACATCAATACGGATGAACATCCACCCTAAGATTCTATAATGTTATCCTACACTACCAGGTAAGGTCCCAGACGAAGAATTACAACTAATGCAGAATAGAATAATTCGCTACATTTGGCAAAAAAAAAAACCTAAGGCTTAACAGATCCATTCTATATCAGCCTAAATCAGAGAGTGGATTTACGCTCCGGGAGACCAATATATTCTAAGGCAGCTCACCTAGAAAAAATAATCAGTTGGCACAATAACCCAACTGAGAAAAGATGGGTAGAGGTGGAAGATTTGGTTGGCCACCCTGAGGAGCTCCAGCATATCCTTTGGCTAGAAAAGAATAGTAGACCACATTAGTATACAAAAATCAGTTTTTAATATTCTCATTTAATTTGTGGGATTCCCTTAAATGAAGAAACAATTTTACCACCCCCTTCTCCATAATGTACCCTTTGCTCTCAAAATCTTCTTTTTTCGCCAGGATACAATAAGAACCAACCAAAGTAAATAAGGCACCTGGCCCCGATGGCATACATCCAAGAGTTCTCAAGGAGTTAAGCTCAGTAATAGCAAAACCATTATATTTAATATTCAAGGACTCCATTTCCACAGGCTCAGTACCACAAGATTGGCGTAAAGCAGATGTGGTGAATATATTTAAAAAGGGAGCTAGATCACAACCGGGAAATTACAGACCTGTAAGCCTGACTTCAATAGTAGGGAAACTACTTGAAGGTTTAATACGGGATAATATTCAGGAATGTTAAATAATGGGGAGATGGGGGAGAGAGGGGAGAAGGTAAGCTCTAGCTACAGTCTGTGGAATGGTGCCAGGGGTGAGGAAGACATGAAGCAAACAACTACACTTGCCTAGACAAGTAAAAGAACCCCTTTGAACAAGCACTCATAAAGTGGTGTATGCAATGTACTGAGATAAAAATAACCTTTATTGGTATATATAGGTATAACAAATGAAGATGCTTAACACACAACAAAATTAATAAAATAAGTAGTAAACAAGCTACCTCCCAGTCAGAGAATAAAATGGTGGGGTGGTAGACGAAAGGACTAAAGGAAAACTGGCACCTAAAGAAATATATTGAAATCATAATGTAAACGGTGCCTCAGTGTGGTAAGTATATGTGGAAAGATGTGGTATCTGTCTGTAATATGTCAGACAATCACACATCTTTCAAACCACTCCTGATAAAGTTGTCACTCATAGAGTACAGAAATAGGCTATAGGTGAAAGCAGCGAAGAGTGTATATGTAAAGTACACCCTGCTGATTATTGGTAGATTGTGCACCAAACTGATGTACTACATACAGCCTAGTAAGGTAGATATTGAGGTAAATAGTTGCCAAATACAAGGTGTAGATACTCTAGAAGTGACACAGCCAAAAATAATAAAATAGTCCTTCAAGGCAACGCAAGATAAAAGTAGATAGTTACCAAAAAGTAAGCTACAGTGTAGCTAGGATAGTGAGACTGTTTAAGTGGGAACCTTGGATATATTGTATAAATACATTTCACACAAGGTCTCCATTTAGGCAGACTGACAAAAATATATGTACATGTCAGAATACCAAAGCCTAATTTGAGAGCAGGTAAGAGATAAAATAAGCAATAAACTGCTGCTCGGCTCCTCTATGAAGGCAGCGATGGCATGATAGGGAAGATCTGTGATCCGTTAATGTATATTGTGTAACAGGTAATAATATAAAAAACTTTCTGAATATTGCACAGATACCAGGTTCAGGTCAGTTGGTATAAATGACCTGTATATGCAGTCTGGAGTCAGTGATTGTGCCCTGCAGCTACTCAGTGATATAACAATCAAAGTAGAATGATGCCTTGGTAGCTGCTATATAGGGTTAACCAATCACGGCTCCGATGGAAAAAAGCCTGCAAAGCTCCACCCGGCGTGGTGTATTCATGTACACCACAGAACATTAAACTGCCGGGTGGGGTGAGCTAAATCCCTATCTAGTAAATTGGCAGACCTCCTCACTGAAGACACTGAGGGAGGCTGCCTGGAGGTAGAGCTAGACGGCGCCACGCCGTCACGTGTGATGACGTCACAGAGGAGCGCCCACCGACGATCGTTTCGCATCACACTGATGCTTTCTCAAGGTGGACCCGCCTCTACAATAGCCGGAAGTTTAAATAGCCAGGCGTTGCCATGGCAGCGATGGCGCTGAGGTAAGTATGTCAATCTGTGATATTAAAGAGATGTGGTGTGTTATTATTTATTACTGTTTATTATCTCTTGGCAGGCTTACTGATAATAAATCAGTAAGATGGAAACCATTCAGATGGAGGTAAGTGAATTATTGTGGAAAAAGTAGATCAATTAATATATATAGAAATATATAATCAGCATTACAAGAAATGGACAAACTGGGAACATGGAAGGCAGTAAAATGAGATAATCATTGTCATTAGGACTAATGCCGCATAAGTACAGCAAATAGTAATATAATGGAAATGAAAGTGGGAAGAATTGTGCTTAGGGTAATGGATAGATAGATGGATACAGCTGTGTGGTTGGGATGGCAGTCCATTATGCTTGAAAACAAGATATACCGTGACTCACAGCAGACTTAGGTCTTAGCCAATAAAGGGGGCAAACATGAAACCTTCGTTGAGTCCCTGAGGATAGAGAGTGCCCAAGGTGTAAATCCATTTTGCCTCCTTTTTAAGGAGATCTCTATCCCAGTCTCCTCTCCGGATGGTTTCAGGGAGTTGGTATATGCCCTTAAAGCGTAAGTTCGACATGTCACCTCCATGGGCACCGTTGACATGTTTAGCAAGTGGGATGTCAGATTTGTTTCGAATTGTCCCTATATGTTCAAGGACCCACGTCTAAACTGACGACTGGTTTCCCCACATATTTTTTGCCGCCTGTGCATATGGCTTGATAGATCACGCCAGTAGTTCTGCAATTCACAAAGCTTCGCATTTTGAAAGTTTTGCTGTCGTCCCAATTACCAAAGGTTTTAGAAACTTGTGAGTATTGACACGTACGGCAGCCCTGACATTTGTAATTGCCTGGGGATCTCTGATCTAGCCATGTGCCTGTAGTGATGGGTTCAAGATGGCTATGAACTAGAAGATCTCTGATGTTAGTAGATCTTCGACTGACCATAGTGGGTCTAGGCTGGAGAACTTCCCTAAGATCAGTGTCCTCTAAGAGGACATGCCAGTGTCTGTTGATGACGTCAAAGATGTTTTGCCATTGTCTATTGTAAGTGCCAATTAGGTGAATAACCTTTCGCTCACGTGGTTTGGGGTTGGGATTCAACAGAGATGCGCGTTATGTTTTTTTAGCTCTATTGTATGCTTTTTTAACGCTATTTTTACTATAGCCTCTCGCGAGGAAGCGTTGGCGCATAGACTGTGCTTGGAATTCGAATTCCTCTTCATTAGAGCAGTTTCTTTTAACTCTTAGAAATTGGCCAGTTGGAATGCCATGTATTAGGTTTTGTGGGTGATGACTGTCAGCGTGAAGGAGACTATTAGTGGCTGTTGTCTTACGGTGGACTGTATTCTCTATTCTCCCATTGGTTGCACGTGTAATTTTGAGGTCTAGAACGACTATGTTGTCAGTCCCAATGTCATAAGTGAGTCGTAGATTGAAATTGTTCTGATTCAGTTTCTTAATGAAGTCGACAAAAAGTGTACGTGGTCCCCTCTAAAGAATAATGATATCATCAATATAGCTAGCCCAAAGGATGATATGGGTTGTGTAGATATCATTATCTTCTGAGAACACTACTTCGGCTTCCCAACAACCCAGGTACAGGTTCGCATATGAAGGGGCACAGGAAGTCCCCATTGCTGTCCCCTGTACCTGGTGGTACAGTTTGTTATTGAATAGGAAGTAGTTCTTTGTCAATACAAACCGAAATAGTTGTTCAATGAATTTATTGTGATTGGTGTATAGTAGGCCTCTTGTTTTCAAAAAGTACAGTGTAGTATTAATACCATGTTCGTGTATGATGCTTGTGTACAGGGCTTCAACATCCATACTGATAAGAAGTGTTTCATTATCAATCACAATATCATCAATTCTTGTCAGAATGTCCTTGGTGTCTCTCAAGTAAGACGGGAGTGATACCACGAATGGTCTCAGTACTTTGCCCAGATATACACTCGCTTGTTCACTCAGATTGTTAATCCCGGAGACAATTTGTCATCCCGGGGGTGGATTCGTGAGCTTATGAATTTTAGGGAGACTATAAAATTTAGCTATCTTTGGGACCTTATTGTACATACCATTGAATTCACGTTTGTTAATCACTTTGTCTGCTAGACCTGTATTCAAGAGGGTAAGGAGTTCTTGATTATATTGGATGGTTGGATCTTTACAAAGGACCTTATAACATTTTTGGTCAGACAGTAATCTAAGATTTTCTTTGATATAAGTCTCTCTTTCCAAAATAACGATGTTCCCCGCCTTTGTCAGAGGGTTTAATCACTATAGACGGATTGGAGCGTAGATCGTTCAAATCTTCTCTTTCATGAGCGTTAAGATTGCCAGTATTCTTGGCATATCTGATTTTCTCCAAATCAGTAACTACCAATTTGGTGAATACCTCCACATTGGGACATGTCCCTGGTGGTGGGACAAAAGTGGCTCTGGGTTTAAGGTCAGTGAATGGCCCTTCTCCAATAGGTCTACTAGACTCTTCTTCGAGTGAAGAGGAGGTTGGCCAAGTTCTCACGGTCTAATTGGTCTAGATCGTCTAAGCCCAAGTTCTTGTTAATGAAATCCTCTCTACGTTTGAAGAACTTATGTAAAAGTAAATTGCGGCCGAAAAGATTAACATCTTTAACCCATTCGAAGATTTTAAGGTCAAATGTAGGAGAGAATGAGAGGCCCTTAGAGAGTACATTCAGGTGGAATTTATCAAGTACAATTGACGAAAGATTAATAACTTGACTATTTTCCTCCTGAAGTGTTGTTAATAACGACGTCTCCTTCTCGACCTCCTCCTCCCTCCACGGCCTCTGAAACCCCAAATGTCTCTGTCTCGAAGATCGACTACATTTGCCCCTTCTTGTCTTTGATTTGGGTTTGGAAAGGGGATTTGGCTGTCTGTGTCCTTGTCTAAAAAAGATGTTTTACCTCCTTCAACTCCTGTGCGTCTTAATTCTATTTCGCCCTCATCATTAGAGGTGTCCCAGTCTGTACTGGAGTCATTGGGTGTGGGTCTGAATGGTTTCTTAGGATTGTTATGCTTAAAGACATATCCTTCAGTATAATCTTTTTTATCACATATATACTTTCGATGTTTACGTGCTTTGAGATCATTTGTGAATTTAGATACATTGTTTTTCAGTTTAATCTCAAGTTCATCAAATTCATCACATTCTTTCCATATTGGGACGTCAATAAGACATTTGTTAAGTTCTTCGGTGGTAATGGCCAGTTTCTCTTTCTCATGTGTAACAATCAATTCCATTAGGTTTATTGAACATTGAGTCAAGATCTTTTCCCATGATTTAAGGAAATCCCCTTCTGTAGATGGAGCTGATGGGGCCAGGTTAACCCGCAAACCCCTGTGAAAGTTGTGAATAAAAAACACAAGTCTGAGGATATATTTTGCAGAATGACAAATAAGTTTATTGCTTTGTGTGGTGCACACGCAGAGGAGAGTTTCAAAATAAAACCCTCCCAACGACATGGTGGCATACAGGCCTTATTTATACACAAAATACTAAACCCACGCCCCCTATACAAGGTTGCGTGTCGTCACTACGTAAACAAAATATGAACATGAACACATCGAGTTAATAACATTATGGGATGCCTAAATGAAATGATTCAGCAATATTCCTTATACAAGCCGGTGACTTTTACTCTACATACAGAACTCATGGCCCCCCCACCTTCGGAATGAGACACTGTGCATATCAGTCTCGTATTTTCATAACATTGGCACGTTGCTCAAGGTTTTTTCAGTTAGCTGCTTGGTTTATTATCACTTTAAAAATTGAAAGCAAAAATCCCTTTCAAACCATTCATCTCATAACCCGTTCACTCAGACAAAACCTAAGATGGATGCTGACTTAAAATGGTTGCTTAGATCCCAGTGCTGTTATGTCAGACCCCCCCCCCCTTACATCATATTCTCACTTTGTCACTCCCTCCTTTTTTTATTCTTAAAACATAGCTTTTGAGAATTAAGTTCATGATGATAGTCCAGGGATAACTCAGAGGACAAGGGCGCGTGCCCTTCACTGTCATAGTCTCGTAAGGCGCTGCGGCCAATATGTCTTTTGAGTTGAATAACTGTGATCGGCATCTTCTTTCTTCAAGGGACTGCTGTTTCTGGCATCTGTAAAGATTGGGGGAGGGGGTCGCACCCTTGTGGATCATACCTTTGCAACATGTGACACCCACATATATGACAACAAGTAACACCCCCCAAACACACCAAAACATTCAAAAAAAATTGCTCCAAGTGATTTAAGCCATTCACCTAACCCCAGAGGGTCCCATTCCATCCCATCTTCCTTTCTAAGCCTCTTTTGAATCCCTTCTATTTTATCTAGTTCATGCTGCACATTGCTACTCTGATCTGGAATAAAAACACAACATTGTTCCTCAATTTGGACACATACCCCTCCTTTTGAAGCTAAAACATAGTCTAAAGCAATTCTGTTTTGTAAGGCCATAAACCTAATCTGAACCTGTTCTTGGTTTAATTATGAAATTAAAAACTGCAAAATTAAGGCTACATCCTTCCTGTAAATTGTTATCTAACTAAACATACCTTTTTACACAGGTTTCATTGGTTGGTGGAGACACTTGACCCATAAATTGATTCTTGTTCCTAGTGTGTGATACACCCTTTAAAGAGGTTCACTTAAAAAATTGGAAAAATACAGAAATTATACACATAATACTAAAAACCTTATTTTATGCAAGCAACATTTCTTTGGATATGCAGTTGCTAGATAAAAGAAATTGCATCTATCTGTATCATCATATATTTTCAGAATCATCACAATATTCTATTACTGAGAATTGAGGGGTTTGGTATCTGTGGAAGCGAAATGCATGATCCTCACCCTGCACGCATTGTATACATCATTCACTCAGAATATCAGAACAGACGATGTCTGCGATGGTCAACATGGCTGACTTATGATCCTTTCATTGTGGCTGACACATGCCCCTGTGTGACCCCCTCCTTTTGGTGGAGGTGCAACACACTTCTGGATCAAAGTTTTGCTGCACATGACACATACATAGAGAGTGATGAGTACTGCCAAAACACATACAAGAGCTTTCACAAGCCACGCTTCCAGGAAACCAATCCTCCCATCAAGGCTCAATTGTACATACACCTTAAATTTCTAACTTAACACACTCTAAAGAATAAAAATATTGAGTCTCTGAAAAAAATTAAATGTTCTGATAAAACCGGGCCTTAGCCTGGTGTCTTATTTTCCTCGTTGGTTAACGGTTAGAGTTTTGACTCGGCAAGACGTTAACTTGCTGCGGCTTTGCTTTAGGTGACTTTGGTCTTTGGTGGCACTGGAACGTTTGGTGGAGCTGGAACGAGCTTTATGTGCTTTGGGTCCAGGGAAAGAACTCTGCCACTTTAATTGCTGTATTGATGGTTACTTTAGGCTTTTTCACCTGGGATGAAGAGCATGCTTGCGCAGGAAATATGTGACTATTAACCCCATCTCAAGTAGGTGCACTTTCACCTTTGCCTAGAGAGACTCAAAAAAATGTTTTAGTTGCATACAACTTATTGTTTTATTACCAATAACATGGTCCTTAATTCGTTCCTTTGGACTGCTGATAGTCACAAGTCATCCCATATGTGTCTCATAGGGAGATAATTTATACCTAGGAATAAATTCTTGTATCAATGTGTTTACTCCTGTCTTAGCATCCGCATATAGACAGAGGTATTCCCTATTAATGTTCCTAATTCGTTCTTCAAATTAAAACTAAGTAGCCAATGTGAACCTGACTTTGATACAATCTAAGTTCCTGAAACTTTGGGGCCTCCTCCCTTGCCAAACCACTTGCTTCCATAATTAATTATATCCTGTCTGCAGGCCATATCCCTAAGACCTGGAAAACTGCCAGAGTTTGTCCTAATCTTCAAAAGTGGGGACAAAAAACACTATCTCAAACTACAGGCCAATCTCTTTTCTCCCAATACTATCCACTATCATGGAAAAATATTCCCTCCCAATTAAGCAATTATTTTACCCCTACAAATTTCTCTAGCCAATCCCTATCTGGCATTTACCCAACCACTCCACTGTAACTATTCTGCTAAAAAAAATTGAAATGCCTTCTATATAATGCATACCTTATTCACTTATGTAACTGCTTTTGCAACTTTGACCCTATATTTAACCCTATGCACAAGACACACCCACAAATGAGAGGTGACTCCCAACTTCACCCCTTCCTGGTAAACCCATTCTAGATTACACAGCACTTTTGACAATAACCACTGCTTACGGACACCTTTGGAAAAAATAAATGGTTAAAAGTTATAACATACATCACATATTCAGTTAATAGACAAATGATTTTGTATAAGACTTCACACTAATGTCTTGCTTTATATAATCTCTTTGCACAGTGCTTGGCACACGGTCAGCTTTATGATTCTAAAGACACTCTGCATATTCATCTGACTAAAGAAAAAATTATTTTATAAGACTTGTTCCTGGGCAACAAGCCATTTTGTTTCTGGGCGTTTCGCCAATTGACCATGAACAGATAAGATAACGGCACACCACGGCTTCTTCCTGAAAAATAATTATTAGATTGGAACTTTCGCTTAAAGTTTAAATACATGGAGCTTTATCCAGAGCCCTAAGAACTATATTTTTTATGGCCTCTCAAAAATTAACCCACTGGCTTTTATATAGCTGAGGTTTATATAACTTCTTAACACACAAATAACTCCACACGCTCATGCTATTTCCCTCCACTCAGTTCTTTTTAATGCTTTCTGTTTGAACTTTCATAGTTTCACTGACTTCATTCACTACAAATTTATGTTATCCTGTTGCAATTCTGTCCTTTCTCAAGCTAAACACACCTACTTCTCTCCATTAATCAACACTCACAAGTCTAACCCCACACTAACTCTTCCTTCATCTCACCTCAGGACTTTTGCTGACTATTTTAAGAAAGAGGTTGAATCCATACTCCAGAACATTCCCTCTTTTTCCTCTTTCTATCCTACTTTGCTTCCTTCTCTTTTCCTGCTTTCCTTGACTCTTTTTCCACTGTCTCAAAAGAGAATATCACCATCACTGTGGATCTCCTTTCTCCCTCTAATCTGCTACATTTCAATTCTCCTTCAAACATGTAATAGTTATACCATGACTCAAAAATAGCAAGCTTGACCCTACCTGTCTTTCTACTTTAACTACTGAACTTGTCTTGTATTCTCTTGCTTGCTCCATTTTCTCAACACCCATTCTCTCCTTAACTCTCTACAATCTGACTTCTGCACTGCTCCCTCCCTGGAGACAATTCTCACTAAAATAACCGATGACCTATATGCTGCCCACGAAAGAGGTCATTACACTCTGCTCCTATTACTCTCTGCAGTATTTGACACTGTGGACTACACTCTTCTCTTTTCTCTGTACACCCTCTCTCTAAGTGACCTAATAACATCTCTTGGGTTTAAATATCACCACTATGCTGACGACACCCTCATTTACTTTTCAACCCCTGACCTTACACCTGCCATACAAACCTAAGTTTCTGAATGTCTCTGTTATCTCATCCTGGAAGGCCCTCTTTTGCCTTAAATTTAACATGGCAAAAACAGAGTTCCTCATACTTCCTCCCAAACATTACTCTTGAATCTTCCATCCAGTAGCCTAAGCACACAGCTTAGGGGTCATTCCCAACTCCTCTCTCATATTCTCCTCTTTCATTCAAAACATTTCTATAACTGTCACTTTTTCCTCCACAATATCACAAAGATACACCTGTTCCTCTGTTGCTCAACTTTTAAAACTCTGATACAAACCCTCATTCTCTCCCATCTTGATAACTGTAATCCCCTGCTATCCCGCCTTCCTGACTTTCACCTGTCTTCCCTACTATCTATCCCAAACGCTGCTGCCAGAATCACTCTACTCTTTAAACTCTGATTCTGTGTTTCCCCTCCTGAAATTCCTCTCCTGGCTTCTAATCAAATCCTACTGCTTCTGTATGCTCTCCCTACCTACCAATTAGATTGTAAGCTCCTCAGAGCAGGGACTTCTCTTTGCTCAACGGTTACTTTTATGTCTGGATCAGTTATTTCATGACCTATTACCTTTACCATTTGATACCTATATGATTACGACGTGCACCACTGCTGTGAAGCGTTGTGCATATTAATGGCGTTATTTACATAAAAACATACAATACAATATATACTTCAAACAATGCTTATGAGCTTTTACCCGCATTTTTGAACACAAAATATTCCCAAACATATCCTAATCCCATAGAAATAAATTTGAAATGTGTTTTTACTGGTTACACACAATACAAAACACACACAATACAAAACACACACAATACAAAAAACTTCTCTCATACACAGCCAAACAACATCACAAAAATAATGAAAAAATAAAAGAAAAAACATTTCTCCTCTATTACCCAACAATTTCACCCTGCAACTATATTAAAAATTCCCTTCTCTTTCTTTACTCTCATAAATAACCTGACTTTAAAACTACTCTGATGCTCCGGAGCTTTTGAGTTAAAGTTCGTATCTTAGTACATTCCTCGCACTGGAGAAAAAAAAGTGGGGGCACGCTCTGTGCTGCTGCAATTCTGATACTCTTTCTTTCAGACATTTGCTTTCATTGTGAGCAAATAATATTCCTGTTGCCAGAAAGAATCAAAGAAATATACAATTTAATGGCCCCTCACCCTTTAAAAATCTTAGTGGTTAATAACCGCTATCATAATTAAGGGGTTAACCACCCTCCTTCACTACCCACCGGGACACTTAACCCCCTAACCTGGCAACCCACCCCCCTCTACCCATTGATTGGCACAGTGGTAGATCCTACACATACAATAGCAACAGAAAAAATGTAGAGGTCCAAAAATACACCACCATTAAATCCAAACAATAAACATAAATAGAAAAAATAACAATCAATTCAAAACAAGCATTTGCCAAAAAATGTTTATTCAAGCACTGAGATTGCTGGCGAGTTACAGTAGAGGCAACATTTATTCTAACATTTGCTGTAAACTAGCCGGGTTACATTCTGGGTATGTGCTGGGTATGTGCTGGGTATGTTCTGGGCTAGTTTGAGGCATGTTTAAGGCATTTCTGCATTGACTAACGACCCATAGGATTAACACAGCAGGGATCCCTGGCAGTCCAATTCAGTTTGAATGGGACTGCCAGGGACCCCCGCTGTTAATCTGATAGGCCATTAATCAATGCAGAAATGCTGGGGCTAGTTTAAGGAACGTTTAAGGCATGTATTCAGAATGTACCTGGGTGTACCTTGGTCTTTTGGGGATTTGCCATTGGTTTTTGTTAGAATAAGAGTTGCCTCTACTGTATGTGCAGCTCGCAGCCAGAACACACTGGGAGACCTTTAGTGAGGCTGAGATTAGTTTATCTGCCTCGCCAAGCAGTTTAGGCATTTTCCTGCCTTACAGTTTCAGTTGTGTTCAGATTCTTTCTGAATACCATGATAACTCAACTGACAACCATTCGGCGAGAACATGCCAAACTCTGCGATGTAGCAGTGAACTAATCAAGACTACTAGCATATGCCCCATAATCTGCGAACAGAGATACTTTGCATTCCTTTTTTCCTATTGTCACACCTGTAATATTCTTGTTTAGTCTAATTGATGATGCTAACGCTTATACACATACATGTACTATAAGAGCATCAAAGTCAGGAGGCAGGAAAGAACGATCACAAATATATGCCTCCATCATATCCAGAGAATTATTTGCATTAGGGGTTGTCACATATGGCACACCTGTGAGCACGTGACCTGCATACGGGACAAGGATTAATACACAGTTCACAAGCTGCTTTTCACCTTCGCAAAGGTCCCTCCAAATAGCAATATGTCCCCTCAATTGGTCCCAAAATAGCATCTGTCACGAAACAGCCCATAAGTGAGCAAATGCCTTAGTTATGCAACCAGGGTTAATACACATGTGTATGTTAGCCTTTATCATACACAAGGGAATGAGAGAGAGAGACTAAAAAAAACATGAAAAATGTCACCATCCAATCACCAAAAAAAACACAACACTTAAATAAACAAAACACCAAAAATTAACAACAATAAAAAAAAACATCAAATATAAACCAGAATTAAATAAAACAAACGCCAAAATAATAAAAAAAACACCCCACAAGAATTGTAAAAAGCAAACACAAAAAAACACAAGAATTAAAAACAAAACACCAAAAATAAGCAAGAATACAAAAAATCAACAACAAAAACACAAGAATTAAACAAACCAATCAACAACAATACATATTCATTAAATAAAACAAGAATTGGCCAAAAAATGCATTGCTTGTCATGGTATTTATATATAGGCCTAAAGTGGCATACTGTAGATAAACACATTGGCAGTCAAACAAAAATGACATACAAACAATTATTTTCTTACCTTTTGATGTCTTCACCCTCTGATTCCAAATGCATCAGGAAGCTCTCAAATTGAGATTGAACAGTAGAGCCCAGGCAACTGAGGCCAAGCTCCAGCCCAGAGAATGGATACAAACAGGGGTCAGTCACAGTCAATTGCTAAACATATTATTATATACAGTGGCGGCCGCCTTTGGCCTAAATCGGCTGGATCCACGGCTCTCTGATAATCTAGGTCAGATGCGTTTTTTTTTGGTCCGGAGTGAATTGCGTTATTTTAGCACTCGTGATATTAGCATTTTATTCTCGCTGTCTGCAATACTGCAATGCCGTCTAAAAACTCAGGGGGGCGTTCGCGAGCTGTTCTTTTGGAAGTCTAATACCTTCGCGGTTCAACCTACATCAGTACACAGTCTGCGTGTGCGCGCGCAGTAATTGTAAATTTGCATATTTACAGTATACATGCATTTGCAGTGCTGTACTGTATGTCTCATTTGAAAATTGTTGAAACGCATAGGCGTGTACAGTACTGTAACAGTGTCACATTTTGGCATATACAGCGCTGTCCCCTCGCTCGGACACACACAGGATAATTTACTGCACTGCAGGGTATTTCAACTTCTTATCTTCTCTACAATGCAGTATATCTCTCCCACACCATTCCTTTGAACGTGTGTCTTTCTGGTTTCAATCACAATCCTGCTTGACAGCAGGTGATTACTGCGCATGCGCCTGTAACTTCGCCCACCACTGCTTGCTTGAGATTCTAATTTTTTTAATTTTATTTTCTCCACAAGCCTGCAAAAACCATCTTGATATTACTATATTCAATCTGTGCTGTAGCTTTTGACTGCGACCCTGTGCGTTTGACTGCACATGGTTGATTTGTATGCTTTTTACGTACTGTATATGGGGGTGTAGGGATCATATTATTATGATGAACTGCCTTTTGAAATTAAAATATGTAATTATCTTTAAACTTCATCCAGCTGTACCCTGTAGCCCCCTCCCCCATGAACATACACAAGGCTCGCTCAAGGATTTGAAACACTTATCGACAGACACCTCCACAGAGTCATTCATTTTCTGAAGCTTGTCATTGTGTTTTTAATCCGTCCCTAGCCGAGCGTCACCTCACTGCGCCTGTGTGTAATCCTCTTTGAGATGGGAGCTAGCTGATTACTGCACATGACTCACCCAACCCCCCCCTCCAACCCTTTGAGGCTTTGTTTGCGGTTACGCGTTGGAAAAATCCCTTCTCGAATTTGATATGTAAATCTGATTTGCACAGCACTGTGAGAATTGAGAGTTAAAAAACCATTAACTGATTCATGTTGTTTTGTCATTCATTCTTTTTCTTTGGTGTACTGTAGGTGTGCGGGGGGGTTGTTGTCAATGATTATGATTAGCATGAATGTAAATAAATATTTATTTTACCAGGAACAAAAAAAATAAATATAAAACACTTGCCATTGTGTTTTTAATCAGTCAGAGCATCACCTCTCTATGCGCCTGCGTGTAATCCTTTAAGCACCACGTGTCCTACTTGATGTACTGCGAGTGGGCCTTCAAAGTGAACTACGAAGGAAATCGCGAAAAAAAGGCGCTTTCTGACAATTTAAGAAAGACCATTCTGGATGAATTGCGGCGCTATTTTTCAATTACAGATCCTGTAATGAAAGGCGTTCGAGACTGCATTAATGGCATTTTGCGCCATGAAAGGCATCGGCCATGGAAGGACAGTCTGGTGGGGTACGCATTTGCGTGAGTGTTCAACTGTTGTAAATGTTTGGTAAATGTTTTGTTCCAGTCCCCAAGGGCCGCAAACAGGCCCGGTTTTCAAAGGTTATCCTGAAAACCTGGCCTGTTTGCGGCCCTCGAGGACTGTAGTTGTGCAGGCCTGACTGACTGTTCTGCACACCATCCCACTGTAAATGTTTGACTTGCCATTCTTTAATAAAGGAGATGTTGCGTTTTGTATATTTTATGAATAAAGATTTTTTTTTAATAACAGGTAAGACCATACTGTTGTGCTGAACTGTACAGTAAATGTTTTGACCTGCTGTACTTAAATAAAGGAGATGTTGTGTGTTTTAACTTGTATTAATAAATAATTGTTTGTATTTACTGTACACAAGACCTGCACAATTCCAGTCCCCGAGAGCCGCAAACAGGCCCGGTTTTCAAAGGTTATCATAAAAACCGGGCCTGTTTGCATCCCTCGAGGACTGTAGTAGTGCAGGTCTGACTGACTGTTCTGCACACCATCCCACTGTAAATGTTTTGACTTGCCGTTCTTTAATAAAGGAGATGTTGCGTTTTGTATATTTTATGAATAAAGAATTTTTTTTAATAACAACATGTGACTGTAAACCATACTGACTGACTGTAAATGTTTTTACTTTCTGTACATAAATGTTTTCACTAGCTGTAAACCATACACCTGTTGATGTTTTGAATTGCTGTGCACTTAAAATGTTTTTACATTGTACAGTATTTGTAAATAAATGTTTTTGTACTTACTCCACTAATAAAAGAACATGTTGATTTGTTTTAAATTGTTCCATTGACTCCTTTGATACTGTAACAAAATACAGTGTTTCTAGAATGTACACTACTGTCCAGGCATACTGTACTGTATACTGTAGGCATGCTCAGTATGCACATCACAAGTATTAAAAAAAATAGAAGACACATACTGTACTGTACAGTATGCACTGGTACTGTATAGAAGACACATACTGTATGTACTGTAATACATGTAGAATAAATAGCTACGTTTAATTTTTTTCGGGTTTATTATACAGTATATATAAAAAATGTATTGTATACTGTACAGTCGGAAAACATCAGCTTACTGTTTCAGGTATTCTATCCTAATCAATAAAAACGGTCACTAAACTGTAGACTCCGGTACGTGGTTTTTTAAATCCGATTCAGCAATGTGCAGGCATTATTACACAAAGCGATATTATCTATCGAAATCCCTCCATTTGCCGTTTTCTTTTCTGAGGAAAAACAAAAAGAAAAGTTTTACTGTAATGGTCAGTCCCCTAAAGAAGTTCCCAGTCAGTCCCACCAATAATTTTCTCGGGGGGCGTCTCCTGTTCACATGCGCATGCGCCTATCGTCGATGTGATAACACGCATATGCATTTCAAGAAGGTTCCAATGCGCATGCGCCTAGCGTTCCACCAGTTGTTCACTATCTGCAGTACTGTAGAAGCCGCTCAGCCAATGATATTGCTTACAGGACAATCCCTTGACTTTTGAATCGCACCGATATTGATATTTTCGAAATAAAAAAAACACAGAAAAAAATACGGCAACATTACTCACCATAGAATTTCCCATTCAGCTGGCGCCGGCGCCGGGCCACTGCCAGTCCAGTATTCTTGATCATACACGTTGACAGTTGGCAGTGGGACTACTACACCTGTAGTCAGCTGATGAGGCTGGAAATCGCTTAGGTACATGCAAGTTGCTTGAAACTGCATGCGAAATCCGGCTCAGGCTGCAGGTATCCGTGCGTGGACAGACAGCAAGGGTTGTCACTGATGGTGGGACCATTATTGGAAGCTGGTGCTGGTGCTGGCGCATTGCTTGCCAGCGACTGTCGTTTCTTAGTAGGTTTTAACACGACCTTTCGCCTTTTGCCGTCTGCATGATCATAGATACAGGAAAAACCCGGTGATACACACCAATACCCTCCAATAAATTTGGGATCAATACGATAAAAACATGGATTGCTACATATCCTTTTCCTTATTGCATGCTTCCACACATGAGGAGCTGGCGAAAATTTGTAAAAGTCATAGTTTTCGATAAAATACTGATAAATTTGAACAACTGTTGCAATCTTATCATCTGTTGCATTAATCACGGCCCATATTAAATACGCGTACGTTCTGTCGGGTTTTTGGAGCACGGGCTGCACTTGAACACTCATGGCGGCGGGTCTCTGGAGAATAACAGAAACTGGTCTATGTCTTTCTTTAATATGAAAAGTCTAAATTGATACATTATTGTTACCTCTTCCTTCAGTCCCAAGGCAAATTTACAATAGCCCACTGTGGTATCTTTTTTAAACGAAACACCTGCAAGTCGACACATTACTAAAGCGCATACGCCTTAAAGTTCATGAATATCTGCCATCTGGCGGACACGCGAAGAATTGCAACCTATTAAATCTGAACCATTCTTAATAAACGCATGAACCGCGCATCAACCGCGCATCAACCGTGGCTGAGAACGCAACATGAATGCGGCATGCACCCGGTGAAGTGCGTAGCATTCGGAAAAAAATCCTGGAAAAATGCGGTGATGTTTTAGAATAAAAGGGGCCGCAGCAGTAAATAATGTTATTTTCTAATTAAATGTTTGACCTATATCAGCATAGTACTAGTAGTATCACAGAAGCATTAGCCCTCAGATGCCCACACCCAAATCCAAGAACACTATGGCTTAGACTTGCATATTCAGATTCCATTTGCAGATTAGAATTTAAAAAAATAAAAATGAGAAATTTGTAGTCATATTTAAATTGGTAGTTATATTTACCTTTCTATCACTTACCAGCTTCCTCCTCTTGCGGGTCTGAAGTATCGGTGAGGTTCTGCAGACCTTCTACCTGGGATGGGGAAATGACCTCCTTCATACTGTACGCTGCTCATATCATTCAACTTTTAACTCTGCTGGTGGTCAACCTCCTGTCCTAATTGTTGCCTTGTGGTGATTAGACATTTTCTTTTCAAATGTTTGCTTGCTCTAAGTCCACTTTTTTTTTTTAGCAAACTTGTTTTGTGCATTGTGTGGCCTAGAGCATTGATAGAATCCAGGATGTTCTTACATATATCATTCTTCTCTGCTGTACTTGTGCTATAGCACAGCACCCCAAATAACTTGGAATATTCGTCCATTATCTATACTATATTTCTAAGTTTGTTATTCCATTTGTTTGTTTGTTTGTATGTTCGAAGCATCAAAATCTCACAAACGGCATGACGTAGCACAACTAAACTTTTACTGTACATTATGCTGCGGATTTGTAGGTCCAGATAATAGAGAGGAATGCTGCACACCTCAAAAAAGAAAAATGATACAATTACCGGTGCTTCAATGTTAGAACGAAAGCCTGCAGTCAGTCCTGGGTAAATAGAAGTGTTGGCTCAATAAATGAGTTTGAATTTGCAAAATCCATTGTGCGGATTTGTAGGTCAACACAACTATTTTGAGCTTCCAATATGACTCACCTCCCAAATTATGGACATTCTAAGTTTCCATCGGGTGTCCTGCAAAAATGTTAGAGGTGGAGCGGGGGGCATGGCAACTAAGGGAGGGGGCGTGTCCTTGGCTCGATCGGGGCTCTGTGTGTGTGTGTCTCTGTGTGTGTGATGTGAGATGTGTGGAGGAGATGTGCCAGCAGGGGTGGGGTGGATGTGCCAGCTAGAGGGGGGAGATGTACCAGCGGGGGGGAGGGATAGATGTGCCAGCAGCGAGGGGAGATACGACAGCAGCGCGGGGAAGATGTGCCAGCAGTGGGGGGAGATGTACCAGTGGGGGGCGGGGAGATATGCCGGCAGCGAGGTGAGATGTGCCAGTGGGGGCAAGTGGGGGGCGGGGAGATGTATCAGCAGCGAGGGGAGATGCGGCAGTGTGGGGAGATGTACTGGCAGCGGGGGGAGATTTACCAGTGGGGGGGAGGAGGGGGAGCGGGGAGATGTGCCGGAAGCGAGGGGAGATGCATCAGCAGTGCAGGGAGATTTACCAGCAGCTGGGGGGAGGGGGGGCGTGGGGAGATGTGCCAGCCCCAGGGGTGTAGGAGGGGGGGCGTGGAAATGTGCTGCAGCGGGGGGGGGGCAAGAAGATGTGCCAGAAATGGGGGAGGAGGGAGGCAGGGAGATGTGCCGGCAGGGAGGGGAGATGCGGCAGCAGCGCGGGGAGATGTGCCGGAAGTTTCCCGGGTGAAGCCGGGTACAAAAGCTTGTACAATATATATTAGCTCCTTGACTGTAAATCTCTGTTAAGTTAAACTAGGTCTGTGTTCTGACTAATGGACTTCTATTTATGCTTCATTTGAAAAGCTTAATTATGATTTTATGCACATGCACGTTAAATGCGGCTAACGTGCATGCAAGCTACTATATTCCTTGTACATAGGTGATACTAGATGTAAATGTGTAGCCTGCTTCTGTCATAGAAATTTGAAATGGTACTGTACATGTTTATAACTTTGGTTTACTGCATTACGTATGTGTGTCATTATATGTTACAGCATACAGTATCTGCGCTAGCATGTTTAACGCACATACACGCTACAACAAGTTCAAGTACTTTTAAGAGTATGCTAATGAGATAACTAACAGCTGTTGTTTTTGCACATAATTGGCTTTGTGGATATGCATATGAGGGGAATAACACCCATTTGCATCTAATAAGTAATATGAAAGATTCAATAAAGGGAATTATAGCCCGTTCAATTTATAAACTCTCACTGTAATAAAATATATCTCCTGAATTGTTAAAATAATTATAGAACAGGAAACCCCCCAATAAGTAATGTGTATTAGAACATTTTTTATGACATTAACTTTCAGTTAATTCTTTTCTGCAAGTTTACACAGTATGAGCTTAGAGAAACAGTAAGTTAAGAAAGCTCAGTTTAATGGCCCAAGCAATAAATTGCATAAAGGCTATCAAAATAGATATAACCTATTAAAAAGGAACTCATGCTGTGACTGCTTTGGAGATGAAACACAGGGAAGAAGGCAAAAATATGTTCAAATCTCAAGAGCCATCCAATTATACTATATTCTTTATGCCACAAAGTAAAGAGATAAGAAATGTTAATACACTGATTTATTATAACACGCAAATAAATATGGCACTATAAATCACAAAAATGCAATGACTGTAAACTCTTGATTACTTTCTGTATTAGCAGAATAATATGTGTACTGTATATTTAATACCCCAATGGATCACATATTTATTTATAAAATGTTCTACCAGGAAGTAATATATTAAGAGTTACCTTTTGTTTTCATGTTTTCATGTTTTCAAGTATGTCCTGGGCACTGAGTTATAATGACGAATACATGGTTACATTAAGTTCTGGGGTACCGGCAGGAGACAAGAGAATTCTTTGGCTACAGAATTCATGGAAAAGAATCCAGAATAATCTTACCAACTTCTAGACAGAAGACACAGGTGGATGTCACTGTAGGAGCATCCAAGAGTTCAACCCGGGAGACAGGGTGTGGTTGTCTTCAAAGAATATCTGTCTCAAAGTTCCCAAGCTAAAATTAGCACCAAGGTTCATCGGACCCTATTCTGTCGTGGAGATGATCAACCCGGTTGCATACAGTCTGCGCCTTCCTCTGTCTATGAGGATTCCATCAGTGTTTCATGTCTTCCTGCTGAAGACGGCCATCCGGGATCCTCACTTCCCTGACTCATCCTCGTCTATGGCTCCTCTCCTTGTACAGGGCTAACAGGTGTACGAGGTCCAGTCCATCTTGGACTCCAGGATTTCCAGGGGGTTGATAAGAATCTCGTACAGTGTATGGGTTTTGGACCCGAGGAACGGTCCTGGGTTCCTCGCCACCGTCTTCATGACCCCAGGCTTGTCCGTCTCTAACGCCAAGCCCTCCCTGAGACGCCCGGAGGTCGCTCCTGAGGGGGTGGTACTGTTAGGATCTGTGATTCGCGATGAGCTCAGCGCACTCGTCACTTACCCAAACCAATGATTGGGCCCCCCGCTCCTTCCATCAGCCAGGACACTTCTCTTCCTTCTCCAGGGACCAGTCACCTTGCTAGGCGCGCGTGCATCCCACGTGGACGTTAATACCATGGTCTCCGGTCCCACCTCCAGACTCCGCCCATTAGACAGCGTCATCAGGCATGATTCCCAGTACATTTTTAGGGGAACCGACAACTCTGGACCCCAACTACCTAAGCACATTCTGACAACAATTCCTCCTCAAAACCCCCTTTGTGTTACGCAGTGCTTGCCACAAACTAGATGAGACCCCTGTGCTGAGATGGGAATAGTAGCCACCAGCCAAAGACAAGGGGAACCCATCCGGAACGTAGAGTACTGCACCGACACACTTTATTCGAGCAAATACCCAGTATGTACCTGGCAGATACCTGGAATGCGCCGCTCCTCACCTCTGACAAGCCCCGTTGCGTTTGCCTTCCCAGCCTGGGTTCATGCCTGGCTGATGGGCGGCTGATCTGTTAAATGATAATGATTAGGATTTAATAGGCTGCAATGCTTCGCGTGTCTACCAGATGGCATAAATTCATGAATTGTAATGCAGTATATATATATATATACTGTGCAGTATTGCAGCCAGCGGGAATAAAATGCTTCAATCCCTGCCTGGAAAATAACCCAATGCACTCGGGCAGAAAACAGTCACAAACCTCAATACACCCGGGTATACCCGAATTCGTGGGACTAGCCGAGCTCGAATAAAGTGTGTCGCCAGTGTAGTCTTGCTGGCCAAGTCTGGGACAGGAGAAATCAAAGTAAATGTATACTTGCCGGGTCCGATGCGGGGGAGGTCCAGATCATGTGAGGTACTATTGCCAAGGTCAGAACTGGAGAAGAGCGGATGGTCGGAGTCCAGAGCCAGGGGTCAGGACAGGAGAGATACGGATGGTCAAAGTTCAAGCCAAGGTCGGGGTTCCAGAGAGCGAGGGTTCCAAAGGCAGGCAGAGTCGGTACACGGGTAAGCAGAACTAGGACAAGGTAACAAGACAAGGAAGGCAGAGGCAAACACCAGGTAACGTGTGTTTATGCTCAGCCGAAGTGCTAGTGGAACAGCTGAGCATAAGTAGCAGGCAAGGACCAATCACCCCAGGGGGTGGAGTGGAGGCGTAACCCCCATGGGGGCCAGGGATAGGCTGAGAGGGAAGAGACAGCTGGCAGTGCTGGAACTAATGAATTCCTATTGACTCGACGCTCGGGGGCGTTGTGCATGCGTCGCGCGTGTGTCACACGCCGGTGACACATTTCTCGCCTCTGCCCTCCAATCCTGCGATGCGGATCTGCGCCTGCGCAGCGCGTCAGCAGGGACTGACGCTCCCATGGGGAGTGCTCTGCGCGTGCGGGGAGAGGCGCGTGACGGAGGAGGACAGAGCGGAAGGTTGTCAGCAGGTGTCGGGATGGAACGGAGGTAAATGCGGGCATGCGGAATCCGTGCAGGGACGCGTGAGGGACCGCGAGTCGTGGCAGTACCCCCCTCTTCAAGAGAGACCTCCGGGCAATTCCAGTAAGGTTTCAGAGGATTTTTCTGGTGGAACCTCCTGATGAGTTCAAGAGCATGGATCTGGTGGTGCGAGACCCAAGAACTCTCCTCTGGGCCATATCCCTTCCAATGGATGAGGTACTGAGTGTCCTTCTGGAAATTCGGGAGTTGATGATGGCCTGGATCTCGGACTCCTGTTGTCCCTGTACAAGACGAGGAGGAGGTGGTGTGGGAACACGATCCGGAAATCGTGAGCTGTGATAGGCAGATTTCAACAAGGAACCGTGAAAAACAGATGATATTCTCATAGATGCTGGGAGTTTTAGACGATATGCCACCGGGTTTATTCTCTCCAGAACTTGGAAGGGACCCAAATATCTTGGTGCAAGCTTGGGAGTAGGAGTCTTCAAACGTATGTTTTGGAGGAGAGCCACACCTTGTCTCCTGACTGAACTCCGGAATCTCCCTGCAGTGGCGATCTGCTTGAGCCATCTGCCTGGACGCCGCTCTCTTTAAATTGTCCTGAATTTTGGTCCAAGAGGACTGCAAGGTCTGGACCCGGTTATCTGCTGCCGGAACCCCCGAGGAAGAGCGCGTGATGGGCAGACGTGCTGGATGGAACTCGTAGTTTGCGAAGAAAAGAGAGGGTTGCGTAGACTCATTCTACAGGGAATTGTGGGCGAATTGTGCCCAGGGAAGAAGATCTGCCCAATCGTCTTGTGTCTCAGAGACAAAGAAGCGCAGATACTGCTCTAGGGACTGGTTGGTCCTCTCCGTTTGCCCATTCGTCTGGGGGTGGTATCCAGAAGAGAAGTGCAAGGATATGCCCAGTCTCCTTGAGAAGGCCGGCCAGAATCTGGAGACAAACTGGGACCCTCTGTCGGTGACGATGGTCAATGGAACTCCATGAAGACGGAAGATCTCCCTGGAGAAGATGTCCGCGAGGGTAGGAGAATCGGGGAGACCACAGAGCTGAATTAAAATGTGCCTGTTTGGAGAAACGGTCAATAATGACCAATATGGTATTCATGCCCTTGGAGAATGGAAGCTCTACAATAAAGTCCATCGATAAATGGTTCCAGGGGTGGTCAGGGATGGGTAGTGAGTGTAGGAGTCCTTGGGGTCTACAGCGGGGAACCTTGTTCCGGGCGCAAATGGTGCAAGCCTTGACGAAGTCGCTGATGTCCCTGTGCATGTTGGGCCACCAAAAGGTCCATTCTATGAGGTCCATAGTTCTTTTGGTGCCAGGATCCGCAGTCTTCGAAGAGTGACCCCATTCCAGAATCTTCCTCCGGTATTTGGGAGAAGTGAAGAGACAACCGTCTAGGACCTCCAGACCTTCCAGAACCTTGGACTGATCCACGAGAATTTTATCCAAAACATCAAAGGTGTTGGCAGATATAATGTACTTGGACGGAAGTATGGTTTCTGCTCTGGCCTCGGCTTTGTCCTCGCTTAGGAATTGACGAGAGAGTGCGTCTGCCTTTCGATTTTTGGACCCAGGAATGAACGAAATTATATAATTAAAACGGGAGAAGAAAAGAGACCAACGGGCCTGACGAGCCCCAGCCGGCAAGCACTCTCCAAATACATGAGGTTTTTGTGGTCCGTTAGAATGGTTATTGGACTCTCTGTGCCCTCCAAGAGATGCCTCCATTCCTCCAATGCGAGTTTAATGGCTAATAACTCCCTGTTGCCCACGTCGTAATTCTGTTGTGCTGGAGAATTTTTTTTTTTAAATGCACAGGGATGTAAATCGGAAGTAGGTGACTTTCTTTGAGAAAGGATGGCACCGCCTCCAACATCCGATGCGTCCACTTCCAGCGTAAATGGGAGTTTGTGATTGGGATGGATCAGGACCGGTGCTGAGACAAAAGATTTCTTCAGAAAGTCAAAGGCTTGAACAGCTGCGGGAGGCCGAGAAGAGACATTGGCTCCTTTCCTAGTGAGGGCAGAGATGGGTGTGACAATGGACGAGAAATTACGAATAAATCTTCTGTAATAGTTCGCAAAACCGAGAAACCTTTGAATGTCTTTGAGAGAGGTGGGAAGCGGCCAGTCCAAGATGGATCTCAGCTTGGAAGGATCCATCGCGAACCCGGGAATCTGAGATGATGTACCCCAGGAAGGTGATAGAATTTGGTGAAAGTGACACTTCTCCAGCTTGGCGTAGGGGTGGTTCTGATGAAGGCGTAGTAGTACCTGTTTGACTTGTGCAATGTGTTCAGGAAGAGTCTTTGAGAAAATCAGAATATCGTCGAGATACACTATGAGAAAAACATTGAGAAGATCCCTGAATATTTTGTTTACGAAATCTTGGAAGACCGCAGGAGCATTGCATAGGCCAAATGGCATAACAAGGTACACATAGTGCCCGTCTCTGGTGTTAAAGGCCGTCTTCCATTCGTCGCCTTGTCTAATCCTTACCAGGTTGTATGCGCAGCGTAGATCTAATTTGGAGAAGATGGTTGCCCCTTGAAGATGATCGAAAAATTCGGAAATCAAAGGCAGGGGATACCGGTTTTTGATGGTAATTTTGTATAAGCCTAGGTAATCAATACATGGGCGAAGGGTGCCGTCCTTTTTCTTGACAAAGAAGAAGACCGCCCCAGTGGGGGAGGAAGACTTTCTGATGAACCCCTTCTGGAGATTCTCTCAGATGTAATCCGACATAGCTTTAGTCTCTGGGAGAGAGAGGGTTATGATCGCCCTCTAGGAAGGACGTACCCAGGCAAGAGGTCTATAGGACAGTCAAAGGGTCGGTGGGGGGGAAGGACCTCGGATTTGACTTTTTCAAAGATGTCCTTGAAAGATGAATAACAGTTGGGTTGGGAACACTGTACCTCCTCGGAATTCTTCACACTACAAATGGTCTGCTGGGAGGGTGCTGCAGGTCATGGAGCACTGTTGATCCCAGGATATGGGTCTGGGTCTGAGCCAGTTGATGTGTGGATTATGGCGCTGGAGCCACGGTAGGCCCAAAATTACCTCGGCCGACGGAGAGTGGATGACATCTAAGGATATCTTCTCTCTGTGGTTCTGCTCGACCAGGAGGGACAGTTCGATGGTCTGTAGGATGATAAATGCCGGCTGCAGGGGGCGACCGTCAATGGCCTCAAGTCCTACAGGAATCCTCTTCTTCTCAAGCGGAATATTATTCTTCCTAGTGAACTCGTGATCAATAAAGTTCCCTGCGGAACCGGAATCAATGAAGGCAGATGCAGCGACCGAGAAGTCAGGGGCCGAAAGAGAGACTGGAATCAAAATTCTGCTAGGTAGTTGTCCCTTGCTGGTAGAGGATTTAGAGAGCGTTCCCATGGAGACTCCTCTGGATCTCAATGGGAGCTGGCATTTCCCGACTTGGGTGCCAGCTTGAGGGGGCATTGAGGAACGAAATGACCAAGATTACCACAGTATAAGCAGAGTCCAGAAGATTGGCGACGCTGTTTTTCGGAAGGGGACAGCTTGTTACCCCCAAGTTGCATGGGTTCCGGATTGTCAGTCGCGGGAACTTCTGGAAAGGAGGAATGAATATGGGAAGTCCTGGGCTTTACCTGACGGTGATGAGAGTGCTCGGACGTCCTCTCCTATAGTTGTTGGTCCACTCGAATGCAGATCGCAATGAGTCCCTCTAGGTCACTTGGGTGTTCATGTGCGGCGAGTTCGTCCTTCAGCTGTTCGGAAAGACCCTGCCAGAAAACAGAAGAGAGGGCCTTGTCGTTCCACGCCATCTCAGCAGCAACTGTCCAAAACTCCAGGGCATACTGTACCTAGCCACTGGATGGTCCCCTTGAGAGATGTGGAGAAGAGAAGAAGTTGCAGTGATCTTCCGGCCCGGGGTATTGAAGTGGCGCCGGAACTCCTTTGTGAATCGCCCAATGTCCTGTGTGAGATCGCTTCTCTGCTCCCAGATGGGAGAGGCCCAGGCCAACGCGTCACCTGTAAGCAGCGAGACAATGTAGGCTACCTTGGTTCTGGAAGAAGGGAACCGGGAGGGAGTCAACTCAAATTGTATAAAACACTGATTGAGGAACCCACGATATTCAAAGGGGTCTCTGGCGTACCGATGGGGAGCAGGAAGTCGCGGGTCAGAAGAGCAGGGGTTAACCGGAGGAGTAAACGGAGGTGGAGAAAAGGTGGGAGGATTAGTCTGCTGCACTTGGACAGAGAGGGTCTGGAGGTCTTTCTGTAGTGCATCCATACAAAGGTCAGACTGTTCTAAATTCTTCTCGAGCTTGGAGAACATAGCGGCATGAGATGCCACCATATCACCCACCCCGGCGGGGTCTATATTTGTGGGGCTGAGCATAACGTTACGCAGTGCTCGCCACAAACTAGACGAGACCCCTGTGCTGAGATGGAAATAGTAGCCACCAGACATAGACACGGAAACCCGTCCGGAATGTAGAGTAGTCTTGCTGGCCGAGTCTGGGACAGGAGAAATCAGAGAAAACGTATACTTGCCAGGTCCGATGCGGGAGAGGTCCAGATCATGTGAGGTACTATTGCCAAGGTCAGAAATGGAGAAGAGCGGATAGTCAGAGTCCAGAGCCAGGGGTCAGGGCAGGAGAGATACGGATGGTCAAAGTTCAAGCCAAGGTCGGGGTTCCAGAGAGCGAGGTTTCCAAAGGCAGGCAGAGTCGGTACCTCTATGTTTTTAATTACAGTACACCATTAATGTTTTCTTACTTACAGTATTCCACCAATAAAAATAATGTTGATTGTTGTAGATTGTATTCATACTGTCAATGTTTTTACTGTATTGGACACCATTAATGTTTTTTTACTTACTGCACCCACCAATAAATTAAATCACTGCTTTTTTTAAATATACCTGTATGTTTTTAATTATAGTACACCACTAATGTTTTTTTACTTACTGCTCATTACAGTACATCAAAACAGTATTAAAATGCATTATCGGTTCATGACTCAATGGGAAACGGATCTGACGGAGCCACTGGAGGACGATGACTGGGCTGAAATTTTTAAGGCGGCAGCCAGCAGTTCGATCTGTACAACATTAAAGGAGAACTCATATAAAGTACTAATGCGGTGGTACCTCACCCCAGTTAGATTGGCAAAATTCGCGCCGGGAGCTTCCCCGCTCTGCCCCAGGCAGTGCGGGGAACAGGGGGACCTGTTACACATGCTGTGGTCTTGTCCACGAATTAGACTCGTATGGATCCAAATTAGAGATTGGCTACAGAGGCTCTTTCTGGGCCTCAAAATTCAACTAGATCCGTGGGTGTTCCTTCTAGGCAAACCCACGACAGACGTATCTAGATCAGGGAACAAATTGATCGCACACTTTGCTACGGCTATGAGATGCGAGACTGCAGCATTGTGGAAACAGAATGCAATTCCATCATTAGATAAAATTCGGAATAGAATTTGGTTTGTTTGCCAGATGGAAAAGTTGACAAGTCTGGTCAACGACACTGGCCCAAAGTTTCAAAAAGTCTGGTTGCCTTGGCTGGCACAGACAGACATCCCAGGGGTGAGCAATGCCTCCATCTGGCTTTAATAGCGGCAGGTGAGTTCTCCTTGGATGGCGAGCAGAAGCTGCAATCAGCCATATACGAGAGAGACAGTATGCCCGCCACGGGAGGACGCTAACACGGATCCATTACCCCCTATATTCACTACCCGGTGCCTCACCGAATCAGTTGGACGTAACACCTGACCTACGGACCAGGAGCGGAGAACATCGTACATCAGAAAGGATTCCTCTGCCCCCCCCTTCCCCTCCCCCCACCCCCCTTCCTACCCCCACACCCTCCTGTCTCCCTTCTCCCAGGTTGGTATGAATGGCGGTATGTATGTTGTTTGTCCCATGGAAAGCTTTTTATTTTGACAATGTGACAACTGTATGTTATACACTTTGAAAAACACAATAAACAGAATGTTGAAAAAAAAAATGCATTATCGGTATTTGTATTATTATTACAGTAGAACACACATACTGTACTGTAATACATGTACAGAATAAATACATTATTTTTATTTTTGGGGATTATTATACAGTACAGTATGTAAAAAAGTATGTATTAAAGCTCAGTTATTCTATCCTAATCAATATAAATGGCACTGATTCAGATTCAGCAGTGTGCAAGCATTATTACAAAAAGCGATATTATCCATCGAAATCCCTCCATTTGCCGTTCTCAGCCTGATGACAAAGTTTCTTTTCTGAGGAAGAAAAATAAATACTGTAAAAACTGTAATGGTTAGTTCAAACTAGTCAGTCCCCTAAAGAAGTTCCCACAGTCAGTCCCCGCAGTCCCCTCGGTCAGTCCCAACAATTATTTTCTCGGGGGGCGTCTCTTGTTCACATACAGTACACGCATGCGCCTAGATGTGATGAGACGCGTACTGTATGCGTTTCAACAAGGTTACAATGCGCATGCACCTAACTGTAGAAGCTGCTCAGCCAATGATATTGCTGGACTACATTTTGGCGAATTGTGACTACAAGAACTAAATAACCATAAGCAAAGTGATTGATTACAGGAGAATCGCTTTACTGTGCATTGATATTGATAGTCCCGTAGTCTTGATTATACACGTAGTTGACAGGTGACAGCGGGCCTGCTAGACCTGTAGTTGACAGCTGATGAAGCTGGAAATTGCTTTGGTACATGCTAGCTTGCTGATATCTGTACGTGAATTCCTGCTCAGGCTGCAGGTATCCAGGCAGGGGCTGATAGCAAGGGTTGCCGGTCAGCAGGTTTTCACAGACGGTCGTACAGTTATTGGAAGCTGGTGCTGGCGCTGGCGCATTGCTTGCCTGGGACTGACAATTCTTAGTTGGTTTTACCATGATCTTTCGCCTTTTGAACTCTCCATGATCAAAGATACTGGAAAATTCAGGGGCAACACACCAATGCCCTCCTCCTGTAACTGCGGGTGCATGATCAATACAAAAAAAAGTGGATCGATACATAACTTTTTCCTTATCGCACGCTTCCACCCCAGAGCATCTGGTGAAAATTTGTAAAAGTCATAATTTTCGATAAAATATTGATAAATTTGACCAACTGTGGCCATCTTATCATCTGCTGTACTAATTGCTGACCATATTAAATAAGCGTACGTTATGTTGGGCTTTTTGAACACGGACTGCAGTGGTGTACTCATCTCTGGACATCTCTGGACAATGGAATAGAACACCAGACACTTTGCATTTAGTTTTTAATATGAAACGCCTAAATAGATACAATGTTGTACAACTTCTTCAGTACCAAGGTCAATTCACAAAGGACCACTGTGGTATTTTTTAAACACCTGCAAGTCGGCACATTACTGAAGCGCATGCGCATTACAATTCATGACTATCTGCCATCTGGCGGATATGCGAAGAATTGTAACCAATTCAATCTGAAACATTCTCATTAAACAGATCAAACGCGGATGATGCCGGCATGATTGCAACATGAATAAGGCACGAACGCGGCGACGCGCGTGGCATTCGGAAAATATCGGTGAAGTGTTAGAATAAAAGGGGCCGTGCCTGCACATTACATTAATGGGCCAAATAACTATTATCCAAATATTGATAATAGATTATTTGGCCCATTATTAAACACATTAACTAGCTTAATAATTACAGTTCTACTTACCACTGCAATATAGTATGAATCCCCTCCACAAGCAAAGTCCATCTGTCCTCCGTTGCCAAAAATATATAGCAAATACATTCTGACACATACAGTAACATCTCCAAATAAAAACAGCACAATGCAAATAAAAATACATCTCATCTCCCAAGAACACAGCACCTACAGTACAGTACAGTTGGCAAATCAATATCTACAGTAACAAATGTCTATTCAAAAATTTAATTTTACAATGTGTACAGTCCATGATGCAAATAATCTGTGCCCCATGTACTGTACACTACAGTATGTATGTATGTCTTTATTTGTATAGCGCCATAAAATGTACATAGCGCTTCACAGTAGTAATACATGTCATATAAATAACAAATATAAATAACAGATCATGGGAATAAGTGCTTCAGACATACTGTAAAAGTAACATTAAGGAAGGAGTCCCTGCTCCGAGGAGCTTACAATCTAATTGGTAGGTAGGGAGAACGTACAGAGACAGTAGGAGGGAATACTAGTAAGTGCGTCTGCAGGGGGCCAAGCTTTGTGTCATGTGTCCATGATTATCCAGTGCTACTCATATGCTTCTTTAAGAAGATGTGTCTTAAGGTGGGTTTTAAAGGTGGATAGCGAGGGGGCTAGTCGGGTATTGAGGGGAAGGGCATTCCAGAGGTGTGGGGCAGAAAGTGAGAAAGGTTTAAGGCGGGAGAGAGCTTAAGATACAAAGGGGGTAGAAAGAAGACATCCTTGAGAAGAAGTATGCCATGCAATGCTCTAAATAGAATAAAATAAATAAAATACCATCAATCAATCCATTCACAAATCAATTACAATAGAATCCAAATCAATTACACAATTCACTATTCAAATCCTAGAAACAAAACATGTAAACAGAAATAAATTACCATCAATCAACAAAATCTAACCAACAAAAATAAACTATTGCAAACACATTTGCACACCAAACTGCAAAATACAGTTACAAATGCTTCAAAAAAAGCAAGCAAACATGAGCAATGCAAGCTTTTATTAGCTCTGTATTATGTATATCCATAGGGACATACATAAATACAGGGCAATAAATGGACATAAAAAAATAATATAGTGAAGGTACATTACAGCTGACGTATTTTATTCTTTTTTTTTTTATATATCAATACATTATGCACACAGACAAGCGATTAGTTACTGCAGATCGGTCTGTTCTTCTGTAAACAATTGCTACTGTAGGACTGTGGGGACTGACTGGGGGAACTTCTTGAGGGGACTGACTGATTTTAACCAACCATTACAGTATGTGAAATGTTATGCAGTACTTACTGTACAGTATGTTTTTGAAACACTGACATTTTTATAAAAGGTTGCATAATGAATCAATTTAAAAAATATTCAACTTTTTTTTATTTTTTTGGAGTTAAAACATTATGTTATACATTTTTAACAATAGAACAATCTATCAGCAGCAATAACGGAAAAATATAACATACGGTACCAGTAATAATTTTATTTTTCCTCAGAAAAAAAACGTTGTCATCAAGTGGAGAACGGCAAATGGAGGGATTTCGATGGATAATATCGCTTTTTGTAACGTTGCTTGCACATTGATTAATCTGATTTAAAAATCCAAGTACTGGAGGCAACAATTTAGGTACAGTGCCATTTTTATTGATTAGGATAGAATAACTGTGAGCTTTATAGAAAACCTTAAACAGTATGCTGCTTTTTTCATATACAATACTTTTTTACATACTGTATAAGAAACCCGACAAAAAAACCCCCAAAAAATATAGGTGGCTATGCGCTAAGCAGTGATAAGTCGTTTTAAGAGCGTAAAGTGCTCTTAGAACGTGAAGTTCCGCCGAGTGCTATTCACTAAGCAGCGCAAACAGGCACTTTGCGCTCTAAAGCTGACTTTTTCCTAGAAATTTTTCAAAGTCCAACTTTGCTCGTACGATGAGCTGTTTGCGCTGAATCCTGCCCTTCTGCGGGATTCACTAAACAACGTAAACTTATCGTACGCCAAAGTTGCGTTGAATAAAGCTCACCAGCTAAAGGCAGGTAAAAAAAAAAGCAGGACTTTGAAAAATGTCTTTGTTTACATTTTTGCAGGCGCAAAACCCATACAACAGGCCAGCTGGTGTCCTCTGGCTGACACCGCGGTGGGTTCCGAGGGAGGCCGGGGTCGCGCGAGTGTCCCTGGCTGACCCCGCGGGGTCCGGGGGTCCCCGGCTCACCAAGTGGGGGTCCCCACTTAAATCAGACTTAGAACTATGCAACTAATTTTGACAGATTTATTATAAATCATTCTTCCTGGTAATGCACAGGTTATTAAGAATTTATATTAGTGTTAGGTACCCTTGAGCCGTGTAGTGGCTCAAGGGCTTACAACAATTTGGCCAAAATGTTAAACTAAAAGACCATTTTATTTAATAGATATATATGCATATATATTTAGGCACTGTACCGTGTATAAGTTTCACTGGATGTGCACTTAGCTCTGTCTGTGTTTCATGTTCTGACTCTGGTTTTAAATATATATTGCCATGCTCAGTAGCACTCCTCTGTGACACTTATATGCTTATGTATATGTTGTGGTTATTTTGGGGGTTCAATATGAGCTTGTAGGTGTCCTGTATGTTTTACAATTCTTGTTCAGCTGGTCTTAGCTGATTGGAGGGTGGCTCCTCCTACCTAGTTGAAGCTCACCCCCTCCCATATTTAAATGGTTAAAAGCTCACTCCATTGCATCTCCCACTCTCAGGGGAACTTGCTTGCTTGAAGTTTGATTGTGACAAATCGAATACAGAGTGCTTTTCCTGGTAATGTACAGGTTAATAGAGTGTCACGGGGGACTCCTGTGGCGTGTAGGATCTCGGTGGCCGGAACAGCAGGAAGCGAAGTAGGGGTCACAAGCAGGGGTCCGAGGCAGGCGGCAGGTAGCGAAGTCAGGTAACAAGCAGAGGTCGGCAATGAGGATACTGGAACAGGACAGGCGGGGCAGGACAGGTCCGGGAGCAGGGACTGAGAACAGGGAGCAGGGACTGAGACCGGGGAGCAGGGACTGAGACCGGGGAGCAGGGACTGAGACCGGGGAGCAGGGACTGAGACCGGCAAGCAAGGAACAAATAGGGACAAGCCAGATTACTAGCAAGGGCCTTTACTGTGAACAGACTACAAATACAGGTACAGGTACAGGAACAGATCAGGAATCAAAGACAGAGGCATGTGCATTGGAGTCTGACTAGAAGCAAGGGCAAAGGAAACAGACAGGAAACCGAACTATAAGACAGAGAGAGAGGAGCAACAAGAAGACAGACAGACAGAGGAACCCAGAGCCAACGGAAGGCAGCAGCACACCCAGTGGACAAAGAAGCTATGGCTAGGCAGGAGGTCTAGGCGACCCTGACATTACTCCCCCCTCTCAAGAGCGTTCTCCGGACAATCCTCCAGGCTCTTCCCAAGAGGCCTTGATGAAAAGTGGACTCAAGGTGACCCACCTCTGGTGGTTTGTCAGTGGGCAGAGGGTACTCCACAGGTACATTGGTTGCTGCAAGGAACCTCCGAATGGGTGCGTTCAACCCAAAAGCAGGGGCAGAGACATCAGGAATGTGGGCATCAAGGACGGCTGCAGCCTTTCCACATGAGTCATTGGGGACACAGAGTTCGCTCTCCATGGTCACCTCTTGCGACTGCCGTTTCGTGGCATCACCCAATGAAAAACCAGCTATTCGAGTTTTCAGCTCTTGAAGCTGTCCTTCTGCACTTCTTTTCCCACTCAAAGCAGTTGGCAGTTCAGCTTTATTGGAGTTGAATCGCGACTCCATATCTCCCAGGTGACTCAGAGTAAAGCTTAAATATGTTGCATCTTCTTCATTTCTGATCTGCAGCTGCCAGTACTCCTCCCAGACATTGTACAGCTCCAGCTGCAGCCGGACCTTATCACGGGCTGTGTGGTCCAATAATTTGCAGGCATCAGCCATTTTGACCTCATAGCGCTGTGTCAGGCCAGCCACTTGACAGACGGACACCTTCTCTCTCTCCTCCTTTTTGTCAAGCTGTGTCTTGAGCCTGCAGTGCTGTGAGTTGCTGAGATGTGTGTTCAGCTGCTAGCTTTAGCTCTTCCTCCAGCGAGGCTCTGGTTATGCTCAGTGTGGCCTTCAGCTCCTCATGCTGTTCTTTGGGGACACACTGGGTACTCAAATAATCTTACAGCATCTTTATTTTGTAGGCAGTCTGGAAACTTTCTTCCTGCAGAACTCGCTGCTTTTCTTCAGCATTCACCCATTTCTCCTTGGTGTCCTGCAGATGTGTACACAGTTCTCGCAGCTGACTCTGCAGCATATTTTCTGCTTGTGTACGCCGCTCCAGGGAGACACGTTCTTCTTGCAGCACTCTCTCTGCATTCTGCAGTGCTGTCTGCACGTCTAACTTTTCCTGGGCCAACTGTTTCTTCTCCTCTCCTAATTCATGGAGTTTCTTATCTCCTTCACTGACTTGGACATAGAGATTCTTGCACTCTTGGGTTACAGATTCAAAACTGATATTTAACCCTTCGAAGATTTCTCTCAATGAACATAGTTCTGTGTTGAAGTGGCAACTCTTCTCCTTAGAGGCTTCCAGTTCTGTAGTAAGCCTGTGAACCTCTTTCTGAGATGCTTCCAGTGCTGTGTCAACTTGAGCCATGAAAGTCTGGTACTGGGCAGAATCAGCGTAGGCCTTCTCCAGCTTACTTGACAAGATCACCCTGTCATTCTCCAACTGATATTTTTCTTTTTCCCAGTCACCCTCTGCTTTTTCCAGCGCTAATTGCATCCTTGACTTTTCTTCTATCAATAGTCTCTTCTCCTCTTCTGATTCATGGAGTTTTTTTATCTCCTTCACTGGCTTGGACAGAGAAGTTCTTACTCATTTGGTTTATAGTTTCAAACCTACTATTTAACTCTTCGGAGGCGTCTCTCATAGAACGTATCTCTGTTTTCAAGTAGCATCTCTCCTCCCGATCGACTTCCATCTCTTTTTTGAAGTAGCAAATCTCCTCCTGGGAGACTTTAAGCTCTGTATTAAGCCTGTCAATTTCCTTCATAGAGATTTCCAGGAATTCGTTACTTTTAGCAGCGAGGCGCCGATTCTCAGCAGCATCAGCATATGCCTTCTCCAGCTCACCTGACATGACATCCAGGTCACTCTCCAACTGGTGCTTTTCTTTTTCCTGGAGAACACACTTAGCAATTGCTGAGGATAGACAGCTCTGTAGTGCAGGATACAATGGTGGATTCGGCGCAACTGCGCATGCCTGAGTCAGAAAGGCTCCCGAAGTTCTTCAACAAACTTTATTGGCAAAAATACACAAGGGCTAACACCGCATTCTCCCCCTCTATGCGTTTCACCCTCACAGATAGGGCTTCGTCTCGGACCCTCTGGTGATAAGTGTGTGATTTAAAACATAAACTTTATTTAATACAACACATATATAAAATTATGGGTGTTAAAATGACGTACTAGAGGTCATAGGATCATAATACTGACAGCCATGGGGCTCGGGATCAATGTAATAGGTGTCTCCTGTCATGTATCAAATATCACGCAGGAAACTAAATAATAATCCTGATATAAACCTCTGTGAGGGTGAATAGGTAGGGTATACTCGATGGGGTACTGTATCAACAGGTCACACTAGGCAGTATATGCATAAACCATAAATGGTAGTGTTGTGACTTGTAGTGACTGGTGTACTCTGAAACAAATATATTGTGCACCAGTAGATCTCACTGTGCAGTCAGTGAAAATCCTCCTCAATAGTAATGAATGTGCGCACAGTACTGTGTGAAGCTGACCAAATGTAAACTCCTGAGGTTCACAGTATAGGGATATAGTACCCTACAGTGACCTCAGCGACACTGTCACAGATAGTGATAGTAAACACTGTGCTTCAAGTGTGATGGTGGGCACCCTGGTTTGGTAAGCTTTGCACATAGATTAACACTGCATATGAGGAGGCGGAGGCTGTGTATAGTATATAGTTAATTATGGTAGCTCAATAGCAATATACTACAGCGCATATCCAACAAGACTACACGTAGTACTTAGTACTGAGTAAGGAGCATTGACCCTAACAGTATTCTGTAGAAAGAGGCTCTAAATGTCCGTCGGGGCACTAGTAGCCTGTGTAACAGTGCGGGCAGGACACCGCATCAACTTATCAAGAAGAAGTCTAAACCTAAGCCACCCGACCAGACCTCATCTACTGAGTGGGAAGTGACAGATAGTGAAGATGAAAGACCTAATTAACTTCTGACTGAGGGCATGACAAATCAGATAGCCTCCACCTCCCACCCTCCCCCTCCTCAGGTTCCTTTTTTGGAGCAGCACAGGACGGCATCAGGCCCAAGAGGAAGAGGAAAACAAGACGAGGAAAAGGTCTGGGTACTAAGGAGCAGAGCCACCGGGTCACAATACCCAAAAAGAGGGGGAAGCCTCCGAGATACTAGATAGTGCCAAATTACAAATAGTTAACCTGTCCGACATGACCCTTACTGAAAATCACCTCCAGCTACTTAGCAAAGGCCTGTCCTTTTCACCCTCAACAAGTATGGACCTATTTGAATGGGTTAAAGACATTAACCTGTTCGGTAGAAAACTCAAACTCCATAAGTTTTTCCGAATGAGAGAAATTAGAATAGCCAACTCATTGGATATTACTCCTCTCGACACTCAGGACATGGAGACTTATCAAGATCTAGAAGCACTACTAGAAGAGAGCAGTAGACCCCCAGGGGAAGGCCCATTCACTAATCTACGTTCTAATTCTAAGTTTGTACCATTTAGCGAGAATTTCGCTAATATCGATGTATTCATTGATTTGGTGACCATGGATCTGGAACATCTCAGCTTGGGTAGATTACCAGACAACCTGACTATACAGGAAAGAAAGGCACTGAAAGATCTGGCCTCAAATGAAACTATATCATTAAACCTTCAGACAAGGGAGGGAATCTGGTGATCCTCAACAGTCGCGATTATAAAAAGGAGAATCTAAGACTCCTAGCGGACCCCAAGTGTTACGAGGTATTGGGAGGGGATCCCACCAATACTTTCAATAAAGAACTAAATACAATTTTGCAGAAAGGGCTAGATGACAAGGTCATCGATAAGAATGAATTAGCCTACATATGGGTGAAAACACCGAAAATCGCTACTTTTTACAGTTTACCCAAACTGCATAAGAACAAGGTCCCCTCACCTGGTAGACCAATCGTATCAGGAATAGGAAGCCTACTGAATGGGCCAGTGCCTACATTGATAAGATTCTGAGACCCTTCGTGGTGAACCTACGATCCTACCTTAAGGACACCAAAGATGTCCTTAAGAGATTGGATGATGTCTGCATCAGCGAAGAAACGATACTGGTGAGTTTAGACGTAGAAGGTCTTTACACAAGTATTAACCATGACTATGGCCTCAAAGCAGTATCCCACTTTCTTAATACCAGGGGTGGTTGGTACACAAAACACAACATCTTTACCTTGGAACTGCTCAAGTTTGTGTTAACCAGAAACTATTTTCTCTTTGACAACAAAGTGTACCACCAATTGAGGGGCACGGCAATGGGCACCAAATGTGCCCCTACTTATGCCAACCTCTACCTGGGATGGTGTGAATCCCAGGTAGTATTCACTGAAGAAATGGAGGTACACACAGAGCATATTGACCTCTGGGTCCGCTACATCGACGATGTGTTTGTCCTGTGGCGGGGCCCAGAGGGAGCTCTCAAAGAGTTTATCAGTATACTGAACACTAACATGTTCAACTTACATCTCACTCTGGAACACAATAAAGATACCATGTGCTTTCTAGACCTGCGGATCTCGAGGGGGAATGATGGTTTTCTTCACACCACCATTTATCGGAAAGCGACAGCCACTAATAACCTCTTGGAAGCAAGCAGCCATCACCCAAGAGCTCAGGTCAATGGCATACCAACAGGCCAGTTCCTTCGGATAAGAAGGAACTGTAGCACTGACCAAGAGTTTGAATGCCAATCCATTAAGATGAAACAAAGCTTTGAGGACAGGGGCTATAGCAGAAGGAGTATCAAAAAGGGTTATAAGAGAGCTAAATACACTGCACGGAGATCACTCATTATGGACAAACCACCCAGTCCAAAAGATCGAGCGGTTCGCTTTATAGGCACTTTTAATTGTGAATGGCCTAAAGCACGAGCTATCCTGAGGAAACACTGGCATATCCTTAGAGCAGACGACCTACTAAAAGGGGTCACAAGAGACTATCCATCAATGACCAGTAGACGGGCAAAGAATTTGCGCGACCTACTGGTACATAGTAATTATGTGGAAGAGACACCTAAGACCTGGCTTCCTCCGAAACCTACCGGATCATACACCTGCCAGAGATGCAAGGCATGTCAATATATGACCACCACTAAAGAATTTGGTAATTGGGACGACACCAAGCGATACCCAATACGCAGCTTTATCAACTGCCTGAGTACTGGGGTCATATATCAGGGCAAGTGTATATGCGGGAAAGTATACGTTGGAAAAACTGGTAGATGTCTCAAACTAAGGGTGCTGGAACATATCAGCACCATCAGGAATAAGGCTGATAAACCACTGTCGAGACATGTGAATCTGTGTCATGATGGTGATCTCAAGGCGGTCTCTTTTTGCGGGATTGAACACCCCACGCGAGGACAGAGAAAAGGAGGTTGGGACAGGGTCCTACTCCAAAAAGAGTCTAGATGGATCTACACACTTGGGACACTCTCTCCGAGAGGTCTCAATGAGGGATGCCTGTACACTCCTTTTCTGTAATAGCTACTACGTTGGGCGCTCCTTAAAGCCCACAATATACACCTTCATCTATGTGTATAATAACAGATGTATTTTCTTTTCTGCCGTGCCTATCTCAGGTCTTTCCAGATCCTGACTATGAATTTATTACTCTATCATTAAACATTATCCATCTTGGGCATCTCTGGACCCTAGTATCTCCTTATATTACTAACTAAACAGTTTATACTGCACCAGCTGTATATTACCCTTGTAGGCCAAATAGAGTGTACCTTACCTCTACTTGTGTCAGAGTCTGACTTACCAGCCACTACAATACAAGTAATAATTATGAGTCAGAGAGATACATCTTTATTGTGCCAGCTCTGCAGTCACACACTGTGGTATACTTACTGCGATCTTGCTGCAGCTCCACGCATAGCTGGGCACTTCAAGGGTTAAGTCATGACGTCACCAATCTGGAGGCCCCTATATATACCTGCTCACCTGCAGGGTACCCTTAGTAACTCTTACCATTTCGCCTTGAGAAAGCCTCTCACGAAACGCACGCGTCGGCTCTGTTCCCATACGTGCACGCGCAGGGCTGAAATTACTTCCGCATTCATGTTTCTGACCGCGAGTTGATGCGGTGTCCTGCCCGCACTGTTACACAGGCTACTAGTGCCCTGATGGACATTTAGAGCCTCTTTCTACTGAATACTGTTAGGGTCAATGCTCCTTACTCAGTACTAAGTACTAAGTGTAGACTTGTTGGATATGCGCTGTAGTATATTGCTATTGAGCTACCATAATTAACTATATACTATACACAGCCTCCGCCTCCTCATATGCAGTGTTAATCTATGTGCAAAGCTTACCAAACCAGGGTGCCCACCATCACACTTGAAGCACAGTGTTTACTATCACTATCTGTGACAGTGTCGCTGAGGTCACTGTAGGGTACTATATCCCTATACTGTGAACCTCAGGAGTTTACATTTGGTCAGCTTCACACAGTACTGTGCGCACATTCATTACTATTGAGGAGGATTTTCTCTGACTGCACAGTGAGATCTACTGGTGCACAATATATTTGTTTCAGAGTACACCAGTCACTACAAGTCACAACACTACCATTTATGGTTTATGCATATACTGCCTAGTGTGACCTGTTGATACAGTACCCCATCGAGTATACCCTACCTATTCACCCTCACAGAGGTTTATATCAGGATTATTATTTAGTTTCCTGCGTGATATTTGATACATGACAGGAGACACCTATTACATTGATCCCGAGCCCCATGGCTGTCAGTATTATGATCCTATGACCTCTAGTACGTCCTTTTAACACCCATAATTTTTTATATGTGTTGTATTAAATAAAGTTTATGTTTTAAATCACACACTTATCACCAGAGGGTGAACTTGAGTGCTACACTGGGTTCTTTTCTACCCTTTTTACCTATTCAGTGTATACCCAGAGCACCGTTCACCGTTCATTTTCTATGAGGCAGCAGCAGGGGCTCCCCTATTACCTTATATAGAAATATCATAGACAGCAGGAAACTACTACAGAGAAAACTTGCAGTTAGATCTGAAACTTTTGACATCAGACATAGGAATATCAGACAGAACCTTGCAGTTAAATCTGAAACTTTAGATATCAGGCGTAGGGATATCATATAGAGAAACATGCAGTTAAATCTGAAACTTTAGATATCAGGCATAGAAATATCATAGACAGCAGGAAACTAATACAGAGAAAACTTGCAGTTAGATCTGAAACTTTTGACATCGAACATAGGAATATCAGACAGAGAACCCTGCAGTTAAATCTGAAACTTTAGATATCAGGCTTAGGGATATCATATGTTGCAGAGAAAAAAACTTTAGGGGAACTTGCAGGTAAACCTGAAACCTTAGAACCAATCATAGGAAGAACTACAGATTGCAGGAAAAATCACAGCATGCAGTAACAAAATAATGGAAGCACTCTTGTCTTTTGAAATGGGAACCCTGTGAACAGCAGTGGTCCAACCAGGGATGCAGAGACAAGCCTTGTCCAGGGAATGAAAAGTCAGAGTCTAAAAATGTGGCAACAGGTACTGCAAGGGTTAACCCAGGCACTGCACAAAAGAAAAATCTCAAAGAAAGGTGCACTAGTCTTTGCAGCAACAGTTCTAGTCTCAGCAAAAATGTTTTTTCGTTATGAACGCAATAATTCTTGCAGAACACTTAGCAGCAAAAAAAAAACCTTCCCAACTGGGATTTCCAAAAAAGAAACGAAAGTACTTATCTTCAACCATGCGGATGTGGTCTGCTGCAGCAGGCAGGAAAGGGTGCAGGCAGAAGAAGAATCTGTTCCAGCGAGGTCCAGAAGTGGCCTTTGCTTTCTGTCACGTGGGACTCCTGTGGCGTGTAGGATCTCGGTGGCCGGAACAGCAGGAAGCGAAGTAGGGGTCACAAGCAGGGGTCCGAGGCAGGCGGCAGGTAGCGAAGTCAGGTAACAAGCAGAGGTCGGCAATGAGGAGACTGGAACAGGACAGGCGGGTCAGGACAGGTCCGGGAGCAGGGACTGAGAACAGGGAGCAGGGACTGAGACCGGGGAGCAGGGACTGAGACCGGGGAGCAGGGACTGAGACCGGGGAGCAAGGAACAAACAGGGACAAGCCAGATTACTAGCAAGGGCCTTTACTGTGAACAGACTACAAATACAGGTACAGGTACAGGTACAGAACAGGAATCAAAGACAGAGGCATGTGCATAGGAGTCTGACTAGAAGCAAAGGCAAAGGAAATAGACAGGAAACCGAACTATAAGACAGAGAGAGGAGCAACAAGAAGACAGACAGACAGAGGAACCCAGAGCCAACAGAAGGCAGCAGCACACCCAGTGGACAAAGAAGCTATGGCTAGGCAGGAGGTCTAGGCGACCCTGACAAAGAGCTTCAATCAGACTTAGAACTATGCAACTAATTTTGACAGATTTCTTATAAATCATTCTTCCTGGTAATGCACAGGTTAAGAATTTGTATTAGTGTTTGGTACCCTTGAAATGTGGTCTGCCGTGTAGTGGCTCAAGGGCTTACAACACTTTGGTCAAAATGTTAAACTAAAAGACCATTTTATTTAATTTAATAGATATCTATACATATATATTTAGGCACTGTACCGTGTATAAGTTTCACTGGATGTGCACTGAGCGATATTAGAAAGCAAAAGCGATATTAGAGTACCATCGAACTTCATCCTTATATATTGACGCTCGATTTCAAAGTTTATTTTCTGGAAGAAAATTATGCTATTATTTCAGGTAATGCGCATGCGTCAAGTCACACTCTAGTGTGCATGTGTACAAGCATTGATATGGCAGGCATACACTACTGTAGTGTCATTGGGAATTAAAGTTTACACTGAATAGCACATTATATTTACCTTCATTATAAACTTTGCCACCCGGGAGGAAATGAGCCAATGACAGAGTTGTATTGTGCGTACAACTGGGGCAACTCATGTAGTCTGCATTATAATTGACAGGTGCCTGCTGAAGCTGGTAATCAGGCGGAGCAAGGTAGCAAGGATTGCGGTACCCCAGGTTTTAAGGGATGGAGGCCCATTATTGCAATAGTAATGGCAAGCCGGTATTGTTATATTGCAGTGTCAGGAAATACGAATCTTAAATGAATTAAACCCGACCTTTTTCCTTTTGAAGTCACCATGAGCAAACATACCGGCAAAAATTGGGAGCACAGACCAATAACCTCTTGTAATTTCCGGAAGAGGGGCTGTGTGAAAAATACATTCCTCATTAGTTAAAGTTTGCCTTATCGAATGCTTCCACTCACGATGGTTTGGTGACAATTTGGAAAAAATCATAGTTCTCAATTATATAATCATATATCTCGGCTAAGTCCCCTTCTTATCTGTTCCAGCATTAATTGCAGAAAATTTTAAAAATGCATAACTTCAGTTCGGTTTAGTATAAGGACTTGATATGATGTTGAGTGTATGTCTATTCAGCAATTGTGCGGGAATACTGTTGCAATTGAGAATAATGTAAGAAACTTTGTGTTTAGATATTTAAATTATGAAAACACCTACATTTGATAACGTCTTCAGCGTCTTCAGTGACCAAGGTCAATTTAGAATGGATAACTGTGGTAGACTCTGTTTTTATCTGGATTTTAAACACCTGCACATTGACTACAGTACATAACTGTACTATCCACTTGATAGTGCAAAGGGAATTCATTTTTGCCATTTGGCAAATACGTGAAGAACTGCATCCAAACATATCAGAATCAGGTAATTCAAAGAAATCAACAACGTAAACACAGGTGTGATTGGTGTGATTGGCAGCATTAACAGAAGAATAACAAGTGAATCCCGTGTGGAATACAGCAGACTTTACGAAATGGCTCCGCGACATGATCGGATAACGGCCGCTGCATGTGTATTTATCTGTCTTTATCTGTTCCTTGAATTATGTCATCCTCCTGTGTGGTCTCTGGGACACGAATAGGTACAGTTAAATGTTGAGATACAATAGTTGGCAACCAAACTCTAAATATCTTATTTTGTTTCTCCTGTGTTAAATTAAACCTATCAGTGTAAGATTCAAATATATCTGCATTGTGAAACGCATCCATATTAATTTTGTAGGTAGAAATATCTTTAACATGCTTCATAACTGTTTGTATATCTTTAAATTCAATGATGCTGCTTTGTCTAAATATCTCTTTCATTTCAAATCAATTTCCTCTGTGTCATCAAGATCCAAATCTACAATAGTATCCAGAATATATGATGACACAGCGGATGTTGCTTTTCCCTTTTTTCCCATGCACACATATTTAATGCTTGATGTTGCAATCTGCTCTTGAAGATCATTTATGCGTTGTGTTAACATGTCACAGTTTGTAAATTTCTTTGTCTCAGTAGATACGTGCACACATCGTTAAAAACTAAGTGTATATAATAATAATAATAATAATAGCATGTTCTTGTATAGCGCTGCTAGTTTTACGCAGCGCTTAACAGAGACATTTTTGCAGGCACAGGTCCCTGCCCTGTGGAGCTTACAATCTATGTTTTTGGTGCTTGAAGCACAGGGAGATAAATGTGACTTGCCCAAGGTCACAAGGAGCCGACACCGGGAATTGAACCAGGTTCCGCTGCTTCAAACTCAATGCCAGGCACTATCCACTCCTTCTCCCCTATTATTTTGACCATTTTCAATGTATTTGCAACTTTCTTTTTTCCTTGTTAACACAAAGTAATTGTTTATCAATCAACAGATTTTTTGCTAACTTGCTCCCATAACTCACTCCATAACTCTGTTTCTGAACACATATATGATAAGATTTCAACTGACTTTTACTTTCATCAGCATATTAAATCAATAAAATTTATTTTACTAACATTTTAATTCTTTGACTTCTGCCTCACTGGAAATCTTCTATTTCTCTCAGCAGATTCCCTTCACTGGAAATCTTTTTGTTCATTTCAATCTTGTTTTTTCAAATCTAAATTCTCTTGTTTTTGCAACTTAGATCGAACCGTAGCTTGGCTCAAAAATGTTAAATAATAATTCCACTTATTTCTTGTTCATAAAGATTCCAAAACATCAGAAGATTGTTGTTCAGCAGGCAAAGTTAGTTTAGTCTTACAATGTCACTTATAGATTAAAGTTTAATCAATGATGACAACATGTGCTCAGATCCAATGATAGAAAAACGTTTGTTAACTCACATGCTGTTGGTGTTACATGCAGAAAGTGGTATTGGAGAAGAGATCTTGGAAACAGAGCATGGTGTTTCAAATACAACTATATTTGTTGATCACTAACTCTGCCCCCTTTCTCATGGTGGCTTCTCCGTAACAAAGAAACTCCAAACTACTTCAGACTCAATTTTCATACTAGGCCATGAAATCCTATTTTTAAGCCAACCTCTAACATCTGTTATGCATTAAACCTTTACAATAATGACATTAATATGTTAAATGAGCATTTCAAGTTATCAAATTTGACCCATTTTTTCAAATGCAATGTTATACACTATAGGTTTTCACATTTTTAAGTAAGCAATGCAATGTTTAGAAATCCTATAAAAATATATCAATTGCTACATGATATACATGAAGACTGCTTTCTATTTTAAAGTGCCAATGTACAGTGCTGTAAGAAAACACAGCATGGGAGAGAAAGCAAGCTGCTTCATTTAATATACTGACCTTTAGGGCATTCTGTTGTTTTTGTACATTTGTACACATATTTTTACAATGTGAATCATTGTGGCAACAATGTCTAGTGTTTTAACAACTATCTGCAGCACCAAATTAAATTTTCTGTACTATTACAAAATGTTCATCAGACGACAGCTTACAAGTCTCTTAATGTAATTTTGTCATGTTTTATTGAAACTGTAGTTTTATAAAGAACAGAGGATTGTTTCTAGCCTACATATTGCTTCTGTTCTCAATAGAACCTTGTATAGAAAACTAAGATGACAATGTGCCTGACTATATAAATAGCGCTTACAGCATACATTTATTTAATATAAACCACCTTAAATATATATTAACCAGTTTCCATTGAAGAGAAAAGGTAGCTATGATGTGTCTGAATGTTTTAGCTTCATGCAAATTGTATTTATTTATTTATAAAGTATTTTAACCGGACAACAATACCTTAAGAATTACCTCTAATTTTCAAGTAGTTATTGTAAGTATACCACTTCAGATGCAGCCACATGGCTAGTTGCATAGTCCTTGCGGAGGAGGCACCTGCCTCCTACGCATTCAATAGTTGCTTGGGTTTGGTACATGATGTGTCAGAGAAATTTTAGCATTGTTAGCAATACTGGTCAGACATGCTAGTAGGCGCTGGTGCGCTATTGTGTCTTCAAAATCTAAATGCATTGCAACCTGTCCATTATTCCTGTTCACTTTCATATGATCCGATATCACACAGTATCCTGCTGTATGTAATGGTATTGAAATGTATGTAATGTATGATATTAAATGTAAAATGTTAAAATTTGAGAAGACTAAAAAGTAGTTTGAAATAATAAATATTTTCATTTGATAACATTAGGCTTTATCAATAATGCAATAATACAAATGTCTACGCTCTTCTTCAAAATGTATAATATTCTTCTTTCTTCATCTTCTTTGCCCTGGCAGGCTCTTGGACATTTTGACCTGTAAAGAAAGAATATTCAATATTAATAATCGTGCATAAATACAGTACTGTTCTGCGCATGCATGTCTCTATGGAGCCTGTTTAAACGCATATGCGTGTAATTGAATTTCTATACATGTGTTTTTCTATGGAACCTGGTTGAAATGTATATGTGTGCCATTGAATTTCTGTGCATGCAAGTTTCTTTGGAGCCTGGTTAAAACTACTCTACCAAACAAGATGCATGAATTACAGTAAAGCACTGTACATTACCTGACAGTGTCGCTAGATGTCTTTCCTGCACAAACACGGTGTTGGTTTTGGCCTGCCGCTAAACCTGCAAAAACATTAATGAACAAAAGTATTAAACAATGACTACAATATGATTTTTGCATTTTTGAAAAACAGTACTACATTAGAATAAGACAATGATGAAATCTTCTTTAACCTCCAACTAACATCTTATTGCTGTATCTGTTACAATGTGAAATGTTACATACAGTACTGCAATTGAGAGATTTTTTTTTAGAGAAGAAAATACTGTGGATGCATGAATTAAAATACAGTACATTACCTGACAGTATTGATGGATGGGTTTCCTGAACAAACACGTTGTTGGCTTCGGCCTGCCGGTAAACCTGCAATACATTAATGAACATAAGAATTAAACAATTTCTACATTATGAAATTTAGCATTTTTGAAATACAGTACTACAGTAGAATAAGTGTGTAGAAAAACAGGAGCACAGCCGCAATGCAAGTAGAACAAAAATTACAGGGCAACTCCAGATTAAATAAAAAAGTGTGTTTAATACACAATCAGCTAGCAATAATGATGTAGGAAATGCACCAACGCGTTTCGTCCAACGGAATTTTATTAAGGTGTGGGTAAGACATATACAATGATACATTTTACAGGGTAACATTCGCGCCACGTGAAGTTCAAGGGAACCAGTCCCAAAGTCAGGGCTCAATCACACCATAACCTAAATGTGTTGATATACATAAAAGGAACTCACCCATCAGGGTAATGAACTATAATCAAAGCTTAGTGAGACTGGGTATACACCTGTATATATAAACTCCTGTCAGTAGAATAGTGCAAAGATGTCTATGAGATGGTGACAGACATATATATATGCCATAATGGTCATGACTACCCACTCAATAAAACAATCTGCATATATAAAGTGACATTTGGAGTAAGCAGGTAAGTACTGACAATAAAGAAGCTCATCCCAGGGTGATGCGTGCATCAACGCCAGCAAGGTAAGTGAGGTAGATGTCCCATGGGGTCCAAAAAATGGAGCACAGCCAAATCAGAGATTGGGGCCACAAACCAGCAAAAACGTTAAAAATATATTTATTAGGGGCGTGGTTTGGAGCCTGACCAAGATGGCCGCATGATACTGTATCTCCTCAAATTTTGATTTCCAATCCACAGCAATCCTAATCTATCACAAACAGAATAAATTTATTTCCTAGGAATTTGGATAGCAGTCATTACAGGGATCATTTTGAGACTAAAACAACACATCAAATATATGGACATTATCAAATTAAATAAAAGAAAGTAAACAGGAGCTACAGAGGCCTACTGATCACCGCCACAGGAGAGAAGCAGCCCGCCCTGCCCGACACTATACACCTCTGGACACTAACGGGCACCGAGGTGAGTGGGGGAGTGGGGCGACTGGGGAGAAGTGGCCGCAGAAAAGTACCTTCACCCCTGCAACACGCTGCTACGCAGGGTTCTGTGCCACACAACGCCTGGGTGCGCCCCATAACTGGCTCGCGTGGGACCCATCCTTCCCTCCCTGCCGACGGGCTTATCGAGGGGTCGCGTCGGCCACCCCCCCTCCCCCTAAAGATCCACTGCCAGAGCGGGAGGTCTGCACCGCCGGAGCTACAGCTGAGGCTCGGGGCGGCAGGGAACTGGGAGCTTCGGTCTCAGAGCAGCCCAAAATGGCCGCCAGCCGAGTCTGACGGAGGGGAGGCAGGGTGCTGGATGCCGGCTCGGTCGCAGGCCCACGGAGGTGCTCGTCCCTGCCTGCTGGCCCCCCCATACAGCTGAGGACACAGGATCATTCCCCCGACCACCTTACCTCTACTCTGCCGGGGAAATACCCCTGGCGCTGCGCTGAGATCTGCCCACGGAGCCGCATTGAAGGGATCGGCGGCCATTTTGGATCGAGGACCCGCGGAGGTCCCTGTATCCCTGCATCTCCCCCCGGCATCCCAAACTACTGGCGCGGGGCTGCTGCAGAGAGGGGAGGACCTGCAAACATCCCCTTGGTCAGCTGGCCTGACCCTCTGCGATGCAGGAGCTGTGAGCCTCCCTTTCATTCCCCAAAGGGGCCAACCTTTCATCCCCAAAGGGGCCGCCCTGAGGCTGAAGAACTGAGTGCCGTCGGGTGGGGTCGCATAAACCCCCCCCCCCTCCATCCCTCAAATAAAGATGCAACAATCCCCCCCCCCCCCCAAATAAAGACAAATATAGACAAATAAAGACATAAAGAAAAGTGAAACACATACATAAAGGCAGACTGAGAAGGCAGGGGGCCATTTTCTATTCAGAGACCCACCAGGACGCCGCCGGACACTGCTCTCCCCAGTTCAATTGACAATAGCACAAAACCCTAAACCCTGCGGCCAGAGCAGGGGGGGTGGTCCCCACAACTAGGGAGACAGACCAGAGGGGCACACCACCACAGCTGCAAGTGGGAGGAGGGGTGACCATATCACATTTAGTTGCTGAATGAATCATATTGCCACGGTGCAAAGACCCCATATATCCCCTCATAATCTGGGCTTCAAAGACTAAGGGTTAAAGATTAACCATAACCAGAGCCTATACACGCATTTTATAGGATACCACAGACCCTGAATGATAAATAAACTACGGTCAATAAACAGTACCCACCTGCAGGGATATAGCTGGAGGGGTCCCGGCCTCGCACCACTTGGGAACTTCCGAAACAGAAGTAATTAAAGCAAAGATGTTCCGAGAGCTTCCGGCGACACCAGGAAACATGGTCGGATAGTCGAGGAGCTCCCGCCACCCTCACAAGCAAATTGCTTGATTGAGCGACCCAAACCACACAAAAAAGCATAAAAAACGCACAAACGAGGCGCATGCGCGAGGGATAGGTACACGGATGCCTAGAGTGTGAGCTCCGTACCCCTCTGCAATTTAAAAGCACACACACAATACAAAATTTATACATAACTTTCTCAAAGCACACGACTCCGTTAAGGAACATCCCAGGATGCCAACGAGACCAAAATCGGGCCGTCAGGCCACGGTACTCACGAAATATTTCAACAAAACGGACTCGGTGCGCAAAGACAGAGCGGGAACCCGGTCGCCATCTGCAGATTCAGAATCCGAAGATGATCGGCTACCGGAGGAAAGAACTGACCCAGGGGACACAGAATCAATCACTAGAAGAGTAATGAGGGAGTTCTGTAACGAGATGAAGGCGTATATGCATAAAGAGTTGGAAGATCTGAAAAAAGACATTAGCAGTATTTATTTTATTTATAAAATATTTTACCAGGAAGTAATACATTGAGAGTTACCTCTCGTTTTCAAGTATGTCCTGGGCACAGAGTAAAATATAATAAATATATATATATATAACCCCAATCTTCAGACACCTCATCCACCTAACAATATCCAGGGGGAGTTGGGAAGATGAAAGAGGGGAAATTTAGGTTAAAAATAATTATAGAAGCAGCTCTAGACGGGATATTAGGGTATCTAGATGGAAGCTCCACAAGCCCTTAAGATACTCAAACAGGGCACCCATGGTAAATAAGGTCCAGTACAGGTAAAGACAGTCCGAACCTGGACACGCCTCAGACTGTTCACCATATATTTTTCTGGAATTGTGGAATACAGGTTTCTGTTCTTTTTATTAACTTCACAGTTAACGTTATTAAATAGTTATGTGTGTGTTTATATATCATTGTTTATGCAAGGCCGAGGGAGGGAGCCACCCAACCCTGGCCCTTGCCATGTTGCCGATTCAGAATGTCCTGTGTAACCACAGGACACTCACCCAAGTCCTTTGGAGGGGAGAAGACCGATTTGACCTGGTCCATCGTACACCAGATTCTGGTGTACGAGATTCCAGCCTTCCTCCAAAGGCAAGAGATCCATTGGAGTCTCAGACCCCACAAGGATCTCCGTTGTTAAGTTTCTGTATGTCTCATCCCTTGTTTTTCCTTCCTACCCCCCCCCTCCCCATCTGGCCGCTCGCCCGCAACACGCTGAAGGACCCCTCAGAGGGACACCGATGTCATGGACAGATGAAGAAAAGGTAAAGATCACCTACAATCACCACACACCAAACACTAGGGTTAGAGCATTCCGACTAGGTATGCCGTCATGGGGTTAATAATCATATCCCACAATGTGAAAGGCCTAAATAGCCCGAATAAACGACGTGTAGCTTTTGCTGACTATCAGCGGAAAAAAGCTGATATCATACTACTACAAGAAACACATTTCAGCATAAAGAGCGCCCCAAAATATCTAGACAAAAGATTCAGACAATTCTATTTCTCATCCTCCTCAAAGAAAACAAAGGGAGTAGCAATTATATTCCATAACAAGTGTCCTTTTAAAGCAGAAAAGATAATTAAAGATAAGAACGGAAGATATATAATCCTCATAGGTTCTATAAATGGTCAAACACTATCTATTGCATCTATCTACGCCCCAGGCGATTTGGACCCCAATTTCTTCACAAGCGTTTTCAATAAATTAAACAAGGTTGCACAGGGCCCTTTAATAATAGCGGGGGACTTCAACACAGCCCTCGATCCTACCATGGACAGATCAAACCCTCAGCCCCGGCAATCCAAGCATGCGTCATACACTCTACGTCAGGGTCTGAAAGGGAATAATCTCCTAGACATCTGGAGGGAGCAACACCCCACTGATAGAGATTATACCTTTTTCTCACACCCCCACTCTTCATATAGCAGAATCAACTACTTCTTTATCTCTAGCAGACTGGTTCCGCAGATCTCCCATACAGGGATCCATGATATTTCATGGTCAGATCATGCGCCTATAGAGCTAAGGTGCACCCAGCTAATTCTGGACAGACCTAGAGCAAACTGGAAACTTAATGAAGCCCTCTTAAAAAACCCTGCCACCGCCCAATTAGTAGCCAACGAAATAGATCCATTTTTCCAACTAAACCACGGTTCGGTGGACTCCTATCTATCCCTTTGGGGGGCTCATAAAGCCACGCTCAGGGGCATACTAATTAGTATTGCGTCTAGAAAGAAAAGAGAACGTGAATACAAAATAAATTTACTACAATCTAAATTAAAAACCCTAGAGGACAAACATAAACAATCCAATAACCCCAACCTACTCAAACCAATAAGAGATGCCAAAATAGAACTAAATCTTCTATTAACATCCCAGGCTGATATATCCCTGAATTGGTCAAAGAGGAAATTTTTCGATAAAGCAAACAAGCCAGATACTATGCTCGCCAACAAGCTGAGACACAGACCCCCTAATTATAGTATACAAGCCCTTAAAAGATCCTCAGGCTCTATCTCTGGCAATCCATCTGTAATTGTAGAAGAATTCAAGTCATTCTACGAGAAATTATATAATGGGGATAAAATAGTACATAACCAGAATACCGAACGATCTCGTGAGTCATTTCTCTCGAGTTCAAAGCTGCCAAAGCTGACGGAAGAGGAGAGAGGGCGACTGAGTCTTGATTTTACCATGGAAGAGCTAGATCTAGTTATAGACAACCTCAAGACCTCGAAGGCTCCGGGGCCAGATGGCTTCTCGGGCCTCTATTATAAGAAATTCAGTAAAATGTTGGCCCCATACCTGCTCAAAATGTTTAACGCGGTGTTAGCAGGACAACCCTTCCCCGAAAACATGCTCCAAGCGTCAATCTCTGTAATTCATAAATCTGGCAAAGACCCATTAGATTGTAAAAGCTACAGACCTATCTCGCTTATCAACACGGATATCAAAATCTATGCTAAATTAATTGCCAATAGATTAAGTCAGATCCTACCTAGACTAATACACCCAGATCAAGTCGGCTTCATTAAAGATAGACAAGCGGGAGATAATATCCGACGAATCATTGATCTGTTAGAAATAGCCAAATCACAAAAAGTAAAAATTATGGTGTTAAGTCTAGATGCAGAAAAGGCCTTTGATAGGATCGACTGGGCATACCTAAAAGCCACACTTGGAGCATTTGGTTTCGAGAATAAATTAATATCAGCTATTATGGCGCTATACACTGGTCCGACAGCTAAAGTTATGCATCAAGGCTACCACTCGGACATATTTAAGATCAAGAGTGGCACGAGACAGGGTTGCCCCCTCTCGCCCTTACTCTTTGCCATGTGTATGGAGCCTTTAGCGGCACATGTGAGAGAGAATCCGGATATTTCCGGTCTCAAATTAGATAATCAAACCCACAAAATAGCCCTCTATGCTGATGATGTGCTAATGGTCTTGTCAAAGCCATTCACCTCTCTCCCTAACCTCTTCAGCCTATTAAATAAGTTCAACAAAATTTCAGGATTTAAAATAAACCAGTCAAAGTCAGAGGCCTTGAACGTCACCATTCCAAAACCAGAAGAAAAACTAATCTCTTTAAACTTCAACTTTCGCTGGCAGCCTAAGGCGATCAAATACCTAGGGGTATTTGTCACAAGTGAATATAAATCAATTTATAAAGCAAATTATCCCAAATTAATTAAAACACTGAAGGAGGATATAAGAAAGTGGGCGAAACTCAATATCTCCTGGATAGGAAAAATATATAGCATAAAAATGAATATTCTCCCACGCATCTTATACTTATTCCAAACCCTCCCAGTGCCGTTAAATTTGAAGGAAATTAGAGAACTACAATCCGCCATTTTTACATTTATATGGGGGGGCAAAAAACCTAGAATTACTAAACAGACACTACTGAAACACCCAACAGAAGGGGGCTTAGCAGTACCTTGCTTGATTTCATACTATCGAGCGGCCCAATTATGTCAACTCTCCCAATGGCAAGCACACCCTGATTTGAAGCGATGGGTAGCATTGGAAAGCAAAGCTTGTTCCCCATTGGAACTAAGCAACCTATTATGGACCCCAAAAATAGCAAGAAAATCCGCTATACAGCAGCCGCTATCCTCAATGACCAATTCATTAGCAATCTGGGATGTTACTAAATTTAGATGCGGACTTACGTCCAAAAAAACCCTGATGACACCCCTATGGGGTAACCCACACTTTGCTCGGGGTATGCCTAGCGCTAACTTTCAAATTTGGAAACAGCATAATATTATGAGATTACAAGATCTGGTGATAGACAACAAACTCATATCATTTGCACAAATTAGAGAAGAGAAAAATATCCCACATTCAGAATTTTATAGATACCTCCAGATCAGCGCCTTCTACAATAATTCAACCCCATACCCACCTTTGACAACATTCGAAAAGCTCTGTCTGAAAGAGACTAACACGAAGGGACTCACATCGCAGATGTATAGAGAAGTGATCGGTTCTGGAATTAAAGTCACCAACAAGCTAGGTTACATGCTAAAATGGGAAACGGACTTAGGGGAGACCCTAGATTTAGACGAGTGGACCCAAATAGCAACAGCAGCTGCTAAGAGCTCGATTTGCACAACATTAAAGGAGAACGCATATAAGGTCCTAATGAGGTGGTACCTCACCCCGCTTAGACTATCCAAATTTGTAAACGGTAGTTCTCCACTCTGTCCTAGACAGTGTGGAGAACCCACTGATCTGTTACATATGCTGTGGTCCTGCCCCCGGCTGATTCCATTATGGAAAAAAATCATTAATTGGCTTCAGAGGCTTTTAGGCCTCGACATCCCATTTGATCCCGGTCTCTTCCTTTTGGGAAGAGCACGACAGGGCTTCTCAAAAGCAACTCTTAAACTAATAGCACATTTTGCTACAGCCGTGCGGTGCGAGATTGCAGCATTATGGAAACAAAGTGAAATTCCTGTTATCCCCAAAATCCGGAATAGAATTTGGTTCGTATGCCAGATGGAAAAATTGACAAGTTTAGTCAATGACACTGGCGAAAATTTCCTAAAAGTCTGGACGCCTTGGCTGGCCCAGACAGACATCCCTGGGGTGGAGAGAGCCACCGTTTTGCTTTAATAGTAGTTAGATGCGTTCTCCGGTAATGGAGTAGCCCACCCAGCAGCAACAAATTAATCCATACATCGGTCCCTGAAGCGTTGATCAGAGTCGCGGCCTCCCACCCTTCCTCTCCCCCTCCCCACCCTCTTCCTCTTCCCCCCCCACCTAATTTTACTTTATGATTATTTATTATTTAAGTTTATGTTGTTGCTTATAACTCTGTTTTGATGACAATGTTTGTGTCAAGCTACCATACATAAGAGATATAAATAATGCATGTCACAGTACTGGAAATAAGATGTATATATGCTGTATTTTCACAAAAATAAAAAATACAAGTTATAAAAAAAAAAAATATATATTTATTAAATAACAAATGAGGGGTACAGGGTAACTCTGACGCGTTACGGAAACAAGTCCCTTTCTCGGGTCGCATTAACGATGTGCCAATCCCATTGGCCGGCAGTGTCAGCTGACACATCGAGAACAAAGCAAACTTTAATCCTAAAAACAAACAATAAACAAAACAAATGTAAACAATATAAATAAATCTGAAATAACTAAGAAAACATATAGTAATTGAATAAACCAAGAGTAAACATTGCAAACAAACAAAATGTGACAACAGAATTATTAGTAACCAAAAATATACATAAATCAATATATTATGACTTAGATAATTATGAACAAATCTGGCAAAAAAGCATAATACATGCTAATAAAAGTCTACATGTATGTAACCACTTTGAATATGATATACCCTTATCCTACATTCAAACATAGAGTAACTAACTTTAAAAAAAAAATGGTAGATGGTCTTAAAACCATCAATCCAACATGATATGAAAATTACCTTAAATATAAGAATATATAAAGTACCCAGATGTATTTATTACACAGTTGCAATAACTGCAATGACATAAAAATAGAGATCTAAACCAAGAACACATGCCAAATAAAAACTCATAAAGTAGGAAATATTTATATTTAATCAACAAATAATAATGTTAAAGGATAAATATCCCTAACTAAAAAAATCCTAATAATAGAGTGAGCATGTGGTTAATGTTGACAAATCCATAAAGCACCTTCTTGAAATAGTAAGGGTGTAAGCCTATCCATAATAAGAACGCAGGGCGTATGCAGAGTATATCGTAATAACGGTATCATAATGAACCATCAAATAAACTATACATAATTATATTTTAATAAAAGTCATCACTATTTAACAAGAATACCAGATACTGTATCACAAAAAATGGGCAAGATCCCAGTTGATATTCATTCCATGGGGCACTCTGGTCCTCAAGGTGAATATCCAGAATTCCTCACGTTTATCCAATTATTTAGATCTATTGCCACTTCTAGGTAAAGGTGCAATAAATTATATGCCCTGGAACTTGAAGTTGTTAGGACCACCCCTTGGGCAATTGGAGAGATGCTTGGAGACAGGGTGATTGAGATCTCTGACCCACAAATTGACATCCACAAGTAATTAAGTCAATTATGAAGGAAGAATTACAATTAATAAATGTAGTTACTTTATGTACCACTCTTGTTACAGTGGAGCTAAATGTATTGGAGGAATTCATTTTGATACATATTTTGCAATTGTTGCACTTGTAGGACCCTTTTGGTAAATTGTGTCTAGTATCAGACGCCGACCTAAAAAGACTTGGAGTTAAGGAATTAGCTACTGTTTTAGTCTTCCTAAAGACAACATTTGGACCCGAAGACACAAAAGACTTAAGGATGGGGTCAAAGGAGCGAATAGACCAGTGTTTCCTTAAGATCGGTTTCATTTGTTCAGCTTGAGTACTGTATGAAGTTATGAATAGAGGAGATTCATTAAGTAAGGGTTTCTTAGGGGATAGTTTGAGAAGCTCCCTCCTATCCATAGTGGAAAGCTCCTGAATAGATTTTATAAGATCATAATGATTGTAACCTTGTTCAATGAATCGATCATAGAGATCTTTAATCTAAAGATTGTAATCTTGTTCAGTGGAATAATTGCACCGTAGGCGCATTAGTTGCCCCTTTGGTATACCCTTAAATATGGTTATAGAGTGACAGCTGTTGGCCCATAAAAAATTATAACGTGAGTTGGGCTTACGGTATGTATCAGTTTGAATATTAAGTGAATTATCAATGTATAAATGTAAATCAAATAGTGTATGTGATGATAATTAAAAGTACAGCTAAACCCCGTTATAACGCGCCTCGTTATACCGCGATTCGGTTATAACGCGGTTTTCCCGTGGCTCCCGTTTAAAAAAAAAAAAAAAAAAATTAATTTTTTTTTTTTTAAATTTTTTTTTTTTTTTGCACACTGCACACACTGCACACACTCACTGCACACACACTGCTCATTGCTCACACTGCCACACTGCACACTGCACACACACTGCACACTGCACACACACTGCTCATTGCTCACACTGCACACACTGACACACTGCACACACACTGCACACACACTGCACACTGCACACACACTGCTCATTGCTCACACTGCACACACTGACACACTGCACACACACTGCACACACACTGCTCATTGCTCACACTGTACACACTGACACACTGCACACACACTGCACACACACTGCACACTGCACACACACTGCTCATTGCTCACACTGCACACACTGACACACTGCACACACACTGCACACACACTGCACACTGCACACACCTTGCTCATTGCTCACACTGCACACACTGACACACTGCACACACACTGCACACTGCACACACACTGCTCATTGCTCACACTGCACACACTGACACTGCACACACACTGCACACACACTGCACACTGCACACACACTGCTCATTGCTCACACTGCACACACTGACACACTGCACACACACTGTACACTGCACACACACTCCTCATTGCTCACACTGCACACACTGACACACTGCTCATTGCTCACACTGACACACACTGCACACTGCGAACACTGACACACACTGCACACCCACTGCTCACACTGACACACACTGCACAGACACTGCTCATTGTCACACTGCACACACTGACACACTGCTCATTGCTCATACTGACACACACTGCACACTGCTCACACTGACACACACTGCACACACACTGCACACACACTGCTCACACTGACACACACTGCACACACTGACACACACTGACACACACTGCACAGACACTGCTCATTGCTCACACTCACTGCACACAGCTCTCACAATACACTCACATGTCAGCAGCCCACCCCCCACTCACATGTCAGCAGCCCACCCCCCCCCTCACATGTCAGCAGCCCACCCCCCCCTCACATGTCAGCAGCTCCCCCCCCTCACATGTCAGCAGCCCACCCCCCCCCTCACATGTCAGCAGCCCACCAGCCCGTTTTTCACATGTCAGCAGCCCACCAGCCCGTTTTTCACATGTCAGCAGCCCACCAGCCCGGTGGAGGTTGGAATAATGACATCACCCGCAGGGGGCGGAGAGCGGACGGCTTGATTGACAAGAAGAGGGCTGTGGGCGGGGCGACTGAATGAGGCCAGGCAGTAAGAGTGCCCGGATGTGGGATGCTTGTTCTGCAGTCATATAGTGCCATATAGGAGGAGGTAAGTGGGCGTGGCTTGCATCCTTTACCCCCCTTTGTCTCTATGGCAACTCCTCCTGCCCAGGTGATTTGCAGTGCAGGGTGGGCGGAGGTGAGTCAGAGCCGGGCGTGGTGGACCCGGCCGGGGAGGGGGCGCCTCGCACTCCGGGACCCTGCCCACCCCTCTCCCAGCCTCTCCTCCCTCTCATCCCCACCCCTCTCCCTCCTTCCCGCCGCTCACCAGGACTCAGTGACTGGAGCTGCAGCTAACCCAAGTCCCGCAGGCTGTGCGAGGTGCTGGTATCTGTTACACCCTCCCTGACCCCGCACAGCGGCTCTGATGCTGGGCGTAGCGGAGATGACGAACAGGTAGGGGATCCTGCATTAAAGCCTGAGAGATGCACTGTTAGCATTGCTATATGGATATGTTAGCAGAAGTGCATGGCTTCCCCAGTGCATGGCTGTTTGCAGGTAGCGCTTCCCACACACAAGTGGGTGTGCAGAAAAAAAACAAAGTTTTCTTTGTTTTAGTTTTATTTCAGTTGGTTGCAGGTCTGTGCTTTCTCATGTTTGCCACTTTGCAACTTTTAGGTGAGTGACTCCGGTAGATTAGTGTCTCCTCACCCTGCCCACCCCTTCTCACCATCACACACACACACACACACACACACACACACACACACACACACACACACACACACACACACATACACACACACACACACACACACACACACACTCTGTCTCTCTCTCTCTCACACACGCACGCACACACACACGCTGGGAGGACACAGACACGGTGCAAAACCAGGGGGCTGAGAGGGAGGACGGATGAATCCAGGTTCAGCGGGGTGTCCCCGATGGAAAGCAGACTCACGATGGCCTTCGGAAAACACTCCATGTTTCGCAGGAAAATAGGAATCAGCAACAACTCCGGACAACCCTCCAGGCTCTTCAGGGAAACCTTGATGGAAGGCAAACTTAATGTGTACCTCAAATGCTGATGCGAAATCTGTGAGAGGTGCATTTATCCTCATCACATAAACGTAGGCATCAACATTGGGTACATTAGGCATAGCAAGGAACTTCACAAGGAGTCCGTCTAACATCATAGCAGGGGCATCGGGAACAGATACATCAGGTTCTTCACATGCATCAGTGGGGACATCTAGTTGACTTTCTGTGGTCCTTTTTTGTGACCAACATATCTTTTTTTGTTTTGGAATCACGAACTTCCCGATTGGTACGTTCAACTCAATTGCAGGGGCATGGACATCAGGAACATGGGCCTCAGGCACAGGTGCATCAGACTCTCCATTCAAGTCAAAGGGGATATTAAGTTCACTTTCTGTGGTCTCTTTGTGTGACTGCCGTTCCGTGGTATCACTTAAAATCTCATTAAGACCAGCTATTTGAGTTTCCAGCTCTTGAAGCTGTCCTTCTGCACTTCTTTTCCCACTCAATGCCGTTGTCAGTTCAGCTTCTTTGGAGTTTAGTTGCGACTCCATTTGTCCCAGCTGACTCAGAGCAAAGCTTAAATGTGTTTGATTTTCTTCATTTCTGATCTGCAGCTGCCGGTACTCATCCCGGACCTTGTCAAGCTCCAGCTTCAGCCGGGCCTTCTCACGGGCTGTGTGGTCCAATAATTTGCAGGTATCGGCCATTTTGATCTCATAGCGCAGTGTCAGGCCAGCCACTTGACAGATTGACACCTCCTTTCTCTCCTCCTTTTTGGCAAGCTGTGTCTTGAGCTCAGCAATCTGCGCCTGCAGCGCTGTGAGTTGCTGATATGTGTGTTCAGCTGCTAGCTTTAGCTCTTCCATTTTTAGGCGTTGCTGCAATTTCCACTCCTCAGCGAGAGACTTCTGGTTGAGTGCATTTTGCAATTCTCCACTCAGGGCTTTCATCTCTTCACTGCGATCATTTTGAGCTTGCTTCCATGCATCCCTCATTACGTCTTGGAGCACGGCCAATTCCTTTGCTAGGGTCTCAGCAGCCGGCCTTTTTCAGGTCTCTTTCTCCTGGGTGTACTGACTATTAGGGATGGAGCAGTGTCTCTGCTCCTCTAACTCTTGCTTCAGTTTCTGGACCGCCTTGTGGTCCCTCTCATACAGGGTTACCTGGCCTCTAAGCTCTTCCTCCAGTGAGGCTCTGGTTATGCTCATGGTGGCCTTCAGATCCTCATGCTGCTCTTTGGGGACACACTGGGTACTCAAATGCTTTTGCAGCATCTTTACTTTGCTAGCAGTCTGGAAACTTCTTTCCTTCAGGCTTATGTTCTCTTGCTTTACTGACTCTCTCTCCCTTAGGACCATCTCATAGGTATCCCTCACTGTACATAGCTCTGTGTTTAGCCTGTGAACTTCTTTCTGAGGTGCTTCCAGCGCTGTGCTAAGTTTGTGAAATTCCTTTTGAGAGGTTTCAAGCTCTGTATTAAGCCTGTCAATTTCCTTCATAGAGATTTCCAGGAATTTGTTACTTTTAGTAGCGAGGCGCTGATCCTCGGCAGCATCAGCAAATGCCCTCTGCAGCTCACCTGACATGACAACCAGTTCACGCTCCAATTGGTGCTTTTCTTTCTCCTGTAATACGTATTTAGCAATTGCTGAGGACAGACACTTTTGCAATGCAGCTTTGGCCTCTTCCTCTTTATCTAAGCATTCATGGAGGCGATCAATCTCTCTCCATGCAGATTGAAGTGCCTGAGTTAGGGCATCTTTTCCTTGGTTAAAGACATCCTTAATTCCTTCTGCAATTTCCACTGTAATACCTCCTCTCCTTTTCTTATTTCTCCTTGCTTTGAGAAGTTCTGAAGAATCAGTGGTACTGTGTTCACATTTATTGCTCAAAACTGTTTTCAAAGTTGGAGCCATAGCTTCAGACATGGGGAAACCAAACTTCCCAAGAAACCAGTATAGAAGAAATGTGTCTTTAAAAGCAGAAGAATTAGAATGAACAACAGAAATATTAGACACCACAGAGAGACACAAGATAGGAGAGCTAACCTTTAGATTTGAGACCTTAGCATCAGTCACAGAGATATCATAAATTGCAAGGAAAAACATACAGAGAAACCTGTAGTTATATCTGAATCTTTAGACATCAGGCGTAGGGATATAATAGACAAAGAAAACCTTCAGACATGGGGAAACCAAACTTCCCAAGAAACCAGTATAGAAGAAATGTGTCTTTAAAAGCAGAAGAATTAGAATGAACAACAGAAATATTAGACACCACAGAGAGACACAAGATAGGAGAGCTAACCTTTAGATTTGAGACCTTAGCATCAGTCACAGAGATATCATAAATTGCAAGGAAAAACATACAGAGAAACCTGTAGTTATATCTGAATCTTTAGACATCAGGCGTAGGGATATAATAGACAAAGAAAACCTGCAGTTGAATCTGAATCTTTAGAAATCAAGCGTAGGGATATCATAGGTTGCAGAGAAACAAACTACAGGGAAACCTGAAACCTTAGAACCAATCATAGAAAGAACTACAGATTGCACGAAAAATCACAGCATGTGGCAACTAAATAACGGGAGCACTTTTGTCTTTTTAAATGGGAACCCTGTAAACAGCAGTGGTCATACCAGGGAAAGCAGTAATTCAAGGTAACAGTCTTAAATAGCAACTTGAGTCTGAAAATCTGCGGGGATCCACTCAGAAATGCAGAGACAATACTTCTCCAGGTAATGAAAGTCTGAAAATGGCAACAGGTACTGTAGGGGTTAACCCAGGCACTGCAACAATAAAAAAAACCCTCAAGGAAAGGTACACTGATCTCTGCAGCAAAAAAGAAAAACTTCAGGGTCCCGAACAAAAGTACTTATCTTCCCCCCACGCAAGCGGGAGGGGTCAACTAAAGCAGGCAGGAAAGAGTGCAGGCAGGAAAAGGTCTGTTACAGCGAGGTCCAGAAGTGGCCTTTGCTTTCTGTCATGAGGGAGACTCCAGGAGCGGGTAGGACCTCAGTGGCTGGAACAGCGGGAGCAGGCAAGTTTGTTGGGGTCACGGGCTGAGGTTGGTGGCAAGTGGTAAGTCGGATCGTCGTGGGCAAGCAGGGATCAATGGCGGGCAAGCAGGATCGTCATGGGCAAGCAGGGGTCAGTGTCAGACAGCAAGCAGGATCGTCGTGGCAACATGCAGAGGTTCAGCAACAGGAAGGCAGCAACAGGACAGGGGAGCAGGAACTGAGACTACGGAGCAGGGATAGGTCTTGGACTTGCTAGCAGGAAACAGACTGGGGCAATCTAGTTAAATAGCAAGGGCCTTTAATATGAACAGGACTCCAATATAGAACAGAACTGGTATAGGAACAGGCTGTGGCAGAAGCATAGGCATGGAGTCTGACACTAAGCAAAGGCAATTCACCAAACAAGAAGCAGGAACTATAAGCACAGAGAACAGGAGCAACAAGAGGAGACAGACAGACCCCAGAGCAGACAGAAAGCAGCAACACACCCGGTGGATAAGAAAAGGAACTACGGCTAGGAGCAGGATGTCTAGGAGACCCTGAAAGTACTATATGTTGTGTCACTTTATGTAGCGCTGCACCTTTCTGTTTTTGTCTGTACCAGATAGAGTTGAGGGAAGCAAGCGGTTTGGCAATGGCTGGAACTTAGATTGCAGTAGGTCACGTCCACATTGGCTGCTTAGTTTTAATTTATGGAGCACTTGTGTAAGCTCCTCTGCAGATGCTGGGACAAATTGAGAACTGTGGGCAGTGTTGGGAGAGATTGGGGCTAATAGAGGTACTCCCAGAATGAGGTTCATGTACAGTATGTATTTTGTGTTGCGTTTCGCTAATAAATTAGTAGCACACCCCACAAAGTATTCATTGAATGCATTTGCAATGTCAGTGGGATTTGCCAGGGTAATATTCTCCTTAATGATATTACATGGTTGTTGATTGCTAGAAGACTGGAATATATTGTTGATAACCTTCCAGAAGTTAGCTGGATTTGATGGATTCTGATGAAGATTGTCAGAGTAATATTGTGTTTTGTGTGCCTTGTGCACATATTCCGCAGGCATCTGCAGTTACTAAGATCCTTAGTAGTGCAAGTTACTTTGTAGCTTTTCCACAAGGCATCCCTGAAATGGTAGAGCGCTATAAGATTGGTTGTCACCCACGGAAGGTGGGCCCCCGTACTCTTATTCTGCGTAGTGGAGCATGGGTATCAAAGAGCTTTATGAACTCGGATTGGAAATAGTCGTGTGCAGATTCGGGGTCGCGAATAAAGTCGATTCTGTACCAAGGGCAGCTGATAGGTCAGCCAGAAACTGTTGTGGTTAAAAACCTTTTCATAAAGAATGGACTAATGGTTTATATCATGAAATTGATAAATAGTTTTAACTTCTCATCATAACACAATATTAATAGTATAAAACATAATATTAATGGGAATGATTAAGACAAGAAGGGTATAATTATTGACATTGGCTACAAAACACCTCTATTCCCACATTATCTGTGATCCTGTCTCATTTGTAAAATGTATACAGTCCTTTATATTCATGTTGCCTCTCATAAGATTGTTATGCAGTATACAGTAATACAATAGCGTAGTTAAGGAAATATTCAAATACAAAACAAGAAATTTTAATGAGCAGCAGTATCTTTTATAGCTCCTTTTCTCCTGGAGCTGAAAATAAGAGATTAGAAAGATTCACATTACTTATACAGTATAAACCATAATTTATCAGGTATCAAAAAGAAACAAAGAAGTAAAACATGATGAAAAGTGCTTCTAATATGTAGTTATTTTAAGTACTAAAAATAAATGTTTCATTAATGTGACTCTACTGCTTTAATTACATCCGCCCATAAATAGAATGTATTAATGCTTTTATTATACTTTGAAGGTCAAGTCACAGTTGTTTTCACACTATTGCAATAATTGTAAGGCAGGTGCAAAAAGTAAGCGTCTGATTTTAACGTGGAGAATGTCAATTTTGTTCAAGAACCACAGGGAAGTTGCATATCTAATATATTTTCCAGGAAAGCAAGTACCGTATTATTTGAAATACTAAATTCGTTTAATTATCTCAAATTCCACATTTTATTTGATATGAAAAGTTTAACTTACTGTTCTACAATACATTTATTTTGGATTTAATCATGTCAATACCATCAAAACTGTTAATAATTATCTTACTGTACTGTATGATCCTTGGATTTATGCAAAATCTCCTCTAATAAGTTAAAACAGATATCCCCACCCATAGAAGACTATGTAAGTTTAACTCGTAATAATTGTTTATTTTTTTAGTAAAGGTAAAATGCTAAGGAAGTGTTGATTAGCACAGACTGCTGCTTTAAGTATTATTAGATATGATAAATATTTATAACTCATATTTACCTCCTATATCACAATATAAATGCAACACTTCAAACCAACAGCAGTAACTTATGGAAAACTATTAAAAAGATATGTTTTGTTTAGTAAGAGTGCAGCACTTTTTAAAGTGATTGTGCCTCCAACAGGATAACTTTTGTTAAACTGTTGGGTTTGTTCACCAGAGATTCCCACTATTCTTTGCCTGCAACATTTCTTACTAGATGACACTGTCTGCATATTTCTGTGCATAGAAAGAATCCGCACTGATAACTTATATGAGAACAATAGTCTGTCCATAATGCTCCAAGAAAATGTTCATGATTTCCTTAGTATTTTACCAAAATATCTAACTGGAAAAAAACATATGTCCTAAATACAATCTCTTCTCCGGCTTTATTAGTATTTAATACAATGCTTATTTGCCTCTTTATGCATTACTCCCGGCAGTAGACACCAATGGACTGAGACTCCTTATGTAAAGTTTAGTAAAACATGAAAAAGACCAGCATGTCTCAAAATAATTTCACCAGTTGATAATAGTATTTGTAAGATTTATTTCTACAACAAAAGATGTTCTTGGGAACATTTTAGCTTAATTTAAAATATAAAGCTAAATTATTCATAAGAAAGGAGAAAATGGCTTCACAGCCTATGAAATCGGTCCCTTATTCTTAACAGGCGTTCCAATAAGAAAGCCATATCTTATAGAAATGAATGCAAAAATCAAAACGTAATTATAGGAAGGCCTGTAAGTAATATGACCTACAGTATGAATGCCCACATTTCACAGACCACCACCCCCCCCACCCCGGTCAAGAACGGATGCTAAACGAACACAGACACAACACCATATTGGGGTTTATATGCCCCAGCTTTATTTAGCATAGCAACCAAAATAATTTAACCACTTAACAACCGAATCATGCAAGACTACCTTTAGCTACTGTAAATCCTGACACCCTTGCAGACTGGATAACCATCATGATCTTGAAAGGACAACCCCCATTCAAGATTCTAAGGCAAGATATGATGATGCCTTCCCAAAACACAAAGGTGATAAACACCCCAGGCCCCAGTCAATTAAAACCTCTGAAAACCCAGCAAGCTGTGAAAAGCAAAACACTATCAACTGATTCATTACTTTACCCCTTTGGCTTGCGTTACCTCGATCAAGAAGAGTGAAACCTTTTTCAAAATACAAAGCCATCATGGACAAATCCATTAGTCATACAAGTAATTAGCAAAAATATGTATTGAAGTTTAAGGATTTTTTTAAAGGGAATTATTTAACAGTCACAAAAGCCCTAAGAAGAAAAACAAGCTTTCTATACCTTTTTAAAGAACTGTTTAAGTGCCAATATAACAAAGGTAGTGTCACTAAAAATGTAAACACAAAGAAGCTGAGGAGAAGAAATGTTAAATCCTTGTTAGGGTGCACTCCACAATAAATTAAGCTAGTAGTGTGTAAGTGATCAATCACTACATACAAAGTAACTAAAATAATAACAATTGCTTTTGCTCAAGTATAGTCTTAAATTGATCAATTATTTGAACTGTGCTAAAATTGGTATATTACCCATAAGCATAGCGGTAGATGGTCAGAGAATTGCTTTGAGGGATACAATATAACTTTTAACAATGGTCCCTTAAAATAACAGCTACACTGTACAGAGAGAGGCTAAATGTATACAGATCTTAGCCAGGCTAGGAAGGGGTTGATTATAATTTACACATATGATATTGAATAGATGTATGGATGGGGATAGACCAATACTGTAGCTAATTAATATCTGGCACTTGGAATTATATTGTGCTGCTATTAAGTGTAAATGCTCCTAACACACATACAACTTAATCTACAAACATACATATAACGTAAATGACAAAAAATAATCTAATGTTGAACTAAATGATAAAATACTGCAGTGAGCAACATGTGATTAAAAATAGCTATGAGAGCTGAGAGATTTTAAGGGAGGGCTAGTTTAGTTAGGTATAGAAGGGAATATTTAAACCACAAGTACACAGTATACATCAGAGTTCTGATAACCCAAAAGTGTATAGATACTGTATACGCCCCTATAGTTCTATAGGGAAACCTGGATGTTAAATGGAAAGATTGCTTTATAATAGTGGCTAATGCACCAAACTTTTGATAAAGAAATGTAACAAGCATCCAACTCAAGGTTCCACAAGTGTATCTTTAAAATGACTGTCCCATTAGCACCTAATGTCTACCAGGAAGAAGCCTAGTGTGATTCTGGTATAAGTAAAATAAGAGAGAGGGAATAAATTGAACAATAGGTAGCTGGGCATCTTGATAACCTACAATTCATTACTGGAATGGAACCGCTGCATCAGGTAACTCTGCAGAAGCTCAGGGAAGATAGATGCTGCCTCGAAAAGCACCTGCTCTCAGCCCTCCGCCAGTTGCATTATCAGTGGTGACGTCTGCCTTTGCTGTGAATCTGGCACGCATTGTTCCACCTACACTGGCTGCATAGGGGTTTGCAGATGCAAACAAGCTTTAATAGTGGTGCTTGTCCTGACAACGGGTTGCTAAAGAGACTGAGTGGTGTTTGCTTAGACATTCCATAAAACTGAGCTATACTGAAATAAATGTAAATAGGGAATGTTGATTCATTCAATATATTTTGTCGCTATCAGCCTTTGAGGTGTTGGCCAAAGAATATAACTAAAAACCTTCACTTATGAAAGGAAAAACAGATAAGTATTTAGACTTTTCCTCTTTTGTTATATTAATTGAGGTCACAATATCAGTAGCATTTCTTTTTGACACAAATACATATGAGGTACTGGGTTTGGGTTCTGTGCTTACAGGTGCTGTATGTCTTTGGAAATGATAGTCACCACCTAAAAAGTACAGATGCCTCTGTGGCCGTTAAAGTTTTTTAGGGCTGGAACACAGCCATGCTGGTCATACAAAAAGTATGTGTGCTAGGTAGCATTCCACAACCAAATCCGTATGATATGGTGCATGGGAACAAAGGGTAACCTCTAACCCCCAAGCAAGTCAGTAATATATACAGGGGTCCCCAGCACACAATAAAGGAATAAAGACAAAATCTTTCAACAAGCGGATCAATGTATTGAATGTAAAAGCAGCTACAAAATCAGCCCTGGCATAGGGTCTGGAGAGTACACCTTGTGAGAAAAACAGTACAGAGGGAGAGGAGGGGAAGAAGGGGAACAAGGGGGATGAAGCACAAAAAAAACAACAAAAGGAAGGTGAACAACGTACAATACACGGAAAGTTTATGGCGATTAAAATGCAGGGGGCGACGTTTCGGAGCCAAATGCCCCTTAATCATACCCGTTCCCACAGACTGAAAACAGCCTATGGTACTTCCCTAGTTTACACACCGTCAACCTACTACCTCTCACCTAATGAATAAGGATAAATAATGAACTGATAAATCAAAATAGTTGGTCTGTCTATTAGCAATAAATCTATCCTATAGGTACATGAACATCAATAGTGCAAAAAAATAGCTAGGCATATAGACTGTCTAAACAGATTAACAATAGTGCACAAATCTGTGAGACAAACAGTAAAACCTCACAAGTGACAAGGCATATATGTACAGATTAATAATACTGCAAGATCCTGTGCTCAATAGCACCTAACTAATCACTTAAAGCATGGCAAAAAAATGTTTTGCACAGTAAATTGAATAAGCGTGAGGATGAACAAGAGACAGTGATTAGGACACAGGGACAACTGCCAAGTCAAAAAGAATGTTAGCAATACGAATCCTCTGCTGTGGTGTGACGTCTGTGGCTCTCGTGGGATAGTCTGCAGTCATCAATCATACAGAATCAGCTGGTTATGTCATGTGGACCTTTTAAAAATGGCGGTCATACCGGTACCCAATGCCCCATGCCAGGGCCTGTAACTTGGTAATCAGGGTGTCCCTGATCTGAACCACTTTGATTTCAGTCTCCGGGACCCCCTGATTCCCTAGTTATAGATCCTGGTATGGGGCTTTGGGTGCCGGTACCGCCACCATTTTTAAAGCGTCCGAGTGAAATAACCAGGGGATTTAAATACCAGGGCCTGTAACTCGGGAAGCAGGGGATCTCTGAGGCTGAAATCGAAATGGTTCAGCTCAGGAGACCCCCTGCTCCCACACACTATTAATAAAAATTACATTAAAGCAGATAGCCGCTATTGTAATGAATTTTTAAATTGTTTAAATTTGTTTTTTAATACTAGTGTAGATGATCAGGGGGTCTCCAGAGCAGAACTGCATTGATTTGAAATCCGGGGACCCCCTGCTTCCCGAGATACAGGCCCTGTTATAGGGTGCCAATATCTCTTATGCATTTAAATGTCCCGCGTCACATAACCATGGGAATCCAAAGTATAGGAGATACCATCACTCCATAACGGGGCCTGTATCTCAGGAAGCAGGGGGACCCCGGACCTGAAACCAATGCGGTTCTGCTCCTGAGACCCCCTGCTCATCTACACTATTATTATAATTGTAATGAAAAAATAAAAAAATCCCGGGTAAGGCCTTTTCGGAGGGCAGATCCTACCCACCCTGGGGCCTCTATACCCAACCGTTATCCATTGATTGGCACAGTGGTACATCATACCCTTATAATATGGGCAAGAAAAGCCACTATAGCAGTCAATGGCCAACCTATAAAAATAATCATCAAGCATAAAAATACACTACAATTAAAGAAATAAACAAGCACCTAAACACCACGAGAATAAAAGAACTAGAAACCTAAACTATGTATCAATAAAATTAATCTAACACCAAAAAAGCAAAAGAATACAAATAATGTTATCCCAAAATATTAGAATACAATTAAATAAACATCTAGCCAACAAAACAATTAAAGAAATTATACCGCTAACCAACAAAACAATTAAAGAAATAAAATGGCTAACCAATCCAAAAATGTAATAAAAACAAGACATCCAAATAAATAACAATTTAGTCAAAACAATAAACATAAATAGAAAAAAAAACAATCAAATTAAAACAAGTATCTGCCAAAAAATGCATTGTCTGGCACTGTATTTATATGTACCGTAAATGGGCACAGAGTAATACATTAGCAGTAAATGGGCAATGAAAACATTGAAAAAAAAAATAATAATAAAAAAAAAAAGCTGAAAAAAGACAATTACATACTGTACAGGTGCGCCAACGAGTATTCTAACACTTGCCTTAAACTTGCCATGGAAAATCTGGGTTTATCACCAACAAGACCCAGGTACATGCTGGGTACATGCTGCAGCATTTCACACATTTCTGCAGAGACTAATGGCCCATTGGATTAACACAGCAGGGGTTCCTGGCAGTCTCATTCAGTTTGAATGGGACTGCCAGGGACACCCGCTGTTAATCCGATGGGCCATTAGTCTGTCTGCAGAAATGTGTGAAATGTTGCCGCATGTACCCAGCATGTACCTGGGTCTTTTTGGTGATTGCCCCTGATTTGTTTTAGAATAATAATCGGCACTACAGTACATTTAGTATTTGTCTTACTTTTAGAAGTCTTCACCCTCTGAATTTCCGGCATATCAGGAAAATTTCGAGCCGCGACGTCATCTACCACAACACATCTCAATCCTCTGCTAAGATAAGCATCAGGTAAAAAAAATCTTCTTTCTTTCATCATATATCACATGGTACAGGAACCAAAGGGATTGTCTTCAATTCCATTGGCTCTTTGAAGGTAAAACTCCATACTCCTTCCCAGAGTGTCTCTCTGAAAGAAGATCTGGTTCTCTGATCAGCAGCACCCCTTTATATAGCCCTCTGTGGCTATCCTTTACATGGGAGGGGGCTGCTGGACAATCAGAGCATTGATTAAGTTTGTGCCACAACAGCCAGATCAGGGGCGTGCTAAGGCACTCAAGGCCTTTCACTGGGTTGAAGTCTCAGGGTCTGTGCACCAGATCTGATCAGCAGCCTTCCACCTCCCCCCAAGAGTCCCAACACCTTGCTGTCCCTTATCCCATCAATTCTATAGAAAGCTTCAACTAAGTGGATTGCATTCTCCATAGAAATGACCGTAACAATGAAATATCTAATTTGCTTTCTTACAGGGCTGACACCCAAAGCACATTTACAGAAGAATGTTGATTCACTAAACTGTGGGATAACAAATACAGACTTCGAAATACATTCTTACAGACATGGAAATACATTTACACATTCCCTGTTCTTCCCCAGATGTTAAATACATTGGTCGAAATAAGCCTTACAAAGGTAGCAAAGTTACATTGATTTAGGGGTAGCTAGCTGGGCTTCATAACAGTTTTGTGATGCCAGCAACCCCTACCATCACACAGCCAATACAGCAGGCTGCCAGTTATCAAAATGTCCACAGCAGCCAGGTAAGGGCAGGTTCCAGCCAAAGCCTGGACTGGAACCCATACAAGGGGTAAGTAGATGTTTTATTTACTTTATTTATGCTGGCTGGCTAAAGTTTTATTTAGAATGGGCAAATGAGCTATTATCCATCTCTGGATAAAAGTAATTTGGCCCATAACTGTACGGTATGTGTTGGAGTGGGGGGAGGTTGTTTGGGGTAGAGGAGTTGGGTAGTAGGGTTGTTGTGTTTTTAATGTTTTATTGTGAGTGGCGAGGATAGGCAAAGTTGGCATTTGACCATTGGTTGATGTTAATACCTAGGAGACACCCAGGAGACGGGCAGGAGCCAAACCGGTTTTGTAAGAGAGGGGATACTCTCAGATTATCCACTGCCTGATACCAGCTGGGCTCCGGTAAGCGGGCATTTCAGCTAGCTGAAGGATATTAGGGACTTCTCACATTGTATGATTTTAGTTGTACTGAACAACAAATTATTATATTAAATGTGTTTTATTACTTTTCAGTCCATTGTGTTTCTCAGCATATGTTAGTTTTAGTGTCTGTTAGTGGTGTTATTTGTGTTTATGATATACTGTATTACACTATGTTTGTTTTTGATTCTTTTTTTGTCTGCATGATCTGACCACCAACAAGAGGAGGGCTCTAGTGAACATCTACCCCCATCAGGCTGCTATATATCCTTTTTTTGGTGATCCCATATTTCTTATCTCCTGGGGCCCAGCGCCATTGATATAACATATTTTGCACCTTTACCCACCCGATACCCACTGTGACAGAAACCAGGGGATGGTAATAAATTCCATATATAGGGCTCCCAGGATACTGAACAGTTTCTATCCTGTTTGGCCTGGGAGTGCAGCCTCATAATACATGCACTCCATCCCACAGTTTGGCAAGTGCTGGAACTGAGGGATGAGGGATCCAAACCAGAGTTTGTCTGCTGCCTGATTTCTGTCACCTGTCATGCTAATTAGAAATCAGGTATTTAAGACTGATTTCCTGGTTCTTCTTCCCTCTCCCCAAGAGCCTGGAGACAGGAAGGCTGCTGGAAGCAGAGAGGGGAAAAGCCTCTCCCCAAACAGGTTAAATGATTCTGTTCCTTTTTGTCTAAAACTGCAAAGTACCTTGTTTTGTTGTTGGAAGTGGAAAAGCCACTTCAACCCTGAGTCAGGGAAAACCTAAGTTAAGTTATTGCTCAGGTGAGCAGCTTTTTGTTTTGCTGTGTTTCTGTAGTATGCACTGTGGAAGTCTCAGTGCCTGGGACTGAATAAACCAGGCATAGCCTGTTTAAAGGAACAGCACGTGACGTCTCATCATTTAACCTACCCTAAAAGACAGTGTTCTAACTGTCCCGGACAGACGGCAGAGCCCCGGAGTAAGCCGTTTGTCACACCACAATAAACACGGCACTGGTAGTTAACCCCTTCATTGCCTTGGCGGTTAGCAATGGGTTATCAAGGCTACTAGAATAGGCCCCTAAGACTTGTACTCCAAACTTGTGCTTGATTAAGTATAGCATTGCAGGTGTATTCTTTAGCTTGGTACCTATCTCCTTGCCTATACATTAAATTACTACCTATTTCCTTGCATATATTATTTTATGAAGAGGGGCAAAGCAAATATAAGTATCAGTGTGACCAATCGTTCAATCTTTATTTTTCCTAAATCTTTCTTCAATAAATCTGATGTGATTGTCATGGCCATTGATGATGTACTGTACGGCAGGCCTGCACAACATACTCCTGATGAAGTCGTAACAACGGCGAAACATGTAGAGTGTTTCAGCCCATACCGAAGAGGAAGAACAACTGAGGTCCACCCCTGTCATCAGATCCGGAAGTTCGCTTAACAACCGGAAGTGACGCAACGGGAGTGCCTGGCGTGGACGCGAGAGTATTGCGGTGGAGCAGAGGATAATGAGGAACTCAAAAGGATCGCGACCAGATGAGCACCCACTACCTATAATATCATACTGCCTACCTCGATCATATGAAGTGTAAGCCTGCATTTTTTAAAACCCTTTTAATACTAAATACCATCTGCACTATATGGTCTCTTTTCTTCTTTTTTTCTCCTTGGAGGTTGGGGGCTGGTGGCTGCTCTATACACAGGGAACATCCACCCCTTAAGTTGGATGACTGCATGAATTTGACTGCTTTATTGTGAGTAGTCATTTTTAAGCTTTGTTTGCACAAATTTATTCACAACAGTATTACACTATGTAGTGTTTCTTTATTTCATAACTACGAGACAAGCTCTCCTGATTTGTTGGAGGATCACCTGGTGCAAGACGAGTGGAACAGTCTTTATCAAGGTTTGCAGTTTGTTTCTAAGTTTCTTAATTTTTTCTTTAGATCACTTGATTGTTATTATCACACTGCTTTATTATTTACACATATTTGGTTGAATTGTATATTGTCACACTTAGGGTGTGTTTAGAGCGCTATTGTTAGTTTTTTTCACATTGATGATGTACGGCAGGCATGCACAACATACGGCCCGCACCCTGAGCGGCCCGCAACGGCCCCCTCCAACACCCCCCCTTCCTTGGTAGGGAAGGGAGCGCGCTGCAGCAGTAGTGTGACTGTGCACTCTCCCTCCCTCCCGTGCTCCAGCTGTAGTGTGACTGGGCGCTCTCACCCCCCCTCTCCTCCCACTCAGCCTGCTCCAGCAGGGTGATGCGCTCTAGCAGTGTAGCGTGACCCTGAACTTCCGGGGTCTGCTGCTAGAGCGCGCTTCCCTCATGCTTCACCCTGCCGACGCCACCTCTGCTGCCGACGCCACCATCAGGTAAGCATGGGAGGGGTTAGTTCATTCATGCGGGTGACTGCAGAAATGGGCTGGGGGGACTGCAGAAATGGGCTGGGAGGGCTGCTGAAATGGGCTGGGGGGGCTGCTGAAATGGGCTTGGGGGTCTGCTGAAATGGGCTGATGGGGGCTGCTGAAATGGGCTGGGGGGCTGCTGAAATGGGCTGGGGGGGGCTGCTGAAATGGGATGGGGGGCTGCTGAAATGGGCTGGGGGTTCTGCTGAAATGGGCTGTGGGGCTGCTGAAATGGGCTGGGGGGCTGCTGAAATGGGCTGGAGGGCTGCTGAAATGGGCTGGGGGGGCTGCTGAAATGGGCTGGGGGGGGCTGCTGAAATGGGCTGGGGGGGGCTGCTGAAATGGGCTGGGGGGCTGCTGAAATGGGCTGGGGAGGCTGCTGAAATGGGCTGGGGGGCTGCTGAAATGGTCTGGGGGGGCTGCTGAAATGGGCGGGGGGGCTGCTGAAATGGGCGGGGGGCTGCTGAAATGGGCTGGGGGAGATGATGCAGGGGGGCTGCTGAAAGGGGCTGGGGGGGGCTTCAAGTAAACATCGTAAATAAATGTATTATTTTGAATAATAAATGCTGTTTTACCCGTGCGGCCCGAATCTGTTTTCCTTGGAGCATTTCGGCCCTTCTCCCTTTACAAGTTGTGCAGGCCTGATGTACGGTATACATATCCTCTTTTTGATGTACTTACATCTCGCCTGAAAAAGTGGTCCTTCTGCACCCGAAATGTTGTACTGTATTCTTCCACATTTTTAACCTACTACATGGTTCTATGGGCCTCATGCAGTAAGCGTCGATTATGTGAAATCGGCAATCTTACCGATTAGTCATGTTATTGGCGTTTTTTCCTCTCCGTATGCAGTAAGTGCCGAATACATTCAAAATCAACCCGAAAACAAATCCGCCCACTCTCACGATGATTAGCCGATCACACACAGGTGTATCGGCGTGCGTGGCGGGGTGCTGTTAGGTTGCCCAATCACAAATCTTGCTGAATCAGGCGAAACAAGCATGTTTTGGATTGCGCGCCATATTTAAAGGCAACGTGTACTGCTAATCATTCTCTGTGTTGTTGGGAGTGAGAGAGAGAGAGACGCACAGAGCTGGCTGTTTGAAGATTTGCATATTGACTGAGAGACTTGTTGTGTATTGGGTGAGCTTTGTCCATTGTTGTTTTGTTTACATCTTTGTCTTGTTTTATATGTGGAAGTGTTTCGTGTGATTGCCTGTACATTTCTTGTCTGTTTTTTGTGAGTGCTGGAAGTATGCCCGCAAAGCGTGGGAAGAGTGATGCTGGTGGGAGTGGGAGTGCTACTCGTGGGAGTACGCGTCGGAGTGAACGTACTGTTCAGGGGAGTGATGTTGCTGAGAGTGAGAGTGGTGTTGCAGGGAGTGGGAGTGCTGGTGCTGCGAGTGGTGTTGCTGGGAGTGGGAGTGCTGTTGCTGGGAGTGGGAGTGCTGTTGCTGGGAGTGGGAGTGCTGTTGCTGGGAGTGGGAGTGCTGTTGCTGGGAGTGGGAGTGCTGTGGCTGGGAGTGGGAGTGCTGGTGCTGGGAGTGGGAGTGCTGTTGCTGGGAGTGGGAGTGCTGGTGCTAGGAGTGCTGGTGCTAGGAGTGTGAGTGCTGGTGCTAGGAGTGTGAGTGCTGGTGCTAGGAGTGTGAGTGCTGGTGCTAGGAGTGGGAGTGCTGGTGCTGGGAGTGCTGCTGGTGGCGCAGTTGCTGATGGGGTGGATGGTGGTGGCGTGCTTGCTGGTGGGCAGCTTTTGGAGGCTCTTCCATTGGAAGAAGGAGAGTCCAGTCAGCACCAGCCAAGCTCTGACCCTAAACCTGCTCGGAAGAAACGTGTGGAGAAGCCACGTAATCCTCGCTTCAATGACCAGGAAAATACAGCTCTTGTCACTGGCATTCTGGAGCACTATGACAGTATATATGGACATTTACTAGGTAAGTGTACATTTACATTTATTATTCAAATATATGTGATCCTAGGTCATCTGAGTTTTGTTCATATGCAAATATGGCTTCACAATATCTTTCTATGTTAATTAGTCTGGAAACACAGCTTTTTAGCATGCCTTACAAGGACAACTAAACACAGGCGGTCAATTTGCCATAACTGCATACAATATGAATGCAACCTTGCTTACATGTATAGGTTTAGTAGTGAATGCTCATGTGCTTCACATATTACACATAAAACAGCATGTTTGCTATCTCTTGGAACAGCTAGCAGTGTAGGAAACTGGTGCTTATATTATTATTCATTTACCTCATATATTTTATATGTTTTTCAAGGGCGGACAAGTTCAGCAAGCAGAAAAGAAATGTGGGACACAATAGTCATTGGTGTCAATGCGTGTGGGAATCATGTGAGGGACAAGCGGAATTGTCACAAGAGATTTGATGATATTAGGTCCAAATTGAAAAAGAAAATACAACACCAACGCGTGCATGCTACTGGCACTGGAGGTGGGCCCACACCACAACGTCTCATATTAAGTCCATTGGAGGAGCTGCTTCGGGCAAAATTACTTCCCGTCGTCGTGGAAGGCTTACCTGGTGACCGTGATATAGGAATTTACCCCTCACAATTTCCACCAGGTGAGAAATATTACTGTACTAGGCGTGTCGTTGCTTACAGTTATTTTGCATAGTTACACTGCTTTTTATACTGTCTTCACAATATAAGCATACCTGCATCTATATATGTATATGTCTGATTCTGTATATATATATATATCTAAATAGACATATATGTTGTAGTCCTACTAAAAGCAGTAACTAATATAGCACGTGCCATTGCGTGCTCATTTACATGTGAATTCCCAAAATGCATTGCTGCAGTGGAAGCAATTGATGGTGGGCGAAGATGGGGAACAACAGGGTAGTACACATGTGTAACACATGTTAATCAGAAATTATTACTAGCTACAGGTACAGAACAGAAATATGTAGAATATTATTGTGTATTTATTTATTTTACTCCGACAAACATGACATTACTGCCTATTTTAAGCATGCATCAAATATATTGCATGCAACGGCCTACAAACATCACTTGCACTAACACATCTATAGTTGTTTATGAAAAGGTCCATTTTTGCTTTAAGTCATATACAGACAGCATAATGAGGCACACGTATCATATTTTATGTCATTGTTTTCATAACTTCAAAACTGCACACGACTATTTAGCTCATCTACCATTGTGTTAAAGCAGCTGCAATTAATATCTCATCACAGCATACACTTCAACAGAGGGGGTGGGGTTCAGCACACACACTAATTACAGCCTCATTTTAGGGGCAACTTAGTTCACACCATTTTCACCTGTTTCAAGTAATTGAAAGGTGTGGCTCATTAGGCTTTTTGGGGAAGGGAAAACCGTTCTTACAACCTCACTAGCACAACTGAAGTTAATCACACTCATTTGAAAGCTTCACTTTAGCTACTAAATGCCCCAACAACTCATTACTTATCAAACCGTACGTCACACATTAGTTCACTCATATCTATAGTTGAACTACTATCAACGACACATTATCACACACTGCATGTCTTGTCTTGTTTAGTCACAGCCACATTCATGTGTGCCACATCTTATATTAATGTACCACACATATCCTCTACCAAAAACAACACTTTTTGCAATATGACCACCTTCATGATAACCATTGTGAATGGTCATCTCATGATAGTTATGTACATTATGATACTGATATCACTACACAACATATGATTTTTATGGACAAATTTAATGTATTTTTCCTCACGCATTACTGCAGAACCATAGTATGTTGTATGTTAGGGAACTCAAAAGTTCTAAGTACACAGGCATGTACATTGTTATTACAACTATTTATGTTCACTTTCACACACACATTTTGGGTTAAGGAAATGATGCTGTTAGATACTCATAAATACAGAACATACAATAACTGTTTGTTCAATATTTACACATGTAAATGTAAAACTTATGTTATTGTTATATATAGTTGCCCCTGAAGGACATGTGTCACCTGAGACTGAACAAGTGTCTTCACCTGGGTCAGCCAGCTCAACACACCTAGAAGGTGAGTGTATCAGTTGGTGGCCATATAATATGTGCTCTTCTATATGTTATGTTGTCATGTTCATTATTTGTTTTGCACATCTTCTTTAAATAGGATTACTTAGTGTCAGTGAAAATGAAGTGTAAGGCAACTTGTATTGTGTTAGTGATGTTAACTATCATGTAGGAGTTTTGAGTTTACAGCAAGTTTTCATTCACTCATATTTCATACTGAGTCCAAACATTATTCTTAAGTCAAGGTAGTTTTTAATGTGAGGTTATAAAACGTATGGAAACATGTTAGTTGTTACTTATGACACAGTACAATTACATAGTAACACAGCAGAGATTAACATGACATTTAATAATTTGTACATTTATTTGTAGAACATGATGAAGAGGATTATGATGATGATGATGATGATGACGCCACCGCCATACACACACAAATAGAAGCAAGTGACCATGAAGACGTTCCAATTGAAACTGTTTTACCGGCAAATCGTCCAGCAAATACGACATACGATGCAATTGTAGCTTCTGAGGGAAAAATTGTGGAAGCAGAAAATCGTCGCCATTCTGACTTCATGACAGTGCTGGAAAGGATGATTGCACTGCAGGAAGAAACAGTTTCACAATTGGCACATCTCCACAGAGTCTTCATTGAAGTGCCGAAACAGTTGCAAAAAATCAACACCTCATTCGAAGCATTAGTTGTTCAGCAAACACAAGCTAATTACTGGAGAATGACTAATGTACCACAATTCAACACCTCCCAGCCAGGATCTGTTCATGCAGGTCAGTTTTCACCACATTCATCTGATATTCATTCACCAGGCCCAAATGTTACCGGTCAAGTAGCAGAGATTGCTGTGCAGGTTCCTGACGACATACTACCACTGCCATCTGTACAAAATCAGCAGCTGACACCTACAAAGGAGCCCACAAAAACAAAATACAAGCAGTTACTACTGACCAGTTTTTGGTCAAAAACAACAAAAGACACACATGAAACAGACCAACCATCACTTGTGCAGTGTCTACCAACTTGCTCACAGTCACTACCCAAAAGCCCTGTAGGTGAATCACTGCCCAAAAGCCCTGTAGGTGAATCACTGCCCAAAAGCCCTGTAGGTGAATCACTGCCCAAAAGCCCTGTAGGTGAATCACTGGCCACAAGCCCTGTAGGTGAGTCACTGGCCACAAGCCCCGTAGGTGAACAGTCACTGCCCAAAAGCCCTGTAGGTGAGTCACTGCCCACAAGCCCTGCCCGTGAAGTGCCAGAGGCCACTCAAAGTGGCTCTGCTGTGCCTAAAGTTGGTGGCAAAAGAAAAAGGAAAATTCAAGAGACAACAAGCAGGCCTGTTACTCGCTCGCAAAAGGAACAAAAAAAATAAATGTTATAATTCAGAAAATATGTCTTTGGCCTTGTTTTGTTGACTTCACATTATCTAATTACTATTGTATGTATGCTGAAGACTGTGTTGTTTCCAAACTTTCAAGTATGTTCTTGTACACGTGAAGTTTTGGAAATGTTAACACTCAATTAATGAATAGTGTTATAAATATTTATGTATTAATCGTCTGTTCAGTAATGGTCCACCTGGAACCAGTTGCAAAGTTTAGAGAAGCTGCCATTGACTTTGCAGCAAAACATTGCATTTGGGTGTGTTAATTGATGTAAGAATTGCATATGCATATTAGTCACATGCATTTATAAAAACACCTAAGTAACTGCAAACATCTTTCTTGTACGTGTACAGCAGGATTATGTGTAAATTATTACTTACCTTTGCCTTGCTTGGGCATTCTAATTTTGTCCTTTAATCATTTGTGTGTTCTTGTTTCAATAACATCTCAGAATGTATACAAATATATATACACACACACTGAGTGTGTGTGTATATATACACACACACTGAGTGTGTGTGTGTGTGTGTGTGTGTGTGTGTGTGTGTGTGTGTGTGTGTGTGTGTGTGTGTGTGTATGTATATATATATATATATATATATATATATATATATAGTACTATATAAACTGGTATACATGTATTTTACAAACTAATACACTTCATGCTTCCTTGTGAAAGCACACTATTTTAATAATACAGGCATAATGTTTGAGAAATATCCTAAGTATGAGACTCTAACAGTATTGTGCTTAAACAAATGTTTATTACTTCATTCAATCATGTTTCTCACCATTTAAATAGGTTTCATACAAGGTATACTTACTGCCATCAATGTTGTGTGTACTCCTGCAATATTAAAATAAATAAAATATAATATATAAATATATATATTTTTATAAGAGAGATATATTTAGATATATATATATATACACACGTATTTAAACTCATGCAGACAGGGAGTTAACCAGACTTTCACATACACACAGAAATGTAAGCGGGGAAAAAACATTTCTTTTTGCAGGTGTGTGTTTGTACTGATATGCCTGGCTAAGAAATATTTTCACACAGTGGTCTTTGTTAGTTTTCAAAAAAACACTATGTGAACGCATTCAAATTCTAGGGATGTTTTTCACAAACGAGATAAAAGAAGGAGAAATGTTTCTCCCACAGTCCCATATCACAAACCACAACTGTTAACCCAATTAGACAAACAAATCCAATTGGCGTTTGAAATAAGGAGTCAAAGTAGTTAGTTTTGTTGACCTTGACAAGGAAAAACAGGAGTTTGTTAGCCATTCAGCACATTCATTTTGATGAGCAAATAACACAGACCTGCACACAGCTTTTGTGCTACTCAGACATGGCTGATGAATTCGTTAACAATATTAATCCCCTTTTAGGGTATAAGTACATGATCTGTGAAGCCATCTTGAACAGTCGCGGACAGAAAGCAAGCACACGCCAAATCGATGATTTCATTCGAGCAAAATATCCTTATTACCAAGACCGTAAGCATGCACGGAATTTTAATTCCTCAATAAGATTCACTTTATCAAGTAATGACTTTTTTGAACGTGACCAGGATAAGCTACAACACACCTATGGTTTCTGGAAGATTGCCCCGGAAAAACAATTTCTCCTGAAAGACGGCACTTATATTGTCGTGAAAGGCATATTTATTCCTAATGGCAATAGCAATGTATCCGCTACTACTGATCCGTTTGAATCGATACGTGCTGCAATATCTGCAGCCTCCATTCCTGAAACCCACATTGTACAAGAACAAAAGTACTATGATTATGTACCAAGCCTTTCAGCTGAAAATGCATTGGAATGGGAACCCGAAGAAATGAACCTACCTCCCGACCAATTATTTGAAGAAAGCAGTGGCGATTCCTATGAGCGCATCCTGGAGGAGATATGTGTCATACTGGATTCAGCGGTTGGGTCAAGCGTGGATGAAAATGCCTTGCTGGAGCGACCAGTTGCAGCCAGGCGAAGAGTTAATTCTAGAAGAATGGTAAATATAACAATCGTTATGCGTTGACTCTGCGTTTAAATTTTTTGTAACCACCATTTTCACTTTCAATGCGTGGATACAGCGTAACATTGCAGACTGCATAACATGTAGCGATCACAAACAAATTGTTTCCTAATACAATATAGTAGAACCTGAAAGAGTAGTACACATTGCTGACGGTATACATATACGTACTTTCCTATCCCTTTAAACATATTAGCAACATTTTTCCATAACTCTAACACATACCTGTTTTGTTATCATGCAACATCTACAACATTGAAAACCGGGTCCACCACGTATGACGTGGGACCCTTGTCATGGGCCAAGGCGTCCTTAAAAAGGATTACGGATGTAAGTCCCGCCCCCAAGCGACGTGCGCGCCTCAAAGCCTATTGGCTGTCATGTTTTGTTATAGTAACGGTAACTGCAGTGTGTGATGCGTGCGGCTCAGTGTTTGTAGGCGTACCCTGGGCGTTAGCCGAATGTTAATTGAGTGGGAGGAGTGTTAGCGTGCGTTTCACGCTGGCTTAACATGACGTCACACGTATTGCATTTGCGCATTGTGTTATCGGCCGTCCTTTCTGTCCAAACACGTCTGGTTTAAAAGAATACAGATGTACTCGTTTAGAATGATTTTAGTTTCATCTTCATTGTATTTGAAATAAAGATGTGATGTTTACTGGTATTTTCTACATGTATTGAACGCACAACGTTCGCTTTGTTTTGCGCATGCGCTAACAGTTAGTGGAGCCAAGCGTGAAGTGCGTGCGCACACTAAGATGTGCGCGCACATTTTTCAGTATACAGGCAACGTTCACTTCATATACATAGTTATGGCTGCTACAAATGATAATAAAAATTACATACTGATGTACACTTGTAGTTGTAACATATAAATGAGTGACGTGTGTATGTACACAATCATATAGAGCTGTGTAACGCGTTGTCACGGATACATATATAGTAAGGTGCCATCTTTGACCATCATGTGTTTGCTGTATTTCAGAGATGTCGGGGAAGATACAATCGGATCAATGTATGATTTCAGAAGAGTCTACCTTTATATGAGATGATTGTGAGGAGGAGCCACCGACTACAATACTACATATGGAACTAATTTTATATTGCTTGCAGCGCTTATTAACAAACAATTAAAAAAGTGATACCCTTATGCCTATATTGCATAAGCACTTAATTAACATAATGATGTTGCAAAATAGTGCCTCTTGAATTTTTCTTGAGTGTTCTTTAATGACTACTAACATTTTATGACATGGTGTGTTTTTTATATAACAACCATTCCCACTCTGCTAACACATTTGTGTATTCTATTGTGTAATGGAACGTATGACTGTCGAAACTATGTAACAATAATAATAATAATAATATGAGCATGTTCATGTATAGGGCTGCTAGTTGTACGCAGCGATTTACAGACACATGTTTCAGCCTGAGGTCCCTGGCCCGTGGAACGTACAAATGTTTTTTTGCCGCATGAGGCACAGGGAGATAAAGTGACTTGGCCAAGGTCACAAGGAGCCCACACCGGGAATTGAACCAGACTCCCCTGCTTCAAACTATCAGTGCCAGTGTGTGTCTTTACTCACTGAGCCACTCCTTCTCCCAATGTAAAGGACACTTACAACCAAGTAGCCATTTATATTTAAAATCTCTTGTTACATGGGTATGTAGATAAAATGGTTTGGGACTGTAGCAAATAATGTTACTGGCCAGATGTTATGGTCCCCTCCAATGCATGATGTTCTGAATATGACATCACCATCATGTTATGAAGTACGTTTCTGTGTATATTTCATTAACCTAACTAACTATAGTTTACGGTGTTTATTAATCGTTTAAAAATACATAGTATAGTCAATATGATGATATAAGCTACCATAATAAAGCTGGTGTTATCATTTGTCGGTGTTATACATGGATCCTACACCAATTGATAGAGACACAAACAGTTGTCTTAAAAAGTGTGTCTATGCTAGTGATGAATGTGCTCCCGTAAGTAAACAAATAAGTACAGTTATCCCCTTTTCTCCAAACACCTCTATATTACATTAATGGAAATTATAAGGAAAAATACATAAAATGTGATGAAATGTGAGTAATCATTTTGTAATACAATGCACATGAAACCTCAAGAGTAGCTAAATGCATATACATGATACAGAAAGTACATATATGTAACATTTGTGTTTAAACCAATATGTTGTGTTTTTAGTTCAAATAATTATAGGAAGATTGAGGTAGCCACATCTTATGAGAGATGTCAGCAAATATACATACCATGATCAGTCATACTGGAGATATACCTATAATGCAAAGGAACAATATATAAATTGCAAACATTGACATGCCATCTTCAGTACCGTAAACAACACATCAAAGTGTGTATTTGGTGTTAAATGTGCAACACCATGTATATTTAATGACATTCAAAATGTAAATGAGCCTGGTGTACACATCATATGGATGTACATGTTACACTGCACCAATAACATTGTATGTAAGCATACTAGAAGCATGAATGAGTATGGGCATAATATGTGTATTGTGTTAGCATAAGGAACAACACAATGCTAAAATATTAGTGCTTTGTTACCCCAGTTGTATTCACATACACACAACTAAAGTACAATTGAAGAGGGATTATATAACCTGTGCAACAATAACATACCGGTGCCACATCCCTTTGTGCACACAGCAGAGAAAAGAAAGGTGTGCAACCCATATTCATCTGTGTCCTAACAGAAGGTTATATAAAAAAAAATTATTGTTAAGATAACATAATGTAAGTATAAAAGTAGAACTTGGAACATATCTGTTTTTACTTACAAGAAAAAAATGAATTGATGAGATTCTGGCGTGTCTGGCCACCACTGGCTGTTTGTTCATTTTCAGCAGCTACATGGGTGGGATGCTCGTCTACCAAAGGCTCAGCTAGGTCTGATTGTACATTGTGCCTGAGTGCAACATTGTGCAAAATGCAACAGGCAAGGATAATATCAGAGACTTTTTGAGGCTTGTATAGAAGAGCCCCACCAGTTCTGTCCAGACACCTAAATCTGGTCTTGAGTAGGCCAAATGTCCTCTCTATAACAGATCTTGTAGATATATGGGCTGCATTGTACCTCTCCTCTGCTTCAGTTTGAGGGTTTAGCACCGGAGTCAAGAGCCACGGCCTAATTCCGTATCCTGAGTCACCTATAATGAATGGAGCACACATAAGCTTACATTAGTGATCAAATTCTACAATGCCAACATTCCTAAATAAAAATGTGTTTTGTGTTATAACATGTAAATCTGTACTCACCCAGCAGCCAACCATATTCAAAATGTCCCTCTTCGAACGCATGGAAGACTGAAGAGTTCCTCAGGATAGAGGAATCGTGACTGGAACCAGGGAATTTGGGTACCACATGCATTATCCTCATCGTGGCATCACATACCACCTGTACATTGAGTGAATGGTAGTGCTTCCGATTGCGGTACACATGCTCACTCTGACTAGGTGCAATCAAAGCAACATGTGTGCAATCGATTGCACCCAGCACACATGGTATCCCTGCTATATTATAAAAGCCAGTCCTGACTTCCAGCCACTCTGTCGCCTCTGTAGGAAAATGAATATAATTCCTAGCGCGTCTATTGAGTGCATAGAGAAACTGGGTCAAGGCCCGCGAGAATGTAGATTGCGAGACCCCGCCCACTATGCCCACAGTTGTCTGGTATGACGCGGAAGCAAGATAATGTAATGAGCACAGCATTTTAACAAGCCCAGGGACTGCACGACCTCTGGCTGTGAAAAAATCTAAATCTCCCCTTATCTCCTGATAAAGAGCTAAGATTGCTGCTGAACTCAAACGATAGCGACTTACAATCTCCTCCTCACTCATCCCATCTAACAGGGTTCTCTCCCTGTACAGACGCGGACGAGGCACAACTTGTCTCCTCTGTCTTCTCCTCTGATCTCCTGTCCCTCGGCCTGTCCCTCTCCCTGTCCCTGTCGTATCCGCGTCACTGTCCCTGTCACTGTCCCTCGGTGTGTCCCTCCCTTGCCCTATATGATTGTCTTCATCATCAAGCATGTCATAGAAAAGAATGTTCCTCCGTCTCCTAAACAATCTCAACATTTTGAAATGAGTAGCTGTGAATGAGCAGGTAATGGGCGTCCTTTAAATAGGTATAATGATGTCAGGTGACATAGTAAAATGCAAGGTTTTACATGAACATAATAAAGTACTTGTGTGGCAAGCTGTGTGCAGTTGTTGTGTGTATTCTGCAGGGAATGATGATATTTGCCAATGATGTGACGTGATGCTTTGTAGAAACATTGCTTGCAAATAAATAGTTGCATGTGCAATGCATGTAAAACTTGTGAACGCAAGAGTCAGTCATGTAATGAGACAAAAAGGCTGAGATTGATGTGGGAAAAGTTTTGTGTAACATGTGTAATTAGCCATGTTATTGTGACATGTTGCCAACAATGAATAGTCGTGTGCATATGCATGCATTTCTGTAAGGAGGATAGTTGGTATAGAATGAGTTTACAAGGTGTCCCAATGCTGAATTACTGTACATGTGTGTATAAGTTAGGTTGAAGTGCTTGTAATGCTACGGTTACAATGTAAACATGCAATGTGATTGAGCGTCCAATAAGTGACGTCATGAAAATAGGGAGGACCAAACGTAGATGTAAACATGAGAATTTAGATGTACATGAAGGTTTAAAGATGCGTGACACATTACAAGCATTGTGTAATGTAAAGGAACATGAATATACGGTGTATGTGTGACATGTGTGACATGTGTAACATCATGTAAACAATTGTCGATCAATGCAGTAAAATGTGTGCTATGATGTGAGGTTCTCCTTTAAGAGTTGAGTATAGTATTTTCCCTTGCCACATCATCACATGATGAGTAATGTGACCCGCAAATGCTGCAAACATGTAAAAGTATAATGTTATGCAAATAATACACGTCAGCCGTGACACAATGCAGGGAATGCCCCCCACACTGTAATGCAAATGACGTTTGTATTGTGAGCAATGAAACGTAAACAGTACTATACTGTTATACGTCCCCGCTCCATTGACTCCATTGATGTACAGAAGATTTTTTTTTTCTAAGTGCCGTTCCGGCAGCCTTAGCGATCGTTCTCCCGTCCAAACTGCCAACTTTAGTTGGCGGGAGAAATCGGCCATAACATCTCAATTTCGTAGTGCCGATCAGCCCCGATAAGCTGTTTTTTTTTGTTGAATCCAGCCGATTTAAAAAAGTGGCGATCTGTGGCGAAAACAGGCTTATCGGCAGCCGACTGGCCATAACAAAATAATCGGCTCCGAAACCTGGCGAAATCAAGCACTTATCGGCGCTTACTGAATCTCAAACCCAATTTTGGCTATAAAATGGTGATAATTCCCTTATCAACGCTTACTGCATGAGGCCCTATGTTTCATAAATGTATTTATACAGAAGTAGCACATGTTATTGTTATATAAAATAATTCTAATGTGGATGAAAGTACTGTGTCATGATTTCTTTCAAGGCAAAGGCAGAAATAAATATTAATCAGCGTGCATGGCATTTTCCTATGATGCCTTCAGTCTTCAAACAGTTCTTACGTTAGTTTGAAATGAAGGAAATTAATTGAGTAATAATTTCAGTGTCAAAGATTCAGAACTTTTTTCAAGGTGGGTTTGATACAGAGTCAAAAGTGAACTTATTGCTTTTCCAAATGTTATTATTTTGTTAGTTGCATTTTATCCTTTCCTAGATATTCATTGTGGTTAAACTACTGTATAAGATACTGCTGTCTTCTCTCTTATTAATAGGGGAAATCCATAAGAATATTAGTTTTATAAATAATGTGGGACAATTTCTTCACATACTGTAGGTATATAGTTATACACAAAGTTGAGTGATCCACATTGTAATAGTAAGGATTACCTTTTAAAGAAGTAGGTTATGTTGTGGGGATTTATGTTGGTATCTTTAATAACAATAATGAAGTCCATACTATTTAAAAAAAAAAATCTTAAAAACATTACATTTGGTGTTGGAGCTTAGAAATTCAGGTATCATATTTAATTTCCTTGTATAACACTTGCTCTTTAAAAAGTCATTTAATTATTCGTATAGCTGCTAATACCATACACAAATATAACATGTTTGGGATTTTAGCAATATCAACAGCTTTTTTGTCAACTCTTTGCCATATGTATATCAACTATTTTTCTATAACTAAATTTGCCTAACCTTTTTGAGCTTTCTTCCTCTCTAACTACAAGTTTCAAATTTTAGGCAACCATTTTGTTGTTTTGCAAGGACATTCACAAACATGCTCTCATTTGTAAGCCACATATAAGAAAGTAAAATAGGGACATGATGATCTTTTAGAAGACGGTAATGACCCATCGGGTTTAACACAGCGGGGGTCCCTGTGTCTGAATGGGATTCGCGCTGTGTGAATTCTACCGGCTGCACCTGTCTATAAGATACGTGCAGTAATTATGAGACTGAATCAGTAACTCTCTCTGTACGCATCTAACAGGCGATCGCGAGAGCTTTTATTTTATTTCAATAACACAGTATTGAAGCTTCGTGTCTCTGGAGCTGAACCACCTTAATTTCAGCCTCGAGGACACCTGCTTCCCAAGCTAAAAGCCATGGTATGGGTTGCCAATATTTCCTTGCATTGTTTAAGTGTCCCGGTGAAATGGCCCGTGATGCAGTCAAATTTAAATATGGCGGAGATACCGGTACCCCATACCGGAGCATGTAACTTGGGAAGAAGGGGTCCCTGAGGCTGAAATTAATGCAGTTCAACACCAGAGACCCCAAGCTTCAATACTGTGTTATTACAATAAAATAAAAGCCATGTGATCGCCTGTTAGAGGCATGCAGATAGAGTGACTTATTCATTCTCATTCTTACTGCGCACCTCTTATAGACAGGTGCAGCCCAGTAGGATTCTCACAACTTGAGTCCCATTCAGATGCAGGGACCCCTGTTGTGTTAATACCGATGGGCAAATAGTCTGGCCGCTGGGATTCCGCGAGCACAGATGAATATAAAATGTGCCTGTAGTGGATTTAGTGAGGCGAGTGCGACCGACCATAACGCTTCATCTGTAGTGCTTCTTAAAAAGATTAATAATGTGTTTGCTGTTATGAAAAATAACTGTATGGCTACAGATACAATGCAACGTTATTCTTTGCTCACAGTTTTATATTATGGTTCTTCATTTATAGTATGCATTTACTGTATTAAACAACACACTTGAGTAGTTGAGATATGCTTTTCCATTCATCTTTAAATGAAGCAGATGGTTGTGTCATTGACTCCATTGAATATGCAGTCATAAAAGCATGGCACTTTGTTCATCAAATTACATAATTAAGACAAAGTTAAGCTAAATTATTCATACCAGAAGCAATTTCATCAATAGATCTGTGGATCACACAAGTTCATTAATACAGTAAATATTTGTACTAATGAGGAATTAGTTTCATGATAATTTAAATTTAGAAGTCAACAAACTGATGGACGTACCACAGAGCATCCCTGTCTCAAAAGTGGTATGCACCTATATGATCAACAGCATTACATTAACACCACTTAGAGGAACATTTGTGCAAACATAACTTTTCCGGAAGGTTGTTTGTGTAATAAATCCTGTACACCAGTAGAAAGAGTCTGCTAAATGATTTTCAACTTTTTTTAATCTTTGATTGGATATGGACACATATGATATGCTAGTACATTTTCCAATTGAGCATAATCTCAAAATGAATGCTTGCGAGATGTGAAAATAGTTTGGAAATCAGAAGAAAATTCAGAAACTATATTTCCTTTTCCAAGTCATACTTAAATGAATAGCAGATGTGGAAACATTTGCACAAGTTGTTGAAACTGACAAATTTGGGACATTCGACATTCATGAACATTTTGCAAAGTTGTCAACATTCAGAATTTTTTTTCAAGCTTTAGAAACATATTAATTACTGTGAAGGCTGATGTTTATGTAGCCCTGTTTCCCCCTGAGCACAGAAAACTACCGGTGCTGCCCTTTTACCTGTTGGCTCCCAGGAGCCTAAGCCTCTGACCACGGAGAGCCTGGGGTGATTTACTTACAATCCTGTGCAGCGCTTCCACCTGTGAGGGATCCCAACAGAGTGGGAGGAGCCCCTCACAGGACCCAACACATAAATCACACCCACTCAGTATAAAATATAAAGGCCCTTTACTGTAACATAGATAACTGACAACGCTTTACACTCTATACTCTATTATGATTAAGAGTACAACTGCCCACGCACCATGCAAGGCATACCCCACCACCGTGTACCACACACCGTGTCCACAGTACAACCCTTCCCATCCTGGTCCTGTGGTCAGCGCTGCCACTATGTGTATATACTTTGTTGGTGCATTTATTAACGATACCTGCTGGGCGCTCCAGCACCCGGGCACGCAGACAACTTCACAAAGGGTCCGCTGATCCATGATCTCCTCAGCGACGTCCTGGAGTGATTGTCCATAAAGGGTGGTCCCACTCTGATGACGGTCTCTCTCTCTCTCAGACTAGGCCTGGTCCCAGACCACTCTCAGGGTATTCAGCATCTGCTGTGTCCCTTACTCTCTAAACAGCACTAATAGGGCAGGTTCCCTATCCTAGGGCCTGTCCCTAAATCAGCCGCAAGCTCAAGCAATGTCTCAGGGCCTGACTGGGGCCAAGGGAGGGTTCCTGGCGTAGTGCAGAGGCTACTTGCCTCTCTGCACCTGCACCTCCTTCCCCTATCCTCTCCTGGCACCTACTGATACTCGTGCTCCCTTGTCAGCTTCCTACTTCCCTTCTCCGGAGAACCCTCGAGCCCTATTGGCTATCTGACTGCATGTGATTGCCTCCAAGGCTCATGGGATATGTAGTGCCAGCTCGGAGCCTCTATCTCATTGGCCCTGCTTTGCGCGCTTTGTACTGCGCATGCGCGAGGTGTCTGAGGGCCGCCGTGACTCCCGCACTACTGCACATGCGCGAACTTTGCACAATATGGCAGCGCCCTATGGCAGCTACCACCGGGAGCCCCCAGCGACGCGCCCGCCCCCGCAGCTCCCTTGCACACACCGGGGGTCCCTGCTCCCAGCAGAGGTGAGGGGAAAGGGAACCAGAGGACCTGGCTACATCTATTTACTACACCATCTGCATATTGGAGTTTAAGTTGGTAGTGACTAGTAATAAGTGATGCTGCGTTGTGTGTCTATGGATAGACACTGGAATCTACTGGTTTGACTAAAGCAAAATGTTGCTTGTAATTTCACTGGTGAACAACAACAAAAAACATAAAAACTGCAACTTTCTACATATGGAGCCAGACTCATCTTCTCCGGTAAGTGGGCAATCTATGGGAACCCGACTATGGCTGCCCTGGTATTGGATGATTAACATTGCGGGTGTCAGTTCTACAGTGATGTCGAGGCCAGCAGTTCTCTAGAGACATTAATTTTTGCCTTTTCAGCAACAGCTCTGGAGAAAAAGAGTCTGGCTACTATTGCATTTTATTATATGTCTTTATTTATATAGTGCCAAAAGTGTACTCAGCGCTTAACAAAGAATACAGTACAGGACTTATAATAACAAAATAAGTACAGCAAAATCAGACAATAGGAAAGGAAATCCCTGCCTTGAATAGCTTACAATCTAAGAGGTTTGATGGGGAACTTACTGAGACAGCAGGTGAGGGAATAAGTGCTGTAGATGGCAATGCTTGGTCACAATGGGTGGTAGGAGTGACTGGGTGTGGGACTGTAACCACGAGTGCAGGCTATTGGATGCATGATTTGTGGGGCAAGTTTTAAGCTTAGTCAGTATTAAAATTAGAGGGTTAACACAATTTACAAGGGAAGAGATGGCAGGGAGGCATGGGTGAAAGCAGGTGTGTATGTCTGGCTTCAGGCTTAGGGGAGATCCCCAGCAGCAGGAGGGAGGACAACTAAACCATTACTAATGAAATGTTTTATGAGCTAAAAAGCAACACAGATTTACAAAATAGGGTGTCAATAGAGAATTTCTGTGGGTGTTTTTTTATAGAGTGGTAAAGAAGTTGCTGGGAGAGAGGTGTATAAATGGGGAAGTTGGAGAGAACAGAGAGAACAGAGACGTTCACAAATGAGTGAGGAAACAGTAAACAGAAAAAGCAATAGGGAGGGCATAGTGAGATGCAGGAGGAGAGACTTCCCAGGTACTGGAGGATAGAAAGAGTACAAAGAATCACAGTTTTTAGAAAGTTTTTGTGTAGAGACCAGGTCTTCCTCAAATCTTCACCTCAAATTTCAACTCCAAAATGAACTCTGCCAGACACTTTTAATATAACACTTAATATGGGACACACAGCCCACACAGCTACATATATATCTGCCTGCAATCATGTCTAGAACTTCACGATTAAGAGCATGGAAGTTTCCAGTTTGGAGCACAATTGAAAATAGATGACACTACAGTTACAATTAATAAATACACAATCCCAGCACGATCAAAACCCCAAACCCACAACTGTGTGTGTGTGTGTGTGTGTGTGTGTGTGTGTGTGTGTGTGTGTGTGTGTGTGTGTGTGTGTGTGTGTGTGTGTGTGTGTGTTTGTGTGTGTGTCAAAAGGAGTGCTACTGAGCGTGGCCAAATGTATATAACAAAATTCAAAAATGTCCAATGCTACATCCAATGTGACAAAATACATAGTAAAATACATCAATATTAGTATTCTAATGAGTAAGGGTCATTTAGTTAAACCCTTTGGCCAAAGGCCTGCAAGACACTTCACAGTATGACCAGTAAGCAGGTTGTAACACTACTTACTTTATGTAAATTCTTATTTACCTATGCTGGAGGGAGAATGACATCAGTGGGTCTGTCCTTCATAGGAAAATGAGAACTAGCATAGGTAGTGCAACCTATCCCCCATGGAGAGATCTGCAATCAAGGAACTGCGAAACAACCACAAATTCAGCCCAGGGTAGAAGGTCCGTCCAGTTATCCTGGGTGTCGTAAAAGAAACAACGCAGGTACTGTTCTAGTGTTTGGTTGGTTCTCTCTGTCTGGTTGTTAGTTTGTGGATAGTATCCTGAGAAAAAATGTAGCAAGATACCAAGCCTTTGAAAAGAGGAACGCCAGAACCTGGAGATAAACTGTGACCCCCGGTCGGAGACGATGGTTTGTGGCAACCCATGTAGATGAAAAACCTCCTGAACAAAAATATCTGCGAGCTTGGAGGCGTTAGGGAGTCCTCTCAATGGGACAAAGGGGTTTATGCAGTAAACGGTGAAAAGGCACTTTTCGCCAGTTTCTTGCCAAAAATGCCTGCTGCTGTGATTCAGTAAGTATGAGAACCTGAGGAAAAGAGCAAAAATCGCCGGGTTTTTTTTGCCGAATTTTTTTTTCCAGCAGACGTGCGACCAAAAGCCAGTTTTCGGCACTGTTTGCCACTTTTTAAAACTCGCTGAATTCTAGTAGCCCTGATCAGCTTTTCGCCGCTACTCGCCGCACTAAAATTGAGAATTCCTCTGCAAACCGTCCTGCCACAGAAAGTTGACAAGAGGCTTGGGAGAAGTAGCGAGGAGCGGCGAGAGAGGGGACTTAGAAAAAATCAGGCCTTTTTCCTGCATCGGATTGATGCTGGGGGTCTCTGGAGCTGATACCCATGAATACCAGCGCTGGATAACACCGGCATGCATCCGATGCAGGAAAAATGCATTTACAGCCACTTCATTACCTTAGCGGCTAACCGCTAAGGCAATGAAGGGGTTAACCACCCATGCCAGGCTTATTGTGGGTAGTGGGGGTGGGTGAAGGGGGTATTTGGCCCTTGGTGGGTGTTTAGGCCTTGCGAGGGAACTGCGGGTGGAGATAACCCCTTCATTACCTTAGCGGTTAATACCGCTAAGGTAATGAAGGGGTTAACCCCCCCCGCTACCCACCCGCAAGGTCTAAACACACATCCTTGGGACTAATACCCCCTTCACCCACCCCCGCTACCCACAATAAAAACATTACACACTACAGCCCCACTACCCACCTCCTAGGCCCTCAATAAACATTGCAAAAGAGAGAAAACCAGTAAGCTCCTTTAATATCCCCCAAAGTAGCCACTATATATATATATATATATATATAAGAGAAAGAACAATAGCGCATCAAAATTAAATATAAACTCAATACAGTGATAAAACACAATTCTGGAGGAGGTGCTACCAGTGTCTACCTGTCCCTATCCTAGATGCTGCCAATTAGGTCCACGGCCCCACCAACGCCGAGAAGACGAAATTGGTGAAGATGACCTAGGCGCAAAAGGGGAAGGGAACATAATGTGATATAATAGGAAATCCACAATAAAAGAAATCAAAAAACAGAGCACTGTCAAGGAAGGGGATCCCAAAAAAGCAACCGTCACTGAATCCAATTGAGAACGAGGAATTCCTTGCTGCATACAGTTAGGAGTGTAGATAATATATTTATATATATATGGTGAGGATGACCTGTTGATTAATTTACTATCAATTGGAATTTGGAGATGGTATAATCAGTGCAATACTTAGATAGGTTGTAGTCTTCTTAGAAATGTAATTAATTGTAAAAACTTGTTAAAGTACAAAATAAAACAACAATAATAATATGAGAGAGGATTACACTATGTAGATTGAATAGTGACAATGTCCCAATATTAATCCAAGTCTTTAAAAAGACTTTATGCCTCTTTGGCGTAGTTCCTATGGCATAAGATAATGCTCACACAGAAAAAACAATTGTAGTAGTTCTCCTTACCCTCCGTGATGATTTTCTGGGTGGTGGGTTTGTGTAATATATCTGCTTATTGGCAGTGTGGAATACTGTTGGAGAGAGGGAGGGGGAGGGGGGAGAAGGAAGGGGCTAGCCTGCCTCTTCTTCCTATTACTCCGTCGATTCACTCACCCCTCTTCAATATATCCGTATATCAGTGTTTTCCGCGTCTCCAGGCGCACTGCTACCCTCTACCTCAATCTCCTCCTCTGTAGTCGAACTGGGAATCAATACATCCAGTGTCTCCGGATGCACGGCTTGTCTCCACCACACTCACTGCTTCCGCATCACGTGGGGGAGCCTCTTCACGTCTCGCGCGACGTTCAACTTAGAAACTTAACCGTCTACAATCCGATTGATACTGCAATATGTTTCAGCCTATTCTGCTGTGGAACAGACCTAGGACAGGGGGACAATCCACTCGAATAGTGTTCCTCTCTCAGATAGTTAACCCTACGCGTTTCAACATGAAATGTCTTCGTCGGTGGACCACCTTGAGAAAGGTCCCACTGGGGGACCGAAACGTAGGTTTATGTGTCTTTTTCAATACAAAAACTTGTGATCAGACTTACCAGAGTGCTGTCTCCTGATCTCGTGCTTCAAATGGTATTGTATGGTTTATTATTGCTTTATGGGACAAGCACCCATATTTTTTCTACTTGCAAGCGGAGTGCCGGCTGCTTCTGTGGATTCTATATATATATATATATGTATGAAACATAAAAATAACCTGCACATACCTAAAATGAAGTGTGCTAAAACCAGTTGGGTAAAGTGTGAGTAATAGACACTACTGGCGGTGCTGGGGGTAGAAAATATATGAATACTGACACAGAAGGAAAGAATCCCCAAAATAGCACTATAACATACACGAAATGTATCAAAAAATGTATTCATCACATACAAATATAATTGTAATCCTAATAGAGGTATATTGGTATTTTATCTGGTAGTGTTAGGCCTTGCGAACAGATGTCTGCCTTGTCGTGGCTCGTAAGATTACAACGCTTTGGCCAAAGGGTTAAACTAAATGACCCTATTTCAAGAGAATATATAAGTATTTTACTGTGTATTTCTGTCATGTTAGATCTAGCATTGGGCTTCTCTGTCGTCTGTTAAAAATGCATTTGCCCATTTAAAATGCAATAAGCAGCAGAAATAAAATAAATACATTTTGCACTCACCCCTGCCAGGAACCCACGATAAAGGCCGTCTTCATCCTCACCCTGTCCCTGCCCTCTGTTACTGCAAAAAATACAGATGAATAAAAAGAGACAATATAATGTCCCCTAACCCCTTAATCAATTTAGCGGTTAGTAACCGCTAGAGTAATTAAGAGGTTAACCCACCCTCCCCCACTACTTACCCAGGTGGCCTAACCACCCTCCCCCACTACCCACCCATGAGGCCAAACCAACCTCACACACTACCCAACAGGGAGGCCTATTCACCCACCCTTGGGGCAATACCCCCTTCACCCACCCCCGTTACCAACAATAAAAACACTACAGAGAACAGCCTCACTACCCACCTTCTAGGCACACAATAAACATTACCATATTTAATAAACAATACATAACTCATCCACCCCCTGTGCTCCCCCATAAAAACATGATTTATTATTTTACATACAGGCTTAATACCCCAGGCCTACTGTAGTCCCGGTTTGTCAGGACAGGTGTCTGCAGGCCCCACAGTGCACCATGGGGTGCCAACAGGTGTCTGGGGGTCTCCAGGTGGTCCCCGCTAGGTGTCGTGGGCCTCTAAGTGGTCCCCGCGGGTCATCGTGGGCCACAATGGGGTTCACGGGTGAGCCTGTGAGTGTCTGGGGGTCCCCGGGTCATCCTGACAGGTGCCTGGGGGCCTTTGGGTGGTTCCCACAGGGGTCTGGGGCCCTCGGGTGGTCCTTGTGGGACTGCCTGTAGGTGTCCCACGTTAGTCCGCAGTTGGTACCCGTGGGCATCCGGGGTCCTCAGGTGGTCTCCATAGGTCCCCGCAGACCTAAGGTAGCAACCCTTTATGTTAAAAAAACATGGCCTACATTTAAATAAATCAATACCACACCCCCCCACCCCCCACTCACCACCACCAAACATATGCATTACACTAATGGGCAAAATAACTATTATCCAGATATGGATAATAGATTATTTGCCCATTATTAAACACATAAATCAGCAAAAATAAAGTAACTAAATACAGTTCTACTTACCACAGCAATATGATAGGCATCCTCGTCAGCATACAGCAGGTTCCTGTTCTCTGTTGCCAGAGAGATACATAGCAAATACATTTGAATGTCCCCTAACCCCTTAATCACCTTAGCGGTTAATAACTGCTATAGTTATTAAAGGGTTAACCCACCCTGCCCCGATACCCACTCATGAGGCCTAACCACCCTCCCCAGGCAACTACCCCCACCCTTCACCCATTCATTTGTACAGTTGCTTTATCATGCCCATAAATATTATATATACTGTATATAATATGGGCATGATATATGGGCATGATATATATATTACATATATATAATATGGGCATGATTAAGTCATATACAAAGAAATGGTTACATAGTTACATAGTAGATGAGGTTGAAAAAAGACATAGTCAGCAGGTAAAAGGAAACAGAGTTCCAAAATTCCGTGCTCAGCTGTAGGGCATCACTATTGGCATAAATATAATAAAAGTCTCAAATATACATCAAAATAGCAGGGGAAAACCCCTCTCTTAGCTCATATGTGATCCGTGTCTCTGTTATTGCCCCCTAAAAATGTAGGGGGACCTGTGTAGATAGGTATGGGTCAGTAATAAATGTCTGACCTCCTAGTTTCACAGTAGTGCACATCCCCCTGGAGAAAGACACTAATTGTATTGAACACCCAGACCGTAATAAACGGAATGCGGTACTCACGATTGAGAGCTGGTGATTCCTTGGGTGTGCGTCATGTATGTAGTAGAGCAGGGGAAAGTTCCTCAAGGGAAAAACGGAGAACAGCAATGGAACACAGCACTTTCCGTTGCTGTGCTCCGTTTTTCCCTTGAAGAACTTTCCCCTGAAAAAAGACATCCAGTTCAACCTATGCTAAAATTAGACAACAGATACTTTATCCTATATCTATACTTACTTATTGATCCAGAGGAAGGCAAACAAAAAATCCCATTAAGGGGAAAAATTCCTGACTCCAAGAATTGGTAATCGGATTAATCCCTGGATCAACATCCTTCCCATGTATACTTATTTGGTATATCCCTGTATACCTTCCCCATCTAAAAAGATGTCCAACCTTTTTTTGAACAAATCTATTGTATCTGCCATCGCAGTCTCCATGGGTAATGAATTCCACCTTTTTAACTGCCCTTCCTGTAAAGAACCCTTTCCTTTGTTGCTGGTGAAATTTCCTTTCCTCCAACCTTAAGGGATGGCCCCGAGTCCTTAGTACTGCCCCTGGGATGAATAGTTCTTTTGAAAGCTCCTTGTATTGTCCCCGAATATATTTGTATATAGTTATCATATCCCCTCTAAGACACCTCTTTTCTAATGTAAATAAATCTAATTTAGCTTGCCTCTCCTCATAAGTTAGAATGTCCATCCCCTTTATTAATTTGGGGGCTCTTCTCTGCATTCTCTCTAGTTCTCTAATGTCTTTTCTTAGGATTGGTGCCCAAAATTGTACTCCATATTCAAGGTGTGGTCTTACTAGTGCTTTGCAAAGGGGCATAATTATGTTTACTTCCCTTCCATCCATTGCTAGTTTGATGCAAGATAAGATCTTGTTTGCCTTTGCAGCTACTGCATGACATTGGGCACTATTGCTAAGCCTGCAGTCTACAAGCACTCCTAAATCCTTCTCCATCAAGGATTCCCCCAATATATCTCCATTTAATTTGTAAGTCGCCTTTTTATTCTTGCATCCCAAATGCATAACCTTACATTTATCTGTATTAAACCTCATTTGCCATTTACCTGCCCAGGTTTCCAGTCTCTCCAAGTCCTTCTGAAGAGAAATTACATCCTGCTCTGATTCTATTACCTTACACAATTTAGTATCATTAGCAAAGATGGAGACTTTGCTCTCGAGCCCAACCTCAAGGTCATTAATAAACAAGTTAAAAAGCAGGGGTCCCAGTGTCCCAGTGTCCCAGTATCGATCCCTGAGGTACTCCACTCACGACTTTAGACCAACCTGAAAAGTTCCATTTATGACAACCCTCTGTTGTCTGTCCTTTAACCAGTTTTCAATCCAGGTGCATATACAGGTAAACCCCGTTATAGCGCGCCCCGTTATACCGTGAAATCGGTTATAACGCGGTTTTCACGTGGCTTCCGTTTAAAAAAAAAATTAAATTAAATTTTTTTTTTGCACACTGCACACACTGCACACACTGCACACACTGCACACACTCTCACTGCACACACTGCTCACTGCACACACAGCACACTGCACACACTGCTCACTGCACACACTGCTCACACTGGTCACTGCACACACTGCTCACTGCACACTGCTCACTGAACACTGCACACACTCTCACTGCACACACTGCTCACTGCACACACTCTCACTGCACACACTGCACAGTGCACACTGCACACACTGCTCACTGCACACACTGCTCACTGCATACTGCACACACTCTCACTGCACACACTGCTCACTGCACACACTCTCACTGCACACTGCACAGTGCACACTGCACACACTGCTCACTGCACACACTGCTCACTGCACACTGCACACACTCTCACTGCACACACTGCTCACTGCACACACTGCTCACTGCACACACTCTCACTGCACACACTCTCACTGCACACACTGCACACACTCTCACTGCACACACTGCACAGTGCACACACTACTCACTGCACACACTCTCACTCACACACACACACACATCCATATACACACACACACACACACACACACACACACACACACACACACACACACACACACACACACACACACACACACATATACACACCCATATACACACACACACACACACACACACACACACACACACACACACACACACACACACACACACACACACACACACACACACACGCACATACACACACACACACACACACACACCCATATACACACACACAAACCCCCATATACACACACACACACACCCATATACACACACACACCCATATACACACACACAGTTTCTCTCCCATATATACATACACACACACTCTCACTCTACACAGGGGGGGGGGGGTCGGAACAGAGGAAAGGCCATGACCAGCACCACCACCCGCCCCCCCCTCCTCCCGCGCAGGCAGCGGGAGCGCCGGGGACAGCGGTGGGGAGAAGAAACCCCCCGCTTCCACCTACATGAAGGCAGCGGGAGCACCGGGCACGTGGGGGGGATCAGAGGTAAGCGGGAACCTGAGGGACATCCCCTCTCCCATCTCCTGCCCCGCGGGCTGTCACGCGGTGACAGGGGGAAGCGGGAACCGGAGGGACATCCCCGCTCCCATCTCCTGCCCCGTGGGCTGTCACGCGGTGACAGGGGAAGCGGGAACCGGAGGGACATCCCCGCTCCCATCGCCTGTCATGTGGGCTTTCACGCGGTGACAGGGGGAAGCGGGGACCGGAGGGACATTCCCGCTCCCATCTCCTGCCCCGCGGGCTGTCACATCTCCTGCTGCGGGGGGGGAGGGTGATGATGCGCCAATGCAGCGGCCATTTTGTTTTTGCGCGACCCCGTTACTAACGCGGTGGTCTCGGGGTGGACCCCGAGGACTGCGTTATAACAGGGTTTACCTGTATTATTACTGAGTCCAATTTTCTTTATTTTGTACACCAACCTCTTGTGTGAAACCATATCAAAAGCCTTTGCAAAATCTAAGTAGACCACATCAACTGCATTACCCTGGACTAAATTCCTACTTACCTCCTCAAAGAAACCAATAAGTTTAGTTTGGAAAGGTCTATCCTTCATAAATCCATGCTGACTATTACTAATAATTTTGTTTTCCATCAAGTATTCCTGAATGTTATCTCGTATTAAACCTTCAAGTAGTTTCACTACTATTGATGTCAGGCTTACAGGTCTGTAATTTCCCGGTTGTGATCTAGCTCCCTTTTTAAATATAGGCACCACATCTGCTTTACGCCAATCTTGTAGTACTGAGCCTGTGGATTAAAAATCATATCAAAACCTCACATAGCCAAATCAAAACATCACATTGCCTATTAAAAACAACACATAGCTAATTAAAACATCACATAGCCAAATAAAAACATCACATAGCCAATTAAAAAACACAGCACATTGCAAAATAAAATAAAGCACACCTTAAAAGAAAACACAGCACCTAGTCACATAAATATATAACAAATGCCAATCAAACAATTGAATGGTACAGTGTGTACATGATGCAAATAATCTGTGCATCATGTAACACTATGCCAATCAATGCTCAAACTAAAAGAAACAATTACATACAAGATACAATGCCATCCAAACAATAATAAAATAAAAATAAAGCAAGAAGTAAACAGAAATAAATGAACATCAATTATTCAAATCCAAAATTAAATGACACAGTTCACAATTAAAACCACAAATTCAAACCCTTATGAAATACATTAAGGCTCAAAGTAACACCATCAGCCAAAATCTAACTTCCAAAAATAAGCCAATCGTAAAAAGCAAGCCCCCCCCCCCTGAAATAAACTATTGAAAACACCACTAAAAATGTAATCTAACTAAATACAAATAAAAATTACATTGCGCACACATTTCAAAACAACCAGCAAAATACATTTAAAATACATCAAAACAAGCATTTGCAATACAAGCATTGATTGTCCCTGTATGTATATATATATCCATATGGAAACTAACGAAAAAAAGACGGTGCAAAACAGCGCTAAAAAATAATATAAATGATAACAATACTTGAAATAAATATTGCAGGCAGCCTGGCAAACACTGACTGTACAGTCAGAAAATGAACCACAGAGAAAAGAAAGAATTGCCGGTGCCAAATTAGTCCTTTAAATAATAATAACCAAAACGTTTCTTGAAAAGTCCCAAAAGTGTCCTTGAACAAACAGGCAGTGAAGGGGTCAACGAACGGCTCACACCAAATAATAGTGCAATATGTAAAAAAGAGAAGAAAACAAACAGATAATAGTGCAGTACGCCCAAAAAGTTGACATTAAAACATTAACAACTCACATATGACAAACATAACACACAATGACAGACAGACACTAGCAAGGCTATAATCCTAACAAAAAGCTATTTATTAACATTGAAATACTGGGTCCGGAGGATACAGCACTTATGTCCAGAGGGGTAAAATTGAAACCCTACTTACAGGACAGTAGATGGTAAAAGCAGTGAAGCTGAAGATCGCTCAGGTGCTCCTCTCTGATGATAACTGGAGCTCCTTTAGGGATTGCCTTGTGTGGGGGATGGATGTTGGGTCGCACAAAAACCGGAACTTCCGGGTGGATGTGACGTCACACGCCGCGGTGTTACCGAAATCGCTGCTCCTCTTCTTCTCCTTTCCCCCAACAGCCTACACAACTGCTGCCAATATCCTCCACAACCAAACAGACAGCTCTAAAAACAGAATAATCTCCCCACGACGTTTCATGCACATGCGTGCACTTCCTCAGGGGTGTGTGACTTGCCCTGACAACCAGCAGTTTATATACACTGCATGGGTGGTTCTAATTGGCTAATTAGATGACACAGTGTTAGTTTAACCCATCAATTGCCATGGTCAGAGCTAGACAACATCAAAGCTTGCTAAACATACATTACACAACATTAAACAGCACATTAAAACATAAAAACATAAAAACATTTCAAATTGAATCTTAAAATAATAAATAGTGGTGCTGGCAGAAAATGAACATAATATATCATATTATAAAAAGGCTTTTAATTCGAAGTCTATGTTCAGCCCTCTAGGGGATAGTGTTTTTAGTTCATAAATCCAGTATGCTTCACACATACTTGCCTGTCTTAATCTACTCCCACCTCTTAGACTGGGCTGAACCACTTCAATGGCCTGGCAGCGCAAACCTTTAGGATTTTTATTATGGCACAAAAGAAAATGATGGGAGACACTATGTGTGACCAATCCTTTCTTGATGTTATAAACATGCTCATAGATGCGTCTCTGGAAGGTTCTCCCAGTTCTGCCAATATACTGCAAGCCACAAGGGCATTGAAGCAAGTGTATTACAAAGGTGGAATGGCAATTAATAAATGTCTTAATGGGAGAGGTTCCAGAGGTTACATTAGATGTAAAATATTTAGCATTCATACTGTAGGAGCAAGCCACACATTTCGCACAAGTGAAAAATCCTTTTGGACCCCTTATCTGTTTCTGTTGCTTAACTGGACAACTCGGGGCTAATTTGGATTTTAAATTATTAGCCTTAGAGAATATAATTTGGGGTTTTTCTGGGAGAATGTCCACCAATATATCATCTTTTAACAAGATGGGCCAATATTTGTTTATAATCTGTTTTATTTTAGGGGCCATCTCGTTATACTGGGTAATAAAAGCAACTTTATTATTACATTTTTCTGTTGTTTTTTTTTTCTTATTATTATTTGAGTAAAGTATCTCTTTCTATTTTAGTAACTTGTTCAAATGCCTCATCTAAGAGACTCTCTGGATACTTTCTCTCAAGAAATTTACTTTTTAGGTCTTTTGCCTGCATTTTAAAAGTCTCATCCTCAGAGCAGTTGCACTTAAGGCACACTAACTGGCCCTTAGGGATATTACACAGCCATTGTGGGTTGTGCTGACTATCTGCACATACATAATTATTAGCTTGTACTGGCTTGAAAAAAGTCCTGGTGTGAAGTGTATTCTGATTAATATAAATGTGTAAATCTAAAAAATCAATGTGCTCAGTGCTGTGATTGCAAGGTAATTTAAGGTTGTGATGATTACAATTTAAATAAGTGCAAAAGGCATCCAGTGAGGCTTGACTGCCTGACCAAACAAAAAACACATCATCAATGTAGCGCCGCCAGAGCACCAGGCCCGCCCCTAGAGGACAGTTGTTCCAAATAAATTCCTCCTCCCAACTGTCCATAAACAGATTGGCATAACTAGGAGCAAACCTCGTGCCCATAGCGGTGCCACATTTCTGAATGTAATAACGTGAATTAAAGGTGAAATAATTGTGAGTCAAAATAAACCAAATACTATCCACCAAAAAACTCCTTTTAATTGAAGAATAATTATTTCTATTTTCCAATATACGAGACACGGCTTGGCAGCCTAGTTTGTGATCAATCACAGTATTAAAGATGTAACGTCAGCCGTAGCCAATATATAACCAGGCTGCCATTCAAGATCTTTCAAAATTTGTAATATATGTGTCGTGTCTCGCAAACAGGATTTAACACCAGTGAATATAGGTTGCCCGCAAATTAGCCCTAAAGAAATATTTTGCAAGGGATGCCATATCAAACCAAACAGATCCACCTAGAGAGGTTCGTAGTATAGAAAATCCTCAACATAGGAACTTCAGGAAACCATCAACCTTTTACCCTAAATTTTCACATGGACATCTGGTAAGTTCCTTTGTGGAGATGGTTAAGATGGATCTGGAGAATTCGTGTCGAACATATAAAATTAGCCATGATAATTTTAATGTTCAAGAGAAAGAGGCTGTTCGGAGTTTGGAAAGTAATGCTTCTATTGTCATCAAGTCTGCAGATATGGGTGGAGGCATTGTGGTCATGGACAAGAACTATTATATACAAGAGTCCATGAGACTATTGGGAGACAGGACCACATAACTCCCCCTTGCAGGTGACCCTTTGGTGCATTTTCAGGCAGAATTAGGGGATCTGCTAACTACTGGCTTGAATAGTGGGGCTATATGTCAGGATGAGTTTGACTTTTTGTCTATTCAGTTTCCTCGCACTCCTTTGTTTTATTTTATACCTAAAATTCACAAAAGTCTTACTTCACCCCCTGGTAGATTTATTATTTCTGGTATTTCTTCACTCACTTCTAATCTTTCCCAATTTATTGATCATCACTTACAACCTATAGTCACTGGTGTTAAATCCTATTTGCGAGACACGACACATACTGCTGCGGCACAGTTTATTCGAGCATTTGCCCGTTCTGTGCCGCAGCAGTAGCCTGGCGCGCGCCAGAGTGTGACGGGCGCACGCCGAAGCAGCGGAAGAGCGCCCTCCGATCGGGGCGCTCTCCCTACCGCTGCCGGGTCCGCCGGGTCCCCCGGAACCCCCTGCCGCTGTCCCGCGATCGCGGGACACCAGGGCTCCCTCGGGGAGCCCCTGGACACGCGTGCAGGGGGCGCACGCTCCCGATGACGCGTGACCGCGCGTCTATGACGCGCGGCACGCCGAGGGGCGGCCACTAGCAAGCCGGGAGATTTCCCGGCTTGCGGTACCGACCACACTTCAATAAAGTGTGTCGGTAGTGTATATTACAAATTTTGAAAGATCTGGAATGGCAGCCTGGTTATATATTGGCTACGGCTGACGTTACATCTTTATATACTGTGATTGATCACAAACTAGGCTGCCAAGCCGTGTCTCGTATATTGGAAAATAGAAATAATTATTCTTTAATTAAAAGGAGTTGTCCAGTTAAGCAACAGAAACAGAAACAGATAGGGGGTCCAAAAGGATTTTTCACTTGTGTGAAATGTGTGGCTTGCTCCTACAGTATGAATGCTAAACATTTTACATCTAATGTAACCTCTGGAAGCTATCCCATTAAGACATTTATTAATTGCCATTCCACCTTTGTAATATACTTGCTTCAATGCCCTTGTGGCTTACAGTATATTGGCAGAACTGGGAGAACCTTCCAGAGACGCATCTATGAGCATGTTTATAACATCAAGAAAGGATTGGTCACACATAGTGTCTCCCATCATTTTCTTTTGTGCCATAATAAAAATCCTAAAGGTTTGCGCTGCCAGGCCATTGAAGTGGTTCAGCCCAGTCTAAGAGGTGGGAGTAGATTAAGACAGACAAGTATGCGTGAAGCATACTGGATTTACGAACTAAAACACTATCCCCTAGAGGGCTGAACATAGACTTTGAATTAAAAGCCTTTTTATAATATGATATATTATGTTCATTTTCTGTCAGCCCCACTATTTATTATTTTAAGATTCAATTTGAAATGTTTTAATGTTTTTATGTTTTTATGTGCTGTTAAATGTTGTGTAATGTATGTTTAGCAAGCTTTGATGTTGTCTAGCTCTGACCATGGCAATTGATGGGTTAAACTAACACTGTGTCATCTAATTAGCCAATTAGAACCACCCATGCAGTGTATATAAACTGCCGGTTGTCAGGGCAAGTCACACACCCCTGAGGAAGTGCACGCATGTGCATGAAACGTCGTGGGGAGATTATTCTGTTTTTAGAGCAGTCTGTTTGGTTGTGGAGGATATTGGCAGCAGTTGTGTAGGCTGTTGGGGGAAAGGAGAGGAAGAGGAGCAGTGATTTCGGTAACACCGCGACGTGTGACGTCACATCCACCCGTAAGTTCCGGTTTTCGTGCGACCCAACATCCATCCCCCACACGAGGCAATCCCTAAAGGAGCTCCAGTTATCATCAGAGAGGAGCACCTGAGCGCTCTTCAGCTTCACTGCTTTTACCATCTACTGTCCTGTAAGTAGGGTTTCAATTTTACCCCTCTGTACATAAGTGCTGTATCCTCCAGACCCAGTATTTCAATGTTAATAAATAGCTTTTTGTTAGGATTATAGCCTTGCTAGTGTCTGTCTGTCATTGTGTGTTATGTTTGTCATGTGTGAGTTGTTAATGTTTTAATGTCAACTTTTTTGACGTACTGCACTATTATTTGTTTGTTTTCTTCTCTTTTTTACATATTGCACTATTATTTGGTGTGAGCCATTCGTTGACCCCTTCACTGCCTGTTTGTTCAAGGACACTTTTGGGACTTTTCAAGAGACGGTTTGGGTATTAATTTTTAAAGGACTGATTTGGCGCCGGCAATTCTTTCTTTTCTCTATATCCATATGGACATACATAAATACAGGGGCAATAAATGGGCATAAAAAAACAATTCAATTACATTAAAATTCAAAATACATAACAACCATATATTGTCCCTGTATGTATGTATAGCCATAGTGATATACATAAATACAGGGACAATAACTTTGCCAAAAAAAATCTTTCACAAAAAAAAATTAAAAATCTGCAAAACTAAAATAACATAAATGTATTTTGTTTACTTACCTTTAGATGACCTCACCCACCGAATCCCGGGGACACTACATACTCACAAACCAATCCACGCACTGGAACCAGGTAAAACAACAACAACAAAACAAGTCTTTTTCTTCTTTTTTAAATTTGTAATCCATACTGTCACTCTTCGGGGGTCTTCTGGGGTCTTCGGGGTCTTCATCTGTCTCTTTGTCTTCATCTGTATCACGCCCTTGTCCTCTTCTTTCTTCCGGAGGTGCGTCCTCCTCAGCTTCTTGCTCTCAAATGAGACGTCATAGGCTTTTATAGGCATATGAAGTCACATTTTCATCACATGGTTCCCACGGCCCTGATTGGGCAGTGAAAACCATGTGATTTTGGGGGTTTTTGTTGATGGGTTATGTATTGTTTATTAAATATGGTAATGTTTATTGTGAGGCCTAGGAGGAGGGTAGTGGGGCTGTTCTCTGTAGTGTTTTAATTGTGGGTAGCAGGGTTGGGTGAATGGGGTATTGTCCCCAAGGGTGAGTGGGTAGGCCTCCCTGGTGGGTAGTGGGGGAGGGTGGGTTAACCCCTTAATTACCATAGCAGTTACTAACCGCTTTGATGATTAAGGGGTTAGGAGACATAATATTGTCTCTTTATTATTGTGTATTTTTTGAAGCATCGGAGGGCAAGGATGGGGTGAGGCCTTCATCGTGGCAGCCTGGCAAGGGTAAGTGTAAGATGTATTTATTTTATTTCTGATGCTTATTGTATTTTAAATGGGCAGATGCATTATTATCCATATGTGGATAATAGTAATTTTGCCCATTACTGTATTGTATGTGTTAGGGGGCGGGTATGCGGGGGGTGTATTTATTTAAAAGTATTTATGTATTTTAATTTATGTTTTGGGGGCACAGAATTGATACTGCAGGCAAGCGGGACCCCCAGACACCTGCGGGACCTACCTGGGGCCACCGCCGGCCTGTAGTATAATTCCTGTGCATCCCCAAAAATTTAAGATATGTTATGCATGTTAAGGGGTATAGGGGTTGTTGGGGGCACACGGGGTGGGTGAATTGTGTATTGCAATGTATATTGGGGGCAATTGTCACCAATAAACATGCTATTATGCCTTAACCCCTTCATTGCCTTAGTGAATAGACGCTAAGATAATGACGCTGCTTTAATTTCTTTTTATTAAGAGTGTGTGGGAGCAGGGGGTCTCCTGAGCTGAACCACTTTGATATCTGGCTCTTGGTTTACATCCAACGGTCACGTGATCGGGACATTTAAAAGCAGAGGGATACCGGCACCCCATAACAGGGTCTGTATCTCGAAAAGCAGGGGATCCCCAGACCTCAAACCAACGTGGTTCAGCTCTGGAGACCCACTGCACATCTACACTATGAAAAAAATGTATTTAAAAATATTTTTTTCTGGCGGATCTCTCTCTGCAGCAGACATATCTCACCAGGGGAGCCTCTCTCGGCAGGCAGACCATTTCGCCACGGCTACTCGCCATGTTTGGAAATGTTCCTCTTGCAGGTATTTGGGCCTTCCTGCATAACATGGTTCAACGAGTACCTGGGTGCCAAGTTGATTTAGAGGAATGACAGAACTCGAGGACCCTCCTTTGGTATAGTGGTGTGGTGAAGAGGTGGCCCTCCAGGACTTCGATGCCTTCAGGGACCTCAGAGTGGTCCCGATTGATGTCGTCCATAACATCAAAGGAGTTGGTGGAGATTATATATTTGCAAGGAAGTACCATCTGCAGATGTTCCTCAGACTTTTCCTCTGGGAGAAACTGACAAGAAACGGCAATGGCCTTAAGGTTATTGGAGCCAGGTACAAAGGAGATGATGTAGTTGAAGCGGGAGAAGAAGAGTGACCAGCGAGCTTGTCGTGTGCCCAAGCGACGAGTGCCCTCTATGTAGAGTAAGTTCTTATGGTCGGTTAGGATGGTAATAGGATTCTCCATACCCTATAAGAGATGTCTCCATTCCTCAAGAGCAAGTTTAATTGCCAAAAGGTCCCGGTTCCCTATGTCGTAGTTCTGCTCAGCTGCAGAAATTTTTTCGAAAAAAAATGCGCAGGGATGTAGTCTTGCCAGGGGTGATTTTCTTTGAGAGGATTGCACCGACTCCTATGTCAGAGGCATCCACCTGCAGGGAAAATGTTAGTTTGGGGTCAGGGTGTATCAAGATTGGGGCAAAGACGAAGACTTTCTTCATATGGTCGAAGGCTTGGATGGCAGCTGGGGGCCACTAGGCAGGATCTGCCCCTTTCTTGGTTAAGGCTGTGATGGGGGCTACCGTGCAAGAAAAGTTTTGGATGAACATACGATAATAGTTAGCAAAGCCCAAAAAGCATTGTATGGCTTTGAGAGTGGTGGGACGGGGCCTGTCTGGGAATGCCTTGAGTTTGGTTGTATCCATAGAGAAGCCGGAATCGAAGATGATGTATCCAAGGAATGCCGTGGAGGTTCGATGGAATTGGCACTTTTCCAATTTAGCTAAAAGATGGTCCTTGCAAAGGCATTATAGAACCTGTATAACGTGAGTAACGTGTTCTTGAGGGGATTTGGAAAAATCAAAATGTCATCTAGATAGACGATGAGAAATTTGTTGAGAAGGTCCCGGAATATCTAATTGACGAAGTCTTGAAAGACAGTGGGGGCATTACAAAGGTAGAAGGGAATGACAAGATATTCATCATGGCCATCGCGGGTATTGAATGCCTTCCATTCATCGCCCTGGTGAATTCTCACCAAATTGGAGAAGATAGTTGACCCCTGTAGGTGAACGAAGAGTTCCGAGATTAAGGGTAGGGGGTAAGAACCAGAAGAAGTGCAACCCCAAGAGGGGTCAGTGTGTACCCCGCACAACACCAGCAAGGAGGATAAATGGATGTCCTGTTTATGACAGGAAGCTACACTGCAATAACGGATGTAGGGGTGGTGCTGACTGGGATTGTATACTGTAATAAACAAAAGAAAGAAAAGATCCCTATTATGTTGCACTGAAGAGAACATCCTTAACTGTATTAAAAATATTTTTATTAGTAAATTGATTAAAATATATTTTGCAGCGAGGTATACAATGAACCAAATGATTTAAAACAAATTAAAAATGAAGGAGGTGTCTGTGTGCTATATCTAGACGACAGTGTGAATGGGGGAATAGCTATTAATCGCTGTCTTTTCCCACGGCTATGCAATTAGACTAGCCGTGGTAATAGCCATTCCTATACAATTATAAGTCATCAGATAACTACTCCTATATAGCTGAGACTGTTGATGATTGAAGAGGGCTACTAGCTCTGTATGTCTATAACAGTGTTTGTATGTGGGGTAATTATAGGACTAATGTGAGATCTGCCTCAACCATATATTAGTCCATACCTCTATGTACACATACACAGTATCACCAGACCACCAGGTGCAGAAATAACTGAGCCTGTAGGTCTGTTATGGTGAACCACTTGACATATACTAGCCAATTGCTCCTATAGATGGAGTTTGAAAAACATAACCCACTTAGACCATAATCTTAAAGTCTAACACTCAAATTGCAAAGATTTATAGGATGTAGTCAGAGCGTTGGGCTTCCCATGATGAAGGCTCCGAAACGCTCTGACAGGAATGAAGCACCAGACCTCTCCGACTAGCCTGCGCACATAGTAGTGGCGCTGAGCCTGCCCAACATATGTTTCACCTATGTGGCTTCATCGGGGGCAGTTTCAAAGTGTTCCTGGTGAGTATTTATGTGCAACCATCGCCGTGTATGCTAATTGATATCCTATGGCGTCGTGTCATAATCATGCGTCATTTTCGATTACATAAGCATAATGTCCCCTGATTGGTCATTTCAGATCACCTGGCCATCTACAACATCGCTGATTGGTCAGTGTCTACCCACATTCAAGTATAGCGTCTTAGTGAGTTGCTATGGTCACCCAGAATGCCAGATATTGATTTGTCTTGCGTGACGTCGCGTCATGATCGCGCGTCATCCCCCATGCAATAGTGGGCGTGTAATACGTGTACATTGGTTTCCCACCATCACCTGACTGCCTACGAGGTCCATGATTCGTTAGTGTCACTGGATACTCGTTTGTGTGTGTTTGTTTACATTTCTGTAGCTGTCAGAGGTGCGTGTTCATTACTGTGCATTGGAGTAAAGGATTATATAACCCCTTTGTTTGTTGTGTGTTACTTGTACCAGTTCTAAAATTATTGAAACTGATCGTTTTTAAGGAGCTATGTTGGTGATCAAGGTAAGTAGTTATACAATAATTAGTAGATCTGATTGGTCTAAAACAGGAAGAAATAATCATTGGATACATGTCTACTGGGGGTATTATATTTAAATGGTCACTGATAATTCCTCTAGTCCATAGGGGAGAATATGGATTAACTGAGTTGTCTAAATCTCACTAATCCCCCCTATGGGTCCTTAATAGTATTCATGAGACTCTTAGTTGTGGGGTGTTAGTTGTAACTATAATCATATAGAAAAACAGATGCCAGGGCAGATTTACAGGAAGGGGGTGAAAAGGAATTCCTCGTTCAGACCACATGGGGTCAGAGTGGATAGCTGGTATATCCAGCGGATTCTAGTTGTAAAAGTTTTTCGTCCCAATCTCCCCGTCTCATATCACTTTTAAGACTTGCAATTCCTTGGAATTGCAGAGCATTGATGTCTCCACCATGGCCTCCCCTCACATGGCAGTATACCGGGGTGTCAAACTCATTCCTAATGGATCCGATATGTTCTAGTATGCGTCTTCGGAACTGTCGACCTGTTTTCCCCACATACTGTATCCCACATTTGCAGGTAATTAAGTATATGACTTTGATTGTTTTGCAGTTTATGAAGCTTTTCATTTGGAAGATCTTCTTGTTGTTAGTGCTTCTGAATGTTTTGCTGGTCTGAACATATGTACACGCTTTACAAGTGCTGCATTTATATGTACCTTGCGTTTTCTGTGGAAGCCATGTTTGGACTTGCTGATTATTTTGGAAATGACTATGGACCAAAGTGTCCTTGAGATTTTTGGATCTCTTTGGTACCATTGTGGGAAATGGTTTAAGAACCTCACGTAAGTCATTATCCTCCAAGAGGATGTGACAATGTTTTCTATAGATGCATTTGATCTGATCCCATTGAGTGTTATAGTATACCTTGCTGCAAAATATATTTTAATCAATTTACTAATAAAAATATTTTTAATACAGTTAAGGGTGTTCTCTTCAGTGCGACATAATAGGGAGCTTTTCTTTCTTTTGTTTATTAGGGGGTAACAATTCTTATGCGTCATTTTATTAAGGCCCCTTTAGTCAATACATGGCCAAAGGGACCCGTCCTTCTTCTTGATAAAAAAGAATCTGGCTCTGGCCGGAGAACAGGATTTCCGAATAAACCCCTTCTGTAGATTTTCACGGCTATAGGGGTCGATGGGGCGATGTGGGGGCAGGACTTCGGACCGAGCTTTGTTGAAGACATCACAAAATTCTTTGAATACCTCTGGTAGGGAATTAGCATCTTTCTCCAACGTGAGTAACCCACGACGTTATGCACTGGCGCCACAGAGCACAGCTCTTCACAAAATAAGTACTCCACCGGATAGGTTCTTTGTTGGTCCAATCGATGCGAGGATTATTGCGTTGGAGCCACAGGAGACCCAGTATCACGTCAACAGAGGGGGTATGGATCACATCCAGAAGAATCTCCTCCTTGTGGTTCCCCTGCTTGTAGATAGAAGGGAGTGGTCTGCAGGGAGATGAAGGCTGGTTGAAGTGGCCATCTGTCGATGGCCTCCAGATCTACCGGTACCTTTTTGTGTACAAGCGGGATGTGGCTCTTCTCAGCAAAGGCCTGGTCGATAAAATTGCACCCCGATCCAGAATCCACAAATGCCATAGAGATTACTCCGAAACTCTCCCCTGCAAGCAAAACCTGAATCAAAATCCTGGTAGGTAGGAGAAAGTGTTCCCAATGAGACTCCCCTGGATCTCATTGGGAGTTGGCATTTCCCGGTTTGTGTGGGCACTGGAGCACTTGATGGCCGGGGTTGCCGCAGTATAGGCAGAGACCGGCGCTGTGACGACGTTGCTTCTCAGATGGGGATAGCTTATTACCCCCTAGTTGCAAGGTATTCGGGGAGTCGGAGTGGAGAGGTTACGGTATGGCGAAGTGAAGGGAAGTTGGTCTAGGTGACAATTGGCGATGCCGGGATCGCTCGGCCATCCTCTCTTGCAGGTGTTTGATCTACCCGAATGCATAAATTCCTCCAGATCTATGGGACGCTTCTGTGCCGCGAGTTCGTCCTTTAACGGTTCTGCAAGGCCCTGCCAGAAGGCGGAAGACAATGCCACATGGTTCCAGCCTGTCTCAGAGGCAATGGTACGGATCTCCAGAGCGTACCTGGTGACTGGTCGTTTCCCCTGGGAGATATGGAAAAGGGAGGAAGCTGCGGTCATCTTACTGTCGCGGCCGAGTTTATTCTTACCTTTGCCCGGTCTCGGCCGCGACAGTAACCGGGCGCGCGCCGAGGTGTCCCGGGCGCGCGCCGGAGCCTTGGAGGATTGGTCCTCCGATCAGGGCTTCCCCCTCCCCTCTCCGGGTCCGCCGGGTCCCCCGGAGCCCCCCACCGCAATCCCCCACATCGCAGGACACCAGGGCTCCCTCGGGGCACTCCGAGGGAAATAAACGAACAAGCCGGGACACCTCCCGGTTTGCGGCTCCAGCCAGGTAAGAATAAAGTGTGCCGCCAGTGTACCTGCCGGAGTGTTGAAGACCCTGCAGAACTCCCTGGCGAAGATTCCGATATCCTGCGTAAGGTCCGACCTCTGTTCCCAGATGGGGGAGGCCCAAGCCAAGGCATCATCCGTAAGGAACGAGATGATGTAGGCGACCTTGGATCTTGGGGAAACAAAACAAGAATGCGTGATCTCAAACTGTATGAAGCACTGATTGAGGAAGCCTCTACACCCGTGGGGATATCCTGCATAATGGTTAGGCGTTGGAAGATGGGGTTCTGTAGAAGTTGTGATGGGATCCAGAGTAGCAGAGGCAGCAGCAGTTGTCGGTGGAGTAGATACAGGAGAGGCGGTCTGCGCCTGGAATGTGAGGGAATGGAGGCTCTGCTGTAGCAGGTCCATTTGACGGTCATTTTGCTCCAATGCGCTTTTTTCTTCTTTTTTTTTTTTTATATATATATATATATATATATATATATATACTGTATATCAGTATATGCTTGCGCAGCACACATGGGGGGGGCACCCTCTCATCCAACTCACCAGAGCCTTGCTGATTATTCCTCCTATCGCAGCCCTTGCTCCTCACTTACCTCCATGCTTCAGTTTTCTCATTGGACGCTCTCACCTACATATGCTCAGTTGTGCCACTGGCACTTTGGCTGAGCATAGTTCCAATTGTGTTGTGTTTACATTTCCTTGCTTCCACAGTCTTGCCTTGCTGACCCTTGCTCTGTATACCAATCCTGCTTTCCTCGACCATCTGCTCTTAACTACATAAAGTTGGAGATAGTAATCCACATACTGGGATAGGCCAGACGTCATCGACTCAATCCCCGAGATAATAGGTCTTCCAGGGGTATCCACCAAAGACTTGTGGACTTTGGGTAAATGATAGAATATAGGAGTGCGGGGTGATCAGAATAGAGAAATTTAAATTCATATTTATTTAAGACACCCTTTTCCAAGGCTGAAGTCAGGTGTTGTTGTAAAACCACCTGAAAGCGTGATGTGGGATCATCTGGCAAGGTGCAATAGGAGGCACCCCCGCACTCCTATATTCTATCATTTACCCAAAGTCCACAAGTCTTTGGTGGATCCCCTGGAAGAACTATTATCTCGGGGATCGAGTCGATGACGTCTGGCCTATCCCAGTATGTGGATTACTATCTCCAACCTTTTGTAGTTAAACTCAGGACACATATTCGGGATACGCTGCATGTCATCGACTCGATCTCTGAGTTCAAATGGAAGCCCAGTTATTTATGGGCTACATGTGACGTGTCATCATTATACACGTCCATAGATCATTCCAGGGGGATCAAAGCCATTGACTTCTGGTTGAGCACGGATTCCTCTATTCCTATCATTCACAAGAATTTTTTATTAGATAGTATTAAGTTAATATTTACTCACAATTATTTTTCATTTGAGGAAGCTTTTTATTTACAAATCTGTGGAACGGCCATGGCTGGCCTCGTATACTATGGTCGTTTCATCGATGATATTATTATTATTTGGGAGGGTGATGTCACAGTTTTTTCCAATGTCCTGAGTTCCTTCAATCACAATGATATGGGCTTGCAATTTACATTCGATATTAGTGCAAAATCTGTGTTTTTTCTGGATCTTGTCTTATCTTCAGATCCAGAGGGTAATATCATTACAACCACACATTTCAAGCCTGTTGCAGTTAACAATTACATTCATGCATCTAGCAATCATCACGCACAGGGGCTCAAAAGTATTCCCCTGGGACAGTTTCATTGTCTCAAAAGAAACTGTTCCAGGGAAAGTGACTTTATATGCCAATCAAAAGATCTGAGTAATAAATTTCTGTTGAAAGGATATGATCCTGGTCTTGTTTGTGACTCTCTCAGCAAGCTGATGGCATCTGATAGATCATTATTACTTAATAAGTGCTCCACTACCAAACATATTAGTTATAGTACTCCAAGGAAAGGATTGGTTAACAATGATGGGGTTTCACGGTTCATTCCTACCTTTAACCAATCCCACAGATCTATTCAGGGTATACTTAATACTCATTGGAGCATTTTGAAGTGCGATCCATATTTGGGCAATATACTCCCTGAACATATACCTATTGCTTATAGGAAGGCTAAAAACATTAAAAATATTTTAGCTCCGAGCAGATTGAGACCCACTACTGTGACTGCCAATGCTACATCTCTGGGCCAGATGGGCAACCATAGATGTGGTAGGGTCCGTTGCATCACCTGCAAATATCTTAACACCAAATCGGAGTTTGTCTCCCTTCATAAGAGTGGCCGATATGATGTTAGGGGCAATATCAATTGCCTGACTACATTTGTCGTCTACCTCTTGCAATGTGGTTGCGGCCTTCAATATGTGGGTCGCACCACTCGATCCCTTAGTACCAGGTTCCTGGAGCATAGGAGGAATGTGATCAATGGTGCTACTACCCATAGTCTACAAACATTTTTCATGCATACATCATAAGGATCCAGAATCCATGACTATTATAGGCATTGAGCACATTCCTCCTTATGCTCTAGGTGGGGATCGTTTTAAATCTTTGTGTCGAAGGGAGACATTTTGGATCCACCGGTAGGGGACACTAACCCCCGGGGGTCTAAATGAATCTCTGGATACAAGTACTCTGGTATGAGCCTGTAGGTTCGGTTCTATATCTGTGCCCTTTGGTCGATTCCCCTTTGACTCTTTGGTTCTCTAAAAAAAAAAACTCTTTTTGCGGTCTCTTTCTCTCTTTCCCATCATTTCCCCCCCCCCCCTCTTTCCATTCTGTATTCCTCCCTTTCTCCCTCCGCTTCCCCCCCCTTTTTTCCCCCTTCCCCCTCCTCTCTTTCCCCCCCCTCTTTCCCTTGTGACCTGTCTAGATTCTACCTTCCACACCTTGTTTCTGTGTGCCCATGCACGATGTCTGTATACATTGTTTGCGAATGCAATATCAGCATTTATGCATATGTGTGCGGTTGTGTCTGTGCACACAGAAGCTGTTTCATTTTTTTGGGGTTGATATCGTTAGGTTTTAATTTATTATTAAATACATATTTAGGAGATTTGTTGATATATTGCTATTTTTGAGGTATTTCATGTATTATGGATTATTATAGCCCTTATAGGATTATTGAGTTTAATACAGTTTTATAGTATGTTTTTATAGTGGTATATGGTTTTAATTATGTTATATGTTGTTATTATTTCCATTAAGTTTAATATCATGTTATCAGTATATGCTGGGGTGCCTTATAAATACGATTTTCTATGTAGAAACTAAGTTATACATATATTAATTGCATATATGCTCGTTGTAGGGGCGTAACAAACATAAATTGATGCACCAATTGGATTGTAGACTCTCCAGTATATATATATATCTAGTTATCCCTGTTCATGAACATTCCCTTTGATAAAGTTACATTTGTTGTGACGAAACGCGTCAGGGACGTACAGTACATTACGACACTACGTCATCACGTTGTTTGCACGCTTTACGGCCGTAGCGTGTGGAAGCTGAATTGAGGCCAACTCGAATGCCACACTGTGTGGAGGACTTCAATCGATCGTGTTAAGGACGGCTGTTGTCGGGTATTGCCCAGAGATTTCGTTTGGACTGCGAGCACATCACGGGACGGTTCCTGCATCGTTGGTGATCTTTTTATCACAAATTGTCTGTTTATCACTTATACTTTGTAAATGTTTTTAATCCCTCCACCATTCCCTTCCCTATATTAAATATACAGGATCACACTATGGGGCGTGCGCTCTTTGTCTTTTTTTTGTATATATATATATATATATATATATATATATATTTATATATGTAACGGGTATTCCCTGTGAATACAGACACTACTACTGCTGTGTATACCTGTATGGCTCTCAGGAGCCTAAGCCTCCGCTCGGGGAGCCTGGGGTACATACATATAACAATCTCGTGGTGCAACGCCTCCACCTGGGAGGGATCCCAAAGGAGTGGGAGGAGGCCCTCACAGGAAACAATCACGGTAATCACACAGTTGTAAAACAGGACAGGCTTTACTGCATATATGCGCATAACTTATACCAATCACATTCAAGGTTAGCACTGCATTAGTATATGACGTAATCCCCACATACACCACCGTGTACCCCCACACCGTGTCCACAGTATAACCCCCCTTGTCCCGTGGTCAGCGCTGCCACTATGTGCGAGTACTCGTGTGTGCACGTGCGTAACGTTACCTGCCCAGTGCGACGGCACCTGGGCGTTAAAGGGTCTTTGCAAAGGATCAGACGTGCTTTCTGGCGATGTCCGGTTCCTCCGGGGAGATGATCGGTCAGGGCAGTCCACCCTTGGTACAGTTCTGCTCTCCCTGCGGAGCAGGCTTGATCCCAAGCCTCTGGATGGGAAGTGCAGCATCCGCTGTGTCCCTAATTGGGGACTGTGAACCTATCAAGAGATAGTAAGGGGCAGGGTCCCTAACCTGGGGCCTGTCCCTGAAGCAACACAAGCTACTAGATGGATCAGGGCTAACTGGGGCCTAGGGTGCTGCTGGCCTAGTGCAGGGAGTCACTGACTCCTGCACCCTTACATCCATCCCCTAGCCTCTCCTGGCACCGACTAGCGTGGGCTCAGCACGCGAAATGTATCCAATCTCCTCTGCAGGGAGCTCCAACAGCCCTATTGGCTACCTGGCGTCACCTGACTCTGCCCTTGTGCACTGTGCTGTATCCTTCTTGGGAGCTATTCTCCCATTGGCCGCCTTGCGCGCACTTCCTTTGCGCATGCGCGATCTGTCACTGTGCCTCCCGTCACTTCTTGCTACTGCGCATGTGTAAGGCAACAGACATGGCGGCGCCCTGCACTGGGAACCGCCAGGAGTCCTCGCAACGTGACCGCGGCCCTAGCAACCGGCCGCACGCGTCCCCAGCAACCCCCACACATGAAAAGAGGAGCGCTGTGCACGCACACGCCCCCGCACCTCCCCGCGAGCGGCCGCTCTACCACCGCGATGAGTACCCAGAGGGGGGGTGGTCCACAAGGCAGAGGGGGGACCTGGCTACATATATGTATATACATACATACATACATACATACATCTATATATATATATATATATATATATATATATATATATATATATATATATATATATATATATATATATATATAGTTGCATGTATGTATGTATGTATACATATATATAGCAGAAAATAGCCGTGTTAGTCCAGTTGCGATAGTGCAGAATAAATGAGTTCTTCAGTATTAGGTGATACCTTTTTTATTGGACTAACAATTTACGTCATAGGACAAGCTTTCGAGAGTTATCCCCTCTTCTTCAGGTCTGCAATACTGATATACAAAGGATTCAATGGCTAAAACAGTGTAGCAAAAGGATGGTTGGATCTGTAATAGAAATATATCAGAATTACTATGTGGCAACATACTGATTAAGTACAATCGCCTATGCCTATGTCAACATTTAGACATAGTAAGGTTAGTGTCTTCAATCTATAAATCCAGAAGGATTCCTTTTGGGCCAGTTTCATTAATCTATTACCTCCCCACCAATTGAGGGGCACTGTCTCAATGGCCCTAAAGATGAGACCTGAAGGGTCACCCGAGTGACTGACAAAAATATGTACATACATTGTGGGTTAAAAGACGTCTTCTAATGTTCTCCAGTATGCGTACACGTAATGACCTTGGAGTACGTCCCACATAATGGAGACCACATAGGCATTGTAACAGATAGACGACATATGTGGTTTTGCAATTAATAAAATGCTTCATAGTAAAGCACTCTCCCGTGGTCCTTGATTTAAACAACATTTTGTCAGTGGAACCTTGTGAACAGGCCTTACAAAAATTGCACTTGTAAAAGCCCATGGTTTTGGAAAGGCAATTTGAAGGTATTTTGTTCTCTACTGGTCTGAAGACGCAGAGTGCTTGTTGGCTTTTGATGTTACCAGCCTTTCTGAAAATTACTCTCGGGCATTCTGGCAAATGTTCTTTGAGAACTGGATCTTTTATTAGTAAATGCCAATATTTATTGACTATATTCTTAATCTTCTCTGAATCTTTATTATATTTAGTGATAAATGGAATATCAAAGTCTGTAGTGGACCTTTTTACTTTAGGTAGAACCATATCTTGTCTATTTAATAGCAAATGTTCTCAACGTCTAATTCTAGTTTCTCTTTATTGTACATTCTGTCAATGAATCTTCCTTTGAGAATCTCTATATGTTCCCTATATCCCTCATTGTCTGTGCAATTTCGGCGGAGATGCTTAAACTGCCCTGTTAGCATATTTGTGATCCATTTTGGATGATGGCAGATCGATTTGAGCAGGTAATTATTGCAGTCTACTTTTAAAAAAAATGTTTTTGTTTTCATCTGGTTCTCCTCTATGTAAAAAGTAAAATCTAGAAAGTTTATTTTCTCTCGGCTCCGCTGTGATGTGAATGTCAGATTAAGAGAATTATCATTGATATATTCCAAAAACTTTTCCAGATCCTGTCCTTACCCTTGCCATATAAAAAGTACATTATCTATATAACTGCGCCAAATTGATGGTTTGACCAGATGGTATCTGTCTCCCACATATCCATAAAAATGTTAGCCTAGCTGGGCGCAAGCCTAGTCATCATGGCGGTGGCTCACTTTTGGAGGTAATGCGTTCCATTGAACCAAAAAGTGCTGTGATTCAGTACAAATCTAATGCTGTCTAATTAAAATTCCCTATGTTCCATAGGTACATCTGAATTATTTTCTAATGTTCTCCTTATTGCCTCACAGCTGTCCCTGTTATTGATCACTGTGTATAAGCTTGTAAAGTCACAAGTGACTAAGACATATTCCTCTTTCCACTGTACTTCTTTTCAACACCTGTGTAGTATATCTGAGATAGGATCTCATCTCCATCACGTACCTCTGTAGAAACACATAAATGTACTCAGAGAGGTTGGACGTGAGAGATCCTATTCCAGAGATAATGGGTATACGGTGGGTTAATCGTATTTTTATGAATTTTAGGCAAGAAACAGAATATTGCCATCACTGGATTACTGACATTCAAATAGTCAAATTCCTTTTCTCTTAAAATACACAAGGACTTCCCTCTAGTTGGAGGAGAGAGAGTTCTTCTTTAAATGTAAGGGTGTGGTTAGTGGTAAGTCATTTGTATGTGTTCTGATCCGAAAGGATCCTATTTGCCTCCTTCATATAATATACTGTATCCATGATGACACCCCTCCCCCTTTGTCTACATGTTTGATCGTAAATGTCCTATTTTCTGTCAGTAACTTCAGTACCTCCTTTTCCTTTACACTGACATTGTATTTGAATTTACTTTGTGTTTTACTCAACAATTCCAAATCATCCTTAGTGCTTGCTGGAAGACTTCAATGATGTGTTCTTTTGGCCCACTGGGATAAAACTTAGATTTGTTTTTAAGTGTGGAATGCTTAATATTATCAATCTTTGTTGTCTCATTAGGTACTATACGATTAGCTCCTATAGTCCTTTGGATACAGTCAGCCTATATATATATTCTACTTGTAGGGGTAGAGGATAAAGTCATCAGACCTGCCCATTGGGATTTGCCCCTCTGTTATACATTTCCATTGACTTTAGCAACATGTATCCACATAGTGCTTCATTTTTATGGTTTGATGGAGTATGTTGTCCACTTTCATATTGTCTACCATTCATATTGTGCATTTCCTGCCTACACAAGCTATTTAATGAGAATAATGCTGATGTGTGTATACTAATACTATTGTTCTTATTATCAGAACACATCTTTAAAACCACTTTGTTAATTACATCTGATAATTGGTTTCCGCTGTTTCAACTAAGCAGTTTGGTTGAGAGGCTATTTAAATGTCCCCTTTTCACACACGCTACTGAACCTGATGAAGCATCCATAGAGGCGAAACGCGTTGTTCGAATAGCGTGCCTTTTTTGTACCTCTGCGGCTTCCGTAGTCTCCTGCTACCAGTTGTATTCCAGCCCTGCACACCGGACACGGTGAACAGGGAATCTACTACTGCACGGTGATAAGAGTAGCCACTCATACCAATGGAGTTCAGCTTAGATGTAAGTCCTATGTTATGCTTACATTTTATTTAATAAACACTGTTTTTAACAATACCATCTGGCTATTTGTCATCTGCACGGGGCATCCATCTTCCACATCTGGGGGATATATACACCATGAGGGAAAGTAGAGTCTTCTAAGAGGATACCTGTTCCTGCAGAGACCCCAATTGAAGCTATGACCTACACATGGCCGTGCAAATCATTATTATCATTATAACCCCCACCCCCACCATACTGTACGATGGAGTAGTGTACTGTGTATGTGCAGTCATATTCACTGTGCTATACCTTTGTGCACTCTTAGATTCACATTGGTTTGTGAAGGTGTGAGAACCTGGCAATAAGGCAGCGAGAGAGGACTTCGAAAATAAAATGCATTTTTCCTGCCTCGGATTGATGCCAGGAGTCTCCGGAGCTGATACCCATTAATATCAGCACAGGAGGCCCCTGGCATGAATCCCATGCAATAAAAATGCATTTACAGGCAACTTAATTACCTTAGCGGCTAACCTTGAGAAAGGGCATAGAGCCCGAAACGCGTAGTTGGTTACTTGTTGGGGCTAGGGGGCACCTTTGTCCAATCTTTTTATGGCATAAATAAATCTTTGCTTCTGAGCCTCCTCCTTGTTTTCTTGGCAGTGCACTGCCGTTTTTTCTCCTGTTCCTGCTCCGATTACTGGTGGACTGCACGCTATTTATTCCTGCTGAAAAAAACTCCCCTGGATTCTGCAATTCAAAAGTGAGTTATACCTGTGGGATGCCATACCCCTTCATTCTCACTATATGGGACATTTATTGTACTATTCTTTATTGGTGCCTGGGCATTAAGTACTAGTCCCTTAAACCCTATTAGGGTAACTTTATTGTGTCATACAGATTATTGGGAGCTTCTCAACTGCAGATGTTACGAATACACTAATGACTTGTCTTTCTTATGCACTGGTGTTCGACACATGTATCTACCGCAAAGCAAGGAATTTGAAAAATTGTCTTGCGCCAAGTGACATTGGTTTAGAAACCGGGTCATAGAGAGGTCCTATTTGCTCTTTTCAAAACCGGCAGGCAATTTTAAATGCGGGAAGTGTAAGGCCTGCAGTATATTGGATACAGATAGAAAGACTTTTATGTCTATGTTACTAAAGAAAACTTTAAAGTGGATGACTGTATTTCCTGTAAAACCATTTTTGTGGTATATTTATTAGAATGCCCGTGCGGTTATCAATACATTGGAAGAACCAAGAGGTGTCGGAAAACATGGATCTTGGAACATATGAGAAATATTAGGATTAATTGTGACAAACATAGTGTTCCTCGACACTTTAAAATATTCCACAATAGTGATCCTAACCTTCTAAGTTACAAAGGTATTCAGATAGTTCAACCCAGCAGAAGAGGTGGAGACAGGGTTAAAGCTCTATCCAGACAAGAGAGCTACTGGATATTCAATATGAAGACCCTGTCTCCTTTGGGTTTAAATGAGGAACTAGATGTGTGGTCTCTGTATTGAGTTTTATCACTTTTGTATTTCCAAGTGTTCCTTTTTTGACCATAATAATATTTTCATATATATATGTATATGTGTGTGTGTGTGTGTGTGTGTGTATATATATATTATATATATATACACATATATACACACACACACATATACAGAAGATATATATATATATATATATATATATATATATATATATATATATATATATATATATATATATATATATAGAGTGTTATTCTTAGAATTTTAAATATTCCCCAATGTTTTGGTTTTGATTTATTTATTTTTTATATGCATTTTTATAAATGTTGCTTTTTGATCATTTTTTCTGGTGCTATTATATGGAGTAGACTTAGTTTTCTGGGTATTCATTTCACCTTATCTGATACATTGTCTGACTCTCTCATATCTATTGATGTTTAGCTTTGTGGTTAGTTCTGTATACTTCATTGTAACAAACACCATCAGGGTGTAACAAACACCACAGGGACCACCCACAGGGACCACCTGAGGGCCCCCAGACACCTGTGGGGACCACCCGAGGACACCTGGAGAACCATGGGGCCCCCGGACACCCGTAGGGACTAACATGAGCCACCAGGACACCCACGGGAACCACCTGAAGCACCGCGGACACTGCAAGGACCACCCGAGGGCTGCCAGACACCCACAGGGACCACCTGGAGGCCGATGGACACTCGCTGGAAAAACCCATAGACCCCCACCGGCCTCTAATATCAATCCTATGTATAAACAAAAAATAATATTTTTTTTTATGCTAGCACAAGGGGTGGGTTGTGTATCGGTGGTAAGTACATATTGCAATGTTTATTGTGGATGAAGGGTGAGTGAAGGCCCAAGTACCCACTTCATTCACCCACTCTGTCTCCAATAAAGCTGCTGTTGTTCCTTAACCCCTTCATTTCCTTAACGGTTGAGCACTAAGGTAATTAAGTTGCCTGTAAATGCATTTTTATTGCATCAAGGGACGCCGACGTCAACCTCCAGCTCTCCGGTGCAGTGTGCTCCTGTTCATCGCGTCCGGTCTACAGGACTGATCACCGTCAGTGCAGGCGCCGGCTACTGATTTACTGCCTGATGAAGGTTTTAACGATCCGAAATGTGTTGTGTGTGCAGAGACCTGGACCAGAAGCTGTGTATCTGCTCGAGGACACCGTAGCCGGCGCCTGCACTGACGGTGATCCGTCCTGTAGACCGGACGCGGCGAACACACTGCACCGGAGAGCGGGAGGTTAACGTCAGCGTCCTTTAGCAGTTTTTTACATGTGAGTTAACTGTTATCTCACTTTCTTTGCTGAATAAATGTATTTTTATTGATCTGTGTGGCGCTGTCTCCCACTATATGCACCGTGAGTGGCCCATCCCTGACATAGAGAGGGAGAGGTTTGTGCGACTGACTAACAAGAAGATAGAAAATAAAGATATCTATAGTACTAACCAGTACCACACAGGCCTGTGTGAGTACATATTGTATATATTCCTGTCACCCCTGTGCTTCTAATCACTGGTTTAACATTGTGTTTTTCAATCCCCGGTCTGACATTGATTCTGACCCTTGTCTGCGCCCCTCTGTCTCTCTTTCTACATATGTTTCCTTGAGGATCGTTGGAAGATCCTTTCCAGGGGTTAAGCAGCTGACACTGAGCATTTGAAGTGTGGTATATTTATATGTTTATTTTGACCCTATTCTTCTGTTTAGCTTCACGCACTGTGTAAAGGGAGCGCCCCAGTTCACTTCCATTCTTTCTGTATCTCTGTCTGTATTTATGTCTCTCTGTCTGTATCTCTGTCTCTCTGTCGCTATCTCTGCCTCTCTGTCTGTATCTCTGTCTGTATCTCTGTCTGTATCTCTGTCTGTATCTCTGTCTGTATCTCTGTCTGTATCTCTGTCTGTCTCTTTGTCTGTCTCTCTCCCCGCCGACATCAACACCACGTGATCCACAGAGTCCCCCTTGCTCCAACTAACCCAGATCACCACACGGTTGTCAAACCGGAAGTAAACCAGGGGCTGACTACCAGGAAGAACCTGTTCCTCTCGTTAGAGCTGTGTGCCTATCTATAGCAGCGCTTATCCAGCAGGAGCGGAGAGTTGCGGATCGTCAGAGTGCGTAGCCAGGTACAGGATTGGAGAGTAGCTGATTGTCGGGGTACATAGCCAGGTTCAGGATAGGAGAATACTTAGCCATGGTCAGGACTTGAGACAGGAGAATGGTCAAACAAGCCAGATCAGGAGTGGGGAGAAGCAGAGTCCAAGGTACTAGCAGGGTTCAGGCAACAAGAGGTTAACAGGCAGACAAGGCAAGGCAAGGTCTCAGGAACAAGAATGCAGCAAGGCACGGTGTCACACTGACAATGCTAGCAAGGAATGGGAGCAGACTGAAGGTATATAAAGGCGGAGACTCCAATAGCCAGCAAGGGCGGAACCAGGAAGTAAACACCGATAGGCTGCTGGTGCACACAGGTGTACCCTCTGATGCAGCCTAATTGGGGATGGGGGAGGAACTGCTCACGCTCCATCCTGAGCATGTCACGTAGGTCTGGGGGCAGAACCTGGAGCGTGCATCACTCCCACGCCGATTCTGAGTGACCTTAGGGCAAGAGTGGGCAGGATCAATCGCGTGTCGGCCCGCACGTGTCACGAGGTCAGGGGTCGGAGCCGAGAGCGTGCATCACTCCCACGCCAGTCCTGTCCATCACCAGAGTGGAGGCGGGGCTTGTACCACGTGTCAGCAGGGAGGCTGGCCGAATGCACCCATCGTGCGTCAGAGCGGGAGGCAGGGTCCAACGGGGGATCAGGCCACGTAACATCCGCGTGTGCGTGCGTACTGGGACCACGAGACCGCGCATCCTGAGTGTCTGTCAGGGAAGGCTTGTTGGGGTGAGGAGATGGTCTGCGACCGCCAGAATGGCGAATCCTCAAAGTACTGCAGGGCATCGGGGACCCATGAAGACCACCTGAGGACCCCCGGATGCCCATGGGTACCACTGAGGATGCCCTGGCACCCCACATGTACCACCTGAGTGCCCACGGGGGAGACCTGTGGGGAAGAACCAGGGGCCCCACAGCTGTTTTGCTCTTATCACCAGCTTCTCGGGGCTTACGGAATCGCAGTATTTTTTTTTCCGAGAAGCTGGCGATAAGGGGCTTATGGTGCTTACTGCATGAGGCCCATAGTCTCCCTAGTTAATTCTTATAAGCCAGCAATACTTTTATAGATGAATATGTGATTAAATACTTCTATATTTCTATTTCTGGGTAAGGCTACACATTATCGGTAACAATTGTTATAGATGGAGGACATGGCCCTGCAGTATGCTGATGAGGATGCCCTTCAGAATGGCAGGGGTAAGTAGAAAGGTTTTCATTTACTTTATTTATACTGATTAGCTAATGTTTGTTTTAATAATGGGCAAATGAACTAGTATCCATATCTGGATAATAGTTATTTGTCCATCACTGTACTGTATATGTTTTGTGAGGGGGAGGTGTTTTTTGAAAAATATGCCATTTTTTTTTTACAACAGGATTTGTACCGCAGGCCAGAGTGGACCCTCGAAGACCACCCGAGGACTCACAGACACCCACGGGGACCACCAGGAGGCCATGGACCACTGGGGGACAGCCACCTGCCTCTTGTATCAATCATGTGTATAAAAAAATTAAATTCTGGTTTTATGTGGGGGCAAATGGGGTGGGTTGTGTATTGGTGTATAGTACATATATTAATGTTTATTGGGGGCAGAGGGGTGAAGAGCCAAGCACCTGCTTCACTCACCCCCTCTGCCCTCAATAGAACAGCTATTGTGCCCTAACCCCTTCTTTGCCTTTGTGGCTATCCGCTAAGGCAGGCCTGCACAACTCGTAAAGTGAGAAGGGCTGAACTGCTCCAAGGAAAAAAAATTGGGCCGCACGGGTAAAATAATCATCATCATCATCATCATCATCTTCATCATCATCATCATCATCATCATCATCATCATCATCATCATCATTTCTCCTCCAGCACCTATCATCATCATCATCATCTCTCCTCCAGCACCTCTCATCAGCATATCTCCCCCAGAACCCCTCACTATCAACCTTTGCGATACTCCCCATCTATCTCTCATACCCCCATCTCTCCCCCTCACCCACATACATAATACTCCCCCTCCACATCAAACACACAATAACCCCCTGCACACCACACACATCCCACCCCCTGCACACCACACACATCCCACTCCCCCCTGCACCTCACATCACTCTCCCCCCTGCACCTTACATCACCTCCTCCCTGCACCTCACATCACTCTCCCCCACTGCACCTCACATCACTCTCACCCCCTGCACCTCACATTACCCCCCCTTCACCTCACATCACCCCCCTGCACCTCACATCACCCCCCCTGCACCTCACATTACCCCCCCTTCACCTCACATCACCCCCCCTGCACCTCACATCACCCCCCTGCACCTCACATCCCTCCCACCCCCCCTCCTGCAACTCACATCACTCCCACCCCCCCTGCAATTCACATCACTCCCACCCCCCCCTGCAACTCACATCACTCCCACCCCCCCACCCCCGGCAACTTACATCACTCTCCCACTCCGGCAACTCACATCACTCCCATCCCCCCTGCAACTCACATCACTCCCACCCACCCTGCAAATCACATCACTCCCACCCCCCCTGCAACTCACATCACTCCCACCCCCCCCTGCAACTCACATCACTCCCACCCACCCCCGGCAGCTTACTTCACTCTCCCCCTCCAGAAACTCACTTCACTCCCACCCCCTCTGCAACTCACATCACTCCCACCCCCCCTGCAACTCACATCACTCCCACCCCCCCTGCAAATCACATCACTCCCACCCCCCCTGCAACTCACATCACTCTCACCCCCCCTGCAACTCACATCACTCTCCCCCCCTTCCTGCAACTCACACCACTCTCCCCCCCACCCCCCCTGCAACTCACACCACTCTCCCCCCCACCCCCCTGCAACTCACACCACTCTCCCCCCCACCCACCCCTGCAACTCACACCACTCTCCCTCCTCACAAAGAAAACAGAGTCGGGCCCCACAGCCCATTTCAGCAGCCCCCCCAGCCCATTCCATTTCAGCAGCCCCACCCATATGTTTGCAGCCCCCCAGCCCATTCCATGTCATCAGCCCCCCACCCCCTCCTCCCATGTCAGCAGCCCCCCACCTCCCTCCCATGTCAGCAGCCCCCCACACCCCTCCCATGTCAGCAGACCCCCTCCCATGTCAGCAGCCCCTGCTTAAGCCTTGCGCATGTCATCCCTCACCTCGCGCTCCCTCTTTGCTGCGGCTCCTGCTGAAGCTTCACCAACCACCCAGGCCGCGAGACACAACCAGCTACGATGACGACGACAGCGAGATCACCCTCCCGCTGTCTGTCTCTTTTGCTGCATCACGCACCCGAGAGACCAATCAGCGGCCGGCTCGCCCAGATGACACCGCCCCGCGTACAACGTTAGCTGCGGCAGGGAAGCGTGAGGGATGCGCGAATTTCCGGGTCGCGCTACACTGCTAGAGCGCGTCCCCGTGCTGGAGGAGGGAGGAGGTTAGGTGAGAGCGCGCGCTCCTACTGGAACGCGTCCTTTCCCTACCAGGGAAGGGGGTTTAAAGAAGGGGGGGTTGAAGGAGGTCCGTCGCGGGCCGCACAGGATGCCCCGGTGGGCTGTATGTTGTGCAGCCCTGCGCTAAGGTAATGAAGCTGCTTAAATATAATTTTTATTTAGTGTGCGGGAGCAGGGGGTCTCCTGAGCTGAACAGCATTGATTTCAGCATCGGGGATCCTCTGCTTCCCAAGTTACAGGCTCAAATATGGGGTGCCGATATCTCCTGCATTATTTAAATCCCCCGGTCACGTGACGCAGATGTTTAAAAAATGTCGGCGATACTAGCACCCGATGCCCCATACCAGGGCCTGTAACTTGGGAAAAAGGGGGTCGCTGAGGCTGAAATCAAAGCACTTCAGCTCAGGAGACCCCTTGCTCCCGCACACTATTAATAAAATTACATTAAAGGTGCTTCATTATCATAGCAGATTACCGCTATGGTAACTAATGTGGCACATTTTTTATTATGGTTTTATTATAAGTGTATTATAGCAGGGGAGTCTCCGGAGCAGAACCTTGTTAATTTGTGTTCCGGGACCCCCTGCTTCCCGAGATAAAGGCCCCATTATGGGGTGCCGGTATCTCCTATGCATTTGATTCCCACGGTCATGTGACGCGGGATATTTCAATGCATAGGAGATACGGGCACCCCATAACGGGGCCTTTATCTCGGGAAGCAGGAGGTCCCCGGACCTGAAATCAACATGGTTCTGCTCTCGTGACCCCCTGCTCAAGTACACTAGTAATAGAATGTAAATGAAAAAAAAAATTGGGCGAGATTTACATAGGGAGAGACGTCTCTCTCTCTCTCTCTCTGCAGCAGAAACAACTCACCAGGTGAGCCCTTTTTAGTGAGCCCTTTTTAGAGGGTCGATCTTCACGCCGCTGGCTACTCGTCATTTTTGCAAATGTTGCTGTCACTGGTGTTCGGGGCTTTCTGCATACCATGATAGCAACGCTGTCAAAAATGGCGATTTAAAAAGCCTGCTGATTTTTTCTATCGGAGCTTAGTATAGACCCCAGTATATCTCTCTCTCTCTCTCTCTCTCTATGGATTGCTCTCCCTATGTATCTCTCTCTCTCTCTCTGTATCACTTTCAGTATGTATCTCTCTATCTCTCTGTCTCTCTCTATCTATACCAAAAATATGCAAAAAAAAATATTTTATTGGCCCAACATTTTGTCTACCATCTGAAGCCTTTTTATAGATCTCCAGTTAAAGGTTACAGAAGGTAGCTGAAACTTTGGGCAAATAAAACATTTTTTTTGCATATTTTTATTCCTTTGTTATTTTTGTACACTACTTTTTAGGTACTCTGATATCACCACCCTTTCTAGTAGTCTGGTCTATAACTTTTTTAAGTGTGTGCCCCAATTCC